>NC_062558.1:86115730-86784400 GCF_016906955.1 Phacochoerus africanus | reverse complement strand
CATCTATTAACCCCGAGCTCCCAGTCTATCCCACTCCCTCTCTCGTGTTTTTAATAAGAAATTTTTAGGTATTTCCTTTCCGATTAAAATATGCATCTAGAATTAATTTTTGTGAACTATACAAAATACGAATCTATCATTCTCCATGTATATAAACAACTGTCCCAATACAACCGTTTTATTTATTTATTTATTTATTTATTTAATTTGTTGTCTTTTGATTTTTTAGGGCCACACCTTCAGCAAATGGAGGTTCCCAGGATAGCGCTCTAATCAGAGCTATAGCTCCCAGCCTACGCCACAGCCACAGCAATGATCCGAGCCACGTCTGCGAACTACACCACAGCTCACGGCAGCATCAGATCCTTAACCCACTGAGCGAGGTCAGGGATCAAACCCGCAACCTCATGGTTCCTAGTTGGATTTGTTTCCCCTGCACCATGACAGGAACTCCCCAATACAATTGTTTTAAATAGTTATCTTTTATAAAAGTCTGCCACACCGGTTCCATCACAGTTCAAGTTTTATTCTGTTTCTGGACCCTAAGTCCTGTTCTATTGTTTCAGTTGTCTGTTCCTTAACTAACAATACTTACAGCTTTATAACAAGTTGTGATACCCAATAGAGCATCTTCCATCACCTTTCTCTTCCTTTTGAAGTGTGTTTCAACTGTCCTTGACATTGTTCTCTTAATAAGTTTAATAATAAGCTTGTTAGGTTCCAAGAAAAATTCTTTTAAGACTATTATTCAAATCAAAGGGGTGCTTGACATTTTTAAATTACTGTCTCCTTTTCCCTGAACTTGGTATATCTCTACATCAATTTTAATTTTCTTTGAAATAGCAAAATTTTATAATTTTCTCTATATTCTTTGTCAAATATATCCTTTGATCCATTAGTTTGTGGTTTCTCTTATTACATTCATCTTGTAAAATAATAATATTTTCTATTTTTTGTGGCTGGGATATAGAAACACAAATTATTTTTGGATATAGAATTTATGTGTAGCAAATTTCCAAATAGTTCGTTTGTTTTTTGGGGTTTTTTTTGGCTGCTCCACAGCATATGGAGTTCTCAGGCCAGGGATCAAACTTATGTATCAGTGTTCCAGAGATACTGCTGATCCAATTGCACACCAGTGGAAACTCCTCAAATAATTCTTATATTTATAAATATTCACCTGCATAATATTTAGGTATAGCTATATTTATGTTATGCAAATAATGACACCTTTTTTCTATTTTTATATCTTTTTCTTCCTTTCTTGTCTTACTGCACTTGCTAGGCCCTCCAGAACAAGACTCCAGCTCCTTATAGTGTGTTTTATTTTAAAGAGAATGGTCCTAGACTTTAACTCTGCATATATTATATGCAGTAAGTTGTTGATAGATATCCATAATAAGATTCAACAAGTTTCATTACTATTACTTCCTATTTCTCTAGGCATTTTTATTATTGAATGCATGCGGACATTATGGGGAGATTTTCTATATCTATTGATGTGTTTTTCTCCATTAGTTCATTGATGAGGTGAAATACAGTAATAATTTTCTAATATTAAATCATCCATGCTTTCCTTGGATAATTCATACCAGAAATGATATTTTTCTTTATACCATGGATTCATTTAACAAAATATTTAAAATTTTTACATCTATGCTAATGAGTGAGATTGGCCTATAATTATCTTTCTTGTCCTGTCCTCATATGGTTTTGTTATTATTCTTATAAAATGCAATTATATTATCTAGTAAAATTTATATACTATTATAATTGTTACTTGAGTGTATGTTAGAATTCAAATGTAAAACTCTGTCTTGGTCTTTTTTTCTTGGTGGTAGTAGTATTTGAATAGAAATATATATATATATATATATATATATATTTATATATATATACTTAGCCACAAGTTTAATTTTGTTGGTTTTTATTTCTACTGGGTTTAACTTTGATAAATTTTACTTTCCAATAATTTTGTTTTTATTTTCAAATTTATAGACAAGCCCCATTTATGAATTACCTTGCTAACTTTTAAATTCTGTTGGATATCGAGGGATGCCCTTTTTTATTCTTAATATTGCTTTTTGTCCTTCTTTTCCTACCTTCATCAGTCTTTCTGAATAACTTTCAAGTGATCTTTTAAAAGGACCAACTTTAAATTTGCATTACATTTGCTTTTACCTGTTCTTTTTTTTTAATAATGATTTTTATTTTTTCAATTATAGCTGTTTTACAGTGTTCTGTCAATTCTCTACTGTACAGCAAGGTGACCCAGTCACACATACATGTATAGATTCTTTTTTCTCACATTATCATACTCCATCATAAGTGACTAGACATAGTTCCCAGTGCTACACAGCAGGATCCCACTGCTTATCCTTTCTGAAAGCAACAGTTTGCATTTATTAACCACAAATTCTCAATCTTCCCACTCCCCCCCTTCCCCTCCCCCTTGGCAACCACAAATCTGTTCTCCATGTTTATGATGTTCTTTTCTGTAGAAAGGTTAATCTGTGCTATACATTAGATTCCAGATATAAGTGATATCACATGGTACCTGTCTTTTTCTTTCTGACTTACTTCACTCAGTATGAGAGTCTCTAGGTCCATCCATGTTGCTGCAAATGGCATTATGTCATTATTTTTTATGGCTGAGTAGTATCCCACTGTGTATACACACACACACACACACACACACCCACACACACACACACACCCCTTCTTAATCCAATCATCTGTTGATGGACATTTAGGTTGTTTCCATGTCTTGGCTATTGTGAATAGTACTGTAATAAACATGCAGGTGCATGTATCTTTTTAAAGGAAAGTATTGTCTGGATATATACCCAAGAGTTAGGGTTGCTGGGTCATATGGTAGTTCTATGGATAGATTTCTAAGGTACCTCCATACTGTTCTCCATAGTGGCTATACCAATTGACATTCCCACCAACAGTTCAGGAGGGTTCCCTTTTCTCCACACCCCCTCCAGCATTTGTTATTTGTGGACTTCTTAATGATAGCCATTCTGACTGGTGTGAGGTGGTACCCCATAGTAGCTTTGATTTGCAGTTCTCTAATAACCAGGGGTATTGAGCATTGTTGCATGTGCTTGTTAGCCATCCAAATATTTTCTTTGGAGAAATGTCTATTCAGGTCTTTTGCCCATTTTTCAATTTGGTCGTTGGTTTTTTTGCTGTTGAGTTGTATAAGTTGCTTGTATATTTGAGAAATGAAGCCCTTGTCAGTTGCATCATTTGAAACTATTTTTCCCATTCTGTAAATTGTCTTTCTGTTTTGTTTTGTTTTTTATGGTTTCCTTTGCTGTGCAAAAGCCTGTCAGATTCGTTAGGTCCCATTGGTTTATTTTTGCTTTTATTTCTGTTGCTTTGGGAGACCAACCTGAGAAAACATTTGTAAGATTGATGTCAGAGAATGTTTTGTTTTGCCTATGTTCTCTTCTAAGAGCTTAATGGTATCTTGTCTTACATTAAGTCTTCAAGCCATTTTGAGTTTATTTTTGTGCATGATGTGAGGGTGTGTTCTAGTTTCATTGATTTGCATGCAGCTATCCAGGTTTCCCAACACCACTTTCTGAAAAGTCTGTCTTTTTCCCATTTTTTGTTTTGCCTCCTTTGTTGAGGATTAATTGCTGTAGGGGTCTGGGTTTACTTCTGGGTTCTCTATTCTGTTCCATTGGTCTGTCTGTCTGTTTTGGCACCAGTTCCACACTGTTTTGATGACTGTGGCTTTGTAACATTGCCTGAAGTCCAGAAGAGTTATGCCTCCTGCTTGATTTTTGTTTCTCAGGATTGCTTTGGCAATTCAGGGTCTTTTGTGGTTCCATATAAATTTTTGGATTGTTTGTTCTATTTCTGTGAAAAAATGTGATGGGTAATTTGATAGGGATTGCATTGAATCTGTAGATTGCTTTGGGTAGTGTGGCCATTTTTACAATATTAATTTTTCCAACCCAGGAACATGGGACATCTTTCCATTTCTTTGAATCCTCTTTAATATCCTTGATTAATGTTTTATAGTTCTCAGCATATGAGTCTTTCACCTCCTTGGTCAGGAGGTATTTGATTTTGGGGGGTGCAATTTTAAAAGGTATTGTATTTTTGTATTCCTTTTCTAATATTTCATTGCTAGTATAAAGAAATGTGACTGATTTCTGAATGTTAATCTTATATCCCGCTACTTTGCTGACTTTGTTGATCAGTTCAAGTAGTTTTGGGCTGAGTCCTTAGGGTTTTCTATATATAATATCATGTCATCTGCATACAGTGACAATTTTACCTCTTCTCTTAAAAATGGATACCTTTTCTTTCTTTTGTTTGTCTAATTGCTGTGGCTAGGCCTTCCAGTACTATGTTGAATAAAATTTGTGAGTAGGAATCCTTGTCTTGTTTCAGATTTCTCCATTGAGTATTATATTTGTTGTAAATGGCTTTTATTATGTTAAGGTATGTTCTCTCTATGCCCACTTTGGTAAGAGTTTTGATCATGAATGGATGTTGGACTTTGTCAAATGCTTTTTCTGCATCTATTGAGATGACCATGCTGTTTTTGACCTTCTTTTTTTAATGTGGTATATGACATTGATTGATTTGCATATGTTGAAGCATCCTTGTGGACCTGGGATGAATCCCAATTGGTTGTGTTGTAGGATCTTTTTTATATGTTGTTGGATTCGGTTGGCTAAAATTTTGTTGAGAATTTTTACATCTGTATTCATTAACCTATTGGCCTATAGTTTTCTTTTTTGATGGTATCTTTGCCCGGTTTTGGAATTAGAGTGATAGTGGCATCACAGAATATCTTTGGGAGTGTTCCTTCTTCTTCAACCTTTTGAAAAAGTTTAAGGAGGATGGGTATAAGTTCCTCTTTGTATGTTTGGTAGAATTTGTCTCTGAAGCCACCTGGGTCCTGGACTTTTTTTTGTAGGGAGTGTTTTTATGACATATTCAAACTCATTTCTAGTGATTAGTCTGTTCAGTTGATCTATTTCTTCTTGATTCAGTTTTGGCAGGCTGTAAGTCTCTAGAAAGTTGTCCATTTCTTCTAGGTTGTCAAATTTGTTGGCAAACTTGTTCACAGTATTCTCTTATGGTTTTCTGTATTTCTTCAGTATCCACTGTGATTTCTCCTTTTTCATTTCTTATTTTGTTTATTTGCATTTTTTCTCTCCTCCTCTTGGTGAGTCTGGCCAGAGGTTTGTTAATTTTGTTTACCAGTTCAAAGAACCAGCTCTTGGTTTTATTGATTTTTTCTATTGTTTATTGAATCTCTATTTTATTTATTTCTTCTCTGATCTATATGATTTCCTTCCTTCTGCTGACTTTAGGTTTCATTTGTTATTCTTTTTCTAATTCATTTAGGTGTTGGATTAAGTTGTCGATTTGAGATTTTTCTTCTTTTTTGAGGAGGGCCTGGACTGCTATGAACTTCCTTCTGGGCATTGCTTTTGCGGCATCTCATAGATTTTGAGTGGTTGTGTCTTCTTTATCATTTGTCTCAAGGTATTTTTTAATTTCCTTCTTGATTTCCTCATTGACCCATGGGTTTTTTAGTAGCATGTTGTTTACTCTCCATGTAGTCAATTTTTTCTCATTTCTTTTCCTGTGGTTGATTTTTATTTTCATGCCATTGTGGTCAGAGAAGATACTTGAAATAATTTCTATACTTTTAAATTTGTTGAGGTTAGCTTTGTGCCCCAGTATGTGATCAATCCTTGAGAATGTTCCATGTGCACTTGATAAGAATGTATATTCTGATTTTTTTGAATGTAATGTCCTGGAAATGTCTATTAAGTCTGAATTTTCTATTGTGTCCTTTAGGATCTCTGTTGCCTTATTGATTTTCTTTCTAGAGGATCTGTCCATTGATGTGAGTGGGGTGTTAAAATGTCCTACTATGCTTGTATTCCCATCCATTTCTCCTTTCATGTATGTTAGTACTTGCTGGAGGTATCTGGGTGCTCCGATATTAGGGGCATATATTGATGATTGTAATAGCCTCTTCTTGAATGGATCCTTGAACCATTAAATAGTGTCCTTCTTTGTCTTTCTTAATGGCCTTCTATTTTGTCTATTTTGTCTGATATGAGTATTGCAACTCCTGCTTTCCTGTCTTGTTCATTGGCATGAAATATCTTTTTCCATCCCCTCATTTTCAATCTCTATGTGTCCTTTGCCCTAAGATGAGACTCCTATAGACAGCATATTTTGCTTTTTTATCCAATCAGCTGCTCCATGTCTTTTGATTGGAGCATTCAGTCCATTGACATTTAAGGTAATTATTGATAGATACATATTTATTGGCATTTTAAACCTTGTTTTCCAGTTGATTCTATGTTATTATTTTCTTCCTTTCCTTTTTTTGCTTGGATGGCTTCCATTTATTTTATGCTTGAGTACTTTTCTTTTTAGTTTTTGTGAATGTAATTTTTGGTTTTGATATGTTGTTGCTCTGTTTTTTAAGTATGTTAACCCCTTCCTGTATCTGCTTGCTTTAGCTTGATAGTCATATAGGCTTAAACACCTTATTAAAATTTTAAAAAGGGTCTATATTTTCTTACTTTTCTTCCCCCCATTCTATGATTTTGAAGTCTTTTTTTAACATCTTCATGTTTAGATCTGTATGATGGCTTATTTGAGTGACTGCTTTCCAATTGTGGGCTTTCCTCCATCCTATTTCTTCTTACATCCTTACATCTTTTTTATAATTTAGAGAAGCCCTTTCAGTATTTCTTTTAAAAATGGGTTTAGTATTGGTGTATTTTTTTAGCTTTTGTTTGTTGGAGAAATTCTTTATTTCCCTATTTTAAATGATATTCATGCTGCATAGAGTATTGTAGGTTGCAAATTTTTTCCTTTCAGAACTTTAAATATATCTTGCCACTCCCTTCTGGCCTGTAGTGTTTCTGCACAGAAATCAGCTGAGAGCCTAAGGGGGTTCCCTTATAATTAATGCTTTGCTTTTCTCTTGCTGCCTTTAGGATCCTCTCTTTATATTTAACTTTTGCCATTTTTATTATAATATGTCTTGGTGTGGTCCTATTTGGGTTCAACTTGTTTGGGGCCCTCTGTGTTTCCTGTTTCTTGATATCAGTTTCCTTTGGACTTGGAAAGTTTTCAGACATAATTTCTTGAAATGTATTTTCAATCCCCTTTTCTTTTTCTTCTCCTTCTGGAATTCCTATTATGTGTAGATTGGCCCCCTTCATATTATCCCATAAATCTCTTATGCTGCTTTTGTGTTTTTTCATTTGATTTTCTGTCTGCTGTTGTGATTGGGCAATTTTCATTATTCTATCTTCCAAGTCACTAATTCATTCCTCTGAATTATTCATTCTGCTCTTTAGTGCCTTTTGCTCAGTTTGTGTCTCTGCAAATGAATTTTATAATTTTTCTAAGTTCCTCCTTATATTTTCTAGGCCCTTTCTAAAGGAATCTGCATTACTGTTCATATCCACTCTTAATTTCTTAATATTCAGCCTTAATTCCTTCAGTACTTTCACTACCTCCTTTTTGAACTGTGTCTGTCAGACTGCAGAGGTCTGTTTCACTGTTTGCTGCTTCATGTGAATTATGTTCTTTTAACTGAGAATGGTTCATGAGCTTGTTCATCTTGCTTATGTTTTTCTTTGTGAGTTTAAGGAAGTCAAACTATAGTCTTAGAGGGCTACTTCTATGCAAGAGCACCCCTTTGTGTTTTGTAGGGGTTTACTACTTATTTTTGGTGTGGGAGTTTGAATATTTGCTGTCTCTTTCTTCAGTGTGAGTAATATATCCCCTTTATAGGGTACTGAGTGTGTTTGCAGGGATAAGGAGGGAATGGGTAGGGCAAGTAGTCAGTGCCTGGTTGCTGGGCTCTTAACAGCAGCAAGGACCTGTAGGAAGGTGGTGCCAGCTACTCCTAGTTGCAAGGCCCTGGGAAGTGGTAATGAGCCTAGGCAGATTAACAAGGTGCCCAGAGCATGTGGCAGTGCAGCAGCAGGATGTGTCAGTTCCCAGGGGAATGAGAGCAACAACAGGTAGTGTTCAATTGCAATGCCCTTCTCTGAGGTGATTGGAGACACAAGTGGTGCCTGTTCAGTAGCCCCTAGTGGCAGCAGTCCATGCCTACCTCTGGTTTCAGTGATAACTGTGGTGGTTTGCCCCCACCACCATTCAAGAAGCACCCCATCTCACTTAGCCTACACAGGAGGTACTGCATGGGCTGTTCCTAGTTGAAGGAACCTGGTAAGTGACAGAGATCAAGTAATGTGTGGGCACTGCCTGGAGTGTTTAGCAATGGCAGCAGTGGGGCTGGTGTGTTCCCAGGGGTTCGAGAGCAACAACAGGTGATGTTCAGTCACAATGCCCTCCTCTGTGGTACCCTTGAAATAATTTGTGGCCACAGGTGATGCCTGTTAATGGACACCTAGTGGTGGCAGGCCACATCCACCTCTGGAGTCAGAGATAATTTCTGTGGCTTTCCCCCACCACCTCAGACCACACAAGAAGCACCCTGTCCCGCCTAGTCCATGCAGGAGATGCTGCACCAGCTGCTCCCAGTTGTAGGTCTTGGAAAAGGACATGATCAAGCTTCTGGGCACTGAAGTGTTTGGTAGTGGCAGCTTCAGGGTGGGGGTGTTCCCAGGAGGGTGAGAGCAACAATGTGTGGTGCTTGGTTGCAGTGCCCTCTTTTTTTGTTGTTGTTTTGTTTTTTGTTTTGTTTTTTTTTTTTTTTTTTTTTTTTTTTTTTTGCTGACACCTGAGGTGACTGGGGCTGCAGGTGGAGCTCACTCACAGGCCCCCAGTGGTGGCATGTCATGCCTCCCTCTGTCCTCCAAGATGACCACCACAGTCTGTCCCTGCTGCCTGTAGATCACACAGGAGACACCACATTGCACTTATCCCCATGCTGCCCTTAGCCCACACAACAGGTTCCCGGCCACCCATAGCCTGCAAAAGAAGTGCCCAGTCTCTCATAGCCAGAGCAAGTGGCTTCTTGCAGCCCATAGCCTGCACCAGAGGCACCCCATCCTCTGAGAGGCCAAGTAGGAATGAGCAGGGAGATTCCTATGGTGGTCTTCCCTTCCTCCTCTCTCCCTCTCCAACAACGGTGCCTTTCTTCTCCTGCTGCCCAGACCCTCTCCCAGGTTCCCTCTGCTGTGGCATTCCACTCCCCACCCCATACACACTGCTCCCCTGCCCATGGTGCACTGCTCCTTAGCCCCTCAGACTGTCCCCACACAGCCAACTCTAGCCCTCTCCCCAGGACTGACCTCCAGAGCCTAAGTCTCAGAGCCCAGACCCTGCCAGAGTGTCTCAGGCTGCGGTGTCCAAGGCAGTGGTGCAGATGATCTGTGTGGCTCTCACTCGGCTTTGTCCTCAGTCCAGCTGCCGTGCTTTTCTCAGCAACTTTGAGGTCCCTCTAGCCCAGCTGACCTCCCTGTTGGATAGGTGGCTTCCCAGGGTATGGAGCCCTTTTCACCTTTACAACTCCCTCTCAGGAATGCTAGTCCTGTCCTAATTCCTTTTTTCTCTCTCTCTTTTTCTTTTGTTCTACCCAGTTATATCAAGGGTTTCTTGCCCTTTTTGGAGGTTTAAGTTCTTCTGCCAGCATTCAGTAGATGTTCCGTGTGAGTTGTTTTACATGTAGGTGTGTTTTTTTTGATGTGTTTCTGGGAGAAGGTACGTGTGACGTCTTACTCCTCCACCATCTTGATCTACCTTCCTTTTTTTCTGTTATTTTGGTCTGTTATTCTCTTCCAAATATCTTAAGTTGGATTGTTAGTTTGTAGATTTTTAGCTTTTATTTTTTCCTAATATGAGCTTGAATTACCACTTGACTTCATCCTGCAAACTTCAATATTTAGTGGTTTTATTATTTTTCCATTTTAAGCATTTTCTAATATTCACTATGATTGTTCATCTTATTTATTGCTTAGAAATGTGTATTTTTAATTTCTGAGCCTGTGGATATTTTTCAGTAAAAATTGTTTTTTGTTGTTGTTGAAACCTAATATAATTCATTGTTTATAGAAAATATGATCTGTATACTTATCACTTTTACATTTAATATTTAATATCTTAGTATGTGAACAATATCATAACTATTACATGTGTGTTTGAAAATAATATTTATTTTCCAGTTACTGAGAACATAGTTCTATATCTCTCCATAGACCAAGCTTGTTAATTGGGTTGTCTGAATTTCCAGTATTTTTATTAGTCTCGTCCATTTTTTTTTGTCTGTTTGATCTTGTACCACAAGATTATATAACTCCAGGAGAATCATTTGCACAGAATAGTGTTCTCAAACTGTCTTGGCATCAGAATAATTCATGAGTTTTTAAATATGCAGGTACCTGTTGCCTTTCCCCCATTCTAACTGGATACTTCTGAGGGTAGGTTTAGGAAATTACCTTTATAAAAGGCCCCCTGTAATGTGATAAGCAATCAAGATGAGGTAGCACTGTTTTTTGTTTGTTGGTTTTCACTATATTATGAGCAATGGGCAAGAGATCACTAAAAACTTCAAGACAGGTATGGAAACCTGTGATTTCTGACTCTATGTGATTTCCTAAGACTAGAAAAGGGAAATTTAGTTCAGAAATAACAGCTACAGATAAAATCTAGTTTAGGGTCCTCAGAAAAATTAGTAGGAGATTCCACTTATGATGGCTTATTGCACTTTTTAGATATTTATAGGAAAACACAGAACACTACTTTGCCAGAGAATATCAGGAAGGGTTCCTTCAACAAACCCCTTCTGGAAGGGAACTGAATATAAGTGATCTAGTGTGTTGTAGGACCAAAAACATTGAAATCACTTGAGAGCTTGTTAGAAATGCAAAATCTTGGGCCCCATACCAGACTTTTGAATCAAAATCTACTTTTAACAAGATCTCCAGATAATTGGTATGTATGTTCAAGTTTAAGACACACTTTAGAAAGGCAGACAGATTTTGCATCTCTACGAAGCTCCTCAATGATGCCAGTACTGCTGGTACTAAGCACACTTTGAATAGCAATGGTCTATTTCACAAGGGTTTACATTCACAAGGGATGTAAACAGAGGGAGGAAACCCTTAAAACAATTCAAGGATACCAATATCCTCCTACTGGCATCAAGGATTCTATGAGGGCTCAGCTTACTTAGGAAACTCGAAGAACACATTCATCCCCAAATTTAACAAAATATGGAAGGACAGAGAACATTGTCTTCATCAGGCAACAAAGGCATCAAGTACCCATGGGATAAACAATGGGGACAATTAAAACATCTCACCTTCTTCGTTGTTTCCCCTAAGCAAGACAATCTGCTCCTGTCTGTATAACTCAAATTAATAAATTCTCCTCCACAAATTTTCATGGGCATTCTGCAGCCTCCTGCCCTTTCCTGCCTTTTGTTTCTGTCATTCAGTTGTCTATTATCTCAAGCAGCCACAACTGGGAATGGAATCCATGGAGAACATATTTTGCTATTGAAACAGCAACGCATTTTAAGTTTGTTCTTAAAGATTTAGCAGCTCACATGCAGGCAACATTCACATAGAAAACATCTCAGGTCTGTCCATTTGGGCTGCCTTTCTGAAATTTAAGCTAGTATGGAAGGCAGATAGAGCTGAACTTGGACCTTCCTCAGGTCAAGGGCAGAGTGGAAGTGATTCATTCAGTGGTCATAGTCATCTCTAGCCTTTTGCCAAAGCTCTCCAGTCACGCTTGGTGGAGGTGAAGCTCATCTGTCACAGATTCTTCAGGAAAGGTTCAGAGTACAATGTTCCCTGCATTTTTGAATACAGTCATACCTTAGTATTCACAGGTTACTGGAACCAATCCATGGATGCTCAAGCCCCTTCTATAAAATGGAGTAGTATTTACTTAGTAGCCTATGTACACCCTCCCAAATATGTTAAATTATCTCTAGATTATTTATAATACCTTATACAAAACAAATGCTATGTAAATAGTTGCCGGTGTGCTACAAACTCAAGTTTTGCTTTTTGAAACTTTCTGGAATTTTTTTCTTTTCAAATATTTTTGATCCTCAGTTGGTTGAATCCACAGATGCAGAACCTACACATTGGGAGGGGTGAATGTACTAAAACTGTTTTTTTTTTCTAGTTTTGGTATATAAAGAACAGTTTGTTTGGACAGAAAGTCCTTGGATATCACTTTCTTTCCTTGCGTTGTTTAAAAAATGATGCTCCTTTTTGTTCTTGCTTTGTAGGTTGCTAGAAAGGAGTTTGATGCCACACTGATTCTTTTCCTTTGTCAGCTATATGATCTTTTTGCCTGGAGGCCAGAGGATTTTTCCTCCTTTATTTTTAAAGTCTAAAAGTTTCATCCAGATATGTCCCAGAGCTGTTCATTACCAGTCAATTTTCCAAACACACAGTATGGCATTTTGATATATAGATACAGATCATTTTTTATTTATAGATTTTGTTTGCATTACAGTTTTAGGTATTAGTTTCATTCTATATTTTGTTTTTCTTCTTCAGAGATTCCAATAATAGGTATTTTGGATCTTCTTTGCTTATCTTTCATAACTTTTTTTTCTGATTCTTCTAGCCTCTTTCTTAATTGCATTCATGTCTCTTTTCTTTCTATTTTTACTACTAACCTTTGGGCACTTAAAATTTAGTCTTCATTCCTCAGATTATTTGTCTGTGTTCTTCCAATTCTTTCCTGAATTTGATCAGTTGTCATTTCATCTTATTCCTTTAATTTCTTTGGTTCATTTTTCTTGTGAGTTTTTAATTTTGAATCAAAGTTGTAAATTCTGAACCATGGAGTTCTTTAATATTTGCAAGTGTTTGTTTAATAGTTTTTAATTCCTTTTAGAATGTTGAATTACCATTTTCCTGTTTCATTTTCATTTTAGGCAAATGTTTTCATTAGCTAAATAAACTGATTTTTATTTTCAATTTCTATTTAGGGTGGTTTCATCTGCCACTGCTTTTGATTTCCTTTCATTTTAAAATATCTTCTAT
This sequence comes from Phacochoerus africanus, assembly GCF_016906955.1. Classification (NCBI taxonomy): domain Eukaryota; kingdom Metazoa; phylum Chordata; class Mammalia; order Artiodactyla; family Suidae; genus Phacochoerus; species Phacochoerus africanus. Next base: position 86,771,411 of record NC_062558.1, on the reverse strand, counting down.
TTTCCTAGATTAGCAATTGACCTTTTTCTATGTAGGGAGATTCAAACTTTCAGATTAGTCTACTGAGTTTCTTAGTTGCAGAGTATCCATTTCACTTGATACAGAGAATTGGGGTTGGAGTTTCTTCCAATTCATTGATCCTCTTTTGCTTGTGTAGGATTATTTATTTCTTCTATCTGCTTCCTTCTTCATCTTTACTCAAAGCAACCCAGGGATGCCTTTGCCTTTCAAGACACCTACAGAAAAAGAATCTTCCCCAGAATATCACTCTGGTTGTGTATATTTTTTAGTCTGTTTATTTCAACTCTTTGATAATAGCCTTCTACCTTAAGAGGACTCAGACCTGTTTTTGTATTTTCCCATTTGTAGCAAAACCCTCTCTCTGCAAATAATTTTATTAGGGCCCACCATTACTGGGACACTGCATTCCATTCTTTCCTGTTCCTTCTCTTCCCAAGCATCCACACTGACCTGCACTTCAGAGCTAGCTCCGCTGAGGATGTTTATTTCTCCATTTACATATGCATTTTATCCTCTCACTGGATTGCACTTCCAAATAATTCATGGCTCAAAGGAGAGATCAAAATGGGAAAACAGTATTTTGAACTGAATTGATTATGAAAATACAATGTATCAAAATTGTGGAATGTAACAAAGGCAGTATTGAAGTACTTGTATTTTAAAAAGAAGAAAGTTTTTAATTCAAAGACCACAGCTTCTCTCTTTAAAAATTAGGATAAAAAAAGAACAAATAAAGACAAAATAAATATAAGGAAGAAGTAATAAAAATTAGATTGAAATCAATGAAATAGATAACAGGAGGCCATTAGAGAAAAGTCAATGAAACTACATCCAGAATATATAAATTCTAAAACAATAAAACATAACAGTAACAAACTTTATAATTTCAAAATGGACCAAACACTTCAATGGATATTGCACCAAAAAAGATATATGATGGCAAATACATTGTCACCATGAGGAACCCATCAGTCAATAGCCGTTAGACATCAGGTAAATGCAAATTAAAACACAATAAGACTCCACTATCCACTGTTAGAAACTTGAAAACTAAAGACCAACCAATTAACACAACACTGTAAGTCAACTATACATCAATAAAATTTTAAAAAACAAAGAATGACCATAAAAACTCTTTCAAGGATGTGGAGCACTTTGAACTCTCATCTTTGGCACAACAGAGGAAACCATTAATAAAAAGACAGCCCACAGAAGGGGAAAAAAAATCTTTGCAAATGAAACAACTGACAAGGGATTAATCTCAAAATATACAAACATCTCATACAGCTTTATATCAGAAAAACAGGCAACCAATTAAAAAATATTCAGAAGCTCTAAGCAGACATTTCTCCAAAGCAGACAGACAGATGGCAGAAAAAAAAAAAACATGAAAAGATGCTCAACATTATTAATTATTAAAGAAATGCAAATCAAAACTACAATGAGGAATCACCAGATACAAGTCAGAATAGCCATCATCCAAAAAAAAATCTACAAATATGGGGGCGGGAGGGGGAGTGGGATAGATTGGGAGTATGGGGTTAGTAGACTTGAACCATTACACTTTGAACAGATAAACAACAAGGTCTTACTATACAGCACAGGGAACTATATCCAGTCTCCTGGGATAGCCCATGATGGAAAAGAATATAAAAAAAGAATGTATGTTTAAAAAAAAAACTATAAATAAATGCTGGAGAAGGTGTGGAGAAAAGGGAACCCTCCTACACTGTCAGTGGGAGTGCAAGTTGGTGCAACCACTATGGAGAACAGTATGGAGGTTCCTTTAAAAACTAAATATAGAACTACCATGTGATCCAGCAATCCCACTCTTTGGCATATATCCAGATAAAACCATAATTTGAAAATTTGTGTGCACCCCTATGTTCACAGCAGCACTATTTGTAATAGCCAAGACATGGAAGCAACCAAAATGTCTATCAACAGAGGAATGGATGAAGAAGATGTGATACATATATGCAATGGAATATTACTCAGCCATCAGACGCATGAAATAATGCCATTTGCAGCAGCACAATGGACCTAGAAATAATCATACTAAGTGAATTAAGTTAGAAAGAGAACAACAAATATATGAGATCACTAATATGTGGAATTTAATAGAAATGACACAATAGAACTTACAAAACAGAAACACAGTCAAAGATTTTTGAAACCAAACTCATGTTTACCAAAGGGGAAATGTGGTTGGGGTGAGGTTGGAACTGATATATACACTTTACTATATATAGAATAGACAGGTAATGTGGACCTCCTGCATGGCCCAGGGAAATTTACTCAGTACTGTGTGATAATATATATGAGAAAAGAACCTGAAAAGGAATGGATATATGTATATGCCAACTGACTTTACTGTACACCTGAAATTAACACAACTTTATCAGTTACCTATATTCCAATAAAATTTTTAAAATTAAAATTAAAAAAGGAAGGTAAAATGATAAAAACACTTTGTAAAAGAGATTGGCAGTTTCATAAAAAGTTAAAAATACATCTACTATATGATGCAGCCATCCCACTTCTAAGTATTTACCCTAAAGAAATTAAAGTATAAAAAGATTTGCACATTGAAGTTCCTTTTGTGCCTCAGTGGGTTAGGAACCCAACTAGTATCCATGAGGATGCAGGTTCCATCCCTGGCCTCTCTCAGTAGGTTAAGGATCCAACATTCCTGCAAGTTGTGGTGCAGGTTGCAGAGCGGCTCAGATCCCACATTGCCGTGGCTGTGGTGCAGGCCAGTAGCTGCAGCTCTGATTCAACCCTCAGCCTGGAATTTCCATATCCCACAGGTATGGCCCTAAAAAGACAAAAAGACAAAAAAAAAAGATGAACACCTTAATGTTAGTAATAGTTTTGTCTGTAGTAGCCAATGACTGAAGACAATACAGATGTCCATAAACAAGATTAAGAAATTACTATACATCCATATGATGAAATACCACTCAACAATAAAAATGGAGAAAAAAAACTACAAATAACATAGAACATGTTTGAATCTCAAAATAAGTATGGTACATGAAAGAAGCCAGACAAGAAAGAGTGTGTTCTATGTCATTCAATTTGTATTAAATTCCAGAAAATGCAAATTAATTTACAATAAAAAAAGGATATCAGTGATTGCCTGGGGATGGAGGCTTGGAGAGCTATATGGTGGAATTACCAATAGACACAAAGTAAGTTTGAGGATGATGGATATGCTCATTAACTTGATTGTGAAATGGTTTCTCGATGTTATCATGGGTACATACATCTATTCAACTTATCAAATAATACACTCTATATATGTGCAGTTTATTATAAATCAACTCACCTCAATGAAGCCACTGAAAAGTTTGAAAATGTAGTACCACTCACACTGATGCTGTAAATATAAATAAAAGAGGGGATGTAAGTGGGAACATAACTCTATGTACTGGGACAATTGAATTTGTATCTACAATGATTTAGCACAAGCACCTAAAAAATAAAATATGACTAGAAAATACCATGATGAATATCTGAAAATGTGGATTGATGGAACCAACCACTTTATTAAACTCCTAGTCCTTAGTTATGGTTTTACTCTACCTCTGGAAATAGAGTCTGGATTTGTGGATAGTAAACACCCATCCATATACCTACACACCTATATAAATTCCTAGGTTTTTTTGGCAAAGGACACAGACCTTAAGAGAAGCATGAAGCATGGCAGTGACCCCAGACAGAAACCAGCACAGTTTGTCATTGTGGGATTCTCTTGTTCCTGGGATCTAAGTCTCCAGAAAATTGTGCAAGTCAGGTAGGGCTCAGCCAGAAGTACAGGAAAGCCAATTCTTACTTGCCTTTTTTTTTTTTTTTGACATTACCAATGTGGACAAATTTATACCAGGAAACTTTTCCCTTTTTTGAAAGAAATGTTTACAGATATGACACTCTCCTGGTTCATGGACTGAATTAAGCAAGACCCCAGCACTGCCTTCCTCCAGCCTCCCAGGAACCCAGAAAAACCATGTTGCTACTGTAAGAAAACCCCAGCTAGTGATGACATGTAGTCATCAGAGCTTGTGGTTCGCTTTCAGAGGTGCAATGTCTTTTCTGTAAAAATAAAAATAATGCTAGTGTTCCCAAATTAATCCAGTCATTTAAGTTATATAAGAGACCAAAAGCAAAGAGGAATTTTTCAAAGCTGTATTTGACATAAGGAAAAAAAGGTACCGGCTACAATATTTATTGATAAGACTCTTGTGATTCACACAGAATTAATGCCAAATATCATGCTCAGAGAGACTCAGAAAAGGCTTGTGGTGAATCTTCTATAGTAAATAACATCATGTATGATAGTAGACATGTGTCTTTAATATTGGATGAAACTGCTGACTTGCAAAGAATGAATCAGTTCTTGGCATATGTATGTAGTATTTGTAAAGGAGAGATGACAAATATCTATGCTCTTTAGAAGAGATAGTTGTTTAAGACAATTTTTGGAGACACAATTATGGAGAGAAAAGTTATCTTAGACTTATTGCATAATTTAAAAATATGAATCAAAAATAAATACAAATAAAAATGACAAAAAGACCAAAAAAATTAAAAAATAAAAATAAAAATATGAATCTTCCCTTCCTTAAAAAAATTTAGAAAATAAAGTAATAAGCCCCTCCCTCTTTGATAAAGAAAAATATGAAATTTTAAAAAGAGTTTCCTTTTTATGCAGAAAATCAGCTTCTCTAGCAGGGAAAAGGTAAAAATGTCTAAAGTACTTTGTTTGTTCAGGCCTCATATTATAAACTGCTTTTCTTTCCTGATAAGAAAAGCTGAGAATTCAGAATATTCATGATACAGGAAGCTAAACAAAAACCTGCCTGTGAACTAATCAGGTTAAGACAAATGTGTAAGACTCGAATGTGATTCTATTCAATCATAAGTGACAAATTCCCTAAGTTGTGTTTTCCTGTCATTCAATATGAAGAGATAAGTATTTTCTTGTCAGTTTTACTAATTAAGACTGTTACATCTACAACACAATCTTTATCCTCCAGTCTTGAGAGAATTGCAAGGAATCAAAGAAATGTTTTCACAAGAAAGGAAGAATGTGAGTTCAGAAGGGCCTGTTCCCATTATCTCCCCTATAATTCATATTGCAAAGCCATCACCAATGTATTTTTCTGTCTTTCTTTACTCCGAAGGGCATATAAAGGGCTAGAATAGATTATGGGTTAGAGAAGAACTATCAGAATCAATCATCTTCCTTTTGCCAAAGAGTTAAAAAATAATTAAAAATATTCCTGACAGCATCAAACCTAAATAAACTAGAAAGCAGGGTTTAGTGCTTGAAATCCCCACTGGTGGGTCAACTAGCTGTGCTGGATCATGCAAGTGTTTGCACTTAAATACCTATCTTCATTATTCTGTATTCTTAGAAATGAATTGAGGTTAATGTTATTTCCTGATCTTGATTATTTATTGAAGAAAATATGGATTTCATCTTTTCACTGCCTGAGTGACTGTCATTTTAATTTCTACATGAAGAAATGAGTAAGATCCATGATTGTGTTTTCCAAAGAGAAAGATGCACACACAGTCTTCAAAATGAAAGGTGTGATAAGAGCAGGTTTCTCATGGCACTGATAATGCCAGCAAAGACGACTGCTATGACTTCAGGTGGCTTACTCAACTGGCATATCTCAGTGATGGAGTCAGTTATCTCAAACACCCTGACCCCAGCATGTAAGGGATGAAAGAGCTTGTGTTTAATGAGAAGAATGATGTGCCAAGGAATTCCTAAGAAGACCAAGGTGTGATGCAAGCTGCTTGATTACCAAGAGTCTGACTCTCCCCCAAAACATTTGAGTATCTTTTTTTTCTCAGAGGGGAAAAAACCTAGTTGATGTCATTTTTAAAACTACGTCACATCTAAATTCTATGGGAGAATATGACAAAATACATTCCAGAGCTGAGAAAAACCAACAGGTGGGTTAAGAATTGATTCACCACTCCTTTCCAAATGGAAACTCTGAATCCCTGATTATTTGAAAGCAATATACTTATTGAGAAGGCATGGAGTTGCTGGATTCATTTATTCAACAAACATCCCCCCACCATCTACCAAAGCTACCCACTACCTACCAAACTCTGAATCCCTGCTTATTTGAAAGCAATATACTTATTGAGAAGGCATGGATTTGCTGGATTCATTTATTCAGCAAAAGTCCCCCACCATCCACCAAATCCTTTCCAAGACGCTTGTGATGAAATAGAGAACAAACAAGTAAAAAACCCTGCCACTTGCACCTACATTCTAATTTGGAGCGGATTGAGGGAAGACAAATGGCAAACATAGTGAATAAGTGAAAAACATGGTACATTGGGAGGTGATCATTTCTGTGGCAAAAAAAAAAAAAAAAAAAACTTGAGTAAGTTTACTACTTACTTAGGACCAGGAATGCCTGCTGAAGAAGGGCGGATGCAGGTTGCAATACACAGATGGCCAACAGGCATATGTGAAAAGATGTTCAACATAACTAATCATCAGGGAAATGCAGGTCGAAAGCACAATGAGATGTCAACTCACATGTGTCAGAATGGCTATCATCAAAAAGAACACAAATATCAAGTGTTAGCAAGAATGCAGAGAAAATGGAACCCTCATACACTATTGATAGTTATGTAAATTGGTGCAGCCATTGTGGAAAACAATATGGAGGTTTCCAAAAAAACTGAAAATAGAACTACCATGTGACCTAGTAATATTTGAAAAAAACACTAATTTGAAAAGATATGTGCACCCCGATGTGTACGTATAGACACACACACATATACATATACATGAAATGGAATACTATTAAGCTATGAAAAGGAATGAAATGTGGCCATTTGCAGCAACATAGATAGACTTGGATGGCATTACTCTAAGCAGATAGGTCAGACAAAGACAAATACTGTATGATATCATGTATATGTTGAATCTAAAAAATACAACAAACTGGTGAATATAACAAAAAAGAAGCAGACTCGCAGATATAGAGAACAAGCTAGTGGTTACCAGTAGGAAGAAGGAAGAGGGAAGAGGGGCAATATAAGGGTAAGGGATTAAGAGGTACAAAATATCAGGTATAAAATTAGCTACAAGTTTATATTGTACAACATATAGCCAATATTTTATAATAACTATAAATCAAGTTTAACTTTTAAAAGTTATGTATCACTATATTGTACACCTGTAATTTATAAAATATTGTACAGCAACCATACTTCAATAAAAGAAAAAATTTTTAAAAATAGGGTGATCTAAGCAGACCATATTGAGACAGTAGCAATGGAATAAAGACTAGAAGGAGTTGGGGAAGGTTAAGGATGCAGATAAGTGGTGAAAAGCCAGTATGGAGACTGGTAGGAGGTTGTCTGGGTACAGGAGGGGCCAGAGGCTGGAGTGGAGCCACTGAGCATTAGGGGATGAATCTGAGAAGTCACTGAGGTTGGACCATATAATTATCTGAAATTGTCACTGAAAAGGTGAAATTTTCGACTTAATAAGGAAAGAAAAAAAATTCATAAGCTGAGGCTGCTAAAATCTACAGGTAGAACAAATCTTCTGTTGAAAAATTGTGAATAAGGAAAAAGAAATCTGTGCTAGCTTTGCTGTCACACTTCAGACTGCAAAAGTTATAGCCACAGTGCAGGGTAAGAACCTAGATAAGATGGAAAGGCATTAAGTTTGTACAATAAGACATTTTGAGAGAGAGACCACATTCACATAATTTTTTCACAGTATACTATTATCATTGCTCTACGATTAGTTATTGTTGCTAATCTCTTCTAGTGCCTAATTTACAAATTAAATTTTATCATGGGTATGTATGTACAGGAAAAAAAAAACATAGTTTATATGGGGTTCAGTGTTATCCATGATTTCAGGCATCCACTGAGTGTCTTACAACATATCCCCACAGATAAAGAGGACCACTGTAGTCCAGCCATGCATTCATCACATTCATTTGGAAACTAAATACAAAGTATTAGAATTCCTTTTATTCAGTAATATTACAACAATGCTGGCCACCTGTTTAGAGAAGAAAACTCCAGAGCTAGTCTATTTCCAGAGTCCCAGCCTTGATTCCTCCTGTTTCCCCACAGACCATGTCCCTAAGTTCAACACATCCCACATCAAATCTACTTAAGTGGTACCGCGTAAGCAGGGCAGTCCTTACCCCTTCTTCCTCTCACTACTCCCAACCAGCGCAATAGATCCTCTATGAGTATTTTGTCAAACTGGACTCAACAACTGATATATACTACTGCTGTGGCGGAGGGAAAAACAATTGTACAGGAGGAATCTGCATTTCTTATATGACCTTGAACAGAGAGAGTAAGTTTTGCATTCCTCTCCTGGCTGGTGATAAATGAGGTGTCCAGCACAGAAGCAAAAGACTCAGGAAAAGCAGAAATTCCCCTCGAAGGTGGCCAGCACCCCTGCTTCTATGTGAGCTCACTCAGAGCCACTGGCTCCTTGACAACAGCAAATGTCATTTTCGCCTAGAAACTTAGGGGGAGGGGACCACATAGCCAAGAACGATGCTGTTCACACATCCTAGACTACATTTTGCCTGAATCACTGCACTGGAGCCACCATGGGGCCATGTTCCTTAGGGCCTGAAAATGTCACTCGCTCTCCCCAAAGCTTACATTCACTTCCATGGAGCAGCACGAAGATACCATGGAGTGTGGTGACCACAATGTATCAGCCTCAACAATCTAAGAGAGGCATTTCAAACCTCTAATTTAAAGACATTGTTTTAATGTCATTTGCATGGAGCAGAAGGAACTGCCTTTGCTTCATCCCTAGAACAACCCAAAAAATAAAACCAGAATTATGAAAATTATTCCATAGATTATGGCTGAATTCTGAATTAGTAAAAGGTTCTAGCAAAGACAAAGAGGTGACAGGGCCATAGTAAAGAAAAATATCATTTGAGTTACTTCCAACTAATAGGATCATATAAGAATGAGATGGAGAGTAAATGTACTGTGATGTTGATGGATTATGATGAGAATTGAGTTAAGGAAAATAAGAGCCTTAAATCATCCAATTCTCTAAATAACATTGGAAACTAGGGAACTGGATATGTTCGAGCTTATCTGCACCAAATCTGAGAACTGTTGCCAAGATTACTAACTGCAATTTCACAATGACATGATGGGGCCCCCAAAGCAATTCTGAAGACAGCTTGTCTCCTTGCAGAGATAACACACAGAGACGAAATCCAGGTTCCTTCAAAGGGTCAATTCAGGGGTCACAGCCAAGATTAAGTCCGTAATTGTTGTAATTTCACCTTCTGCTTACAGACAGCATCAAGTTGGAGGAGGCACTGCCCAGAAAGGAGCAATTTTCTCTATACAATGATTGTCATTAATGGAGCTTCTAGGAAAGATGGTCATCCCTTTGCTCTTTTCCAAGGTCCAATTATGTGCTACCATATCATGCATTAAATCACAAAATTTAAGGGAATCTGAGATTACAAAGTAGCCACAACTTTGCAACCCTACAAATACAGACCAAAAGACCCAGTTGGAGAAACATTTCTTCTCATGCAAGAACATTTAGAGAAATGTGTTGGTGAGTGCACTGCCTCATAACTAACTCTTGTTAATTGAGAGAGGTGTGCTTAGACTCTTGACTCTGCTCGACAAGCAGAACAAAGGTTCTGGTCCTCATATGTCCTCGTGGTTAGACTGGGAAGCTGTAGTACAACTCTTGCTTCTGGGAATGGGACCTTCCCTGCCCATCCGGGAGGTAGATGTCCACTCAGCTCCTAAAGGCCACATGGCAGACTATACTCACAGAATCAAAAAAAGAAACTTGTGCTCAATTAGATCAACTCCTTTATAATATAGGCATTAAAACTGATAGCCAGGTAGGGTGAGTAACTTTCCCAAGTTTACATAGTCAGTGAGTGGTAGCGTTCACATTAAGTCTTACATTCTAACAATGGAGCCACACTTTGTACTTAATATATATTTGCCATGGGTAATCATTCTTCTAGCCATCCATCTACAGTGTTATATATTACAGGAGAGAGCTATGGGGACAGATATGTGACTTGGACTTGCTATTTACTGTTTTTATTGTACTAATTACCCTCAATATAACTATACCAAGAAAGGGTTTCTTAGCATAATCTTTATCTAGAGCCACATAATATAGGTACTTTGGGGATATGTGTAATTACTTACCCCCCAATCCAATTGTGAAGCCAAGCAATATCTGTCTTTCCATATCAATATTGTTAGCTTCTTTGCCACAAGCAGAAATATGATAATTACCAGATGCAATCAGATTCAGAGCATTAAAGGCAATTTCCAAATATTGCTGAAAACCAAATTGTAGTAAAGTTGGCTACATTCTCATGAACCAAACTTAGCTGGAGAACTAACAACCCTGGTTTCTATTGACCTACTTCTGATTTGACATTTAAAAGAAAAGTAGAAAGAGTAGGATGCCCTGAACCAAGAAGTCAAAGAGGCATCAATCTCTAGTTCTCAATGTAGGGAATTGGATTTTCAATTGTCATTTGGCAGCCTAATGGGTTAGGCAAAGACAGGCTTGATTGAGTATGTGCTTTCAGCTCTTCGTGCCTGACCTTGTTCAAAACCACCAGGTCCTCGGTTCCCAGCCCAATCTGAAAAAAGTCCTCCTATCTTATTATTAATCATCCCACAATAAGGAGTATAAGTGTTTCTTCTGAAAATCACAACTCAAAGTTAATGAGTTTGGTTAAAAATAAGAGAATACACATATACATTCATTTGAAAATGAATAGTAAGAGCTCATCTTCAACCAGCTCTTCTGACTGTGGTTTCTGTACTGACTATTGATTTGTGTTCTCAGGGAGAGTCAGATCCCAGCAGTTGGCCTCAGATGGCAAGTTCAGTCTAAGCAAAAACTATGATTCTTTATTCCTCAGCATATGACATTTGAAGAGAGTGATGTCTAATGAAGGTTTTCTTCTGAGCTTCCCCATTAAGAGAAAAGTACCTATCAGCCAATCAGTGTGGGCTTACAACTCCAAAAGCTCTGGGGAGCCAGTGTGAGAGGGGTGAATAAGAAGGGAAGGCCCACCCACCCCCACTGTGATGTAAATAAGGGTTGTAGGACTGAGGCTCCCCTCCTACAGCCTCCAATGAACCACCATAAGTGACTCTCCTAATTGTGCTTCTGCTCAACACTGGAGGGCCTCAGTTTTCTCCTTTAATGTGGAGGGAGTGAAAAAAAAAACCCTGCCCTGTCAAAGCCACACAAAGGAATTCTCTTAAAATAAACAGCTAAACTTAACCATAGGCTTTTCTTTCCATGGACATATTTTAAATGTATATAATGTTATATGGCTGCTGGAAAAATGACAAGTGTCTGTTTTCATTAGACTCCCCAAGTGCATGGATCTAATTGACAGCCTTTCCGAGGCATGGAGGAACTTCCAGCTTCAGGGTTTCCATAGCAACGTGTCCCCGCTGCAAGAACTGCACTCTGGCTCCAGCTCTAAGTCATCATTCACAGGAACCCACATTTTAGATGCTCCGTTAAGTTACCCAGGAATTTCAACATCCCAGAGGTTAACAAATCCAATTTTCCAAGTGGGTAGAATTTCCTGCTTTGAGGGCTGAGCTTCCACTTCAGAACTCCAACAATTCTTTGTTCGAATTATATGCCTTTTTGTTTCTTCCAGCCTGGCTCTGTAGCATACTGATTGTATTTAAGGCTACAAGGCTTAAATTGTCCTGGTTATCTCTCCATCTCCCTGAAAAAGAATAACATTGCACCCTCTCCTTTTAAGCAATGCTTGCAAATTTTTTTCCGTGCCCCTGTGCCACAGCAGCAACCCAAGCCATAGCAGTGGCAATGCCAGATCCTTAACCCGCTGAGTCATCAAAGGACGCCAATACTTCCCACTCTTATTCATCTAAGATAAGCATGGCCATATCAAAAAACTCTAGGTTCACAAGTTCTAAGGTAAGGTGGGATGAGGGGAGAAGAGGCAAGGCAGCTGTACAGGTATTTGGCCCAGGCAGGGGCTGGTGGGGGCTGCAGTCCAGCCCACTCTCCACTCCCCATGCCAGTCTGAGGGGCTACCATCACTCCAAAATGATACCCTTTTCTAATTCAAAGACAGGTGTGCAGCCTGACCACAGAAAACATACTTAGCATACATTATTTCATTTAATCAGCATACATTATTTCATTTAATCCTTAGAGCCTCATGACAGAGTTCTTATTAATCCTAAATCATATTGAGAAAAACCAAGGTAAGGACCACACTCAGGGCCATACAGTCTGTGAATGGCAAAGCCAGGATTTCAAAGTCCTCCAACTCACATGCCCACTACTCTCCCACCGAACTTGACAGTGGAAGAAAACACGCAGAGGGTGAATGCCCTGACTTTCTCAAAGGGGAAGGCTTGTTGGACACAAAAAGGGTAGATTCTGCTCTCCAAACTATCCAGTTAGAGGAATTTCTCATGAAATGCTATCCACACAGTGTGCACTGGCACTTAAAAATCAATTATCCCTTGAATGTGTATGGCGCCACCTTCTGGGCTGCAACACACACAGGCTCTTCTATTTCATCAAAAGGAAATGACAGCCACTCTGATAGTTACTGGTACATAATGCTCTGTGTTCAAATAAGATAGTTTGGATCAGTGGTAATAGATTCTTATCAGTTAATTGAATCAGTCATTGCTCATTTACCTGGGTAGCTCTGATGGGATCTACAAAGAGCCCTTCACAATCAAGATCTTCCATAAATTAGATGGATAAGTGATTGGCTTCCTTCAAATTGTAGCATACCCACAATGGGAAAGGAAGGTGCAGGTCTCATATTCCTATGTGGGAGAAAAAGTGTTAACCATAGGATAAGTGTGGGTTTAGGACTTACTCATATTCATTTCTCTTAATTGAAATACTGTGTCACAAGGGCTCGGTCTTCACCCTTTTTTTAATAAAGAAGGGATTTGTACATAAGCAAAGTACGTAAGTCAGTGACTGAATGAATTGAGCAGACTCACCAGTGACTAACTGATCCTCAGAAATGATGATTAGATCTACCTCTTCAGCCAAACAAAGAGCTGCTGATCATTATGAACAACAGCTAGGCTCTGCTCCCCCTCCGCCCCCTCTGCCCCCCCCCATAATTCACATGTAACAGACAATGATGAGGTTAAAGGCAAAAGCACTATAGACACAGAGGTCAGCGTTCAATGCTTTGAAACATGACAGCGCAAATAGAGCAAAAGAAACGTGAAGAAGGAGGGGAAGGAGAAGGAGATGAAGAAGGAGGAGGAAAGGAGAAGTAGCAGGAGCAACAGCAGTAGTAGTAGCAGTAGCAGAATCAGTCATAGCAGTAGCAGCAAAAGTAGCAGCAGCAGCAGCACCAGTAGTAGCAGTAGCAACAGCAGCAGCAGCAGCAAGAGTAGCAGCAGCAGAAGCAGTAATAGTAGTGGTGGTTGTAGTAGTAGCATCAGCGGCAGTAGTAGCAGTAGTAGTAGTAGTAGCAGCAGCAGCAGCAGCAGCAGTAGTAGTAGTAGTAGTACCAGCAGCAGCAGTAGCAGCAGTAGTAGTAGTGCTGGTTGTAGTAGTAGCAGAAGTAGCAGTAGTAGTAGCAATGGTGGTATAGTGGTAGTGGTAGTAGCAGCAGCTGCAGCAATACTAGTAGCAGCAGCAGTAGTAGTAGCACAGGAAGAAAAGAAACAAACCAAAGATTATCTCCCCTTCCCCATAGGAAAATGGGCTTTCTCCAGGCATTCTTCCAAGAATCCTACCTTTTTCCCCCTCCTAACTAAATCAGCTAATGGAGAGCATACTTGAGAATGTGCTCTCTCAAGTTGGAAACCCCAGCCATCCAACTGCAACCAAACAGAAGGAGGCATGGAAAGAGAAAGTACTTGCAGGCTTAGAGCAGGAAAGCAGAGAGAATCCACTCATTGATTCATTCTTTCAACATATATTTACTGGGCTCTTACTATATGCCAGACACTGGAGAAAGAATAACAAACAAAATATTCCCATGGAATGTATACACTGGTAGGGGAAGACACAGTAAACAAAAATATTTCTGCTAAATGATCATAAAGATCATAATAAAAAAGAAAATTAGGTAATGAGGAAAGGGTTTTATTTTATAATGGGGAGCTCACAACAGCCTCCTCAGTGAGGTGGCATTTCACCAGAGACTTGAAGTGCGGAAACAAGCCATTAGGACAGGCAAGGGAGGAACAATATGGGAGAAGAAAGAACCCATGCAAAGGCCCTGAGGTGCAATCAGGCTTGACACTGTTTGAGCCAAGCAAGGAGCTGAGGAGCTTGATGGAAGTAACTACATTTTACAGAACAGGGTCCCTAGGAAGCACACTCTAAGAAAGATGATTTTTCAGGAAGTGTATTTAGGGAGTATGAGTAAGCTCAGGATCAACACATATAAAAAGAAAGGGGAGGAAGCAGAATTGAACAAGAGAGGAATTTGATATGATCCTGACAGAGGGCTCAGGCAGCCCCTCAGGGAGCTCTCAACCTGGAAAGACACTTCAGAGTTGTCCTGCATCACCGCTCAGAGGCTGGATTCTATTCCCATTTATCTATCACTAATGGGATGCAGGCTGCCCCAGGAAGAGGACATGGCCTTGGAAGAAGCAACTTTCTCCATTGGTGGACAACTTCTACAGGACCCTGGAGGCTACAGGAAACAATTCTTTCAGTCCTGAAGGGGGATCCAGGTCACACATTAAAGCATCTGCTACACCAAGGCGGATAATGTGAGGGATAAGGACAGAAATATACCAGGAACCAGGTTATTACAAAGCCACGGGTAGTCATTGGAGGACTTGAGGAAATATATTTTAAAAGGCTCTATCTAGCTGTTGTTCTGAGAACAGACTTTGGGGGCGGGGCAGGTGGATTGCTAAGAAAAATGACATCATTGGTACTTAAAGAAAATAAAAATTGGAAAAGAAAAATAAAATAAGTTTTCAATAAGGGCAGAAAAGTTATCAAGGAATCACAAAGTGCAGGAGTTCCCTTAGCGGCTCAGCAGAAATGAATCTGACTAGCATCCATAAGGATGCAGGTTTGATTCCTGGCCTTGCTCAATGGGTTAAGGATCTGGCATTGCCATGAGCTGTGATATAGGTTGCAGATGCAGCTCAGATCCCCCATTGCTGTGGCTGTGGCGTAAGCCCGTGGCTACAGCTCCAATTCAACCTCTAGCATGGGAACCTCCATATGCCATGGGTGCGGTCCTAAAAAGACAAAAAAGGAAAAAAAAATTAAGAATCACAATGTGTCTGTGAGCCCCCGCCAGCAGCTTAAGATGGAAGAAGAAGCAGAGATACAAGAGTCAGGCTTGGCCATTCACATCAGGAAAAACATTGGAAATCCTTTCATATAGATGAATCAGAAGTTCAATCAAATTTTTGGCATGTTTGGGGCAAGAAAATAAGAGGATTCGAGTTTCTTTGAGGGTTCTCAGGAGAGCAGAGCAGGTGGGTGGTGGTGGTACTCAGGAAAGATGAAATGCATCCTGTTAAAAAATGAGTGGGGCAACCTTTTTTTAGGGGAGTATTCTCAGCGTGGTTCTCCAGAATATCACAATCATCTAGAGAGCCAGTAGGGAGTGACCCAGGTATATTAACACAGGTGAAACCCTAGACCTTTGTATGGTTTCTAAGTTTCCCAGTTGATGTTGATACCCACAAAACTTAGAGACCCATTGATCTGGGAGAGGAGACTGCTTTATGCTATGCCAATATCTGGACAGCATCCTCACCCTGGGGAAAAAAAAAAAGCAATCAAAGGACATCATTCTCCTTTTGTTCCCACTCAATATCAGTGTCCATTAATGTCTCTATATTACAAGCAACATTTCTCTCCTCTGCCAGAAGGTGGATCCTTACTTACTGAAAGACCCAGAGCCTCCAAAATGATGAAAACCACAGGTAAGGGCAGAGTTGCCAATGTTTTTCAGGTAGTCTCTGTTGGCATAACCTGAGACCCAAGGATTCCACTCAGAGAGGTGGATTGGAAGAACATTTTAAACTTTTTAACACCTTCTTAGAGAAAAAGAAAAATAAATCAAATTAAAATGGACCACAGGAGCTCCCACTGTGGCTCAGTGGTAATGAACCCAACTAGTATCCAGGAGGATGCAGGTTCGATCCCTGGCCTTGATCCGTTTCTGTGAGCTATGGTGTAGGATACAGATGTTGCTGATATCTGGTGTTGCTGTGACCGTGGTGTAGGCTGGCAGCTGTAGCTCCAATTTGACCCCTAGCCTGGGAACTTCCATATGCCATGGGTGCAGACTTATAACTGGGATTATAAAACTTTTTTTAATCAAGAGGGTGGGGGAGGGGACCCAAAAGTTTATGACAGATCTCATTTCATTTTCAGAAAACTTGAAGGGGAAAATGCAACCCAGCATCTGCACTGCCTCAGTCAAGCTCCTTTTTTTTTTTTTTTTTTTAATCCTTTTAGGGCCACACCCATGGCACATGGAGGTTTCCAGGCTAGGGGTCAAATCAGAGCTGTAGCTGCAAGCCTATATCACAGTCACAGCAATGCAGGATCTGAGCCCCATCTGCAACCTACACCACAGCTCACGGTAATACCAGATCCTTAACCCACTGAGCAGGACCAGGGATGGAACCTGTGTCTTCATGGATGCTAGTCAGGTTCATTTCCACTGAGCCATGATGGGAACTCCCGTCAAGCTATCAATGATAAGTAAAGATTGCAGAGACAAGCTTCCATATCAAACCTCAGAAATATGTCAACCAATTATCCATCTGACTCAAAGAAGAAGACATTATCCAGAAAATTAAGGGCTGAATTAAAGCACTGTTGCTTCAGAGGCTTTTTGTTAAAGAGGCAGAGATACTATCCAACAGAGAACAAAATCAAGATGAACTAAACAGAGGGCAAAGGTTTTTGCTAATAAGTAAACTACACTATGTTTTAGTAAATATACTATACTGATTTTTAAACAAAATCCTCATGTAAAAATTGAACAATTTAAGTCACAGATTAAATTAATAAAGAACCGAAAAGGATAAGGAGTCTCAAAAACAAGCCAAAAAGCCAAAAGTTCTCATATTCCATAAAGAGTTTAAAATGATTCCATTTTATAACACCTGGATAATTACATAAGAATGCCTCCTTCTGTCTTTAAATAATCACTTTAATTGCTAAAAACAAGAAACTTTACTAAGAATAAAGAAAGTATGGCCATTCAACCAAAAAGTTAAATAAAAGAAAAATAATAAGGTGTGTGCTGCTTTACGAGGTGAATAATTTATATCGTGTAAAGAAAGGAAGTTACATAAGTAGGGGAAAGGTGGACTCTTCAACGAAGGCATCTGAACAAATACGAAACCCAAAGAAAGAACCCAGGACAGCAGCAGTGAGAATAGGAGTACAGCCCAAAATTAAGAGCATGAGGGCTGGAGAGTTCCTGTCGTGGCAAAGTGGGTTAAGAACCCGACTAGTATCCATGAGGATATGGGTTCAATCCTTAGCCTAAATCAGTGGGTTAAGGATCCGGTGATTCGACCCCTAGCCTGGGAACTTCCATATGCCATGAGTGTGGCCCTAAAAAACAAAAAAAAAAAAAATTGAGGGCTATACAGTACCCCTGCTGAGACACCTGTGCCTGTAAGCAATACCCCCCCACTCCAAATGTTTAGATCTTTGAGTATGCCCAAGGGAACTTTGCCCTGAATACTTGTGGAATGGTTTCAGCAGAACCCTTTATATATATTAGCTGTGCATTCTTCACCATGCCTTTGAAGAAGGTTACATGTTGGTTAGTATAGGAATTGGGTTTCTAACCTATCCGATCTTATGATAAATCCACACTTTTAACTTTAATGCTATATTGCATGATATAGATAAAGAAAGGAATCCAGAACACAATAACTGTAAAGTTAGAAGATAATTAAAATAATGCTAAAAATAGCAAAACTTATGGGATCCTGGCACAGTAGACCTCATTTGTAAAATTAGAGCATTAGATGATTCTGCTGCAATATAAAAGCAAAAATAATGATGCTAAGCATTCCACTTAAAAATCTTAGGAAGAAAAGAGGACAATAACTCAGAATAATAACATAAACAAAAGTAGACATAAGTGAAGAGAAAAACAGTAAAATTAATAAATCTAAAACCTGGTACTCTGAAATACTAATAAGAGATACAAACTCATGCTGGAATTAATCAAGGCAAAGAAAAAAGGCATAAATCGGAAAAATATGGAAGGAGGATGGAGACGGAGCCAGCTGTACACAAGAGATTGTTTTAAATTATAATATCCCGCATACTAGTAAAATGATACCCCTGGGGGGAAAAAAATCCTGAAAAGGATAAAATACAAAAATTGACACAGTAAGAAGAAATCTGAACAGGCTAAAAAGTGATAGATAAATTGGAAAATGTTTTAAGGAAATACTCAGAGAAAGGCCTGTTTTCCTCTGTTTTGCAAACTGACTTCCTGTTTCTACAGCTGGCACTTCTCCAAGCAGTAGGCAAAAGTAGCTGGCATTTTCAGTGCAAGGACTACTGGGCTGGCTACACAGCTGAAAGGTTTGGAAGGAAATGGGATCACAGATTTTCTCCAGTCAATAAGTACACTATTAACAGCCTAGATATAGAATAAGAGCTAAAGAGACACCAACCAATGGCACTGGAAAGCTCGGTCCCCTAAAGGAGTCAATCAGCTTATATAGAGGCTCCCTCAGGAAATTCCTGCCAGGGCTGCTCCTTGGCTCAGAGCTGTGGCTGGCCCCAAAGCAGATGATGCGGCTGGGACCAGAACAGGCAGTGAGTTGCAAAAGCACCTGTTATCTTCCAACCTTCTAGAAAGAAGTCATGGCCATCAATGTGGCTCAGTGTTCCTGAAAGCAAGACAAAGACACAATGGGATCTCAGTCCCGGAGCCCTAGAGTCTTGGGAGGGTTAATTAAATATCTAACTGCGAGGAAAGGGACAGCAGGAGCTGGAGAGATGGCCCTGCCTATGCTTTTCATCACTGAGGCTTCACAGTCCCCAGGAAGGGGAGATAGATGTTGGCGAGACCACTGGGCTTGGCCCCACCCCACATTCTGCCCAGAAGAAGGCCACTGGAATAGCAGGAGGAGACACCGGCAGCAGGCAGGAACTCTTCTTAGTTATAACACATTTTAGAGGAATAAAGACCAGATTCTCAGTTGAGGTTCTGAGTTGTAGACAGTGGGGAATCTGTTCAGCAATTGAAAAAAAAATAATAATTGACCCTTTGGAAAGTCAGAGGCATCAGGTTCTAAGCTGAGCTTTCAGAAATATCACCCAGAACTACTACAGTTCCAGTTGGAAGTCACTGCTTCTGGAAGCCACAACCATGGCACCTCTATTCCCATGGCAAAGAGGGCACCCCATACTTTGCTTGGTTTCCCAAGTGGCTTATATCTTACCCCGATAGAATCTAAGTCACATGTCAGCACCCTGACCGTAAGGGAGGCTTGGAAATGTAGGGGATTGATGGTAGTGGTGGTAGTGGTGTATTTTTTTGGAAAGTCAGGATTTACAAAACAGGCAACTGCCAAACTGTGAAGGGAACACAAATGATTTACAGCATCTCTGAATAACCAACGTCAAAGACTGTGGCTGTGGGCAAGTCACCTCAGTCTCCTGTCCCATTAAGAAAGGAGTATGTACTAATAACTTCTCCTAAGGCGTATGAGAATTAAATAAGAATGTGTATGCACGCTACAGAGGCTGACCCATAATTCTCCATGTCAGTTCACAAAAGACACCTGCCCTAAATGTATATGTAAAACTGTTACTGGCTCTCCCCGAGTCTGTTCCCATCACAAAGACACTGAATTTGAAAATGTCATTTCATATCCCATCCTGGTAGAGGACAAAAACGTTAGCCAAAATATTCACAAGGAATCTGGCTAATAAAGTCAAAACATCTGACCTATGACCTAAGAAAAACTCAGAGTGGAATGAGAAGCCACATCTTTTCTCCGTTAAAGAGCAAGAACACAGTATGCTGAGAAAGATGTTCCACTGTTAGCTAACGTCTCGTCTAGCCACAAACAGGCGCCGTGACAACAATGTCAAAGACCAAAGCCGTCCCCAGACGCCGAGCACTCTATGTGCCAAGCACTGTGAGATGCCTTTTTCTTTTTAACGTTATTATACTGACATGTCACACAGTCTTAAAAGATGGGCATTACTGGTTCCTCCTTTTATAGATCAAAAAAACTAAGACCAAGAACATGCAAGGATCGCCCCAAATGAGGAGGCATTAGCATTTGAATCAAACTATAGCTCGATCCCAAAGTTTTACTCTTTCTCCTGTACCAAGAGCCTTCAGGTCTCAGGCTCCATGCCAGCTCCATAGTTTGCTGTGGTTTGACTATACCTACCTTTCCCTTTTCCACATTCCACCCATGATTTGACAGGGCCTGTGGGCCAGGGGATCCCTTTGGCTCCTACCTCTTCAAAACTCTGCTGTCAGTGTACCCCCTGGCACTGACTCTTTTTTATTTTCTAAACTTGGCATCTGGGACTTTGACCTCTGTGATTTTTTTTTCCGATTTCTGTCAGGGCTTTGCTGACCACTTTTGGCCTGAAGCCAAGGAAGCTCACAGCTGGTAGTTGATAATTAAAAAAAAAAAAAAAAAATGGATCAACCACAAGAGGGCAAAGTTCATGTGGTCTTTTTTTTTTTTTTAATTTAAGTATAATTGATTTATAATGCTGTGTCAGTTTCTGCCATATAGCTAAGTGACCTGGTCATACACACACACACACACACACACACACACACACACACACACACACTCCCCTTCTTACATTATCTTCCACAATGTTCTATCCCAGGAAATGGGATATAGTTCCCTGTGCTATACAGTAGGACCTCATTGCTTATCCATTCTAAATATAATAGTTTGCATCTACTAATCCCAAACTCCCCATCCACCCCATTCCCTTCCCCTACTGCCCCCGCTGGAAATCACAAGTCTGTTCTCTATGTCTGTGAGTCTGTTTCTGTTTTGTCATAGGTTCATTTGAGCCATATTTTAGATTCCACATATAAGTGATTTCATAGGGTATTTGTCTTTCTCTTTCTGACAGCTGAGGTCCTTGAGTGGCTAGGATTCGGTGCTTTTACACATGGTCTCTTGATTTGGGGTATCCCTGCGTAAAACAGCTGAGGACATGTAGTGGGACCTGTTGCTGCCCTTCAAAGTTCAATCACTCCCCCACCAGGCAAATACTCAGGGCTTATTCTTCTTGTGATTTCCAGCTTATCAGGGCTGCCGTGATAGCAGTCTGTGCTTCAGATCATTAGCTACTTGCTTTTAAAATGGAATCTGTTAGCTAAATATAACCAGGAGCCTTCGGTAGTTTGCACTAATTGCATTGAGTTGCTATGTTAAGGTAAATAACAGATAAAACCATCAGTGTATACATATGAAAGCTGTCACTTCCCTGTGAGCCCCAGACAGTAAGTGTTTTGGTCATTGTTTAACAGGCTTATTCAGCTGTCAGACAAATGGGATGATTGGTGATGGGGTCCTGCTCCAGAGAGAAGCCACAGCTGGGCTACGTTCAATCGCAGTCTCCCCTCTTGCTGGAAGATGAGGAGTTGGGATTCCTTGGTGTGAACACTGCAAGTTGGGAATCCAGCCACAGGTTTCTCTTGGGATGAGGCCACACAAGAGGAGACTGGGCTTATTGTCACTGTCCTACCATGTGTTTGGACAACTCAGATCCAGCGGGGGAAAGGGAGATACATACTCCTCAGACCTCAGCTATTCTGTGAAGGGAAGTCACTGCAGAGCTGCCTGGGCCAGCTCTCTCGATACAGATGTTGCCCTCTAGACCACTGTCTTTCTAACATCTTTGGAGCCATGGAATCATAAATCATTGTGGAATAAATGCAAGAACAAATGTAAAGAGGAAAATTCCATGGGTTCAGGTATGGGTGCCTGGTCAGTCTACAACTCTCCTCTACTCTGTCATTTAGTGGATCCACCAGATAACCAGTTTAAAAACACTGTGTAGTTTGGTTGAAAAGAGAACAGTAGACCTCATACTTGGCCAAATTTGCGCAGAGGTAAGAAAGAAGTGGTTCTATCCAGCCCACTAAATACTGTGTTGGCCGTTTTATTTACCTCGTGCAACACAATGTCTTAGAAAGCAGTGTAATTAGCTGGTTTATATTCAATCACAATGCAATCAGCTTAATTTTTATTACTGAATTGCATTATACCCATTTAGATCAACTAAATGTTTGGTCTCTCCCTGAAGAATAACAGAAGCCTATGGCAATAAGAACAATCTATTTCTTCTTCAAAGCCTCTGGACTATCTAACATATAAAAATGTTTTTTGCTTTCTGGGACCTCTATCTTTTGGACTCAGAATGCACCGCCTTAGCTTGGTCCCCTATTGCAAAGCTGTGATAGGTGTGGGGGAGACTGAGACACTGCAAGGCTTTGAAGAGTAATTTTGCCTGGGCAGAAGATATGTGAGAAAAATGAAGCCCCAACTGGAGGCACCCAATTCTAAAACAGGGATTCTGGGCCTTGCCAAACACTTTCTCTTTTAAATAACACTAAAAATTTTTGTTGTTTTTAAAAGGTGGGCAAGGGCTTGTCATTATGTCAAAAATGTTTGTGTTTTTAGGGATGTATACTAAATAGGAGTGAGGTAATATGGTATCCAAAATTTAAAATATTTCAGCAAAGAGAGAGAGGTATAAAGCAAATGTGATAAAGTCTTGGTAATTGTTGAATCTTGGTGTTGGAATGTAGGGGGTCCTTTTTAAAATTTTTTTTAATTTGTTTTTTAAATTCAAAATGTAAAAATCTTCCTTCAACTCAATCCTTGGAGAGATTAATCTCTCCTTTAGCAGTGAAATGATCTGGAATGATATGGCCAAAATACCCCTGTGAAATGCTTCTGAAAATCTGAACATGCTAAAAACTCAGATGTTATTGAGGTGAATTTCATCTCTTGTGGTGAAGAAACCAATGTGCTAAAATGACATTTCCCTAAAGCCCTTCTGCACAACACTGAGCTTGTGACAAGCTCCAAGCAAGAAAGGGTTCCACTGTCATGTACACTTAGAAAACAGCTGCATTCGGGGCTCCTACTCAGTGAGTCATCACATACTTTAGCACTTGAAGGACTGTGCTGAATCCTACAGGGAGGAAAGGAAAAGCAACCTGGTGTTCTCTTACACAGTGTGTTTAAGAGATTGAGGGAGGAGGGAGAGATCCAAGCAGGGGAAAGGGTAAGGAAGGTACATCCACCCCTCCTTCAGGGCCTCTGCACACAACAGAACTTGTGCTAAGTGACTTTCCCAATGTCTACAATAGGTCATCACACTAGGCATTCTCACAGCACTCTGTACTTCCCTAGCTATAACTGGTATAATACTTTACTGTGACTTCTTGTTCAGTAATTCATCTTTCCTGTCATACTGGGAACTGCCCATAGGTAAAGCCTGTATCTTGTGTTCAAGATAGCTACCACTGTGACAACTGATAGCTGCCGCTGTTACTCTTTTCACTTAATGTAATTCTTACCAAATTGTGGATGCATAAGAACTATTTGCTATGTAAATAGGTAGCTATCTCATTTAATCCTCAGGTCAGTCCTAGGAGATACCACTCTCCCAGTTGTAGAGAGGAGGGCCAGAGACACATGAACATGAAATAATTTTCTTCATCTTTTTTACAACTAAGATGTGGCATATCTGGCATTCAAAATCAGTTTTTTGACTCCTAAAGGCTTGCCTACCTTCCCTAAGATTATAAGACAAAATGGCAGCAAATTTAAGGAATAGTAAGAAAAGGGAAAATTAGTACAGTTAATCCTTGAACAATATGTGTCTGAACCGCGGAGGTTCACTTATACACAGACATTCTTTGATAGTAAATACTACTGTGCTACTTGGCCCAGGGTTGGTTGAAACCAAGGATATAGAAGAACTATGGATATGGAAGGTCAACTATAAATTTTACACAGATTAACCCTGCCCCAAAACCCCACTCTTTAAGAGTCAACTGGAATCTCACAGTGGAGAAACTTGCAGGTACTATCTTAACCAAAGTTAGCTTCATTAACAACACCTCATGACATTACATACCTTCCAACATGATGGGATGAGGACACATATTCTTCCCCAAAATCCACACTTCATTCTAATCACAGGACAACATCAAGCAAACCTAAATTGATGGATGTTCTACAAAATGCCTGACCAGTACTTTTCAAAAATGTCAAGGTCATAAAAGTAAAGACCTGAGAAACTCATGGACTGGAGTAGACTAAGGAGAAACAACTAATTGCAATGTGGTGTCCTGGATGGGATCATGGATCAGAAAAAGAACACTTGTGAAAATGGGGGAAATCTGAATACAGTGTGAAGTTAAGTGAACATTATTCTACCAGTGTTCATTCCTTAGGGTTTTTTTTTTAGTTTTTTTTTAGGTTTTTATTTTTTCTATTATAGTTGACTTACATTGTTCTGTCAATTTATGCTGTACATAGAGCAAAGCGACCCAGTCATACATACATACATATATATACATACACATATACATATATATACATTCTTTTTCTCATATTATCTTCCTTCATGTTCCATCACAAGAGACTAGATATAGTTCACTGTGCTATACAGAAGATCTCACTTCTTATTCACTCCAAATGCAATAGTTTGCATCTACTAACCCCAAACTCCCAGTCCAACCCACTCCCTCCCTCTCCCCCTTGGCAACCACACTAGAGACTCTCATACTAAGTGAAGTAAGTCAGAAGGAGAAAGCCAAATACTATACGATATCACTTATATTTGGAATCTATTATACAGCACAAATGAACCTTTCTTCAGAAAAGAAACAAACCTAAATGTCCATCAACAGATGATTGGATTCGGAAGATGTGGTATATATACACAATGGAATACTACTCAGCCATAAAAAAGAATGACATAATGCCATTTGCAGCAACATGGATGGAGCTAGAGAATCTCATACTGAGTGAAATGAGCCAGAAAGACAAAGACAAATACCATATGATATCACTTATAACTGGAATCTAATATCCAGCACAAATGAACATCTCCTCAGAAAAGAAAATCATGGACTTGGAGAAGAGACTTGTCGCTGCCTGATGGGAGGGGGAGGGAGTGGGAGGGATCGGGAGCTTGGGCTTATCAGACACAACTTAGAATAGATTTACAAGGAGATCCTGCTGAGTAGCATTGAGAACTTTGTCTAGATACTCATGTTGCAACAGAACAAAGGGTGGGGAAAAAAATGTAATTGTAATGTATACATGTAAGGATAACCCGACCCCCTTGCTGTACAGTGGGAAAATAAAATAAAATAAAATAAAATGAAACAAACTTATGGACTTGGAGAACATTCCTTAGTTTTAATCATTGTACTTTGTTCATGTAAGATTTCAGCATTAGGGAAAACTGTATTAGTTGACAATTGCTGCTATAAAAGTTAATATAAGTTTGTGATTTAAACTATAGAAATATCTAATAGTTCTGGAGGTCAGAAGGCTGAGCTGAAATCAAGATTTTGGCAGCGTACACTCCATCTACAGGAAATAATCTGTTTCTTTGACTTTTTGTTACTGTGGTAAATTATACATAAGATAAAATTGACCACTTTAACTATTTTTAGGTGCACAATTCAATGGCATTAAGTATATTCACATTGTTGTGCAACCATCACCACTACCCACTTCCAGAATTTTCTCATCTTCCCAAATCGAAACTCTGTACCCATTGGGTGATACATTTACTTACCTTCTCCATCTTCTAGAAGCTACTCAATTTCCTTGGGATTGGGGTTTGTTTGTTGGTTCTCTTTTTCTTTTTTTTCATTTTTGGCTGAACCCACAGCATACAAAAGTTCCCCGGTAGGAATCAAATCTGAGCCACAGCTGTGTCCTATACCACAGCTCTGGCAGTGCTGAATCCTTAACCCACTGTGCCAGACCGGGGATCAAACCCATGCCACCCTAAAGACAACGCCAGATCCTCAACCTGCTGCACCACAGTAGGAACTCTCTCATGTTCCCCATTTCATAGCCCACTTGTACCTTCAAGACCCATAGCATAACATCATCAAATTTTTGTTTGGCTCTCCGATTTCTCTCTTTCCCGTCTAAGGACATTTATTATTACATTAGGCCCACCAGGATATCCAAAATAATCTCCCCATCTCCAATCTTAATTTAATCATAGCTGAAAAGTCTGTTTTGCCATGTAAGTGATATATTCACAGGTTCATGGGGTTAGGACAGGTACATAGTGGAAAATGGACATTATTCTTCCTCCGCAGGTATATACCCTCTGTACTGTCTTTGCAACTTTCCATACTCTGATTTTTCCTCAGATCACATGAATCTTTTGCTTTTCCCTATATTTGCAACTTCTCTGTAGTCTAAAATTATTTCAAAATAAAATGTTTTTTTTAAATACAGCAATAATTGTATGGTAAACTGTGATAGCCACAGACAGTATTAAAATCACAGATTCATAGATTCTCAAGGTTGAATAGGAACTTAAAGGTATTTCTGTTACTGACAAAATTTTGAAGGTCCTTAGGAAGTATAATCTGTGGAGAAATAGAGTTGCCTGAAAATAACCCATAAAGATCTTTCTGGAAAATATTTAGCATTGAGCTCTCTGGAACCAAGAGCCCTTCCAGCAACTCAGTAGTTAGTAAGCCAGAGTGTTAAGGTAATTGACTTAAAACCTGGGTCTTAAAAAGCTGAAAACATAATTCTCTTCCACTCTCTCCCCATAAGAACAGCTTATGGAAACAGAGGCCTCTGGATTCATCCCAAAACCAAAATACATTATGTCATATCATATAATATCATATATCAATTCTCTAAAGAAAGCAGTTAATGTGGGGGGGATACTTTCTAAGGTAAGTGTGGTAAGTTTGGAAAGGGAAGCTGATTACAGCAGAACCAACTCCAAAGCTCTCCAACACTGAGAAAAGGGAATAAAGAAAAACACATAACATGCACAGAATAGATACCCTGACAACAGGTCACCGCCCAAGTAAACACCTTATTATTTTGGCGGTCATGAGGAAGCGGGGAGGTCCCTAGCTTGCTCTATTCCCACAAACCCAATGTAGACCCCTCTCTCACTTACTCAAAGTCATAACTGACCTTTCTATGCAAAGGTGACATTTGTTAGAAAAAAGGACTCATCTCTACACATAAGTATGCAGCAATTTTTGTGCACAGTAATACAGTTTACAGAGGTAAGGAAGATGAAGAGAATATTAATTTGGAGTTGGTAATGGGGACTTGAGGAAATGGGTGAAAGAAACCCAGAATTCTACTTCAGACATGTTAATGTGTGTATGGGAAAATATCAAACATCAGCTCTGGACAAAGAAATGCAACTGTTTTGAACTTGTCTCTCAAAATCAAAATCTTCAGATTGAGTTGAAAATAAAAATACAAATATATGCTACTTTTATAAAATACAACCAAAACCAAATGACGCTAAGAAATTAAAATTAAAATGTTACTCAAGGTTATAGTGGCTGCCAACAAGTGAAAATAACCCAGAGGCTGGCATTTTAGTATCAAAGTAGAATTCAAGGCAAAATGCATTAAGTAGTAAAAGGTTACTTTACACAGAAAGTATAGCCTATAATGAAGAACCTAAGAATCATGAACTTTGGAAATGAATGAATTACATAGCATCAAAGTGTAGGGCAAAAATTATTATGAATGCAGTAGAAAACTGACAGAAACTGTTACTCCAGAAGGCTTTTAGTGGTTCCAAATGTCAAAGACAGATTAAATAAGCCAAAAATAAATAGTAGAAGTAAATAAACAAACAAATAAGGGCGTGGAGGTTTTAAACAATATAATAAATACATGTGAAGAATTTTTATGGCATGCACTTTGGACAGTAACTTTAACCAAGCTCCTCTTTTTTCCTATCCTGTTCACTCCATCCTCCCTTCCCCTTCTACTTCCAGTTTCCTCACTCATTTTTTGTTTAAGAAAGTGAGGAAATTGGAGCAGATATATAAATAAATAAATATATACATATATATATATATAACAATTCAAATACCTTTAGCATGATGATAAGTATAAATAAATAATCAAATAAGAAACGAAAACTGTTTCAAGGCTATGAAGGAAGTTGTTGCAGCTACAGAACCCATGGGGTGCCTTTGCCCTTGCCAAAGGCAGAGCCCTGAGCCTTCTGGGTGATGGTTTTAGAACATCTCTCTGTGACCCCATTATTTCCAGTCAAGTCAAAGACTGTTGAGCTATACAGCTCAGCCTTGGCCACTGCTGAAGCTTTACAATAGCTTTTGACTTTGGCATGAAGAAGGGCCATTTTGTTATTATTTTAAAACTGTCTCACTTTTTTGCCCTCCTATTTGTGAGTTTTGTGTATATCTTTTAGGGATTCTGGATCATTCCTTTCAACCTAACATCTTCCCAGATGAGACCTAAGAACGCTTGGTTTTGGTGTTTTGCAATTATACAACTGTGAATGTCATGGGAAGAGCCCAAGGACCACCCTGGCTTCTGATGATAGGTGCAAGTATGAGTTTCCCCAAACCACCTTTAGGTCTTATAATTTTCTAGGAGCTGATAGCTGCTGTAGTCATGGTTTATTAAAGGGAAAGATTCAGATTAAAATTAGCTAAGGACTGAAGTACATAGGATAGAGTCTAGGAGAAGAACTGAACAAGAGTTCTAGTTGTGTTCTCGCCAAGGAACCAGGGCACTGTCACTTTTCTGGTGATGTTGTATGACAACACGCATGGAGCATTGCCAACCAGGGGAACTTACTGAGGCCTCAGTGTTTGGAGTTTTTACTGGGGCCAGTTGTGCAGACGGGATTGACTGATTGCCCATGTGGTTGATCTCCGTCTCCAGGCCCTCTAGAGGTTGATTTCAGGACCCAAAGCCCCTACCCTGTATCACACTGTTGGTCTTTCTAGCTTGGCAGTCTCCACTCTAGGAGTATCTAGTGCGGCCAGCTCCCACCCTACGACATATTGTTAGACTACACGGCATGGCTCAAAGCCTCTACGCAAACAAAGACACTCCTATCAGGCACAACATTCCAAGAGGACAACAGTTAGATTCTTTGGGGGTGAGGGTAAATTTTTTACCACACAGAGGAGCTGCCCCTTCAGCTCAGGTAGTGTGTATGGAGAGTTGAAAGAGATCAGGGCCAGATGATAATGAAGAGAACATTAACAGCATCAGTCATATTTGCTGAGCTTTTCTACACACCAGGCCCTGTGTTATATCTCTCAGAAGTGTTGACTCCCTAATGAAATAGGTGCTTTTATCTCACCCCCCAAATGGTGCAGACAGGGATCATGAGGCCATGCAACCAGTGCTTAACTGTACTAAGACTCCCTCCCCTCCAGCCTTCAGCTCCCAATGAGGCAGATGGAAGATGCCTTGCAGATGGAAGATCCCTTGTACAGCAAAGTGACTACAACTACATACTAAGCTCAAATGTCCACTATGGGTAACTTTGGGCAGCTGCTATTGGAATGAAAATCCACTCAGGCAGAGAGGTTAATCTGCTTTGTTTATTACTGTAACTCAGAGCTGAGAAGACTGTACAGTAGAAAGCAAATACTCGATAAGTATTTGTTGAATGAATGATAGTACCTAAGCTAAGCTTCATTCTCTAGTGTTAAGAACAGTGGAACACATACCTACCATAGAGATGTTGGAAGGATTAGTGTGTTCATGCAGGAAGGCCCCTGGCTAGTAAGCAGTAATAACAGTAACTGCTGTCAGTACCATTATTATTACTACTATTATCATTGCTATTTATTATCATAGAGATCAGCAGGGAATCAAGCATAGTCACTGATAGAAGCCCCTTTCAGGAGTGGAATGGGTATATGGTTGGAGTGGGTCCCTCTTTGAGCCCCTCAGGGCCTGCATCTGAACGTTTTGGCAGAATCTGCCCAGGATACTTCAGGATTGGAGAGAGTAAAAAACTCCCAACACAAAACTGCTCCTCCTTTAAAAACTGTGCTTTGAGCAACTCCTATTTATTTTCTATTTCATTTGTTTCCATTAAAATATTTCTTCCATTTTATTTTGATTTATCTTCTTATTCTTTGAATTTTTTATTGTGTACAGTGTTTATTTTTAGCTTTGCATTTTAAAAAATGATGGTGTTTGAGGCAGTAAAATTTCCTCAAGGTATGGCCTTAGCCATCTACTGTAAGTCTTACCATGATACATCCTTATCATTACTTCCTAGTTAGTTCGTAACTGCATATTTTATTTCCCATCAAATCCTGTAATTGACTGTTAATTTTGTTTAACTCAATTTCCATATTCCCTGATGATGATATATTTGAAAGCATAGGTTGAGCTGAATTCTTGGTAGGAATCTAGGTCTTGTAATATCTAAAGACCTGAAATTAAGTTTTTAAAACGGGACCTGCAACATTCAGAAGCACGGCTACTGAGTTTGCATCACCAAACACCCATGTAATGAGACTGGCAGACCATTTGTGTGGGTCTCTCCTCTGAGGTTCTTCCTTTAACAGTAAGGTCACCAGCCTTAGTACCTCCTTCTAGAGTTTTCCTGCCCTTGGTGTGAACCCCACATTGGTGCTCATGGATGGCTCAGCTCACAGTGCTGCTTCTGTTAGTATCTGCAGAGAACACAATTTGCCATCAGCTGTGAGAGTGGGAGAGACAATTGAGAGTCACTCTTACTACACCTAAAAGGAATGCTTTGCCTTATGATTTTACCACCGTAAGTTCACTTTTAACATATAAGTTATATCTATCTAGTTACTTATCTTTTTAAATTTTGGGAAGAGAGGATCCACTGATCTGCCACTTCCATGATGATGCTGTGTTTCAGGATTCATTATCAAGAGAGAGTTATTTCCTTCTTCTCCAAGCCTTGACCATGGACCACACCAGTCCCAGGTGGGCACTGGTTGAAACTATTAGATGAATGGCCAGCACTGCAGATACAAAGCCTGGTGCCCCACTCAGGGATGAAGCCACAGTAAATTAGTAAAGCTCATCTTGGCAAGATTCCTTAATTTCCATAGGAAGAGGACCTATGGTTTGACCCACAAATTTATTCCATCTTTCCCTCATACCGAGAATATCTGTCTCCAGGAAACCCCATTTACTCACAGTGTGAACTTGGGCAATTCATTTCCCCTCTCTAGGTCTCAGTCTCCTCACCTATAAAACGGATGTAATACCAACCCCACTGAACTGCTATTAAGATCAAATGGGGAGTTCCCGTCGTGGTGCAGTGGTTAACGAATCCGACTAGGAACCGTGAGGTTGCAGGTTCGGTCCCTGCCCTTGCTCAGTGGGTTAACGATCCGGCGTTGCCGTGAGCTGTGGTGTAGGTTGCAGACGCGGCTCAGATCCCGCGTTGCTGTGGCTCTGGCGTAGGCCGGTGGCTACAGCTTCGATTGGACCCCTAGCCTGGGAATCTCCATATGCCGCGGGAGCAGCCCAAGAAATAGCAACAACAACAACAACAACAACAAAGACAAAAGACAAAAAAAAAAGATCAAATGGGAAAATGTATGTAAAACACCCAGTATATTAATGGTATCTGACACACAATAAGCAATAAATGTTAGCTTTTCTATTTTTGTTACTGTCATGCCAGTAGTTAAACTCGGATGAGTTTCCTAAACACACTTAAATTAATTCTCAGCTACTGAGTATTTGTAAATCCTGATAAGCAAACATAATTTAATAGAAAAATGAGAAGCCTAAAGTTGTATGCCTAGGGGAATAATAAAAAGAATATATTTATATATATATACGCACACACACACACATTATATACACACCCACACACATATATACACATAATTTACCTGTAATTATAATACAATTAAATATCTGTTAACGTAAATTGTATAGATATAAATGTAAATAATTTTATTTATCCTTTTCTGGCAGGATCTCCTTTGTGTCCCAGAAAAAGTTCTCAAAGTTGCTACTTGGCTTCTTATTTATAAGTTTCACATTGATGTGATTATCTTACTATGGAACAGAGAGTAATTTTTATGTTCTTTAAACTGGTATCACATGTAAGTTCTGCCAGACCAGGACTTAATAGATTATGTCTCTCCACCCTGAGTCTGATCTGAAAGTCACCATGCTCCACTGATAAGCAGATCCTGGGTGTCTAGGAGTGATATGCCAGGGTCCCTGAGATGTCAGGAGGAGTTTCTCACTTCAGCACCAGTTCTCCACCAAACAAGGCTGCTCCCACAAGCTGGAGACTCACAAATACATTTGACAATCAGGTGTATTTTAGCCACAAATACACTTGGCAATCAGGTGTATTTTAGCCACAGAATGTGCTTGAAAAATATTTCACTTATTTGCCAAAATAAAAATTGATTTTGTATAACTAGCAAAGCTTATTGTGGTGGTGGTGGTAGTGGTTATTTAATATAGTATACAAAATTTAGGAAAATAGATTTGGTTTTGTAGATTGATATGACTCAGGAAGCAATCTGGTTATACATACACATGCACACACAGACACGCACACACAAACACACACACACCACCTTTTGTTCTATTAAGAATATTCAGTATATTTATATATTTTGACCTAGTAATTACACTTTGAGAACTGCATCTTCAGGAAATTTTTTTTTAGCTTTTTTTAAAAGGCCATACCCACAGCATATGGACGTTCCCTGGCCAGGGGTCAAATTGGAGCTGCAGCTGCCAGCCTATGCCACAGTAACACCAGCTTCGAGCCATGTCTTTAACCCACACCAGAGCTCATGGCAATGCTGGATCCTCAACCCACTGAGCAAGGCCAGGGATCAAACCTAGGTCCTCATGTATACTAGTCAGATTTGTTACTGCTGAGCCACAATGGGAAATCCCCTCAGGAATTATTTCTAAATACAGGAAGTAGTCATTTGCCAAGATGTTTATTATACTCTTATTTATAAAAATGAATATTGAAAAAAATCTAAATGTTCAGCAATAGGGGAGGTGCTAAGTAATTTACATTATTCCCATCTGTTGGAAGATTATGTGGCCATTAAAGCTGGTTATAAATAGTTAGTGGAGTTCCCATCGTGGCTCAGTGGTTAACGAATCCAACTAGGAACATGAGGTTGTAGGTTCCATCCCAGGCCTTGCTCAGTGGGTTAAGGATCCAGTGTTGCCATGAGCTGTGGTGTAGGTCGAAGACATGGCTCAGATCCTGCATTGCTGTGCCTGTGGTGTAGGCCAGCAGCTGTAGCTCTGATCAGACCCCTAGCCTGGGAACCTCCATATGCCGTGGTGCAGCCCTAAAAAAGACAAAATAAATAAATAAAGAGTTAGTAATAACACATAATATGAAATAAAATGTATGTTAAAATATCAGAGTTATGAAAGAGTATCTAGGCAGAGTAAAAAATTGAAAGAGAAAGGGCTCAAATGTTATTATTACTTGTCTATGGATAGCAAGATTATAGATATCATTTTTCTCTTTTTCCTTTTTTATTTTCTAAACTTAGTAAAATAAAGAGTTTTTTGTTGTTGTTTTTTTTTAACAGCCACACCCATGACATATGGAGGTTTCCAGGCTAGGGGTCAAATTGGACCTGCAACCAAGGCCTATGCCATAGCAACACTGGATCTAAGCCACATCTGTAGCCTATGCCAAAGCTTGTGGCAATGTCAGATCTTTAATCCTCTGAGCGAGGCCAGGGATTGAACCCAAATCCTCACGGACAGTATGTCAGGTTCTTAACACACTAAGCCACAAAAGGAACTCCAATAAAGACATTTTAAATGAAATATGCTTTGTTTTGAAAAGAAGAAGAAAGACAAAGAATAAGAACTAAAGGAGAAAGGGAAGAAAAGAAGACATTTATTTTCTCCTCCCTCCTCTCTCTGACCTTCGAAAGGTCCCACCCCAGGGACTGACCCTGAGGAAGGGCTTATGCATCGCTGGTTTATTGCCTGCCGCCAAGGAAGAGTGTCCCTCCACGTCTGGCTAACTAAACTCTTAGCATCTGGGAAGCAGGGGTAGGATTTTACTGTTTTCCAGCCCCAGTGCTTAGAACAAGGTCTGAGTACTCAATAGACATTGAAGTGGGAGTTCCTGTTGTGTCTCAGTGGAAACAAATCCACCTAGTGTCCATGAGGATATGGGTTCAATTTCTGGCCTTACCCAGTGGGTCAGGGATCCAGCACTGCCATGAGCTGTGGTGTAGGTCGAAGATGCAGCTCGGATCCTGCATTGCTGTGGCTATGGTGTAGGTTGGCAGCTGAATCTCTGATTTGACCCCTAGCCTGGAACCTCCATATGCTGTGGGTACAGACCTAAAAAGCCAAAAAGAAAAAAAGAAAACTGAACTGAAATTGAAGAGAGTGATACCAAATCATGCTGGCCATTCTTTCCAAGGGGACAGTAGTTTCAGTCTCCATTGCACATCCTAAATGGAAACAGGATCACAATTTCTCACTGTCCCCCAGGCTTCAGTCTTACTCATCCCGAAACACAAATGTTTAGTCTCTCAAATAGCCCAGGAACCCCAAGACTGCAAACCTGTCCAGCCCATTGGCTCATGTGGCCAAAGATACAAATTATGATTTGAAGAGACCAAAGGCTGAACTCTTGGTAATTCAAATAATGGAGGAAAATCAGTATCTTTTGGGATCAGCTCTACTGCTGTCCCACAAGACAACCTTAATTTCCTTCCCTTCCCTGAAAATCTGATCTCTATCACACATTTGCCTCTACTCCCCAAGTCAAAAGCATCCTTTGGCCAGCTCACATTTCTGCAAATTGATGTCTATTTGTAGCAATTTGGTTTATTAACACTGGTTCAGGAACAATTGAGAGCAGACTTTGGCAGACTCTTGTGATAGCAATCTGATCCGTTGTTCTCCTTATGGAAGACACCTGCTGTGCCAAGAAGAGGCATTAGTTGTGGGTGACTGAGTAAGAACACAATTAAGCTGTCAGATTTCCAAAGGACACTGCCCTCTCTGGACACAGTAAATATAAGTGATGTCCATTTCATATGTGGGCCACAGAACTGGTCCAGACAAAGGGTCCTACTGCTTTCCTTCCTGCATGTAATGTTAGAGAACGTCAACAGAGGATATTTCGGAGGCAGAGCAAAATGGCGGAGGAGTAAGAGGTCGCACGCACCTTCTCCCACAAACACATCAAAAAAATACATCTACATGTAAAACTATTTGCACAGAACATCAACTGAATGCTGGCAGAAGAACTTAAACCTCCAAAAAGGGAAAGAAACTCTTGACATAACTGGGTAGAACAAAAGAAAAAAAAAGAGAGAAAAGGAATCAGGATGGGACTAGCATTTCTGAGAAGGAGCCATCAAGGAGAAAATGAACCCACCTCCTGGGAAGCCACCTAACTGACAAAAGATTGAGTTGGCGGGATCTCAAAGTCGCTGAGAAAAGCTCAGCAGCTGGATTGAGAACAGCAAAGCAGAGTGAGACCCACACAGTCCATCTGAATCACCGGCCCAGACACCACAGTCTGAGATGCTCGGGCAGGGGCTGGGTGCTGAGGCTTAGGCTCCGGAGGTCAGTCCCAAGGAGAGAACTTGGGATGGCACGAGGGGCTAAGGAGCAGTGAACCACAGCCTA
The DNA here is from genome assembly GCF_016906955.1 of Phacochoerus africanus. Classification (NCBI taxonomy): domain Eukaryota; kingdom Metazoa; phylum Chordata; class Mammalia; order Artiodactyla; family Suidae; genus Phacochoerus; species Phacochoerus africanus. Next base: position 86,735,663 of record NC_062558.1, on the reverse strand, counting down.
AGGAGGGGAACACCATGGCAGAGGGAACCTGGGAAAAGGTCCAGACCAGCAGGAGAGGCAAGGCGCCACTGCTGGGGAGGGGAGAAGAGGAGCGGAGGCCATAGGAAACTCCCTGCCCAAGAGCATGCACATGCCTGTGGGCTTAGAGGGCGGGGCTGCTCAGCGGAGGCTATGGGCATGGAGAAGCCTCTTGCTCACTTAGGGGAGATTAGGCACTTCTTGTCCAGGCTACCGGTGGCCAGGAACCTATTGTATGGGCTAAGTGCATAAGGGGGCTAAGTGCGACATGGTGCCTCTTGCACAATTCACAGGTGGCAGGGACAGACTGTGGCGGTTGTCTCAGAAGCAAGAGGAAAGCATGGCTTACCACCACTAGGGACCTGTGAGTGGGCTCCACCAGCAATTCCAGTCACCTCAGGGATTGGCAAAAAAGAAAGCATTGCAACCAAGCACCATACGCTGTTGTTCTCACTCCCCTGGGAACACACCCACCCTGCAGCTGCCACTGCCAAATGCTCAGGGTGACCCCCAGACATTTGGTCACTGTCCCTTCCCAAAACCCTACAAATAGGAGCAACTGGTGCAGCACCTCCTGCGTGGGCTAAGGGGGACAGGGTGCTTCTTGTGTGGTCTGCAGGCAGCAGGGGCTAACCGCTATAGTTATCCCTGATTCCAAAGGTGGGCGTGGCCTGCTGCCATTAGAGATATCTGAACAAAAACCACTTGCAGCCCCACTCACCTAAAAGGCAACTCAGAGGAGGGCATTGTGAATGAACACCACTTATTGGTGCTCTCACATCCCCGGGAACACACCCACCCTGCTGCTGCCACTGCCAATCATTCTGGGAAGTACCCACACACCTGATCTCTGTCACTTCCCAGGATTCTGCAATTAGGACACCCTGTACAGCACCTCATATGTGGGCTAAGTGAGATGGGTTGCTTCGTGCATGGTCTACAGGTGGCAGGGGCAAACCACCACAGTTATCACTGACTCTAGAGATCGTCATGGCCTGCTCCCAATAGGGGTCCCTGAGCAGGCACCACTTGCAGTTCCAGTCACCTCAGAGGAGGGCACTGCAATCAAACACAAGCTGTTGTTGCTCTCACTCCCCTGGGAACTCATGCACCCGTCTGCTGCTACTGCCAAATGCTGTGGTCACCTTAAAGATCTGGCTAGAGCTTATTACCACTTCCCAGGGCCCTGAAATGAGGAGTAGCCTGTGCCACCTTCCTGCAGGTCCTTGCTGCGATTGAAAGCCCAACAACCAGGTACTGACTATTCGCCCTACCCATTGCCTTCTTCTCCCTGAAAACACATTGAGCATCCTTTGCTCACACCGAAGAAATAGACAGCAAATATTCAAACCCTCCAAAAAAATACAAAGAGGTATTCTTGCATATAAGTGGCCTTACAAGACTATAGTTTGGCTTCCCCAAACTCACGAAAAAGAAAAACACAAGCAAAATGAAGAAACACAGAAACCATTCGCAGTTAAAGGAACAGAAGAATTCACCTAAAACAGACAACAATGAAACAGACCTCTGCAGTCTGACAGACTTTGAGTTCAAAAGAGAGGTATTCAAAATACTGAAGGAATTAAGAGAGGATATGAACAGTAATGCAGATTCCTCTAGAAAGAAACTAGAAAATATAAGGAGGAACCAAGAAAAACTAGACAATTCATTTGCAGAGATACAAACTGAGCTTAAGGCAATAAAGAGCAGAATGAATAATGCAGAGGAACGAATTAGTGATTGGAAGATAAAATAATAGAAATCACCCAATCAGGACAGCAGACAGAAAACCAAATGAAAAAACACAAAAGCAATACAAGAGACCTATGGGATAGTATAAAGTGGGCCAATATATGCATAATAGGAATTTCAGAAGGAAAAGAAAAAGAAAAAGGGATTGAAAAAATATTTGAAGAAATTATGGCTAAAAACTTTCCAACTAAAGGATACTGATTTCAAGATACAGGAAGCACAGAGGGCCCCAAACAAGCTGAATCCAAACAGGCCCATACCAAGACATATTATAATAAAAATGGTAAAAGTTAAAGATAGGACCCTAAAGGCAGCAACAGAAAAGCAAAGCGTTAATTATAAGGGAACCCCCATAAGGCTATCAGCTGATTTCTGTACAGAAACACTACAGGCAAAAAGGGAGTGCCAAGATATATTTAAAGTTCTGAAAGGAAAAAAAATTTGCAACCTAGAATATGCTATACTGCAAGAATATCATTTAAATTAGAAGGGGAAATAAAGAATTTTTCCAACAAACAAAAGCTAAAAGAATACAGCAACACTAAACCCATTCTAAAAGAAATACTGAAAGGGCTTCTCTAAATTAAAGAGAGAGAAAAGAGAAAGAAGTATTAGGATGGAGGAAACCACAATTGGAAAGCAGTCACTTAAATAAGCCAGCATACAGATCTAAATATGAAGAGGTTAAAAACATATATATCAAAATCATACAATGTGGGGGAGGAAAGTAAGAAAATATAGATTCTTTTTTTATTATTTTAATGATGTGTTTAAGCCTATATGACTATCAGGCAAAAGCAAGCAGATTTAGGACAGGCTTAACATGCTTAAAAAACAGGGCAACAACATATCAAAACCAAAAATTACATTCGCAAAAACTGAAAAGTACTCAAGCATAAAATAAATGTAAGTCATCCAAGCAAAAAAAGAAAGGAAGAAAATAATACATAGAATCAACTGGAAAACAAGGTTTAAAATGGCAATAAACACATATCTATCAATAATCACCTTAAATGTCAATGGACTAAGTGCTCCAATCAAAAGACATAGAGTGGCAGATTGGATAAAAAAGCAAAAACCTTCAATCTGCTCCCTACAAGAAACTCACCTTAGAGCAAAGGACACATATAGATTGAAAGTGAGGGGATGGGAAAAGATATTTCATGCCAATTAACAAGACAGGAAAGCAGGAGTTGTGATACTCATGTCAGACAAAATAGACTTTAAAACTAAGCCCATTAAGAAAGACAAAGAAGGACACTATTTAATGGTTCAAGGATTCATACAAGAAGAGGATATTACAATTGTCAATATATATGCCCCTAATATAGGAGCACCCAGATTCCTACAACAAATACTAGCAGACATAAAAGGAGAAATTGTTGGGAATACAGTAATAGTAGGAAACTTTAACACCCCACTCACATCAATGGACAGATCGTTTAGACAGAAAATCAGTAAGGTAACAGAGATCCTAAAGGACATAACAGAAAAGTTAGACTTAATCGACATTTTCAGGACATTACATCCAAAAAAAAAAAATCAGAGTATACATTCTTCTCAAGTGCGCATGGAACATTCTCAAGGATTGATCACATACTGGGGCACAAAGCTAACCTCAACAAATTTAAAAGTATAGAAATTATTTCAAGTATCTTCTCTGACCACAATGGCATGAAGCTAGAAATCAACCACAGGAAAAGAAATGAGAAAAAACTGACTACATGGAGACTAAACAACATGCTACTAAAAAACCCATGGGTCAATGAGGAAATCAAGAAGGAAATTAAAAAATACCTTGAGACAAATGATAATGAAGACAACACCACTCAAAATCTATGGGGTGCTGCAAAAGCAGTGCTCAGAGGGAAGTTCATAGCAATACAGGCATTCCTCAAAAAAGAAAAAAAATCACAAATCAACAACTTAATCTAACACCTAAATGAATTAAAAAAAGAAAAACAAACAAAACCTAAAGTCAGCAGAAGGAAGGAAATCATGAAGATCAAAGAGGAAATCAATGAAATAGAGATTCAAAAAAACAACAGAAGATATCAATAAAACCAAGAGCTGATTCTTTGAAAAGTAAACAAAATTGACAAACCTCTGGCTAGACTCACCAAGAAGAGCAGAGAAGAAACCCAAATAAACAATATCAGAAATGAAAAAGGTTAAGTCACAATGGATACTACAGAAATACAAAAAAACCATAAGAGAATACTATCAACAACTATATGCCAACAAATTTGACAACCTAGAAGAAATGGACAACTTTCTAGAGACTTATAGCCTGCCAAAACTGAATCAAAAAGAAATAGAACTGAACAGACCGATCACTAGAATTTAATTTGAGTGTGTCATAAAAACATTCCCTACAAATAAAAGTCCAGGACCAGATGGCTTCACAGGCAAATTCTACCAAACATACAAAGAGGAACTTATACCCATCCTCCTTAAACTTTTTCAAAAGGTTGAATAAGAAGGAACACTCCCAAAGACATTCTATGATGCCACCATCACCCTAATTCCAAAATGAGACAAAGATACCACCAAAAAAGAAAACTATAGGCCAATAGGTTAATGAATACAGACGTAAAAATTCTCAACAAAATTTTAGCCATCCGAATCCAATAACATACAAAAAAGATTGTACACCCTGACCAGGTGGGGTTCATCCCAGTTTCACAAGGATGGTTGAACATATGCAAATAAATCAACGTCATACACTACATTAATAAAAGAAAAGTCAAAAACATATGATCATCTCAATAGACGCAGAAAAAGCATTTGACAAAGTCCAACATCCATTCACAATAAAAACTCTTACCAAAGTGGGTACAGAGGGAACATACATTAACATAATAAAAGCCATTTATGACAAACCCACAGCAAATATAATACTCAATGGAGAAAAGCTGAAAGCCTTCTCATTAAAATCTGGAACAAGACAAGAATGCCCATTCTCACCACTGCTACTCAACATAGTTTTGGAAGTCCTAGCCACAGAAATAGAAAAACCAAAGAAATAAAAGGCATCCAAATAGGAAGAGAAGAGGTAAAATTGTCACTGTATGCAGACTACATGGTACTATACATAGAAAACCCGAAGGACTCAGCCCAAAAACTATTTGAACTGATCAACAAATTCAGCAAAGTAGCAGGATACAATATTAACATTCAGAAATCAGTCACATTTCTGTATACTAACAATGAAATATTAGAAAAGGAATACAAAAATACAATACCTTTTAAAATTGTACTCCAATAAATCAAGTACTTGGGAATACACCTGACCAAGGAGGTAAAGGACTCATATGCTGACAACTATAAAACATTAATCAAGGAAATTAAAGAGGATTCAAAGAAATGGAAAGATATTCCATGCTCATGGGTTGGAAAAATTAATATTGAAAAAATGGCCATACTACCCAAAGCAATCTATAGATTCAAAGCAAATCCTAACAAATTACCCATCACATTTTTCACAGAACTAGAACAAACAATCCAAAAATTTATATGGAACCACAAAAGACCCAGAATTGCCAAAGCAATCCTGAGAAACAAAAACCAAGCAGGAGGCATAATTCTTCCAGACTTCAGGCAATATTACAAAGCCACAGTCATCAAAACAGTGTGGTACTGGTACCAAAACAGACAGACCAATGGAACAGAATAGAGAACCCAGAAATAAACCCAGACACCTACAGTCAATTAACCTTTGATAAAGGAGGCAAAACAAAAAAATAGGAAAAAGACAGTCTTTTCAGCAAGTTTTGCTGGGAAACCTGGACAGCTGCTTGCAAAGCAATGAAACTAGAACACACCCTCACACCATGCACAAAAATAAACTCAAAATGGCTGAAAGACTTAATATAAGACAAGACACCATCGAACTCCTAGAAGAGAACATTGGCAAACCATTCTCTGACATCGACCTTATGAATATTTTCTCAGGTCAGTCTCCCAAGGCAACAGAAATAAGAGCAAAAATAAACCAATGGGACCTCATCAAACTGACAAGCTTTTGCACAGCAAAGGAAACCAAAAAGAAAACAAAAAGACAACTCATAGAACGGGAGAAAATAATTTCAAATGATGCAACTGACAAGGGCTTAATCTCTAGAATATATAAACAACTTATACAACCCCACAGCAAAAAAGCCAACAATCCAGTGGAAAAATGGGCAAAAGTCCTGAATAGACATTTTTCTAAGGAAGATGTACAGATGGCCAACAAGCATATGAAAAATGCTCAACATCGCTGATTATAAGAGAAATGCAAATCAAAACTACCATGATATGCCACCTCACACCAGTCAGATTGGCCATCATTAAGAATACACAATGGAATACTACTCAGCCATAAAAAAGAATGACATAATGCCATTTGCAGCAACATGGATGGAGCTAGAGAACCTCATACTGAGTGAAATGAGCCAGAAAGACAAAGACAAATACCACATGATATCACTTATAACTGGAATCTAATATCCAGCACAAATGAACATCTCCTCAGAAAAGAAAATCATGGACTTGGAGAAGAGACTTGTGGCTGCCTGATGGGAGGGGGAGGGAGTGGGAGGGATCGGGAGCTTGGGCTTATCAGACACAACTTAGAATAGATTTACAAGGAGATCCTGCTGAATAACATTGAGAACTTTGTCTAGATACTCATGTTGCAACAGAAGAAAGGCTGGGGGGAAAATGTAATTGTAATGTATACATGTAAGGATAACCTGACCCCCTTGCTGTACAGTGGGAAAAAAATAATAATAAATAATTAAAAAAATTTTTAAAAATAAAAAAAATTAAAAAAAAGAAGTCCACAAATAACAAATGCTGGTTGGGGTGTGGAGAAAAGGGAACCCTCCTGCACTGTTGGTGGGAATTTAAGCTGGTACAACCACTATGGAGATCAGTATGGAGGTACCTTAGAAATCTATCCATAGAACCACCATATGACACAGCAGTCCCATTCTTGGACATATATCTGGACAAAACTTTCCTTAAAAAAGACACATGCGCCTTCATGTTCATTGCAGCTCTATTCGCAATACCCAAGACATGGAAACAACTCAAATGTCCATCAACAGACAATTGGATTAGGAAGACGTGGTGTATATATATATATATACACACAATGCAATACTACTCAGCCATAAAAAAGAACAAAATAATGACATTTGCAGCAACATGAATGGAACTAGAGACTCATACTGAGTGAAGTAAGTCAGAAAGACAAAGACAAATACCATATGATATCACTTAAATCTGGAATCTAATATACAGCACAAATGAACCTTTCCACAGAAAAGAAAATCATGGACTTGGAGAATAGACTTGTGGTTGCCAAGGGGGATGGCGAGGGAGTGGGTGGTTGGAGAGCTTGGGGTTAATAGATACAAACTATTGCCTTTGGAATGGATTGGCAATGAGATCCTGCTGTGTAGCACTGGGAACTATGTCTAGTCACCTATGATGGAGCATGATAATGTGAGAAAATAAAATGTGTACATGTATGTGTAACTGGGTCACCATGCTGTACAGTGGAAAAAAATTGTATTGGGGAAATAACGATTAAAATAATAATAATACAGATATTTCTTTCAAAAACAAAAGAAAAGAAAATGTCAATGGAGACACAGAGCAAGGAAGTCAGGGCTTGAGAGCGCCACCAGTGGTCTCTGGATGGTTACTTCTTTCCACATCCTTCCAGAATACTTCCATCCTAAGAGAACTCTGAAATTAGCATACAGCCAAAATATCTCCCAGAAGTAACGACATCGTTAGAACAAGTTGAAATGAGTTTCACAGAAGTCTTGCTCCAACTTGAGTCTTCATCTAGGGCAAATGCTCCTATTTATTGATGACCAAGATGATAAAAATAACTATGTCACCTATCTCCTCAGGGATAAATAATTATCTCTGGAGGTTGACGGGGATCCCACATGAGATTTCCTGAACCAGTCCACTGTTATGTTTCTCTGTTCACTGTGCTAGGCTTCTCCATGAAAAAGAACTCAAATTTTAATCATGGGCAGCTTCAGAAAAGAAAACAGAAGGAAATAATCCCTGACCTTGGTTTTGCCCTCCCTCACCAGTTCCTAAACTACCAGAGACCAACTCCTCAGCCCCTGGCCTATTAGTTCCCTTTCATGTCTGATGTGGCTTTGTGGAAAGAGCACAAGCTTTGGACCTGTGCCCATAAGCTACAAATTTGGTTCTGTGCTTTACAAGCTGCAAGACCTCAGGCGAGTGACTTCTTTTCTGTATCATGTACCACCTTACACTTTGAAATGTAAGTTAAATGAAATTATACCCCCAAAGAACCTCGTAATGTCTTAAGAAATGTTTGTTCCTTTCTTTGTCATATACCAAGTCAACGAGGTCATGCAGGTCTCAGCCCAAGCGTCAAAAAACCCCTTCTTGATCACCCATGCTAAAGCACCCTCCAGCCCTCACCCTCAGCCACTCATGGGCATGTCACCTTTTAGATTTTGTTTAATCATTCATCTATTTGATTACTTGCTCATTTTGTACCTTGTAAACTCCTAAAACTTCCAGAATGTCAGGAATTTGTCTGTTTTTTTAGGGCTGCACCTGCAGCATCATGGAGGTTCCCAGGCTAGGGGTTGAATCAGAGCCGTAGCTGCTGGCCTACTACAGAGCCACAGCAATGCAAGACCCAAGCCACATTTTCAACCTACACCACAGCTCATGGCAATGCCGGATCCTTAACCCACTAAATGAGGCCAGGGATCGAATCCACATCCTCATGGATCCTAGTCAGGTTCCTTAACTGCTGAGCCACGAAGGGAACTCTGAGCTTGTCTGTTCTTGTTGGCCACTTTATGCAATACTCAGAGAAGTTCCTGGGACAGAAAGGACCCACAAAGACTTGTTGGGTGAATAACTGTAGGCAAGGGCTCTAGCTGAGAAGATCTCACAGTATGAAGAGGGAGGTATGGCCACCCTGCTGTGTTATGGGACCAGGGCTTTGGTAAACCTTCACAAGAAGACCATGACCTTCTGAGCCTGTAATGATTAATATTATGTGTCAACTTGATTGGGCTAAAGGATACCAGATATCTGGTAAGACATTATCTGTGGGTATGTCTGTTAGGATGCTCCTGGAAGAGATTAGCACTTAAATCCATGGATTGAGTTAAGAAGATCACATTCACCAAGGCAGGAAGGCATCAACCAAATTATTCAGGCCTTGAATAGAACAAAAAGGTGGAGAAAGGGTGAATTTGTTGTCTCTGCTTGAGTTGGGACATCCATCTTCTCCTGCCCTTAGATATCAGCACTCCTTATTCTCACATCTTTAGACTTGGACTGAATTACACCAGAGGCTTCCCTGATTCTCTGGCTTATGAATGGTAGATCCTGGGACTTCTCCAGCTAACTAATTGCAGGAGCCAATTCCTATTTTGTCTACTATCAGTTTTCTTTTTCTGGAAAACCCCAACTAACACAGGGCCATAGAAGCAGATGAATCAGAGCTCAGGGGTAAGAGGTATTTTGCATAGTATCTACTTTTGTATGCCTCCACAATCTCTCAAAGTCTCTGGTAAGGAGCTGAGAAAGGGCAGAAGCTTCCATCAGATCAGATCATGCTGAGACCCTCTCATTCTGGACTCCTGAGAATCCTGACCTCCCCCATGTTTCGTGGGTAAGCCCAGAAGTGAACAGAAGAGCAGGAGGAAACCTACCTGGGAAGGAAGGTTAGAAGCACAAAGAATCAATTACATGTTTTCCCAGCCACAGAGACAGAAAGCACAAGTCTTGGTCCTGTGCCACAAAACACCTTCTGTTTAGCTGGGTAACTTTATCTGGGCTCAGTTATCAACTTCTGCTCAACATTTCTTTGTTGAAAAAAAGAGAAGAAAGAGTAGGGTTTTTTGTTTTATAGAGAAAACTGAAACAAAGTAACATTCTAAAACTCACAGGTAATCTAAATAAATATACATCAATAAAGTAGCATTTCTCCCTCATCAAATAAGAATAATTAAAATAATTCTCCATGCTGACTAAGGTGAGGCAAATTGTCAAACTACTACATGGCTATTAGGAGAATAAATTACTACAAAGAATTGTGGAAAGGAAATGTCTGCCACTTATGATTGTGCAAATTCTATTTTGCACAAGCCCAAGGGGCACCGTTCACTTGTAGGAATTACAGTGTAGTTACTGAAACAATTTTCCCATAGATAGGAGTCAAGTGTCCAGAGGAAAGGGTGCCTCTTTCTAATTTGCACAAAGTTGCCTTGTCAGCTACTGGCAAGGGTGATGATTCACATACGTGAACACATTAGCTCCATTTCCACAAAATCTGCCAAAGTAAAAAATTCCCCATTGTGGAAAATGTTTTATTTACAAAGATATTCATCAAAGCATTATTCAAAAATTGTAAACAACTTAAATGTCCAATAGTCAGGAAATGATTAAATCAGCTGTGGTATACACAATTGGTATTTATGAAGTATTTATAATAACACAGGAAAAAGCTCTGTTATGCTATCATTATAATTTTATACTTAGGGATACAAAATTGTGTATACAGCATGATTACTACTATGCAAAGCAAACAAAAAAATTTAACAGCTATTCATAATAAAAATGCAGGACGGTAATTAGCCAAGATATTAGCAGCAGTTGTTTTGGGGGTGGTAGGATTACTGATGCTTATTTTTGCCACTCTATTTACTATATTTTCCAAATATTTTAATGAGCATATATTCATTTCATATTGAAATCTCCACCAATGCATTTTTAGAAGCAGAGAAGAGTTAGAAATTAGAGGGAAAATTAAAACCTTTCAAAATTCCGTGGCTGAGACATGAAGGCGTTAAAACACCTGATGTGGTATTTCAGCATTTATGGAGGATGTTTCATTACCTGGGCCAAAGAAATTACTTTACACCACCTGCTCCAGGAATCCTGATTGAGAGCAGGAGCCAGAGATATGGGAAGCTTTAAAGAAGGAAAGACAATGCCTGTCATCAAAAGTCTAAGAGTATTACTAATGCCCCCAGAAATGCTTCAATATCCATCACCTGACCCCCAAATAACTCTGGGCACAGTCCATGAAGGACCAAAAATAAAAGGCCTTTTCCCAATCAGCATTGGATGGTTATGTTAGGAATACTCCTAAATATCCCTACTTCACACCTATCAGGAATAGCAATCATGAATTTATCTTAAGTTTCTTTGAAATCATTGACCTTCATATGACCTCTGTGGCTACATTTACCACCCATGATACAAAGTGGATTTTTGGTTATTTGGAATTAAATGATTTGTTTTGCATTGCCTAAGACTCCACTCCCAGGGAGAAGGATGACTTTGAGAAGGCTTAAAGGTGGAGAGAGTTTTCACCCTGCTCAAACAGGGACAGTTACACTCTGCAGGTTCCACCCTACCATTCCTCGATTGGCCCTGACCCAGCCAAACAGAATAGGTAGGCACAACCTACTCTGGTCATGGACAAAAGGAAATAGGACCTAAATCCAGGGCCTGGTATGCTCTAAGCCAATCGGGTTTATTTTTTCCATAATTCCTATTGTACTTCCTCAGTCTGGCATCTGATTTAGTTCAGACTTCTGCCTGGACTGGAGCTCTGCCCTGAATCCTACCCAGTTGGTTCTTCTTGGTTGTTCTAATACCCCCTTGTGGTGGATGAGGCTCTACTTCAAACAACATGAAGCATATCCCACCCCACAAGTCTGTCTGATGTCAGTCTTTAGGTCACTACCAGAAGGTTGCTCCCACCATGCCGCTCCCATTAGATCACTAATGCATTCTTTTGGTAAAATATTTGTGAATATCTACAAGATGTCAGGCATATAAATAGGCTCTGTGGAAAGTCTCAGCCCTTGCCCTCCTAAAAGTTACTTTCTAATTAGATAAATAGAAAAGTAACAAAAGTAACAAATAAAAATAAAAAGTAACTGAAGGAAATAATATTATAGATCTGCATAAATACTGTGAAATAAATAACAAGAATGATGAGATAGTGTAGAATAAATTACATCTGAACTGAAGGATGGAAATAAGCCAGTCATGGGCAATTGCTGAGCCATATTAGGACTCTTCTAGATGAAGCTACAATTTCTTACACCCCATAGACACAAACTTGAACTCTACAGTCAGACTGTTTTTATTGATGATGGCCATCCCTGCTCTGTGGGTCCCCCTTTGATTTCACAGCATGCCCTGCAGCTATAAAATTATGGCTATTGTGAGTACAATTATGAGGAATTGACCAAAGGTTTGAGGACAACCATTAAGACAGGACATTTTCCTATTCTCTGAACAACAGTTCTCAAACTTTGGCAAGAACCATGTGAAAGACATATCATCACTCGATCCCATCCCTAGAGATTCTGATTCAATATTTCTTGGCAAGAAAAGCAAAAATAAACAAGTGGATGGATATCAAACTAAAAAGTTTCTAAACAGCAAAGGAAGTCATCAACAAAATAAAAAGGTAACCTACTAGATGGGAGAAAATATTTGTAAATCATATATCCAATAAGGGGTTAATATCCAAAATATATTTTTAAAATGCATACAACTCCATAGCAAAAAGTACAAACAATCCAATTTAAAAATGAACAGAAGATCTGAATAGATATTTTTCCAAAGAAGAGATACAGATGGGCAACAGGTACATGAAAACCTACTCAACATCATTACTCATCAGAGAACAGCAAAATGCAAATCAAAACCGCAATGAGTTATCCCCTTACACCTACTAGAATGGCTACTATCAATTATCAAAAAGACAGGAAATAACAAGTGTCAGCAAGGATGCGGAAAAAAAAGAACTCTTTTTTGTTTTGTTTTTTGTCTTTTTGCCATTCCTTGGGCCGCTCCCGTGGCACATGAAGGTTCCCAGGCTAGGGGTCGAATCGGAGCTGTAGCCGCCAGCCTACACCAGAGCCACAGCAACGTGGGATCCTTGCCGCGTCTGCAACCTACACCACAGCTCATGGCAACACCGGATCCTTAACCCGCTGAGCAAGGCCAGGGATCAAACCCGCAACCTCATGGTTCCTAGTAGGATTCATTAACCACTGCGCCATGACGGGAACTCCGAGAAAAGAGAACTCTTATGCACCATTGTGGCAATGTAAATTGGTGCAGCCACTGTGGGAAACAGTATGGCAGTTCCTCCAAAAATTTTAAATCAAAATATCATATGATCCAGAAATTCCACTTCTGGGTATTTATCCAAAGGAAATGAAAACACTATATTGTATATCTGCACCCTATGTTCACTGTAACATTATTTATAATGATCAAGACATAGAAACAACCTAAGAGTCCATGGATTGATGAATGGATAAAGAAAAGGCGATAGATAGAAAGAGAGAGAGAAAGAATGGGATATATAAAAAGGTGATATACACACACACACACACACAGCAGGTTCGATCCCTGGCCTTGCTCAGTGTGTGTGTGTGTGTGTGTGTACATATATATATATATACATATATATATATACATATATATGTGTGTGTGTATATATACATATATATACATATATATACATATATATGTGTGTGCGTGTATATATACATATATGTGTATATATATATATATACAATGGAATTGTATTCAGCTATAAAAAAGAAGGAACTCCTGCTATTTGCAACAATATGGATGGAAGCCGAGGGCACTACCCTAAGTGAAATAAGTTGCACAGGAAAAGACAAATACCATATGATCTCACTTACATGTAGAATCTTTAAAAACTGTGTGTACCTACAACTGATATAATGTTACATGTCAATTATATTTCAATAAAAGTATTTCTGGATGGGGCTCAGGAATCTGAATTTTTAACAATTAACCCAAGAGATTTTTATATAGGCAGCCCTTGGACCATATGTTGAGAAACTCTAGAACAGAAAAAAAGTCTATATTCAATATTTGATAAATTATTACTATTTAAAATGCTTGGAGGAGGGGGGCAGGGGGAATGCAGTATAGTCTAGCACCGCAGTTAAACACATGGAGTTTAGAATCAGGCAGATCCACATCAAATCTTGGATCTATTTACTGTGACCTCAGCCTCATTTTTCTTATTTGTAAAAAGAGGAAATAAAGAAGGCTACCTCATGAGATTATGACAGTTTTTGTTTGTTTGTTTGTTTGTTTGTTGCTGTGAAGATAACTGAAGGCACTTACTCAGGGCCTGGCACATGTTAAGTATTCAAAAACAGGGTTTTGGTGATAGTGATGGTGGTACTATCACAGTGACGATGATTGTGATGGGGATGGAATGATGACAGTGGGGATGATGATGACACAGGAGGAGCATTTGGAAACCTACATTTGGTTTCAAACAAGTATGGTTCCTTCTGAATGCACCGCATTTTTCCCAGATGAAGTACGGTCCTTCTACAGTTTCCAGTGTTAAAGGAAAGGAAGGCTTAAATACAGGAAATAAAAGAACACAGAACACAAAGACGTGGGCATTAATTCTAGAGTCCAAATGACCCCAAATGTTTCAGAAGAAGACAAATTAGTGAGGGCTGGATAAAGTCATTACACTGGTCATCTGTGGTTCCTTCTCTTTTGGTGTCAGAGCTTGATTTCCCTTTGAAAATTCTCCCCCCACCCCTTCTTTTTCTACATAGTTTGGTGGGCCTGAGCCCACTGCCCAGATTAGGGATGAGATGGGGCAGAGTCTAGTGCCTGCTCAAAGGTGGCTTGGAGAATGAAGTGGAAATTAATAAGTATCTTTGGTTTCTTGCTTCTATTAATCAGGATGGCCATGTGGGGACAGAGACAAATAAAGAATCAGTTTGGGGGAGTTCCCATTGTGGTGCAGCAGAAATTAATATGACTAGTATCCATGAGGACACAGGTTCTATCCCTGGCCTCACTCAGTGTGTTAAGAATCTGGCATTGCCGCAAGCTGTGGTGTAGGTCACAGATGCAGCTCAGATCCCATGTTGCTGTGGCTGTAGCGTAGGCCGGCAGCTACAGCTCCAATTCAACCCCTAGCCTGGGAACCTCCATATGCCACTGGTTTGACCCTGGGGAAAAAAAAAAGAATTAGTTTGATTCCACTGTAGTAAATATCTCAGAGTTTTGGTTATACCTGTGTTCAGGGCCATTCCTTCTCTTCAGCTTTTCCCCTTGCCCTCTTTAACATTGGCCAAGACATATGGCTAAAGGAAATGCCATAAAAAAAGAGATGAACCAACACTTCAGAATATCTGTTCTTGTGCTCCCTCAGCCTGAGAGGTAAGTTATTCCCTACATTTACCCTAAATCCTGCTCTTTGCAGTATACAGCTTTTCTCCTTATCCCTGTCCACTTGGGTTCAACAAAAGAATGACTCTGCCCGAAGAGAATGGCTACAGACCCAGTGTGATTCCTGCTGAATGTTGCTGAAGACGTGAGCACCACACATGCATATGAAATCCTATCACAGTTGGGCTGCCTGCCTCAAGCATGGAAGGCTGGCCTTGCAAGAGCAGTGTGCACTGCCTCCCAGCAGGAAGCAGCTAGCAGTTCCTGCCCAGGCTAAGCGGTCAGGAGGGGTCTTGAGCTCACTTCTTCCTGAGGGCCCCTCTCACTGGCTGCAGGACCTCTCCTCAGCCAGGTGTGAAATGACAAGCTGGGAATTGCTTCAGTCTAGAGGGTATGGGAATTTGATGTGCACAACTCCAATTTAGGGTGCCATTCCAAGACTTGTGACCAATGGACCAGTCATGGCCCAACACAAAGAAGGGTGGCAGAGATGTCACTTTCCCCTGCACTTAACTGTCCCTATGGAGAGGGCAGTACCCCCTTCCTCTGGCCAGGGTGAGTGCTGACAGTCATGGACCAGGGGTTGCTCCATGATAACAACTCCTCTGACTGTGCTTTCTGCTTCTTTCTTCTGCATATTGCCAACCAAGATAATTTTGACTGCTTTACTGTAGTTAATGGATATTAGGAGAACAAGTATGTGAATATGCTTTTACAAATTCTATAAATTGCCTACCATTCAAGCTATTGACATGCCTGCTTTGAGAGCCGTTTGCTCCTTCATCAATTGAGAATAATGACACAAAATTTGAGGCATGCCGTCTCATGGTGGGGAGAAGGAAAGGTATATAAAGTAACAGGAGCTGAATTATTTGTTAATTGCCTTTTCTATGCCAGACGTGATCCCAGATGCTTTATATTAATTATGGGATATAATCCTCACAAAGATGCCTATGAAATAGGATTATTTCCATTGGTAGAAGAGAAAACTGGCTGAAAGACATTAACACTGCTTGCTTGGAATCACAGAGCTAATAAAAGGAATATTCAACCCTCAAATCCAGAGCTCTCTGATTTCCAAATGTCTGAACCAAGAGGTCCTTTACCCATATACGTGCACACATGTACACACACATGTATTTGCATACATGGACACATGTAGGTACCCGCTTAGGTGTAGTCACAGAGACAAACACAAGCATATAGTCTATGTCTATATAGATAAAAGCTTTGTACATACACACCTGTCTATGTATACATTCTATCTGGACTGACCAGTGGGATAGAGAAGGCTCAAGCTCACCTCGAAGTATTCATATCAGCACGTGCTTACACTTAGTGTACTCAGTACCAGAAAATTAAGTTAAAAGTGGACCAAGCAGGCCTTCCATCCAACACTGCCCTGGACTCTTGGCTGACTGAGCCTATAATTGGCACATCAACCCCAAGGAGCCCTCAAATATCTGCCTGCTTGAAGGCAGAAGCTACACCAATGGCCACTCAGAGAATTTTCCAGGGCTCTGAGTTTGTCAACCTCCAACATCCTGTAACCAACTCCTGACCTAAGTGGGGAGTATACTTGACCTGCTGAGTGTGGAGACTGAGTTAATGCAGGATGATGGAGTTGAAAACAAGAGCAGCAACTTAGCCTTTAGGCACCTTTATCCCTGGTAGAGTGGGAACCCACTCAACATATGTCTTGACCAAATGACCAACTGAACAACCAACAAAGGAGACCAGAAGTTCCAGCAGTAAATTCACTTCTGTGGGTAATGATGATTTATATTTATAGACTTTGAACCTGCTACTCCTTAGAAGAAAACATTTGCAACAAATTTAACCTAATTTATCATCTTCCCTAAGGATGAAGAAGAACCCCTGGTTTAGCATCCTGCTTGCCTCTCCCACCTTCCAGATGGCATGGGCATCCTAGATCTAGATCCACCTGGTAATTCTACCAGCTCACACAGGCACCATTCCCCAGGAGCTGACTGCAAACACGAGTGCCTACTCAAGGCAAGGTCCCAGCCTCCTCACCATAGGCTGCTCCTATCTTCCTTACCCTCACGTTGCTTCCTCCTCTCTGTCATATCATCCCCAGCCCTGTCTATTTGGCCACCCTTCTAACCTCCTTCAGGATTTATGGATTTGTCTACTTGTTCACATCTGACTAGTTCTCCCTCTTTGTTCTGATATCACTTATAGGGTCTGTGGAGAAACCCCTAGTTCAGCCATGACCCCTCAAAATCTCTGAAAAAGGTTCTCTCTCTGATCCCAATCAGAATCTTAGCCTTCTGAACATGCTACCATCTAAAGAATGAGATCCTGGGAACTATGTCTAATCATTTATGATGGAGCATGATAATGTGAGAAAATAGAATGTATATACATGTATGTGTAACTGGATCACCACGCTGTACAATAGGAAAAAAATTGTATTGGAGAAATAACAATTAAAAAATAAAATAAAATACACAGGATAAAATAAATAAATAAATAAAAATAAAGGATGAGTTCACATCCCCACTGCAAACAAACACAGAGAAAGAGGAGGAGGCAAGAGTCTTCCAAACATCCCAATTGAAAAGAGGGGGGCATACTCTTGCGTGCCTTGGCAGCTGTACTCCACTGTGATGTCTCTAATTTAAATGTCAGTACAATTCACCCTCATAAAAACACAGTTCCCTCCCCCTCCTCCATCAGGGACTGCATCTGTAACCACGGTAACAAAATCCAGGTGCAGCAGCACAGCCACCGTTTCTATGAGGATGGGGAGCACAGAGAGGGCAAAAGGAAAAAGAGGTGCTGAAATGTTCATGTGCGACCTGGGGTCTGTCCAGGACCCACCCTTGTCCTCACTTAGTCCTGCCCAGGAGAGGGTAGGGACACTCACAGCTATTTTACAAGAGTACTAAAGCACAGTAATACTCTTCCACCTAACCCTCCACTTGATCAAAACCTCTGCTCCACCCAGTTCATTTACCTTAAAGAAATGGTCAATTTCAGAAATAAAACAATTACCGCCATTGGTTGACTTGCCTAAAGCCAGGCTATCTCTCTCTGCAACAGATGTGTTTAAGCTTGCTTTTCCAACTGAGTGAGATATGTTCTCTCTCTCTCTCTCCTTTTTCACTTTTTCACCCCCGCCCCCGCCACACACACGCACAGGCACAGGCACAAAGGCAGAAAGGAAGGGGAAAAGGGAGAAGATGTTAAGAACTCCCATTCTTTGGATCACCAGACATGGCACTAATACTTTCACAGTAACTTATTTAAAATAAATGAAATAAATACATTTTTTAACTTAAGGAACTGTCATTGTCACTGCTGTGGCTCAGGTCACTGCTCTGGCATGGGTTCAATCCCTGGCTCAGGAACTTCCACATGCTGTGGGCACAGCCAAAAATCAAGTTAAATAAATAAATGATGGTAATTTATTTAATACCTGCATCGTTTATGCTCTCCCATGCATGTGCCAGTATATACATCTCTATGTAGGTGCACATGTCTGCATGACTAGACATATGCATGTGGATACAATGCAAGTTTAAGAATTGGCCTAAATTACAGTAACTGTCAGAACTAGGCATGATCAGGATTTATGGTTCCAAAGATTTCTTTTCATTAGACCATGTTGTTTCCCAAGTAGAACTTCAAGGACTTCCCAGAGACAAGCAATAAATTTATTTATCTATCTATCTATCTATCTATCTATCTATTTCAATGAAAACTCAGAATCATATAAGACACACCACAACCTGAGAAAAACAAACAGGAGGACATCTCTGTTGAGTCTCTACTATGGGCTGGTGGCAGTGCCAGACTCTCTCCATGGTCAGCCTGTTTGGGCCCTTGAAGAGTCTGTGTGGCCAAACATAGGTGCCCTCTTCCTGAAAGCACACAGGGAACTCACCAACTATCAGAACTCCTGGGTTTAAAGAGGTAGGAATATCCTCTTGAGGACAAAGCACAAATAAAAGAAGCCAGAAATAAGATATCAAGAAAGATTTCACCAGACTTAATGGTACACTTCCAGAGAGAGTCCTTTACTTTGACTTTATTGTATGTTTTTATCTCCACTCTGGCACCCCCACCCCTCATCTCGGACACTGATAGACACCATTCATTCTCAGTTTATGCCTTTCAACTTCACCTTGCTACACTAACCACTCTGACCTTAACCAGATCAGTTTCTAACTCTGTTACTGACTTTACTCCTCTCTGAAGACATTGAGACCTAAACACTTCCATGTTTGGACACAGAAAATTGGATCAACTCAGTCATTCCCAGCACTCAACTTCTACCACCTGCTGTGGCTCATTTCCCCCTACTTTCCATAACAGATAGAAAAACAGAAAATCAACAAGGAAATATGAGACTTAACACTAAATACCAACTAGACCTAACAGACATCAATAGCGCCTTCCACCCAACAACAGCATAACATATATTCTTCAAAGTATATATTTAACAAACTCAATGATAGAGTATATGTTAGGTGACATAACAAGTCTTAATAAATTAAAAAGTACTGAAATCATACAAACTATGTTCTCCAAACACAGTCAAGTAAAATTGAAAGCAATACAGACAGAAATTTGGGAAATGAACATGTATATAGAAATTTCATAAAACACTCCTAAATAACCAGTAGGTCAAAGGAGAAATAAAAAAGGAAATCTGAAAATCATTTGAGACGAATGAAAACAAAAACACAATATACCAAAACTAATGGGATGCAGCAAAATTAGTGCTCAGAAGAAAATTTGTAGTTGTAAATGAATATAATTAAAAATAAGAAAAATACCAAATCAGTAAATAAACTTCCACTGTAAGAAACTAGAAGAATAAAATCTAAGAGCAAATGTACTAGACCTAAAGCAAATAGGATGAAAGAAAAATACATATTAGAGAAATAAGTGAAACAATAGAAATAAAAATTGCAGGAAGCCAATGAAACAAAAAGTTAGTTTCCTGAAAAGATTAAAGAAATTGATGAATTTTTGCTAGGATGAACAAAAAAAAAGAAGATTTAAGTTACTAAAATCGGATATGAAAGAGGGGCTATTACTATACAGAAATGAATAGGATTAAAAGAGAATACTATGAAAAATTGTGCCAATAAATTAGTATTCTAGATGAACAAATTCTTAAAAAGACAGAAAGTACTAAAATTTATTCAAGAAGAAATAGAAAATTTAAAAATATATATAAATAGAAAAAAAGAAATTGAGAGCTACCTGGTGGCCTAGAGGTTAAGGTTTTGGGGTTCAGAGGGCTCAGATTTGATCCCTGGCCCAGCGCACATGTGCCACACGCACAGGCAAAAAGAAAAAAAAGCAACTGTATTAGTGTAAAAAAAATTCCCCATGAAGAAAAACCCAAAACCAGATGGCTTCATTGATGAATTTGCCCAAACATTTAAAGAATAACTAAAATCAGTGTTTCAAAAACTCTTCAAAAAAAAAAAAAAAACAGCTGAGGAGGAAAAAATTTTCCATCTTATTCTAGAAGACCAATATTACCCTGATGCTGAAACCAGACCAATATATCACAAGTAATGAAAATTATAGACAAATATCCCTAATGAATATAGATGAAAAAATCCTCAACAAAACGCTACCAAATTAAATCCAACAGCACATTAAAAGGATTATACACCATGAACAACTGGGATTTATTCCAAGAATGCAAGATTGGTTAACAAACTAAAATCTATCAATGCAATAAATCATATTAATATATTAATAAAATAAGGACAACAAGGGCTTAATCTCTAAATATACAAACAACTTACACAACTCAACAGCAAAAAAGCCAACAACCCAATGGAAAAGTGGGAAAAGACCTGAATAGACATTTCTCCAAAAAAGATATACAGATGGCCAACAAGCACATGAAAATATGCTCAACATCACTGATTATTAGAGAAATGCAAATCAAAATTACCACGAGATACCACCTCATACCAGTCAGATTGACCATCATTAATAAATCCACAAATAATAAATGGTGGAGGGGATATGGAGAAAAGGGAACCCTCCTGCACTGTTGGTGGGAATGTCAATCGGTACAACCACTATGGAAAACAGTATGGAGGTGCCATAGAAAACTATATATAAACTACCATATAACCCAGCAATCCCACTCTTGGGCATATATCCAGACAAAACTTTCCTTGAAAAAGACACATGCACCCGCATGTTCACTGCAGCTCTAGTCACAATAGCCAAGACTTGGAGACAACACAAATGTCCATTGGCAGATGACTGGATTAGGAAGATGTGTTATATATACACAGTGGAATACTACTCAGCCACAAAAAAGAACAAATTAATGCCATTTGCAGCCACATGGATGGAACCAGAGACTCTCATACTGTGTGAAGTTAAGTCAGAAGGAGAAAGACAAGTGCCATATGATATCACTCATATGTGGAATCTAATATAAGGCACAAATGAACCTGTCCACAGAAAAGAAAATCTTTTTCTTTTGGTTACCAAGGGGGAGTAGGAGGGAGTGGGATGGATGGGGTGCTTGGGGTTAATAGAGGCAGACTATTGCCTTTGGAATGGATTAGCAATGAGATCCTGCTGTGTATCACTGGGAACTATGTCTAGTCACTTATGATGGAGCATGATAATGTGAGAAAAAGTATGTATATATGTATGTGTGACTGGGTCACCATGCTTTACAGTAGAAAATTGACAACACTGTAAACCAGCTATAATGGAAAAAAAATAAAAAGCATTATGTATTAAAAAAAAAGAATAATGACAAAAACACAGATCATCTCTTTAGGCACTAAAAATGCATTTGAAAAAATGTATACCCTTTTATGATTTAAAAATAAAATAAAACTCAACAAACTATGAATATAAGGAAATTCTTCAACCTGATAAAGGGAATACATAAAAAAATCAGAGCCAACATTATATATAGAGGTGAAATATTGAAAGCTTTGCTCCTAAAGGTCAGGATCAAGACAAATATTTTGGCTCTCATCACTTCTACTCACCATTCATTAGAGGGTTTAGATATGGCAATTGGTCAAGAACAAGAAATAAAACATATCTAGTTCAGAAAAGAAAAAGTAAAATTATCTCTATTTCAAATGGCATGATCTTGCATATAGAAAGTCCTGAGAAATCAGCAAGAAACTATTAGAGCTAATAAATAAGTTCAGAGAGGCAGGGTAAAAGATCAGTATACAAAAATCAATTTCATTTCTATACATAATCCAAAAATGAAATTAAGAAATAATTCCATTTATAAATAAATAAAATACTTAAGAATAAATTTATCAGAAATGCACAAGACTCGAAATTTAAAATCTATGAAGGATATTTGCATAAAAACTTAAGATCTGTCTAAATGGGAAGACATTTGTGTTTGTGGATTGGAAGAATTATTACTGTTAAGATGGCAGTACCCCCCAAATGTGCTATAGATTAAGTATAATTCCTATCAAAATTCTGGTGCCGTTTTTTTTCTCATACTTATGCCAAAATTCATACTGAAATTCAAGGAACCCAGAATAGTAAAACAGTATTGAAAACAAAAGACAAAATTAGAAATCAAAGAAGATATAAAGAAATGGAAAGATATTCCATGTTCCTGGATTGGGAAAATCAATATTGTAAAAATGGCCATACTACCCAAAGCAATCTACAGATTCAGTGCAATCCCTATCAAATTACCCATCACATTTTTCACAGAACTAGAAGAAACAATCCAAACATTTATATGGAACCACAAAAGACCCAGAATTGCCAAAGCAATCCTGAGAAACAAAACCAAGCAGGAGGCATAACTCTCCCAGACTTCAAGAAATACTACAAAGCCACAGTCATCAAAACAGTGTGGGACTGGTATCAAAACAGACAGACAGACCAATGGAACAGAATAGAGAACCCGGAAATAAACCCTGACACCTATGGTCAATTACTCTTTGACAAGGGAGGCAAGAACATCAAATGGGAAAAAGAAAGTCTATTCAGCAAGCATTGCTGGGAAACCTGGACAGCTGCATGCAAAGCAATGAGGCTAGAACACACCCTCATACCATGCACAAAAATAAACTCAAAATGGCTGAAAGACTTAAATATATGACAGGACACCATCAAACTCCTAGAAGAAAACATAGGCAAAACACTCTCTGACATCAACATCATGAATATTTTCTCAGGTCACTCTCCCAAAGCAGTAGAAATAAGAGCAAAAATAAACCCATGGGACCTCATCAAACTGAAAAGCTTTTGCACAACAAAGGAAACCAAAAAGAAAACAAAAAAAAACCTTACAGAATGGGAGAAAATAGTTTCAAATGATGCAACTGACAAGGGCTTAATCTCTAGAATATATAAACAACTTATACAACCCAACAGCAAAAAAGCCAATCAATCAATGGAAAAATGGGCAACAGACCTGAATAGACATTTCTCCAAGGAAGATAGACAGATGGCCAACAAACACATGAAAAAATGCTCAACATCGCTGATTATAAGAGAAATGCAAATCAAAACTACCATGAGATATCACCTCACACCAGTCAGAATGGCCATCATTAATAAATCCACAAATAACAAGTGCTGGAGGGGCTGTGGGGAAAAGGGAACCCTCCTGCACTGTTGGTGGGAATGTCAACTGGTACACCCACTATGGAGAACAGTTTGGAGATACCTTAGAAATCTATACATAGAACTTCCATATGACCCCGCTATCCCACTCTTGGGCATCTATCCGGACAAAACTCTCCTTAAAAGAGACACGTGCACCCGCATGTTCATTGCAGCACTATTCACAATAGCCAGGACATGGAAACAACCCAAATGTCCATCGACAGAGGATTGGATTAGGAAGAGGTGGTATATATACACAATGGAATACTACTCAGCCATAAAAAAGAACAAAATAATGCCATTTGCAGCAACATGGATGGAACTAGAGAATCTCATACTGAGTGAAATGAGCCAGAAAGACAAAGACAAACACCATATGATATCACTTATAACTGGAATCTAATATCCAGCACAAATGAACATCTCCTCAGAAAAGAAAATCATGGACTTGGAGAAAAGACTTGTGGCTGCCTGATGGGAGGGGGAGGGGGAGGGAGTGGGAGGGATCGGGAGCTTGGGCTTATCAGACACAACTTAGAATAGATATACAAGGAGATCCTGCTGAATAGCATTGAGAACTTTGTCTAGATACTCATGTTGCAACAGAACAAAGGGTGGGGGAAAAATGTAATTGTAATGTATACATGTAAGGATAACTTGATCCCCTTGCTGTACAGTGGGAAAAAAAAAAGAAAAAAAACCTGATGGGAAAGTGTTGTGATTGTTTACTTTAGCCAAAAATAAATAAATAAATGAAAAAAAAGACAAAATTTAAAACTTGCATTTCCAAATTTCAAAACTTACTACATAGCTACAGTAATAAATAGTGTATGGAACTGGCATAAGGATAGATATATACATTAATGGAATAGATCTTAAAGTCCATTAGTAAATGTATACACTTATGGTCGATTGCTTTTTGCAAATATTTAAAGATAACTCAATCAGAGTTCCCATCGTGGCTCAGCAGTTAACAAATCCGACTAGGAACCATGAGGTTTCGGGTTCAATCCCTGGCCTTGCTCAGTGGGTTAAAGAACCGGCGTTGCCGTGAGCTATGGTGTAGGTTGCAGACCCGGTTCGGATCCCACATTGCTGTAGCTGTGGCATGGGCCAGCAGCTATAGCTCCTATTAGGCCCCTAGCCTGGGAATCTCCATATGCTGTGGGTGTGGCCCTAGAAAAGGCAAAAAGACAAGAAATAAATAAATAAATAAAGATAACTCAATGGAGAAAAAATAGTTTTTGTAAAAAATGGCACTGAGACATGTGGCCATCCACGTGTAAAAGAATGAAACTGAGCTACCTCATAGCACATAACAAAATTTATCTCTGAATACATCAAAGATCTAAAAAACATTAAAACTATTTTTAAAAAAACCCTATAAGAAAATATAGGGGCATATCCTCTTTACCTTTGAATAGGCAATAGTTTTTAGATATGGCATCAAAAGCAAAAGCAACAAAAGAAAAATTAGATAAAACTTGATAAAAAATAATAATTTGGTGCATCAAAAAACACTAACAAGAAAGTGCAAAGAAAAAAAATGAATAGAAAAGACAGTACACATAATGGGAAAACTCATGTGCAAAATAAAACTGGGAGTTCCTGTTGTGGTTCAGTGGGTTAGAACCTGACATATTGTCCATGAGGATGTGGGTTTGATCCCCGGCCTTGCTCAGTGGGTTAAGGATTGCAGCAAGCTGCAGCAAAGGTTGCAAATGTGGCTGAGATCAAGTGTTTCTGTGGCTATGGTGTAGGCCTGCAGCTGCAGCTCCAATTCGACCCCTGGGAACTTCCATATGCTGCAGGTGCAGCTGTTAAAAAAAAAAAAAAATATATATATATATATATATATACAGAGAGAGAGAGAGAGAGAGAGTAAAAGCCTAGTATTCAAAATATATAAAGAGCACTTGCAGTTTAATAATAAAAAGACTAATAATCCAATATTTTAAAGAAAGAAACTTGAACAGACGTTGCTCCAAAGAAGATACACAAGTGGCCAATAAGCACATGAAAAATACACTCAAAATCATTAATTATTAGGGAAATTTAAATCAAAAGCACAACAAGATGCTATTTCATACACTTAGAATGGATATAATCAAATGGACAGATGATAAACAAGCACTGGTAAAGATGAGAAGAAACTGGAAACCTCATTCATTGGGAGTAGTAATATAAAATAGTGAACACACTTTAGAAAACAATTGGGAGTCCCTCAAAAAATTAAATTTAACTCGTGAAAAACAATTCCACTCATAGATATGAACTCAAGATAAATTAAAAATATATATATGTCTATCAAAAAATCCATGTACAAAAATGCTCATAAGAGCATTATTCATAATAACCACAAAATGGGAACAACTCAAATGTCTGCTAAATGATGGATGGATAAATAGATATTATATATCTTTACAATGGTATGTTATTTAGCCATAAAGTACTAATATACACTATAAGGATGAACCTTAAAAACATTATGCTAAATCAGAGAAGCCAGACAAAAATGGCCATCTATTGCATGGTAACATTTATGTGAAATGTTCAGAAGAGGCAAATCCATAGAGATAGAAAGTAGATTAATGGTTGCCGGGGCTAGATAGGAGTGGGAAATGTGGAGTAATTGTTGATAGACACAAAGTTTCTTTGGCATGGGAGGTGATAGAAATAGTCCGGAATTATATAATGGTGATGGTTGCACAACTTTGTGAATATGCTAAAATATACTAAATTGTACACATTAAAAGATAATTTTTGGAGTACCCTGGTGGTTCAGCAAGTTAAGAATCTGGTATTGTCACTGCTGTGGCACAGGCTTGATCCCTGGCCTCCAGGACTTTCATAAGCCATGGGTGTGGCCAAAAAAAAAGAATAAACTTTATGGTAAGTGACTTTTATCTCAATTTTTAAAAAGATTCTATAACTTGAATACAAACACAAATGAGAAATGTTTTATTTTCTAAAGAAAGGAAAGTATTCTTTTTTTTTCTCCCCTTTTATAATGAAGCGTTCAACGATCAGAAAATACAGTGTCTGATATTATGGTCACCTGTGCACACACCATCCAGCCCAAGACCCTCCCTCCCGCTTCCTACAAAAGGAAGCCCTTAGGGGGCTGCTTCAAAAATGTTGATCTCATGAAATTATGTGGGAATGTTCTCGATTAAAGGATAATGAAGAGGAATAACAACTAAATGCAGTAGTGCCTGATACCTGGATCTTATACTCAAGGGGAAAATGCTTTAAGGGATATTATTACATCAACTGCTTAATTAGAATATAGAATAGTATTTCAGTGTAAATATAGAATATTATATCAATATATTTTGATATTTCTGAAGTTGAGAGCTGTGTTGGAGTTATGTAAGAATTCTCTTACTCTCAGGAAATACATACTGAATTATTTAAGGAGAGAGCAAGGAAAAAATGAGGGCAATTTCTTTAACAGTCTATAGAGCAAGAGCATGCAAATGATAAAGCTTTTGGGACAAAAATTTAACAATAGGTGAATCTAGGTAAAGCGTGTACATTTGTCTTTTACACTATTCTTATTCTAACAATCTTTCTGTAAATGTGAAACTATTTTTAAGCAAAAGTTTTTTAAAAAGAAATAATGCAGAGAGATCAGACTTTGTACTTTTGAGGAGCAAATTACCATCTTATCTCTAGTTAGAGAATTTCTGTGCTACAAAAACATGAAGGCTTGAAAGGTCTTACCTGGAAAGTTCTTGGAAGAACCTAACATGTACTCCCTAAAGGATGGGTTGCAAAGAGGAAGCCTACCAACCCTCACCTGGACAAGTCTGGGAAACGGCTAGGGAAGGAAGGAGGACAACCGTCAGTCAGCTACATGTCTACCATCTGCAGAAAAAGTTTGCAAGCCTTCCCATGGGGCAAACAGATGCTGTGCAAAAGGCAAACAAACAAAAATCTCAAGTTACTCTGAAGGATCCTGAACAAGGTGGTGGCCTACCAAGAGGCAAGGACTCAGAAGTGCTCAGCCCAACAGGGACTAACGGGAGTCACAAAAGGGTGAGGTACACCAGAGATCCTTATGCAGGGATATCCAAAAATGCCAAAAAATTAAGTTTTTTAAAAATTTTTTCTTTATTCAGGCTGTAGAATGTGGCTGAAGTAAAACCAAACTGACTGGTTTTGGTTTAAATTCATGCTGACTAACCCCAAGGTGTCATTAAGGCTGCTGCAATCCTGCAATCACATTTCCCTAGTCCTTTGTCTTCCTCCTCTTTACATCTTCACCTTCTCCTCAAACCTTCAGTTCCTTAACTATTCCCAGAAGATAGCCTTTGAGGTGGATAGTGTCAGGCTTCGTCCAGATTCCATCCTACTACTTTATATGGAATATCAATAATGACAATACCCAAATTTAAATCTTTAGCCTAGGACCCTGAACTCCACTCCTTGAACTTAATGAGTCCAAAAATCAAACCCGTTTTCCACCAACCCCCAAATGAGCCCTATTTCTTCAGCAGCCATTCCCATTTCAGTAAATGGCAGATCCATCAGTCTGTTTGCTAGTAGAGTCACCTGGAGTCCCTTCTTTCTTTTTCATCTCAGATACTACCCATAAATAAACCCTGTCAGATTTACCTTCAAATGATCCAGAATAGGACTATTACTCATCCATCTCCCTAGTCTAAGCCACCCGTCACCTAGATTACTGTAATCACCCCCTAACTGGTCTCCCCATTTCTGAACTTGACTCTAGAGTCTATTCACCTAGAAGCCAGAGAAAACATGTTAAATTCATATCCCACCCTTCATCCCCACACACATCTCCAATGGCCCCCCAGCCTACCTGAAGTAAAAGTCAAAATCCCAGCCATGACCTAGAAGCCTAATATGACTGTCCCACCCCAACTTCTTCTCTGCCACAATGTCTGATATTCTCCATCTCACTCATCCCACCAGCCACAGTGGGCTCCCTGTGTTCTCTGAGTAATTGGTTTTCTCTGCTTAGATTTTCCTCCCAGCCTCTCTCCATGGCTCACTCCCTTACTTACCTCAGGTCTCTTCTCAAATGTCACTTTACCAAAAAGTCTTTCATGGATGGCTCCACATAAAGTAGTAAATTCCATTTCCAGCATCTACTGTTTCCCTTTTCCTATACTTCTACCCACAGTCCCCACTATTTTCAGATATATCATATTGTTATGAGTATATTTTGTCTTGACCTTCTTTAATATAAGTTTCATGAAGGCAGGAACGGTACCCCCATTTTTCATACCCAGAACTCAGAACAGTTACTGGCACAAATATAGAACACACAGAATATTTGTTGAGTGAATGAATGGTTCCCTCCTCCAAGCCCAAATCCAGGAGGACCCAGAGCAGTCAAAAATTCTGGGAGGAGAGTTCCCCTTGTGGCTCAGTGGTAGCAAACCCAACTTGTAACCATAAGGATGTAGGTTTGATCCCTGGCCCCACTCACTGGGTTAAGGATCTGGCATTGCCATGAGCTACAAGCTGCAGTGAAGGTTGCAGATGTGGCTTGGATCCTGCATCCCTGTGGCTGTGGTATATGCTGGCAGCTGCAGCTCAGATTAGCCCCCTTAGCCTGGGGACTCCATATGCCATGAGTGCTGGTGAAGGGTGAGAGAACAGACAGGACCCCCACCACAATACTGATCAAGGAACAGAGAGTCAGCATGAACTGGGGCTCAAGGAGAACTTTATACTGCACCTGGGGAGGAAGTTTTGATTTAAATTCTCAACTTGGTCAAACCTGCAGATAATACTATTCTAATACCTGAAATAGATTCTAAAAAGCTCCAAGACCTCCCTAAATATGATCCAGTGATAGGGAAGGGAGAGTTGACAGAACAGATTTAAAGCCAGTGTGAGAGAACACTAAAGCTATTTCGTAGTTGCTCCTGGCCTAGTTCAGTTGACTTAATAAACCAGGAGCCCTTCTTCACTGCCGATTTAGTATTTTGACCAAACTGGAATACAAGCAAGGCAAGATCCCTTTCCCTTAACAAAGTCAATAGCTTCTTGCTCAGTGTGAAATAAAGACATGTATAAAAACTGAGCGCATAAGTACAGGTGCCTTTCTGCATCATGCTCTTTAAGGTGAAGCCAGGATTCACCAACAAAGCTCTGGATCTATCTTGACTAAAGCACGACAGCCTTGAAAGTACCCTAGAGAGAAAGGGCTGATCATCTAAGAACAGCATACCCAAAAATGTAAAAAGAA
Organism: Phacochoerus africanus; assembly: GCF_016906955.1. Lineage (NCBI taxonomy): Eukaryota > Metazoa > Chordata > Mammalia > Artiodactyla > Suidae > Phacochoerus > Phacochoerus africanus. Next base: position 86,705,773 of record NC_062558.1, on the reverse strand, counting down.
AGAGTGGCATGAGGAAAGGGCTTAGAGGTGGGAATCTACAGCATGAATAAGAAAATGCAAGCAGTGTAGCACAGCCATCAAAGAAGAGGAACGTTAGGACTTAACGGTGAAATAAGCTAGAAAGGCCTGAGCTGAAAACACTTTTGGTGATTCAAATTCTTTTATCCAAAATATAGGATGTTATGTCTCCCAAAGCTCCAATGTGCACACATTTTATATATTCACCAAAATCACTAAAGAACATTATTGTAGGATTGCTGTGGTCAGAGGATGCACAAAACCCCTGGAAACCCTTCTCCAAGTTGACCTTCATCCGTTAATACAAGCCATATGAAGTGGGCAGTCAACACAGTCTCCTTATTATCCTGGCTCCAACTGGTATTTTTAATCTTGTCCATGGAAAAAATCATGAGAGGCCTTTACAGAAAGTCTTGTTTAAACCAAATAAAGTATTTTTCTAGGTTTTGCACTTTTGAAAATGTCCTTAGTGAAAGAACCAAGCTCCACAAGTATACACAAAAAATGGGCACCCTACATTTAGAATATCACTCAGAGGGAGCAATCCATACTTAAGGAATGTAGACTTCATACACATAGAGTGCCTCAAGCATGACAACCTGCCAGGCAGTATTCAAGGAGCTCTATAATTAATAAATCATTTGGAATTCCCATCATGGCACAGCAGAAAAGAATCCGACTAGGAACCATGAGGTTGTGGGTTTGATCCCTAGCCTCGCTCAGTGGGTTAAGGATCTGGCATTACCATGAGCAGTGGTGTAGGTCACAGACCTGGCTCATATCCTGCATTGCTGTGGCTGTGGCATAGACTAGCAGCTATAGCTCCGATTCGACCCCTAGCCTGGGAACCTCCATATGCCACAGGCACAGCCCTAAAAAGAAAAATAAATAAATGAATAAATAAATAAATCATTTGATTCTCATAATAGCTCTAAGTACAGAGTGGTTAGGTACCTAGCCCTGGGTTAAATAGCTAGTAAGTGACAGAACTGGGTTTCAATCCCCTGAAGTCTGACTCCTGGGGCAATGTTCTTTAAAAATAATTAATCCCAAGAAACAGAAGTAAAAGCCAGAATATACGTCCACCCTTCTGAGCTGCCTTTCCCTGAAGGTGATTCACATCCAAGTTCTCATGAATAATGGGCATTGCTTTGTCCCCGTTCACAAGCCTCGTTTACACATTCTAGCCAGGGATGCAACACCTGGCCCTTCTTAGCTTCCTTTGCAAGATACATCCTTGCTCTCTTCCACCTAAAATCAATGTCATGCCTTCTTCTCACTGCTTTCCTAGTAAAAGCTCTTGCACACTTTATACCATATTTAAAGACTTGAAACCCTGGTTAGGGTTATAGCCCCCCACAAGACAGTTATCCCTGGATAACTGAAATTCTACAGACATTTTAATGCCTCAGTCTTCACAGCATCGCCATACAATAAGGCAAATATCTACGGTCACTGTACAGACTATTATGCCTTTGTTCATTACCCAGCAAAGTGCTGGCCTCCACACAAGGATGGTCCTGAGACTGCCATTTAAAAGGCCTGGAATGCTGACTCTCCAGGCTACAACAGTTGTTTCTGAATAACTTCCCATGGAAGCCAAATTGAAGCGCTTACATGTTCACTCTGTCTATAGCAAGAGCCCTGTGAAAATTAATGAAGAATAAAATGGCTCACAAGAGTATAAGCAAAGCATATTAAAACCAGTGGGAAGCACCTCCATAAACTCCAACATGGCAGATGGAACGGATACTTGGTAGCTTCCATCCAGCCTCCTTGAACAGTTGTCTTCAACATTTGGCAAGTGATTAAATCATCCCCACTTGAGAGCCCAAGGAGTTACCTCTAAAAACAATTGAAGCCATCCTATGTCTACCCTGTTGTCCACACAAAAAATAGAATGTACAACAAAAGTCATGGAAGAATTCTCCTGTTTCATTACATAAAAGATCTGGGACAGGATCCAATGTGAGCATCAAGGAGATCCTAACATTTTGCATCTGTCTGACAACCCAGCAAAGCCAGCCTGCAAAGGAGATGAGCCACCTTCCCCCTGGGAGAAATGCCAACAGCTGACACACCTGAAACCACAGAGGAAATCTCTCATAATCTTAACACAAAGGAAGAAAAGGAAAAGGAAGGAGGAGACTGGTGAGGAGGACATAGAGGAAGGTGAGAGTAAAGGGAAGAAAGAGACAATAGGAAAAGGGGGACCAGGGAGAGGAGGAAAGAGAACATTTTTGCTTGGGTTAAATAGAATTATAAACTATTGTCAGAAGCTGACAATTTCCCCTTATCTCTGTTTACTTATCCCACTTCCTTATCTCTTTACAATGGGGAATCTTTACTGACTTCTCTCCTTTGCTCTCCTTTGGGCTAAGGGTACCACAGCCTAAAGCATTTCCCATTGAAAAACCTTTGGACTCCAGTTTCCACATTTTACAGTTTCACCATGTAAAAAAACGTGGAAGTTGTCACTCTATCCTCACAAGAAAAAAACCTAACAAACTGAAAATTAGCAACTCTTCTTAGAACCACCAGAGAATAGAGGGCATGAGGCAATCACTTGCCCCAAATCTAGAGAGAAAGGTAAATACAGAGGATAAGGGTTATAATCAGCAGAAGCCACAGCTGGAGCCTGGTAAGAAGACTTCAAGGTTAACTAATTTCTCAAGGCTTAGTGTGGACTAATTTAAGAGATAAAACCTCAAGAGGACTTACCCTTTTGGGGGATGCAGAGGGGAATCGCTTGATGAGTTTTAACTGTAGGATCCCTATCAACTGATTATCAGGGTAAAGATGAGAGAAATATCTCCTCACGCTGTAGGCAGGGGGAGAGGGAAACTAACCATTTTGTAATGCATCCAGAGATTTCCGTTCTCATTAACAAAGGCCAACACTCAAGGAAAACCACTTCACCGGGGCCTAAGCAACATGGGTTTTACCCAAGCCTAACTACCAGGGAGAAAGGGAAACACCCACCCTCAGCCACTTTAGGGACAATGGAAGAGAGCTGAGGAGCATGTGTAACGACCACAGCACAGGGACGCAGGCTCATCAACATACTGAGACCTTCTCATAAGGAAAGAGAAGGTGTCCCCTCCCCCTACATCTTACTACCACATCAACTGTAATGACAGGAGGTAACAGCTGAAAAGAACTACAAGGCTCAGGCTCTACTTAGCAAAGAGCCTCTAGGGAAACTCACAGACAACAGGGGGACACAAACAAGGACACCAGAGGAAACTCTAGACTCTGACACCTAAAACTACAGCAAAAAGTAAACAAACAGCCTAACTGCTACCAGATAAACATAAAACCTCATGCTAAAAGCACATTTATCTTCATTCTTTTTACCTTATACATCATATTCAGCTTTCAAAAAAAAAAAACTGCAAGGCATGCTAAAAGGCAAAAATAAAAAATTAAAGCTAAAAGAAAAAAAATCTGAAGACGCAAACCAAGCACCAGAACCAGACTCAGATATTCTGGAAATATCAACCTGGGAATTTAAAATAACTATGATTAATAGGCTAAGGACTCTAATGGACAAAATGGATAGCATTCAAGAACGTATGGATACAGATATGAATCTATGAATAGAGAGATAGAAACTCTAGGAAAGAATCAAAAGGAAGTTCTAGAAATCAAAAAAACAATGTAACAAAAATAAAGAATGCCTTTGATGAGCTCATCAGAAGAGTAGACACAGCCAAGAGAAAAGCATCGGTGAGCTTGAAGATATGTCAATAGAAACTTCCTGAACTGAAAAACACAGTAAAAAAAAAAAAAATTTAAAAAGGGAAGAGAATATCCAAGAATTATGGGACAATTATAAAAGGTATAACACACACATAATGTAAATACTAGAAGAAAAAAAAAAAAAAACCCAAGAAATACTTGAACATAACAATGGCTGAGATTTTCCAAAATTAGCGACAAAAAATAAACCACAGATCCAAGTGTTCAGAGAACATCAAACACAATAAATACCAAAAAAAAAAAAATCTACAACTAAGTATACCATATTCAATCTGTAGAAAATCAAAGCCAAAGAGAAAATTTTGTAGAAGCCAGAGCGGGAAAGTCCCTTACTTGCAGAGCAGCAAGAATAAGAATTAACATCAGATTTCTCTTCACAAACCATGCAAACAAGAAGAGAGTGAAGTGAAATATTTATACTGTTGAAAGAAAAAACAAACACCAGGCTAGAATTCTGTATCCTGAAGTGAAATTATCCTTCAGAAGTGAAGGAGGATGCTTTCTCAGACAAAAATTGAGGGTATTTGTCACCAGTAAACCTGTTAAATGTTAAAAGAAATTCTTCAGAAGGATGGAAAATGCGTTAGGTCAGAAACTCAGATCTAAGTTAGGTCAGAGAGAAAAAGAATATTAGAAAAGGAATAAATTAAATCAAAAGAAAATCTTTTATTCTTCTTATTCTTAGTTTATGTAATGGATAATATTTTGTTCAAAATAAGCATAGAAGAATATACTGGGTGATTATAACTTATGGATTATAACTTAAGGTTAAGTGAAATGAATAGCAACAGTGTTAGAAGGGACAGGAGGGAGGAATTTGGAAATGTGTTTAAGGTACTCACACCACCTGTGAGGTGGTGTGGTGTTATTTGAAAATGGATTTAGAAGTGTCGTAAATGCATATTGCAAATTCTAAGGCAACCACTTAAAGAAAAAAAACCTTAAATTTTTGCAATCTAGTTATTCACATTAGCACTTTCCAGATAGCAGCCTTCTCCTCTAATCTAGGATTTCCTTCTGTGTACGCTTGCAGAACCTTGGAATACAGAAATCAGGAATAAAGCACAGATGAGTACCCAGGACACAGGGACCCACATCAATGACTGAATCCTGGGTGGTGATGGGTGAGGTGGTATTGGGTGCCAAAGGAGACTCCACAGGAAGTCACTGCTTTTGAAGCATTTCAGATCAGATCTAGTCTTGACTACAAGCTCACTGATAGGGTCTTCAGATTTAGTTAACTTCACACTCCCTGCGCTGTTCCCCTTCCTTCCTAAATCCAACGGAAGTAATTAGAAGGTGCCCTGAATTAACTACAACACCTCCACCCCCAGAATCAGGGCTTCAATACTTAATCTTCCCTTCTGGTACGTTGAATAAATTGCTCTAACTCCTAGCTAGGGTTGGCCTCTTTATTTCCATACTAGATCCCTGCCCTTCTCACCTACTCACAAATGAAGCTCAATAATTCTCCTCTTCTGTAGCATCACTTCTTCTCTTGCTAATGCATTATTCACAAATATGACGTTATTTCTCCCACATTAAAAAAAAAAAATCAGGGAGTTCCCATCATGGCTCATTGGTTAACAAATCTGACTAGGAACCATGAGGTTGCAGGTTCCATCCCTGGCCTTGCTCAATGGGTTAAGGATCCAGCGTTGCTGTGAGCTGTGGTGTAGGTTGCAGACCCGGCTCGGATCTCATGTTGCCATGGTTCTGGTGTAGGCCAGCGGCTACAGCTCCGATTAGACCCCTAGCCTGGGAACCTCCATATGCCGTGGGAGCAGCCCAAGAAATCAAAAAAAAAAAAAAATCAACAACTCCCTTTATTCTGCTTCCCCTTCCAACTCCATCCCTTTATCTCTGCTTGCCCTTTACAATCAAACTAATAATAAAATGAACTGTATTTACTTGCTGTTTCTAATTTCTCTCCTCCAATTGTCTCTCAGATCCACTGCTTTCAGGTCTTTCACCCTCAGCATTCTTAACAACATCACCAGCGGCCTCTAGGTTGCTAAGAACAATAGTCAGTCATTTTACTTGACCTTCTCGTTTTCTCTAATACCTCCTTTAGTGTTTGCTCTCATCCATTATCGTGGATTTGGAAACTATCTTTAGGCTGATGACACCCATACTTACAGCCCCAGCTTGGACTTCTCTTTGATTTCCAGACCCGTCGGTCCAATTGCCTCTAGACCTCACAATGCAGATGCCTAAGCGACAGCTCAAGCTTAGCAAGAACAAAACTGAAACCCTGATCTTGCCCATCACCAAAACTTACTACAGTCTTCACCAGTGCAACTAATGGCAATCCCATCCTTCCAGTAATTCAGGACCAAAGCCTAGCCTCATTCTCAACTCCTCTGTTTCTCTCACTTCCCACATCCCATTTGTCAGCAAATCCAGTTAGCTCTTCTTGAAAATATATCCAGACTGTTATACCTCCTCCCATATTCATTGTTACCACCTTGGTCCAACCGACTACCATGTCTCACCCAGACTATTTCAATAGCCTTTCAATCCTCCCACTTGCCCTCTTGCTGGCCTATGCTCTATTCTCAATATTAAAGCCAGAATGAGCTTACTAAAACATGCTTAAGTGTCACAGCTTTTGCAACTGCTATTCCATCTGTCTAGATCACACTTACAATATTGTTTATTCCCTCACATCCTGAAATTGTTGCTGGAATTCTCTTTCTCAGAAAAGCCTTCACTGACCACCCTATTTAAAACTGACTCCCCACCTCCAGGATTCCTTACCTACCCTTCTAAGTTTATTTTTCTCCATAGCACTTATCTACATGCTTTGTTTTCTCTTCTTTACTTTGTTTATAGTCTGCCTCTCTCCACTACACTACAAGATCCATGAAAGTAGAAATTTCTATCTTTTTGATTATTGCTCTGCCTCCAACTCCCAGAAAGATGCCTGGCTTATGGATAAGAGTAAGAAGAATTTTATAATAAGTGGCAAGTATTTGATGAAGTAATGCATCAGTCTTTTTTTTTTTTTCTTTTCTACAGCTGCACCCGTGGCACACAAGGTTCCCAGGCTAGAGGAATCAGAGCTGCAGCTGCCAGCCTACATCACAGCCACAGCAACACAGGATCCGAGCCACGTCTGCAACCTACACCCAGCTCACGGCAACACTGGAGCCTTAACCCACTGAGCAAGGCCAGGGATCAAACCCACAACCCCATGGTTCCTTGTCGGATTCGTTAACCACTGAGCCACGATGGGAACTCCTGCATCAGTCTTTTTGATACTTAATCCTCCATGCCAAACTTCTATCCTTCAATCTTCCTTAAAATTTGCTTAACATTTTCTTGGAGATTCCTAGCATCTTTTGAAATTCAAACAACTAAAACTGATGATTTCTTAGAACTCATTAATCAACCTCCACTCTTTGCAAGAAACTGATCAGAGATGTCAGTTACAATTTTAAGTGAAAATTGTTTTTCTTTCAAAAAGATGGAACTGTTGACATGCATTCCAGGAGAACTCTGAAACAGCCTGCATACCTCAGTAGTTCCAGAAGCATTTCTATATTTCATTGCCTTCAGGCATTCCCCCAAATTATTTAAATTGGTTCCCCATCATCTATGGCACAATTCTGGAATCCTTTCCAAATATAGCAAACACACACATATACACACAGAGAGAAAATTATGGAATCAAAATGGCTCAATATTTCTCAGTAAATTCTGTCAGAGTCTAGTGGCAGGTATTTCCAGTAGAGCCTGCGGCTTTGTTTATTGATAGTTTTAAGTTCCTCTGGGCTTTCACCCAAAGCCCACCAAAGAGTACATAAAATTCCACAATAATTGCTCAGAAAAATTTTCCCCATCCAAATTAATAAGTAAAGCAATCATCCAACAGAAGACCGTAATTATATAATTAAAATTTTATTAATATGACCTCATTTCCATTCCCAAATTGTCCCATATCATTTAATCATATGGTGTTATCCTTGCTTTTTTTCTTCCTTTTTGTGAGCAAAGGAAATGCCAAGTTAAAACATATCCATTTATAGAGACACAAAACATAGCGCTCATGTCCCATGATGCACTGAGCTGCAACCTGCCATTGAGCATCCCTCCTCTGTGGTTTCTTTACTCTTCTGAACAATCTTCAGGGACCAGGTCTCAACAGTTGCCCCTCCCCTTCATGCAAAGACACTTCTAGAATGTGTTCTACTATAAAGACAAAGAATTTTCCCCAGAGAAATACTTCATGCACTATAGAAGGAACAATTACCCAGAACTTTCACGATTCTGCTCTCCTGAGTGCCACAATACACACCCCAACCATGTATTTCCTGCAAAGAGGCCACTACCAAAGTGCTCACCCCCAAGAGCTCCCCCATCAGCTAAGAGAGGACAGCCTCTGTGACCACTGGATTCATATTCCATCATCAATAAATTCTCCTAGGGCTTTGGCATTTGACTTTCTTGATTTCCTTCTTCTCTCTTGATTTAATGGAACCTCTTATTGATCCACTATGTGTGCCAAATATCCTGCAGCCCTTTCAATGATGGCTACCCTTCCCCCCAGCAGGCCTGTACCACTATGCCGGGAGGTAGGGTCAGTCTCCTTTACTCTTCTCATTGAAGTACCCCTTATCCTCCCCACATCACTATGCACCATCTCTGTTGCTAAATTCTAAACTAAGCCAAGCCTCCTGCCTTCAAACTTGAACTTCTACAGTGAATTCTTTCTACCTATTCAGAGTAAAATCATCCTAAATTGCAACCCAGACAGCAGAAACTCTACAGCAGATTTTCATTGCCATTAGAATAAAACCAAACCCCCTACCATACCCAAAAGGCCCAGTATTATTGCATCCCTGTCTGTCTCTCCAAAATCCTTCTACTTCCCTGACCCTTTGCTCATTTTTCACCAGCAAGTGGTATTCTTTCTATCCTTCTAAGCTTCCCACTTTATCCCATCAAGATCATCCTGGAAGGTTTCCTCAGCTAGATCTCCAAATAGCTGTTTCCTTCTCAAATGTCACTCTTTAGAAGGAAATCATAAAGATAGAATAGAAATAAATGAGATAAAGACTAAAAAGACAGTAGAAAAGATCAATGAAACTAAGAGCCGGTTCTTTGAAAAGATAAACAAAGTTGAAAAACCATTAGCTACACTCATTAAGAAAAATAAAGAGAAGGTCCTGATAAAATCAGAAGTGAAAGAGAAGAAACAACACCAGATACCACATAAATACAAAAGATCATAAGAGAATATTACGAACAGCTATCCACCAACAAATTGGACAACCTAGAAGAAATGGACAGACTTAAAATTACACAACCTTCTGAGACTGAATCTGGAAGAAATCGAGAATCTGAATAGATGAATCACTAATGTAGTGATTAAAATAGTAATCAAAAGGCTCCCAAAAAATAAAAGTCCAGGGCCATATGGCTTCACAGGTTAATTCTACGTAACATTCAAAGATGTAATACCGATACCTCTCAAATTCTTCCAAAAAACTGAAGAGAAGGAAGCACTCCTTAACTCGTTTTACAAGGCCAACACCACCCTGATGCCAAAATCAAATGTCACCTGTCAGAAAGACCCTCCCTGATGGCCTGACTTTTAAACTGACCCTTTCCCTAGTCAATTTCTATTATATAACTTTCACTGTATTCATAACACTTATCAGTTCATGAAATCATCTGCTTTATATTCATATGTGTAACATTGAACATATATAAACATATATAACACATCTATAACATATAACATATACACATAAGCATATGTGTACTTGTATTTATTTGTGTGTTATTTTTCCACAGACCAAATTAGTCTGTGGATCATTGAAGGCAGGATTTCGGTTATTTTTCCACCATCTGCTCAACATCTAAAGCAGCTCCTGAAACAAGGTAAGCTCCCTATAAACATTTGTTGTCTGACTGGCTGACAAATAGAGTTAAAGAAAATGCAAAGTTGGTCATTTAACACCTAAACCTGAGGAAGGTACAATTTATATGATTATTTTATATTCAGATGAAGCTTGAATTTTCTAATTTTGTTCTTTCATTGATAGAACTATTACAGCTTTGAAAAAGCACAAAATCATATCTCTCTGGTAGTTACGACTCATGAAGAAAATCATGCATTTAAAGTGAAATTTACCCTGCATACACACATATTTATCCCAACCAGGTGCAAACCCTCACACGTACAGACACATTTAACATCCCTGAAAGCCAATTTTCCCCATCGAGCCACGGTAACTATTTAAGAGAGGTACCAGCTCCTTAAACAAATAGAGCGTATAATCACTGATTCGCTCAACATTTATCACTCTTTGGCTGTGTGCTTCTCTAGCCCAGGATTCTTCTCCATATTCTTCTCCTACATTTGAAACAAATGCCCAGTTTCGTTTACAGAAATACATCGTTAACAATTTTAAAAGGTTGAAACTCCACCCCATCCTTGTGTTACTGGAACTATGGTTTGCTAAATCCAATGAGGACCCATAAAGGAGAATTAGAGAGACAAAGGGGAAACAGTTGTGAGCAGAGACTTCTTTCTGCACATGATACACATCATCAGGCTCATAAGCTTGGGCAATCCTTGTATAACTCTGCCCAACACATCACTTTTGCCATGTGGGCTCTGGAGTCTTAGCCTTTCACCCTAGTGACTGAGCAGTGCCAAACTCCACCCACACTGTTGAACTGGCCCTAAGGACCAACTGTTTACAGCAGCTATTAGCTTATGTATATGATAGCTGACCTTTAGTACCACTTACTTTCTAGAAGACATAAATGCACACACATAAACACACACACAGGTGACGTTTCCACACAAATGCTTTAGGCCTTCCTCTGCCATAACTCCAGTGAGATTGCCACTCCTCTCACACCAGACCAGACTGAAAACAAATGCCACTAATCACACCAAAGCTGTAACTGGGTAGGAAGAAGCCAATAACTGGGCTTCCTCTATCAGCAGAAGTTTCAATATTCTTAAGACAGAACACACTACCTTTTTTCTGAGCTTTCCCAGCATCAGCTAATTGCCTCATAGGAGTAACAATCCATTCAGGACAGTTAGATCCAAGGTTCTGAAACCAAGGCCTGGGACTACATTGTATAATCTCCCTTCTTCTTTGCATTCCTTCCAATAGCCTTGGTAGCAGGGTGCATTTTCCAAAAATGCTCACAACGAGGTCTTCCATCCCACCTGCTCTTCTCTTCTTACAATGCGATGTTGACACCTCTCCCATCATGAACCGAGTTCTACTTTCCCTCTGCTTGAACATGGACAGGGCTCTGTGACTGACTCCACAAAAAGAAGGTGGCAAAAGTGATGCTGCATGAGGGGAGGGTCACGGAAGGCAATGCAGCTGGTTCTGGTTTCTGGAACACTCACTCTGGGAACCCGGCCACCATGCTGTGAAGGAACCCAAGCAGTTTGTGGGAACCGCATCAAGAAACCTCTGTAGGAGGGAACCAAGACCCCAGCCAGCAGCCCAGCTGAGCCCCCAGTCAACAGCCAGCAACAGCTTGCCAGCCACATGACTGTGCCACCTTGGGGGTGGAAACCTCAGCCCCAGAAGAGCCTCTCCAACTGATGGTGATTCAGTAGTAATGGGCCTCCCTCACAAAGCCCTACTCAATCAGGCTGCAAAGTCTTAAGTTAAATCGACTTATTGTTTTGAGCCACTGCATTTGTTACACACGGACAGTTACCCGAAACGGTCACTATCCCTTTCACTTCATGCACATCCTCCCAATCACACAGCAGATGTGGTGCCTTCTTTGTCCCCGTCTCTGGACCTGACTCATGGATATTCTGACTTACTTACCTCACCCTGAACCAAAATATTTGTCCTTTCAGTGCATGAAACTCACCTCTGCCCGCCTACTCTTGGCCATACCTGTCCTGCTTTTGAGGCAAGGCTAGCTCCACTCCCTCTCAGGAAACCACCCTGGTCTAGTCACTGTCCAAGGTGGCTGTCAGGTTTATATAAGAACTTGAAACTCAAGCCATCTGGAGAGACTATAAGAGAGAGGGGACTCCAAAATTTGAGGGGCTGTGTAAGTTATAAATGTGGGGCAAATTGGGACTCAGAGCCAGTGTCCAGGAATGCATCCAGGCCTGGTGCATCATATAGAGTCAAGATGTGACAACTTAAGCAGAGTTACAAGGATCAAGGATCAAATGAAGTGAGGAAACACCTGCAAAAGTTGGGGAGTCAGAGCAATATTCTACAGGTCCATGACCCCCAGTCACCATTGCTATTCCTGGAGATAATTATTAAGGTCACTCCTCACAGCATGTTATATCCAGTAAACTTATCCACAAAAGGAATGAAGTTAAATGGAAATTTGTTCTCAGAATCCCATCTGTGTCCTAGTACTCACACTTTCTCTGCAAATGCTCACAGGCCATTATTTGCTGTGTGTGCATGCATGTGCATGTGTGTGTGTGACAAATAATATCCTACATTTAGAGCCACCATTTGCTAGGTCGTGTACAAGATAATACACACTGTTCTATCATCTCCAAATCAGAGGCCACAATGTCAGATCTGGGTCCCATGACCAGCTGACCACTGTGTGACCTTAAGCAAGTTACTAAATATTGCTAAACATCTGTATTTTAATTTACCAAATGGGATGATAATAATAGTACTCACTCTCAAAGGGTTTAAGATTAAATAAAATAACATTTATTTTATTATCAAGCACCTTTGGAGTGTGATTCATATATTTCGAATCCTCTCCTTCTTCCCGTGTGTAAAGTGTGGTGAGCCTGCCCAGAGCTGCCGAACCAAACCATCTGTCCTCATGCATTATTCAGAGCTTAACCATGGCATGTCCTGACTCCTGAGGCTGATCCAATTAGTCACTTATAGGCTGCAGATTTAGAGGTCTTGACACTATGCTAAGAACGCTCATGAGAAATTCTCACCTTTCCTATTTTCCCTGATAGCTACAATCTCATTTTGTCACCAAACAAAAACTATATTCTCCTCCTTGGCCATGTTAAAGCAACTGTTTTGCCACTGAGCCTCTCAGAACATATCCCTAAAAAGCAATCCCACCTCAGAGTTAGGGCCTGATTCAACTTGATGACGAGACATTCTTAATGAGAGTCAGACAGCAAGGCCTTCAGAGAGTCTGGCCCAGTGGAAGCACAGCAGGAAACAGATTGGGTTAATCTTCTATGTGGCTCCTGATTTTCCAAGCTTTAAAGCATAGCAGAGCTGAAAATAGCTGATTTCTCTTCATATTTTCACAGTGGCATCCTCTTTAAACCAGCTCCTTTCCATAAACGTCTCATCTCAAGGGACAAATATAGTAAGTAAACCAGGGGACACTGTGGGACAATCTTGATCTTTTCTGCCTCTGAGTCCTGGAGCCGTTTTCTGCAGGTGTCGGAGTGGGACCATCCCACAGCAGTTCTCCCTTTCAGACAAAGTGCAAATGTGTCTAAAGAAAACTTCATAGAAAACTGGGCAGAGAAATGTGCTTTGTCCCTGGCAGCGTGCAGGACTCAAGCCTGTATCTTAATAAAGAATCTCTTTAACGCTGGCCTCACATAAGGATCCAAAGAACAGCCCAGAGGGAGCTGTGCATTCAGAGAAACTCTCCACAAAAGAAGAACCTGTCTTTCTGGAGAAACAGCAACAGCTTGTATTCTGAGGCCAATAGTGAGACTCTCCAATAGGGACGCTGCACAGAGTTGTGAAGACAACTGCCCTTTGATATGAGGTCTATCTGGATTGAAATCCCAGCTCCTTCGGGGAATGGCTGTGTGACCTCTGACCCTCAACACTGACATCAGCAGAATGGGGAGAACATCATCTGGACTCAAGATCCAGAGGAGGAATTGAGATGCCAAACCCTTAGAGGGGCAATAATGCTTATAAATCTCCCCTCAGAAACTGAGCCAGAGCTTCAAGAAACGAACTGTGAAAAACAAGGACCCATGGGCTGGTAGGGTCTGCAAGGGGAAGGTGGTTGGTCTAAAAGCTCGGATGGCAGTTTCACCTATCCTACCAGTGAAGATTTGATGTGAGAAAGAGAAGACGAGGATTTGGATTTCTGGACCAAAATTAAAGATGACAAAATTGTAAGCTCTTAGGGGGTTCCTGCTGTGGCTCAGCAGGTTACAAACCCGACTAGTATCCATGAGGATGTGGGTTCTATTCCTGGCCTCACTCAGTAGGTTAAGGATCATGCATTGCCGTGAGCTGTGGTGTAGGTTGAAGATGCAGCTCAGATCCTGCATTGCTCCAGTTGTGGCATAGGCTGACAGCTGCAGCTCCAATTTGACCCCTATCCTGGAAACTCCATATGCCACGGGTGCAGCCCTAAAAAGAAGAAGAAAAAAAAGTGAGTTCTTACCTAAATGATAATTTTAAAGCCTGTATCCAGAGACCAGCTGATCTCAGAGAGAATACTTTAAGCTGAAAAAGATGGGAAATAGCTAAAGTGAGCAGAGAATTTGGTCATGTACACACATACACACCATGACACGGATCAGATCTTTCCTCTGATGCAGTGGTACCCTTGCCATACCTGTTGCTGAACTCAGAGCATATACGTGATAGCCACAGCCCTTCTTTGAGGTTATTTTTCTAAAGCTCATGAACATGAAATTTTAACACAAAACTTCTTTAAACCCCTATGTTTACAGTTCTTTTTCCCTTTTCTCTGTGTCAATGTCTAGAAAAATCAGTCATGAATAAACTTTGTGATAACCATTTTCACTGCCACCTAGTGGCCAGACACCTTGTAGGTCCCCATCTCCACCTTAGAAAAGGAAGACCATCCGTGTAGCTTTAGTTCTCCAGGTGTTCCTCTGCTAATCTTTGAACTGTTTTAGTGTATAGGTAGTTGGGATTGTTGTTTTCAGTAATCCCACAGGGAAAAAAATCCATCCTAAAAATCCAAGGGCAGGATGGGGAGGTAAGTGTTCTAAACATTTACTGGTCTAAAGACCACGAGACAAATGCCTAAATAAATCCATGTAACAAATTCCTACAGAAGAGAGAAGTATGACTTTAAACAATAATAGTAGCCAAAATTTATTCAAAGAAATAGCTGACTCAGGTAATAATATCTATCGCTTTTGACATCAAACAAAACACACAATGTATTAAGAGAAATCAAAATGGTACGGAAAAGACGCTCATGAGCTATCCCTTCATCTTAATGGGAAGGAACTCAAGCTGGGAATAATCAGATGTAAGAGTCTGTTGTGCTGAAAAGCTACTAAAGTGGAGAGAGAAGTGGCCGAAGTAAAGGAAGTGATCACGAAGGTCTTAGACTTCCTTCTGACCACCAAGAAGGAAGGGTTAATGAGGTAGAAAATAAAGAATCTTAAGAGAAAACTACAATACTATATCATGGTAACAAAAAAGAATCAGCTTGGCAAAGATGAAGGTTTGTACTAGATTTTAGAAGGCAGATTTTGGAAATTTAAGAGAAAAGGTAAGCAGGATTATGAGTAATGATACTTTGGTGAAGATAATGCTCAACACTGTGATTGCATTTTGCATTTGTAAATAACCCTGATGAAAAAGAAAAGGTGGAGGACTCAATACAATAGTCATGATGGGGCCCTCCAGTGGACAAGACAGAACAGAGGAGCAGCTTTGAGCTTGGCTCTCATGTTTGGACAGTGGTATTTGAGCCCCACCCCCACCACTTTATAGCAGGAATCTTGGTCCTGTTAACTAACCTTGCTACATTACAGTTGTCTCATCCATACAAACGAAGATGTAACAGCATTTTTCTACGTGATTACTGTGATGGTTAAATAAGACAATATCTTTAAAGAGCCTGGCATCTAGTACAGCACAATGGATAGAAGCTATTGTTATCTTTAGGTGCCAGACTCCATTCTAGACAAAGAAAAAAAGATGAAGCTTGGTCCCTGCCCCCAAGCAACTGCTATTTTAAATACTTAAACGCAGTGGGTAATGATTAGTATAATACAGCTATAACTGCCTCAAACACTCCCAGAAATTAGATATGGAATAAGTGAATCATTTTGTCAGTCAACTAATCAGACTGTTATCTAAAGAAAGCATTAGATCTGCCCACCAAGCACTAACTAATTCAGATTGTGAAAGAACACACTTAAAAGATGGGAAGGAGGAACATAATCAAAGCTGATGAACAGAAACATGAAAAACGGACCAGTGTGAGTTGTAGGTACAAAATGCTAAGGCTCTCCATAAGGCTTTCTCAGTTACTCTGAGAGCCTGGAAACATTCATGGAAGGGATAAACTTGGGACCAACTGTGGAATATGGATGAACACTGGAAAGCGACTTCACTTATGTTGCATTTGCTTCTCACTCCTCCAAGAGCATGGTATTTGGACAAGGAAGAATAGGATTAAACCGCTATGAGAGGAGAAAGCCCCAAATTCATTAGGACATTATGAAGGCACCTCCCCACCCCACCCCAGTGTTTTCAAGTCTCTTGGCCAACTCATTAGAGCTTCAAAGAGAATTTTCAAGTGGAATCAACAAGCTTCTGTCAGCGATCTTTGAGAAACAGATGTAAAATGGCAAATTTCTGGTAGACTGAAAATGGTAAAATGCTCTTCTCATTTTCAGGAAGCAGAATTCTGCAAACCACAGACAGTGGCCTTGGCAAAGACAGTGTGCTGTCATAAAAAGCATTAAGGAAAGGAAACCACAAAGAAGAAAAATATTCCAAAGAAGAAAAGATAAACCAATGGCCAGAGCAAGAATCCAAGTAACTGTGGCTCACATCTGTCACATGCCAAGAAATATTCCAGGTACCTTTCTATACATGATCTTATTTAATTTCTCAAAAGCCATTAGGTATCATTATGTGTACTTTTTACAGATGAAGGCACAGATATACAGAGAGAAGGATTAAAGAATGAGGAATCTGTGAACCATTTTAGAGCTAAAACCACACATTCAGGATTCTGCCCTTGGAAGATGAACACCAGGAATTCTGGAGTAATAGAAATATCTGAGGCATGAAGTGTACCCAATGGAGAGAAAATACCCTTGTTGGGTCCAAGACAGTGTGACTCAGTGAGGTCCTATAGGGGGACACTGTGGCAGGTCCCTTTCCTGATATCTTTCCAATTAACCCTTTTTCTGAGAACAGCCACCCCACTCACAGAGATGAACCCTTGCAGTATTATATGACACAGCTGACTGGACCCAATCTGGGCCAATAAACTTTCCTTTGCGGGAGCTTGGATTGGGGAGATATTAGTCAATCTCTGTGGTATACTTGAACAAGGAAATGATGAGAAACTAAACTGGACATGACCATATTTGGCCTTATTCATATACACAACAGAGAAAGGAAGGTGTAGATGACAAAGAGGCACAGAGATGAGACTTTGTAGCCCTGAAAACACAGAGAATAAACTGGTTCTTTCAGGTTGTTTCAGGTCCTGACTCCAGTCTCCCGTGAGTCTGTATATATTTCTGATTCCCAGTTACTCCTGTGATATTCATACAGATCCTTACAAATCTTGACCCGCAGTGCTTAAACTAGCCTGACTGAATTTGGTGAAATAGTAACCAACATGCCTGGTGTCCATCATCATGTATTGCTATAGCAGATATGCTCTCCTTCTGAAACCTGAGTCTGCTACATGATGGAGAGTTTTATGCCATGTACCCAGCACATGGATCAAGAATTTTATCCCTATCACATGGGAGCAAATAAAGTCAAAAGAAAATTGATTGCACATCAAGAGATTTTAGAGACCTCAGTAAAACCAGAAGCAGGTAAAGACAGTGGTTATGTTTTCATTTTCTTTTTCTTTCTTAAGATCATAACTCTGTAAGGAAAAGGACTATGCAGCTGCAAGATAGGAGAAGCTAACATAAGACTTGAGTCTCCAGACTCAAGGCTTTGCATGGCAGAATGGCTGAGTCATGGCAAAGGACAGAAGGAATTTTATAAGGACAGGGAAGGATGTGAGGCAGTAGACTTAAAAACAGGATCAACAATGATGATAGGCAGAATTGTCAAAGAAGATGAAAATTTCATCCAAAAATTATGTACCTGGAAACTAAGGTGGTGCAAGACTTAACACAGAAAGGATTTTCTGATAAAAACAATAGACAAGGAAGTTAAGATGAAAATATAGGAGTTCCCATCACGGCTCAGCAGACATGAATCTGACTAGCATCCAGGAGGACATAGGTTTGATTCCTGGCCTCACTCAGTAGGTTGAGGATTCAGCCATGCTGTGAGTTGTGGTGTAGGTTGCAGACACAGCTTGGATCTGGCATTGCTGTGGCTGTGCTCTGATTTGACCCCTAGCCTCGGAACCTCCATATACCGTGGGTGTGGCCCTAAAATAAAAAAAGACCAAAAAAATAAAAAAGAAAGAAAGAAAATATATTGTCATTTCAGAAAGCTACTGCTGCGAGAGAATCCACCTAAGTGTCCTTCTTTCCATTTCCTTGTAAAATATCCGTGACATTTTCTGTCAAATGGGGAAAAGTCTACATTAACATCAAAAATGAATGTATACTCTTTTTTACAAAATTTGGAGAGAACTGAGTAGGCACCAGCAGCAAGACCAAGCCCAGGACCCCATCTTATAAGGGACATTGGGTCAAGAGAAGAGACTGGCTGTGGCCTGAGCTCCTGGAGCCAACTCCGGGCTTATACTCTACCTATAACTGAAGAGGCAGGACATGACTGAGAAACCTCACAATGTGGGCTCACACTTCAGGCCATGATGCAGTGATAGCTTATTTCCTCTCATCTGAGAGATTTAAGGTGAAAATGTACAAACTGTCCTGAGCCCCAGCCCCGCCTCTATTACTGCCAATATGATTACAAAAAGAGGGGTGCTTTTAGGGTCTTCACTCCAAATTGAAGAAAACTCTTTGTTACAGGAGTTCCCTTTTGTGGCTCAGCAGAAACAAATACAACTAGGAACTATGAGGTTGCAGGTTCAATCCCTAGCCCTGGCCTGGCACAGTGGGTTAAGGATCATGTGTTGCCGTGAGCTCTGGTGTAGGTCACAGACACAACGTGGATCTGGGGTTGCTGTGGCTGTGGCTGTGGCTGGCAGCTGTAGCTCCAATTCAACCCCTAGCCTAGGAATCTCCATATACCAAGGATACAGCCCTAAAAAGCAAAAAAAGAAAAATTAAAAAAAAAAACTTTGTTATGAATCATAGTCCATACATGGAAATAATTTGACATGCTGAAAAGAGAGAAATAACAAGTTTTTTTCAACTGAAACTACAAACTTCAGCAGCACTGAGGAATCAGCATCACTCAACTCTGACTGGACCTGAGAATTAAGAATGTTCCTTTACCCAGAAATAAACCCAGACACCTACAGTCAATTAATCTTTGACAAAGGAGGCAAGAATGTAAAATGGCCAAAAAAAAAAAAAAAAAGGACAATCTCTTCAGCATGTGGTGCTGGAAAAATTGGACAGCTGCATGTTAATCAATGAAATTGGAAAACACCCTCACACCATGCACAAAAATAAACTCAAAATGGCTTAAAGACTTACATATAAGATATGACACCATAAAACTCCCAGGAGCGAACATATGCAAATAGTCCCTGACACAAACTGTACCAATGTTTTCTTAGGTCAGTCTCCTAAGGCAATAGAAACGAAAACAAAAATAAACAAATGGGACCTTATCAGACTTACAAGCTTTTGCACAGCAAAGGACACCATAACAAAATGAAAAGACAGCCTATAGAATAGGAGAAAATATTTGCAAATGATGCAACCGACAAGGGCTTAATCTCCAAAATATGCAAACAACTTATAAACTTAACAACAAAAAAAATCAAACAGGCCAATTGAAGAACAGACATAAGATCTAAAATAGACATTTCTCCAAAGAAGACATACAGATGGCCAGTAGGCACATGAAAAGATGCTCAATATTTAGAGAAACGAAAATTAAAACTACAATGAGGAGTTCCCATCATGGCTCAATGGTTAACGAACCCGACTAGCACCCATGGGGACATGGATTTGATCTTTGGCTTTGCTCAGTGGGTTAAGGATCTGGCGTTGCCATGAGCTGTAGTGTAGGTCACAAACGTAGCTCAGATCCCACATTGCTGTGGCTCTGGCATAGGCCAGTGACTACAGCTCCAATTAGACTCCTAGTCTGGGAACCTCCATATGCCATCAGTGCAGCCCTAAAAAAAAAAAAAAAAAAAAAACTACAATGAGGTACCACCTTACACCAGTCAGAATGGCTTGTTAATAACTCTACAAATAACAAATGCCAGAGAGGGTATAGAGAAAAAGGAATACTCCTACACTGCTGCTGGGAATATAAACTGGTATAACCACTATGGAAAACAGTATGGAGGTTCCTCAGAAAACTAACATATGACCTAGCATATGATCCAGCAACCCCACTCCTGGGCACATATCTGGACAAAACTAGAATTCAAAAATATACACGCATCCTATGTTCATTGCAGCACTATTCACAATAGCCAAGATATGGAAACTACCTAAATATCCATCAACAGATAAATGGATTAAGAAGACGTGGTATATATACATAATGGAATACTACTTAGCCACAAAAAAGAATGAAATAATGCCATTTGCGGCAACATGGATGCAACTAGAGATCCTCATACTAAGTGAAGTCAGGAAGAGAAAAACAAATACCATATGATATCATTTATACTTGAAACACAAAATGCAGCATGAACGAACCTATCTACAAAACAGAAACAGACTCACAGACATAGAGAACAGACTTGTGGCTGCTAAGGGAGAGGGGGGAAGGAGGAGGATGGACTTAGAGTTTGGAATTAGTAGATATGAACTATTACATTTAGAATGGGTAAACAGTAAGGTTCTATTATTTAGCACAGGGAACTATATCCAGTCTCCTAGGATAGACCATAATGGAAAATGATATTAAAAAAAAGAATACATACATATGTATGATTGGGTCACTTTGCTGTACAGCAGAAATTGGCACAACATTGTAAATTAACAATACTTTTAAAAAAATTAAAACATTAAGATAAAAAAGAAAATATGCAGACTATTTACCAAGAATTATGAAAACTTATCTGAAATAAATCTCTTGCCATTAAAAAAAAAAGAATGTTCTTTTCATAATTACCCAACCCCAAATCCAGAATTTGGATGATTCAGTCTTTTTCCATTAGAGGAGCAGCAGAAGCAAAATTTCAAAACAGCCTCTCAGGAAACTGGACCTTTGAGAACATTTGAGCAAACAGGAAAAAGCTTAAAATCATAATGAGATATTTCCATGGCATCTTCAAAAAGGAAGAGAATAAACTCGAATTCCACTATGAAGCAATTTAAATAAGTATTGGAAGTGGTGAAAAACAGAATTGAAGTTGCAGGAAAAAATCCATTAGTAATATAGAAAACATACTTGAGATACATAAAGAAGTCAAAAAAATTAACACAATGGAAAAGAATATGAATAAATGTTTCTTATATCCACAGTCTACCTGACTCTTCTGGATGCTGGGAGTATAAAAATGAAGAAGCCATTTTCATCTTCCCTCAAGGTAATCACAGCCAAATTTAGGAGGTAGAGAAATAAATAGTTAATTAATAGATATTATTAACTGATACCAGCTCACTACCCTAGAATTGCAAAAGTATATCTTTTCTTATAGTATCCACAGGTGCTATACAAAAAAAATTATATAACAAGACAACAAGAATATTCTAATGCACTTAAAAACAAGTTTTATATTTTTTATTCTCAGGACATATATTAATACATGCAAAGGCACAGAAACTAAGCATTAGTCTAAAATAACAAGATGAAGATGTTTCAACAGTCTGTTTGGAGAAAAGGGCAAATTTTATAAAACTGTGTATTATAATCTGTGACATATAAACACAACTATATAAAGAGAGAAACATGCTTTCAATGTTTTCACCATTTCTAGTACTATGGTCCCATTAGGAGATTAACTACTGAGCCAGTAAATGAACTACTGAAATATAGAAAACCACAGGAAATTACAATATAAGTAAAAAAGACAATAGCAAATCTATTCAAGAAAAAAAATTATTTTGAAATTATAAGAGGTTTCCCTTTTCTTATCCTGATTGCATAAGTAAGCCTTTTCCTGACCAAGGAATTTTATTATTATATATTTAA
Source organism: Phacochoerus africanus (assembly GCF_016906955.1). Lineage (NCBI taxonomy): Eukaryota > Metazoa > Chordata > Mammalia > Artiodactyla > Suidae > Phacochoerus > Phacochoerus africanus. The sequence continues at coordinate 86,683,850 of NC_062558.1, read as the reverse complement.
AAGAAGAAAGAAAGCGAAGAAAATAAAAGGGCTTGGAACAAAAAGACATCTTGAAAGTAAACAAAATATGAAATTGCTGTAATAAAAATTCAATATAGGAGTTACGGTTCTGGGTAAGATAAACTAAGCACAGTCCACCCTGGCTCTTCCACCAAATGCAGCTATAAAACCTGACAAAATGCATGGAGCAGTTATTTAACGAATCTGAAAAGTAAATAGCAGCAGGCAGATCTGGGAAGAAGAGCAGAATTTGAAATGCCACCAAACTGATGGTAAATTTACCATTTTTTCCCCTCTGGCATTCCATTAGCCCTCCCCACCCCCCCCTAAAAAAACAATCTGATATCCAAAATTGGGTGGGAGGGTATAGAAAGAGCTCCAGGGGAAGCCCTTTATTCCAGCTCAGTAAGCAGTAAAGGGGATTTCCAGCACTCTGTGGAAATTCCCCAGGATTGATTTTCTGTTTCTTTTTTTTTTCTTTTTTCCTTTTTTTTTTTTTTTTCCCATTGACTTGTGTTCCAGCCCCAAGCAATCTCCTGTGGCAGCAATAGGAGCCCACAGGAACCAGGGCTGAGAGGGGAAGCATGCTTTACAATCCATGGAGTTCTGGTCCCAAGAGGGTGATTCAAATCCCTATTGATTTTTTTTCTCCCTCTGTCCTCCTGCTGCTTATCTCTGAAAGTGTAAGCAGTTGAAGCACATGCAGAGACTGGTAACTGAAGCCCTAGCTTTCTGGCCTAAGGATTAAGAAAAGGAGACTCACAGAACTAGAAAGTAATAGGTAGGAAATCGTAGAGAAAGGAGCTTAGGAAGAGAGACAACATCTACTTAATTTTTCAATGAATTCCTGGGCTTACCCCAAAGTTGTGCATGCATGGTTGTGATTTGATTAAATCAGTAAAAAATTTGACAACAGAACGAACAGATCCCCAGCTCTCAAACAGACCATACACATATAAGATAGCTTCAATTAACACGGTAAAAGCTCTGAAAACTGAATTAACTTTGGGTTTTTGTTTTGTTTTGCTTTGACTTTTTTTCTTGTTTATGATTTTTATTTTTCCATTATAGTTGATTTACAGTGTTCTGTCAATTTCCACTGTATAGCAAGAATATATATATTCTTTTTCTCACATTATCTTCCATCATGTTCCATCACAAGTGACTGGATATAGTTCCCTGTGCTGCACAGCAGGATCTCACTGCTCATCCACTCCCAATGCAATAGTTTCATCTACTAACCCCAGACTCCCAGTCCTCCCATTCCCTCCCATTCCCCCTTGGCAATCCCAAGTCTGTTCTCAGGTCCATGAGTTTCTTTTCTGCGGAAAGGTTCATTTGTGCCATATATTAGATTCCAGATATAAGTGATATCATATGATATTTGTCTTCCTCTTTCTGACTTACTTCACTTATTATGAGAGTCTCCAGTTCTATCCATGTTGCTGCAAATAGCATTATTTTTTAAATTATTTTTATTTTTTCCATTATAGTTGGTTTACAGTGTTCTGTCAATTTTCTACTACACAGCAAAGTGATCCAGTCACATACACACATACACACATACATTCTTTTTTTCTTTTTTTTTTCAAATGGTATTATTTTGCCCACTTTATGGCTGAGTAGTATTCCAGTGTGTGTGTGTGTGTGTGTGTGTGTGTGTGTGTGTGTGTGTGTGTGTGTACCACATGTTCCTAATCCATTCACTCATCTATCGATGGACATGTAGGTTGTTTCCATGTTTTGGCTATTGTGAATAGTGCTGCAATGAACATACGGGTGCACGTGTATTTTTCAAGGAAAGTTTTGTCTAGATATATGCCCAAGAGTAGGATTGCTGGGCCATATGGTAGTTCTATGTATAGACTTTTAAGGTATCTCCATACTGTTCTCCATAGTGGCTGTACCAGCTTACATTCCCACCAGCAGTGCAAGAGGGTTCGCTTCCCTCCACACCCTCTCCAGATTTGTTATTTGTGGACTTATTGATGATGGCCATTCTGACTGGTGTGAGGTGGTATCTCGTGGTAGTTTTGATTTGCATTTATTTAATAATTAGAGATGTTGAGCATTTTTTTCATGTGCTTGCTGGCCATCTGTATATCTTCCTTGGAGAAATGTCTATTCACAGCTTTTGCCCATTTTTCCATTGGGTTGTTGGGGTTTTTGCTGTTTAGTTGTATAAGTTGTTTGTAAATTCTAGAGATCAAGCCCTTGTCAGTTGCATCATTTGAAAACTATTTTCTCACATTCCGTAGGTTGTCTTTTTTTTTTTTTTTTTTTTTGTCTTTTTAGGACCACACCTGAGGCATATGGAGGTTCCCAGGCTAGGGGTCTAATCAGAGCTGTTGCCACCAGCCTATGCCAGAGCCGTAGCAACACCAGATCTGAGCCACGTCTGCAACCTACACCACAGGTCACAGCAATACCAGATTCTTAACCCACTGAGCGAGGCCAGGGATGGAACCCACAACCTCAAGGTTCCCAGTCAGATTCGTTTCCTGCCGCGATGGGAACTCCCAGGAGGTTGTCTTTTTGTTTTTGTTTTTGATTTTATGGTTTCCTTTGCTATGCAAAAGCTTTTCAGTTTGATTAGGTCCATTGGTTTATTTTTGCTTTTGTTTCTGTTGCCTTGGGAGACTGACCTAAGAAAACATTTGTACAGTTGTTGTCAGAGAATGTTTTGCCTATGTTCTCTTCTAGGAGTTTTATGGTGTTTTGTCTTTAAGCCATTTTTGGTTAACTCTGAAACCACAGCCCACAGAAGGTGGGCAGAAATGTAGGTTGATTACCTGCTTAAACAAAAACTATGTTCTCCATGGGATTTTTTTTTTTAAACCCCAGAACTTTGTAACATAATATTCAATTTTTCCAAGATAAAATCCAGAAATACTCAACATACAAAGAACCAGAAAAGTATAAATCCATAGGGGGAAAAAATCAATGCATGCTAATGCCAAGAAATAACAAATGTTAAAATTATATGACAAGGAATTTGAAGCAGCTCTTATTAAAATGTTCCAGCAGGCAATTGCTAATACTCATGAAACAAATTTTTTTTAAAAGTCACAGCAAGAAATAAATAGAAGATATAAAGAATTAAATGGAAATCATAGAATTGAAAAATACAATCATGCAATTCAAAATAACACTAAAGGTCTCAATATCATAATGGAGATGACAGGAAAGAAACAGCAAACCCAAGACAAACCAATAAAAATTATCTAGTGTGAACAATAGGGAGATCATAGATTGTAAAAATTATTGTGTCATTAGAGTTCCAGAAGGAAAGGAGAAAGAGTATAAATCTGAAAAAAATAGGAGTTCCCATTGTGGCTCAGCAGGTTAAGGACCCAACACTGTCTCCAGGATGCACGTTCAATCCCTGGCCTGTCTCGGTGGGTTAAGGATCCAATGTTGCCACAAGCTGCAGTATAGGTTGAATATGCAGCTCAGATTCTGAGATGCTATGGCTGTGATATAAGCCCACAGCTTAGGCTCCAATTTAACACCTAACCTAGGAACTTCCATATGCCATAGATGTAAAAAAAAAAAAAAAAAAAGTTCAAAAAATCCTAAACAGGACAAGCCCAGAGAAATCCATGCCAAGATATAAAATTAAACTACTGAGGCCTAAAAGAATGAAAAAACCTTGAAAGCATCCAGAGACAAGCAATGTATTACTTAGAGCAATGATTCAAGTGACTATGGGAATCATAGCCATAAGGGAAATTAGAAAACACTGACTTGAAAGACAATGAAAACACAGAATATCAAAATTTGTGGAATGCTGTACCTACAGATAAATTTTAATATTAATATTTATATTTAGGGGAGTTCCCTTCATGGCTCAATGGTAATGAACCTGACTAGTATCCATGAGGATGTGGGTTCGATCCCTGGCCTTGCTCAGTGGGTTAAGGATCTGGCATTACTGTGAGCTGTGGTGTAGGCTGGCAGGTGTAGCTCAGATTCACTCCCTAGCCTGAGAACTTCCATATGCCACAGGTATGGCCCTAAGAAAAAAGAAAAATATATATATATTAGAAAAGAGGTGTGGTAGTTATCAATGTATTGCATCTCATCTACAAATTTACCCCTTCAATGTATGTTCTCTGATAATAGAATTCATTTGAGCATTTTTCCTTTAAAGTTAACATGATGTTAACTTTGTAGTAGATTTAATGGAGAAAATTTCAGGAGGAAGTGGCCCTCCTGAGGTTTCCAGCTGCTGCACAGAGGAGGGAGGGGAATAGGGTCAAGGTGTGAGTGTGAGTACATCCAGTGCAGCTATGTACAAGCCACAGGCTCAGAATGTGTGATCATTTGGTGACCTTGCAGTCAGCCTGACGATAACATCTCCACCATCCTCTTAACACAGAAATTTATGTCCTGTAAGGTTTCCTGCCAGCAGCAGGGGCCACCCACCTGTACCAATGCCTGAAGACCTCCCATCCATATGGCACCTGAAGGCTTCCTCTCCATGTAGGCATCCAAAGACCTCCCACCAGCCCCTGTGTGGCCCACCTTTACCCCAGGAGATTACTACTGAGCTAGCTCCCTCTGCAGGCCCCACCTAGCTCATCTTTGCCCTCAAAAACTCCTACCCCCACCTCATGCTCATGCTATTGGCTGTTGATTGCCTGCAAACCACCTGCATTCTAGAGCCTTGCCCTCTGGCTTCTCAATGACTATAGACCATTTACTGCCTGACTAAGCCAGTAAAACTTTTTTCTATCCACTGGACTAAATCATACATTCTCCAGTGAGGTTTGAATCCCTTCCAAAGTTTGCTTCCTTTGGAGTAGTGTGTTTGATGTAGCAGAAGCACAAAATGAGCCTTATTTGAATAGAGTGATAGGTCATATGCAAGGGGAAGTCCTTCCTTTTATTTTAATAGTTGAGAAAAAATAGCAATATAAATCCAAAGCATACAGAAGGAAAGGAAATGATAAAGATAACTGAAATTAATAAAATCAAAAACAGAAATTCACTGAACTTCTTTCTTTGAGAAGTTCAGTAAAATTTATCAACCTCTAGTGAGACTCAACAGGAAATAAAAACAAGAAAATACCAATTGCCAGTATTAAGAATTTTAAAAAGGGGGCATCTTTATATATCCTACAGACCTGAGAAAATAGTACGAAATTATAACTAATTTATGACAATAAATTCAATAACTTAATGAAATGAAAAAATTCCTTGAGAGACAACAAATACTAAAACATGCTAAAAAATAAATATATAAAAAAGGCCTAATATCTACTGAAGAAATTGAATGTATAGTGATAAGCTTTTAAAGAAAGAAACTTCCAGACCTATATAACTTCACTGGTAAATTTCACCTATTCTTTAAGGAATAAATAATACCAATTCTGGGCAAATACATTCAGAAAATAGAAGAGAATGAAACACTCATTTTATGTGACCAGAATTACTCTGATACCAAAATCAAATAAATATCTTCCAAGTAAATAAAATTATATGCTAATATACTTCATAAATATATACCCCCAAATCCTCAAAAAGTATTAACAATATAATCTAGCAATACATAAAAGTTTAATGACTAAGAGGGGTTTATCTTGCAAGTGTAAAGTTGGTTAAGTATTAGAGAAATCATTACAAACCCACAACTAACATACTCAATGGTATGTTATCTATTAAATAAATTGAATCATTATCTATTAAATAAATTGAATCATTAATGAATAATCTTCCAAGACAGAAGGCTCCAGGTGCAGATAGTTTCACTGGTGAATTTTACCAAACATTTAAGAGAGAATGATATCAATTCTCTACATCTCTTTCAGAAAATACAAGGGAAAGAAACACTTCCTGGAATTCTGTTGTGGCTCAGTGGTAATGAACCCAATTAGTATCCATGATGATGTAGGTATAATCCCTGTCCTGGCCTAGTTGGATAAGGATCCAATGTTGCTATGGTAGCTGTGGTGTAGGTCACAGATGTGGCTTGGATTCGACCCCTAGGCTGGGAACTTCCATATGCCACAGGCGAGGCCATAAAAAGAAAAAAAAAAAAAAAAGAAACACTTCCTAATTCATTCTATGAGACCATTATATACCTTAATACCCAAACCAGACAAAGATGCTACAAGAAAACTACAGAGCAATATCTCTCATAAACATATATACAAAAATCCTCAATGAAATATTAGCAAATTGAATCCAACAATGTATAAAAAGAATAATACATCAAAATCAAGCGTTATTTACCCTAGGTATACATAACTGATTCCATATCTGAAAATCAATTAATGAAATCAATCACACAAACAGGCTAAAAATAATCACATGATTATATCAACAGGTGCAGGAAAACATGAAAGACAAAGTTAAGCACTCATTCATGATAAAAAAAAATTCCCAGTAAATGAGGAGTAAAGAGGAATTTCTTCAACTTAATAAAGACCATCTACAAAAAAAAAAAAAACTACAGCTAATATCATACTCAATGGTGAGAAACTAGACACTTTTCCACCAAGATAAGGAACAAGGTAAAAATATCCCCTCTCACCACCTCAATTCAACATCATACCGAAAGTCCTAGCTAATGCAATAAGACAAGAAGGAGAAATAGAAAATATACTGATTGGGAAAGAAGAAATTAAACTGTCTTCATTTGCAGATGGCATAATTGTCTGTGTAGAAAATCTCAAAGAATCAACCAAAAATTCCTGGAGCCAACAAGTGATTATAATAGTTGCCACTCTTCAACTTCCATCTCTATTACCCATTATAGTTTATTTTTCCCTTGGCTATCACCCCCATGGAATAACAGAAGCTTTAACTTTTCTGCTGATAGGGTCAACTACAAGATGTTGCATCACCTTGGTGCCTGCTGATTTCTGGACACAGGGAATCCAGAGGATCCAGACAGGCATCAATAGCTTTTAGTTAGGGAGTTCCCACTGTAGTGCAGTGGGTTAAGAATTCAACTGTAGGAGTTCCCGTTATAGCTCAGCAGTTAACAAACCTGACTAGTATCTATGAGGATGCAGGTTCAATCCCTGGCCTCACTCAATTAGTTAAAGATCTAGTGTTGCTGTGAGCTGTGGTGTAGGTAACAGAGGCAGCTTGGATCCAGTGTTGCCATGGTTTTGGTGTAGGTGCGGCCCTAAAATAAAATAAAATAAAAAGAATCTGATTGTAGTAGTTTGGGCTACTGTAGAGGTGAGGTTTGATTCCCCAGCCTGACATAGTGGGTTAAGGATCCAGCATTGCTTCAGTTGCGGTGTAGGTCATAGCTGTGGCTCAGATTCAGTCCCTAGCCCGGGAACTTATATATGCTACAGGTGTGGCCATAAAAAACAAACAAATAAGCAAAAAAACAAACAAAAAATAGCTTTTAGTTAAATCTAACCCTTGTGGGTGAGTATGTAACACTTTTGAAGACCAAGTCCTCTAACCCTGTAGAACTCAGAGTTGCGTACGGGAAGCACACATTCCTCCAGCAAGTCATTGGCAATGAAATCAAGTAGGACCACTCCTGTTTCTACCCCTTGTTTCTCAGACTTACATATTGTTCCCATTGAGGATACAGCATTGCATTAAGTCTCTGCTTCAATATATGTGCTTCTTTCTGAATAACAATGCCCCCATCTATGCAGGGTATTTCTCTTCAACTAGTGATTCAGCTGTGCCTTCAACAGGTCATTCCAAAATTCTACCAGGCTGGCAGCTTCTGGGTGGAGAGGAATCTAATACAATTGGTGAATCCCATAGTCATAGGTCTATTCCCACACTTCTTTGCTATAAATTTGGCTACCTTGTCAGATGTTATAGTGTATGGGACTCCATGGATAATGGTTCTGGCAGAGATCCACAGGCTGAAAATGTGAACCCATAGCCAGACTAGGTATCCATTTCTGGAAAAGTAAAATGCTAGCTCTTCCAGAATAGAAGAGACAAATCTTGCCACCAAGTGACTTGATCTACTCAAGGAATAAAGCTCTCCCAGGTGCGGGAACATAAGTCCCTATCACTGGCAGATTGGACATTCAAAAGAAGAGGTAGCTAGAATGGCCATGTTAGAGTTACCATCATGGCTCAGCACTAATGAACCCAACTGGGATCCATAAGGATGCAAGTTAGATTCTTGGCCTCACTCACTGGGTTAAGGATCCAGCATTGTTGTAAGCTGTGGTTTAGTCACAGACTGCTCGGATCTGGCATTGCTGTGACCGTGGTGTGGGCAAGCAGCTGCAGCTTCTATTTGACCCCTAGCCTGAGAACTTCCATATACCACAGGTGCAGCCCTAAAAAAAGGTTAAAAAAATTAAATCAGGAGTTCCCATCATGGCACAATGGTTAACGAATCCGACTAGGAACCATGAGGTTGCGGGTGCGATCCCTGCCCTTGCTCAGTGGGTTAACGATCTGGCGTTGCCGTGAGCTGTGGTGTAGGTCGTAGACACGGCTCGGATCCTGCATTGCTGTGGCTCTGGCGTAGGCTGGCAGCTACAGCTCCGATTAGACCCCTAGCCTGGGAACCTCCATATGCCGCAGGAGCGGCCCAAAAAATGGCAAAAAGACAAAAAAAAATTTTTTTTAATTAAATTAAATTAAAATTAAAAAATAAAAAAAATAGAATGGCCATGTTCAGTCTGACTCTAATGTTAGGGGCTTGTATAGCTCCATCTGTCTGCCACTGTGGCCACTTCCTTTTTGTGTCCATTGCACAAGCACCATGGTGGCCACAAACAGTGCTGAGCTATGGGGGGAGCGGGATAAGGTCAGTCAATGGCAACTCAGACTCTTTCTCAAAATTCCCAAAAATGCTTGAGCATTTCCCTTTCCCTACTTGAACAAATAGCCATAGAACTTTTGGGAAGGATATAAGATTGACCACAATTCCTATTCATAGTAGTGTTGCCCTGTCTTCCCCTGATGGTCTACTATCTCTTCAATAGACACTCCAGGTCTGGAAATTGATGCAAGTCCAGAAACTTGACTGAGGCTTTTTATTGCAATGACCACCCTTAGCATCCTGCTTCTTCATTCTTACCTTCTGATTACAGAGGTTAAGCAGCACCCTCCTTGGCTGCCCAACTATTTTTGGCTTTAGAGATACCATGTTGTATTAACCACATCCCAAGTCCTCTTATCTCTCCCTCCAACCCTGCCTACCATTATATTAATTACAGATCCCTGCAGTACCACCCACTCAAACCCACTTCTGATAGTTAAGCACCACCACCTGGCCTCTATGGCTCTGTGGGGTGGGGAAGGCTATCATCCCCATAGCTATTGATGAAGCTAAAATCCGACAGCCTCCCCAACTATTAGCCCCAGCCTGCAGAGGCGAGACATATCCAAACTTCTTAGTAAGTGCATTGCCAGTGACCTTAATGATTATGTGTCCCCTAAGGCCTTCTGATAGTACATAATCCTCTGGTGGTCTTTTAACCTCAGATAATATATCCATTTCAGTACACCCACTTCCTGATCCTTTTAATCCCTTCCTGTACCATCTGCCACAGAAATTGAGGCATTTCAACATCACTCAAAGTGGGCCAATGCTTTTTCCATACTTCTAAGAATCACCTTAACAGCAAATTCATGCCAACCCCTAGGTTTCTTCCAGGACAGTTAACTTTGTATCCCTTGTCCAATCTTATGCTCTGCCCCCTTTGAGCACATTCAGAACCTAGTCTCCCCCAGACCCTGGCTAGGTCATGAAATTCTGGTAGGTGTAGATGATTTCCTTCTTTCTGAGTCTCAAAACACTTCCTGCTGGATTATGGTGCAATTCCATGCTAATTATAGGCCTGGGAAGCCTAAGAGGAAATGGATCAACTCCAGAGGGGCTAACTATTGCATGTAGGAGAAAAAGCTCTGTATTCCTATCCCACACTGGGGTAGTAGGTAGTAACTCTTAACCAAGAGTCTGGAGGCACTTCCACAAGTTCTGAAGATTTATAGAAAATCTCTGCAAACAATGCAACTGACAAGGGCTTAATCTCCAAAGTATATAAACAACTCATAACTCTCAACAAACAACCCAATCAAAAAACAGACAGAAGACCTAAATAGACATTTCTCCAAAGAAGACATACTGATGGCCAGTAAACACATGAAAACATACCCAACATCACTAATTATTAGAGAGATGAAAATCAAAACTACAATGAGGTACCACCTCACGCTGGCCAGAATGGCCACAGTTAACGTCTTCAAATAGCAAATGATGGTGAAGGTGTGGCAAAAAGGGAACACTCCAACACTGTTGGTGGGAATGCAAATTAGTACAACCACTATGGAAAACAGTATGAAGGTTCCTCAGGAAACTAAATATAGAACTACCATATGATCCAGCAATCCCACTCCTGGGTATACATCTGGTCAAAACTAGAATTCGAAAAGATACATGAACACCTATGTTCACAGCAGCACTGTTCTCAATAGCCAAAACATAGAGGCATCCTAAATGTCCACTGACAGATGAATGGACTAGGAAGATGTGGTACATACATACAATGGAATACTACTCACCCATAAAAAAGAATGAGTGAAGTCAGAAAGAGAAAGACAAATATCGCACGATATCACTTATATGTGGAATCTAAAGTATGGCACAAATGAACGTACTTACAAAACAGAAACAGACTCACAGACTTGTGGTTGCCAAGGGGCAGGGGGGAGGGAGTGGGATGGACTGGAAGTTTGGGGTTTGTAGATGCAAACTATCACATTTAGAATGGATAATCAATGGGGTCCTACTGTACTGCACAGGGAACTATATCCAATCTTTTGGGATAGAATGTGATGGAAGATGATATAAGAAGAATAATGTATATATATGTATAACTGGATCACTTCTCTGTACAGCAGAAATTGGCACACATTGTAAATCAACTATACTTTAATTAAAAATAAAAACAAAAAAATTTAAGTCTTGGGAAGCAAACTTCTTAGGAAAATCCATCCAGATTTCCCTAGTCCCATGTGTTTAGAGCCCTATGTTTCCCTAGTCAGGGACTTGACTTCATCATAAAGGACCTGCCTTAGTTGAGCATTCAACCATCTTTGAAATACAGCCACTCTATTAGATCTTGGGCTGATATTCAGCTTTTTCTTTGTTCACTGAATGAGATAAAGCTTTTTCATTGACTACCAAAGAGACTGTCTGGCTCTAACATTCAATATTCAATTGCCAGTTACTTGTTCTCAGCCTTTCATGATCTATCTCTGGGGTGTCAATGAAACTTAGTAAGAACCACTCAATTCTATTATCCTAATATTTATCATTCCCCCCATGTATTCCAAACACCTGGATCATCACAATGATCAATGCATTATCTTACACTGCAGCATTCTCCCAAGTTATCACATTGAAGTTTTGATAGTAGGGCCACCACTTTGTGCCAGAGTCTACCCATGGTCCAGTGACCACCTGGGATGGGGAGTATCGCCAGCTGGGAAGTGATCCAGTGACAAAACTTTATCTTACTTGTTGTTCTCCAGGAAGCACACACTGAGATGGAGAGAGAAGCTCAAGATGTACTGGGGAAGTAACACTTATGGATAAAAACAAAGAAAAGATGCTAAATTGGGCTGCCAGGAGCAGGTCAGTTGATTTAACACACACAGAGAAATATGGAGCTGGAAAAATCCATTACATACCATGAGCTCAGCACAAAGATACTCTATCTCATTTCTGCCACTAATATATGCTCAAGGTTTCTAAATAATTGGCAGGACTCCCTACCAGTTACCTGGGTCAAGAAACCCTGAGTTCTATTAGTCCTTCAGGTGGACATATGGACACTGAAGCATTCTAGCCCCAAGCTCCTGCCTCCTAATATTGGCACTAGATGGAGACACAGCTTCTCTCATGCTCTAGTGTGACGACTGCAAGGATTACTAGTTTCATGCTTAAATTGTAGAGTGTGTCTACACTTGACAACAGTGTCCCAAATTCTTTTACCCATGGACAAGACTGACCACAGTGCCTTGGGGATTCCATTTGCAGTCATGGGTGGACTTGCTAAGTAGGAGGTATGTCTCAGTGCAGTGTAGCGGGACCACACAGGTTTTAATGTTGTCTGTCCTGGATTTTATTCCTGGCTGCCCCCAGTGCTACCTACACAACTTGGGGCAAAAGACACATCCACTCTGGTCCTTAGGAAGGATTAAAAACAATGATAACTCCTCAAGGACTCTGAGGATTATATGTATAACGTTTCTACCAGAAGGGCTGGCATCAGCAGATCCATCTACCTGTGAATTTTCCTCCCCTGCTTCACTTCTTCCTCTTCTTTGTCCTTATGTATCTGGGTTGAAATCAGCCTACTGATGTATTCCTGTTATATTGACCATGTAAAGAAAAATGTTAAGAATCAGAATGTGCTAGGCATACTTGAGGCTCTGCATAAGCCAGGTTTGTTTACAGACATCCACAGCTCAGCTTGAGGTGGGCAAGACTGCTCAGTCCCCTTCCCACCTGGCCTGGTACCATCAATCTCCCCAAAATGCATTACACAGACAACAAGCATGCTCAAAGTGGCAGAGTCATGAAATCAATGCTATCCTTGGGTAAGAATGATAGGATTTCATTAATCCCTGATGTCCCACAGCAGAAAAGGACTTGAAATGCTGTGCATCTATCATCAAAGGCAGAGGAGTCATAGGGTGACTCTGACCACCTGTTGCACTTTAATTATGCAAAACAGATTATGTACAAAGCAAGAGGATATGTTCCTTGCTTGCCAACAAGATTGAAGAATTCAGGAGGCAGAGGAAGAAAAATGAGAGACCTCCAGCAGTCTCTTCAACTTCCTTGTCCTTTTATCTAGCTTCGCTGTCTCTCCCAGACCAATTGCCAGAGCCTTCTTCTTTCTTTCCAGTCACAGTTGTGTTCCTCTTAGCAGGAGTGAACAGACTATAGCCCATGGGGCAAATTCAGCCTGTCATCTGATTTTGTAAATAAAGTTTTATTGGCACATAGCCATGCCCATTTGTTTCTTCATGCTCTATGCCTGCTTTTGTGGCAATGGCAGATTTGTGTAGTTGTGACAGAGACCTGATGGCCTACAAAGCCTAAAATATTTACTAATTGGCCCTTTGTGGGAAAATGTTTACTGACCCTTGCCCTTCAGAATACACCATGCAAGGTAAACCTAATTTGTGTCCCATGGAGCACTAGAATCCTGGAAGTTGAATTTGTGTGACTTACTTTTTTAAGTTTCAAAATTTAATGAGTTTAAAGTTCTCTAGATTATGCAGAGACGTTTCTAGGAGAATTCTCAGAAACTATATTATGGCTCATATATATCATGAATTCCAAAGGAATGAATGTTTTAGTCTAGGAGTTTTTGCCTCACTTTCAAAAGAAAATGAGCCTGGGCAGGGGCTTTCTGTGCTATTACTTTATTAGGAAGTGCAAACCCAAGGAGCATAACAGAGGGACAAGGCGGGGGAAAGTAGAGAAAGCAAAGAGGAAAAATGAGGCTGGTTGCCACCAGATGGGGGGTGATGCTGGCTCCTTTGTATTCTAGTCTCGGGAAAAGAGAAATTTTTTCCATCAACCTGTGCAGAATCAGAGTAAGAATGGAAGCCAAAGGTGTATGCTTGAGGCAAGGTACCATCAGAACTACTGGCCAGAGATGCAGGTAGAACAAGAAAGGGATGAAGCAGAAAAAGACCTGAAGTGGTGCACATGCATTCTGATGCCTATGAACACAGAATGCTGAGATTCCCAAAGCTACTGGGCCATGGAGTCATCTTATTCATGAGTATCCGATTCACATGTCATAGGACTTACATTCCTCAAAACGGTGTAGACTTGCCAGGCTACCCTCTCTGTGCACTTCTCTGTCTCCCTATACAACCTGCAGCCTGATGCCTGCCCTTCTTATTCCTGTACCACCATTGACCCCTTCCAAATACATACTGAGTCAATGGCCTCTTCTCAACATCAACCTTCCACCTAGAGAGGCAGCTGAGCATCATGAAAAGGGCACACACCTTGGGATCAGAGAGACCAAAGCTTGAAACTGGGTCTCTACTCACCAGCTGGGGGAGCCCGATCAGGTTGCTCAACTTCGGTGAGCTTCAGTTTCTGAAACTCTACAATGGGATGAACATGAGGATAGGAGGTCACATGAGAATGACATGAGGAACTATAAGCTAACTCATGGAAAGGGCCCTGCTCAGAGTAGTACACCATACATTTTACTTATTTTATTATTATCCCTGCATCATTGGATATCATTGGTCTTATGTGTCCATGAACTCTTCTCTTCCTCATTTCCCTGTTGGTCCCCTTAGTTCTCTCTCACCCCTTTTTTCTATCTTCCTAAGTCACTGTCTACTATGGACTGAATTCTGTCCCTCCCCCACAATATTCATATGTTGTTGCCATAACCCCCCGAAAGACTATAATAGAGATAAGGCCTTTAGGAAGGGTAATTAAAATTAAGGGAGGTGATATGGTGGGACCCTGATCCAACAGGATTAGTGTCCATATAAGAAAAAACACCAGAGCACTCTCTCCCCGTATACACACCAAGGAAAGGCCACCTGAGGACACAGTAAGAAAGTGGCTAGCTATTAGACAGGAAGAGGATTCTCACCCGAAACCACCCCTGTCAGACACTGATCTTGGACTTCCAGCCTCCAGGACTGTAAGAAGTAAATTTCTATCATTTAAGGCACCCATCATGTGGTCCTTTGTTAGGGCAAGCCCTGCACACTAATATACCTCCCCTGACTCCTCTTTCTGCTTTGAAATGGAGAAGTTCCTCAAGGTAATAATGGTTCCGTCCTCTCCATCCTCACTCTCCCTCCCCCAAGTTTAGTCTCATTCCATACCTTGACTTTACCCATAACTCACAAATCCACATCTCTAATTCAGACCTCTCTTTGGTTCTGAGCACTTAAATCCAAATTTTAAAATCTTTGACATCTTCACTTGAGTGTCCCCCTGGCCTAGCAAACTCATCATGTCTAAAATTGAACTCATCATACTGTTCCTGAGAGCTCGTCAACGTCTTTTTCTTGCTGCCCAATCCTTTTTAGAATGAGAGAGTATATAAAGAGAAATGGATACTTGTACAGAACGATGGAAAGATAGGCAGATAAAATTAGAGGTAACATTTGAGTATGTATGTTCCACACACTATGCAAAATTATTTACAGGGATCAATTGGTTGGATTTGTATAATTACTTCTATTTTTCACATAAAGAAATTGAGGAAAGTTTAAGTCTCTTGCCTGGGATCAGAGTCAGTAAGTGATAAAGCAAAGTCTGGAGATCAGGGCATCAAACTCTAGAGCCTGACTTCAACCAGATCATTGGACTTTGCTCAGCCAACCGTCTCTGCTCTATATGAGTAACCCCATGCCCACCCACGTCTTAACTAGGCTGCTGACATGCAGAAAAATAGCAATACATGTTCACACTGTTTTACTGCATGTTCTCCCTCTTCTCACCTTCTCCATCACCACCCACTTTACCAACACCATTCCCATAGCCTAGGACTGTCATACTTTCCCTTGAGAACTGACGCATGTGTCACAGTGTGTGTGAAGCTCTTCCTCATTTTTCCAGGTAAAATTCATTGCTCCTTCCCCATACTCCCGCACAGCACATTTTACTCTTAGCGCTATCAAAGGACATATTTTTTTTTAGTACGTCAGCAAGTTCTGTTTGTCTGCACTGCTGGATCACTAGCTCCAGGTCAGTGGGAACTTGACTATTTCATCTCTGTGTATGCCATGCATAACAGAGTGCCTGCCCTAGAGTGGAAGGTCAATAAGCAGCTCTAACTAATGTTGAATCGGTCACAAACCTACTAAGGCTTTGGCCATCTGGACCAGTGGGGTGATAAGGAGCTGGGAGCTGGCAAGGCCTTGTACCTGTGACCAGGAAACCAAAGGGGTATACACAATGGAAACTTCCACAAGAAGGGAAAGTTCTTTAAAACGGGAAATTTTATCACAACTAACATCACATACCAAAAAAAAAAAAAAAAAAATCAAGCACACTAGCAGTAGAAGAATGCCAGCTTCCTGGCCCAGATTTCTTCCTAAAGGAAAGAGGACTTTGCCACTGAGAAAGCTGAAACTAGAGGTTAATGTCTTTCATATGATCAGGTGGCTTGGCATGGGGGTGGGGGTAGGTTAAGGCCACTTTCAGCTTAAAAAACACTCACATTGACCCCAAAATGTCCACATCATAGAGACACATATATGAATTTCTCAAAATTATAAGAATAAGTACACATCAAAGCACAGGAACATGGGATAAGTTCTATCTACAAATTTAGGGCTAGAAGAAATATTCATCTATAACCTATACATCAAATTAAATCTGTGTGCCACCAGAGTGGCAGAAACTTTCGTCTCAAGACCTCTAGGTAAGGAGAGCAGACTGAGCATCTGCATCCAAAGCACCTTCTCTGGTAAGCCCCCTAAAACTATAGAAAAGAGATTTTGTATTTTAAACAAAAATGAAATCAAAAAGGACCAGGAGGAGTTCCCATCACAGTCCAGTGGTTAACGAATCCAACTAGGAACCATGAGGCTGCGGGTTCAGTCCCTGGCCTTGCTCAGTGGGTTAAGGATCCAACGTTGCTGTGAACTGTGGTGTAGGTCGCAAACCTGGCTCGGATCCCACATTGCTGTGGCTCTGGCATAGGCCGGCAGCTACAGCTCTGATTAGACCCCTGCCTGGGAACCTCCATGTGCCGAGGGAGCGGCCCTAGAAAAGGCGAAAAGACAAAAAGAAAAGAAAAGAAAAGGACCAGGAGAAGAAGAGAGAAGGAAGTATCTGCTGAATTTTGGAGGCTGGAGAGCAGATAGATGAGTGAGAACCAAGTTGGAAGTTCTAAGCCAGTAGAGAGGAAAGCCAAAAAAAGGAGCCAAAAGAGAATGCAAAATCCTCTCAAAAGGACTTAGGAATGGGCAAGGAATGGGCAGCACCAGATATCACCTCTAGAATCGATGTAGAATGGTGGGGATGGCTAAGCAAAGGAGGATCATTTGTAAGCTGTAACTATCAGACCACAAGTTGACACTGCAATATGGTCAAGATGACACATTAAGGAACTCAACTGCCTGGCTGTAAGTCCCAGCTGGCCACTTACTGGGAGAAGTCTGGGGCATGCAACTTTATCATTCTGTTCTTACATCTGAAAAATGAGGTTTTTGTTCTGTTTTGGGGATTTTGGAGGGGTTTTTTTAGGGCCACACCTGTGGTATATGGAGGTTCCCAGTCTAGGGCTTGAATCAGAGCTATATCTGTGGGCTTCCACCACAGCCATTGGAAAGCAGGATCGGGCCTACACCATAGCTCACAGCAATGCCAGAACCTTAACCTACTGAGCAAGGACAGGGATCAAACCTGCATCCTCGTGGATAATAACTGGGTGCATTACCACTGAGCCACAACGGGAACTCCTGAAAAATGAGGCATTAACACTTTTTTCCTCCTTATAGGATAAGGTTTGTAAAATATATACCCAGGCTTGGCACACAGAAAATTTTAATGAATGAAGGAATGAATCCTCACTGCCATCACACAACACTAGGCAATTACCTCTTCTCCACCTCAGCTTGTCTGAAGCCTTTTTTCCTCTGGAAAGAATAAAAGAAACTATATGTGAATAGAATACCATGCATAGTTAGAGGCAGCGTAGCACATAGAAAACAGAAGTATTAGGGAATACTGCATACTAAACATTGACCACCCTCTTTCTCCTTAGTTCCCAGAACACTGGCAACCAGGCCATACTTTCCTAGTAGGAGTTTAGAACAGCCTTTTCTGGAGAACCTGACCATCCCAAGAGGAAAAAAACCACAATGATGACACTTGAGGTTCCCCAGTAAATGTTTTCAGGCTGACCATCCTATAGTGAAGCTCATAGTTTAGAAGCCACACCCAGAGTTTGTGTTAATTTCTTAACCCACTTGACTCTTAAATTTGAACAGCCAAAGATTATCAGACATGGAGGAAAGCCTCTAATATGTTACACAGAGAATTTTAAAACACCAACAAATAAGAAAGAACGACCAGTAGAAAAGGAGACAACATTGCATCCATCAAGGAAAAAAAATAACAGGATATCATAAGGGGAAAAAAGAAAATCAAAAAACAAAAAGGAGCTTTTGGAAATTTAAAACATGATAGCAGAAACCAAAAAACTCAATAGAATGATTGGAAGATAAGTTCTAAAATGACATAGAAAATAAGGAAATAGAAAAGAGATGGAAAATATTCTTAAAGATACAATTACTATAACAAAAGATCCAACATCCATATAATATGATTTCCAAAAAACAAATGGGAAAAAAAATTACCAGCAAAATAATTCAAGCAAATTTCTAAGAACTATAGGACACGAGTTTCAGATCGAAAGGGCTCACCAAATGACCAGGAAAACTGATAAAAAGTAGATATATGCCCAGATTCAGCATAATCAAACTTTATAGAAGTGAGGACAGAGAAGATTATATAAGTTTTCATAAAGAAATATCAGGTCATATACAAAAGATCAAGAACCAGATGGGTTTGGAATTCTTGGGAGCATTAGAAGCTAAAAACAATAGAATGATGCCTTTAAATGCTGAAAGAACTTTTTTTCCAATTCATATTATAATTCATACCTAGAAAAACTGTCAACCAAACATAAAAGTAGGGGGAAAAAATGTTTTAAGATATGTAAAGTCTTGGAGTTCCCATCGTGGCACAGCAGAAATGAATCCGACTAGGAACCATGAGGTTGCAGGTTTGATCCCTGGCCTTGCTCAGTGGGTTAAGGATCCAGCGTTGCTGTGAGCTGTGGTGTAGGTTACAGACACAGCTCAAATCTGGCATTGCTGTGGCTCTGGCGTAAGCCAGCTGTAGCTCCAAGAGACCCATAGCCATGGGTACGGCCCTAAAAAGCAAATGTGTGTGTGTGTGTGTGTGTGTGTGTGTGTGTGTGTGTGTGTGTGGTCTCAAATACCATATAATATAACATGTGGAATCTAAAATATGACACAAATGAACTTATCTACGAAACAGAAACAGACTCAGAGACATAGAGAACAGACTTGTACTTGCCAAGGGGGAAGGATGGACTAGGAGTTTGGGATTAGCAGATGCAAACTATTAGGATGGATAAACAACAAGGTTCTACTGTATAGCACAGGGAACTACATTCAATATCCTGTGATAAGCCACAATGGAAAAGAATATGAAAAAGAATGCATATATATGTATAACTGAGTCACTTTACTGTGCAGTTGAAATTAACTCAACATTGTAAATCAACTATACTTCAATAAAATAAATTTCTTTTTTTTTTTTCTTGTCTTTTGAGAGCCTCACCCATGGCATATGGAGGTTCCCAGGCTAGGGGTCAAATTGGAGCTACAGCTGCCAGTCTATACCACAGACACAGCAACACCAGATCCAAGCCGTGTCTGTGACCTACACCACAGCTCATGGCAATGCCAGATACTTAACCCACTGAGTGAGGCCAGGGATCAAATCCGCAACCTCATGGTTCCTAGTTGGATGCATTTCCGCTGTGCCATGACGGGAACTCCAAAAAAATAAATTTCTTAAAAAAGAAAAAAGATACATAAAATCTCAAATATTTTACCTCTTCATAAACTACTTGATGATATGCTCTACCACCAAAACAAGAAAGTCAACCAACCTTATAATTCACAGGATATCAGTAGAGTACAAGAGTAAGGGGAAATTAACATTAGACTAAATGCTGATCTATCTGGTACTGCTGAACATTGATTAAAAGCAAGAAACAAAACTATCAGTTTCCAATTAATTTACCTGCTTATCTGAACAAATTGTAAGAACATGTACTCAGCAGTCAACAGATAAAATTTACAATGCTTGGCTTCTAACCAAAAATTAGCAAGCATGTAAAGAAAGAGGAAAATATGACCCAAATGAAGAGAAAAATATATCAAAACATACCAGAAATGGTAGTGTTCCCACTGTGGCTCAGCAGGTTAAGAATCCAACAAGTATACATGAGGATGTGGGTTCAATTCTTGGCCTCACTCAGGATCCAGCATTGCACAAGCTGTGGTGTAGGCTGCAGATGTGGCTCAGATCCTGTGTTGCTGTGGCTGTGGCATAGGCTGGTAGCTGCAGCTCTGACTGGACTCCTAACCTGAGAATTTCCATATGCCTAAAAAAGGGGGGATAAACAAATAAATAGTAGCTTTATTTTTTTTTAATGCCAGAAATGATAAAGCTGATAGAATTAAAAGTCTTTAATTAAAGACATTAAAACAAGAAGTTCCCATTGTGGCTCAGTGGGTTAAGAACCTGACTAGTATCCGTGAGGATGTATGTTCAATTCCTGGCCTCACTCAGTGGGTTAAGGATCCACAAGCTGCAGTGTAAGTTGCAGATGCACTTGGATCTGGCATTGCTGTGCCTGTGGCGTAGACCTGCAGCTGCAGCTCTGACTCAATCCCTTGCCCAGGAACTTCCATATGCTGCAGATGTGGCCCTAAAAAGAAAAAAATAATAAAGACATTAAAACAAGTATTATAATTGTATTCCATATCTTTAATAAGCCAGAAGGAAGACCGATTGTGTTAAGTAGAAATAGAGTCATATAAAAGAGCCAAATCAAATTTCTATAGATGAAACTAAAATGACTAAATTGAAAAATCCCATAAATGGGTTTAACATGGTGGGGGCAGGAGGCGAGTTAGTAATTTGAAAACACATAAATAGAAAATGGTCAGATTAGAACCCTAAGGGGAAAAGTATTGGGGAAAAAAATGAGTATCAGCGAGTTGTGTAACAATTTCATGCAGGTAATTGGAGTATTCAAAGGAGAGAACATAGATGGGTAGACAAAATATATTTGAAGAAATAATGGCCAAAATTGCTACAAATTGATAAAAGTTATAAATCTACAGGTTCACAAACTCAATTAATCCCAAGTACAAGAAACACGAAGAAAACTATGCCATAGCTCATGACTACTGAAAAACAATGGTAGACAAAATCTCAAAAGCATCTGGAGAAATAAAGACACAGCACATAAAGAGAAACAAAGACAAAGCGGTAGTATATTTCTAAGTAGAAGCAATGCAACCAGGAGGGCAGAGGAACACCTTCTTTGTAGTACAGAAAGAAAAACCAAAAAAAAAAAGTCAACCTAAATTCTGAAAATATCCCTCAAAAATGAAAGCGATTTGTTTTAATGTTAGATACACAAAAGCTGAAATAATCCATTATCAGTAATAATCCAATATCAGACCTGTAATAAAAGTACAAATAAATGTTAAAGAGCATTTTTTTTTAGGTAGAATAAAAATTATTCTAGTTAGAAATCTGGATCTACACAAAAGGAAGAGCACTAGAAATGCTAACCATGTAGGGAAATTTGTTTTTAATTATTACTATCTAAATCTGTCTAAAATATTACTAATGTTTAAAGTAAAAAATCATAACAATTTATTAGGTTGTTTATAATATATGTAAAATTAAATGTTTGACAAAAAAGCACAAAGGCTGAAAAGGGAAAATTAAAAGTATAGTGTTAGCAGGTTCCTGTATTACACATGCTGTAATATCCTATCTGAGGGTAGAATGTTATAGGTTTATAGATGAATACTATAAATACTATTTATATATTTATTTATAGATGAATACTATAAATAAATACTATGGTACTACACAAAAAGATAATAAAATAAAGGAGATTGAAAAATTTTTAAATACACTCAATTTAAAAGAAAGCAGAAGAAGGGGAAACAAAGAACATATGAGGAAAACTGAAAGCAAATAGCAAACTGGTGAATTTAAAGTTAATATATTGCTAATTAGCCTAAATGTAAATGGTCTAAACACCTTCAGTAAAAGTCCGAGATTGTCAAATTGGATTTTAAAGAGCAAGATATGTTGCCTATGAGAAATTCACTTAAAATAAAAAGACCCCAAAGGCCAAAAGTAAAAGAAAAAAAAATACCATGCATATGAACATAGACAAAATATTGAAAAAGGTTTCAGAGCAAAGAATATCACCAGAAGTAAAAAGATATATTTCATATTTATAAGAGACCATCAAGAAGACATAATTCTCCTAAAGGTTTATCCATCTAATAACAATTTCATACCAAATACAGCAAAAAGTGATAATAACTGCAAGGAAAAATTAACAAATTCATAGTTTTAGTCAGATATTTCAATGAATCTCTTTCAATAATTGCTAGAAAAAATAGACAGGAAATCAGTAAAGATACAGTAAACTAAACAATTCTATCAATCAATTTGATATAACTGACATTTATAAAACAGTCCATTTGGCAACATAAGATCAAACATTCTTTTCAAGTAAGTATAGCGCATGTACTAAGACCATACGGCAGGCAATAAAACAAATTTCAACAAATTTCAAAGACTTTAAGTCATTCTCTAATTATAATGGCATTAAATTAGCAATCAATAACAGAAAGATATTTGTGAAAGTACTAAATCTTTAGAAACCAAGCAACACACTTCTAAACAAATTATGGATCAAAGAATAAATCCAAAGATAAATTAGAATGCATTCTGAGCTGAATCAAGCTGATAATACAACAAACTTGTTGTGTAACAGTTTCATACAGGCTACAAACAACAAACAAAGTTGTGGAGTACAGATAAAGCTACAAAATGAAGCAGGCTTTCTACTCCAAAGTATTTACCTAAGAGAACTGAAAGCAGCTGGTGTCCACAAAAAGACATTTGCATACCATGTGAAATTCTACAAAATTCAAGCTAGCCTGTCTTGATAGAAAGTAGATCAAGTAGTTGTCTGAAGAGGGCTGGGGTCTATAAAGAGCAAAAGAAAGGACTGCAAAGTAGCAAAAGGAAACTTTTGAGAGTGAATCATATGTTGATTACCATTACTATAGCAATAGTTTCATGGGTCTATTTATAAATACATGGTTATTTATGTATTTGTTGTCCAATTAACATACCATTCCTTAAAAAAACAAAAAAATGAAAAAAAATATACCATTTCTTCTTGTTAAGGTCCAGGATGTATCTCTTCATGTTCTGCATTGTCAAATACACCATTACTAGCTAATTTCATATTGCCCATCACACACGTGCTGCCGTGCAGGGGCACGCACAAACACACACACAAAGATAGTAACACTTTTATTATTTACAAGGCCATGGCTATGGTTCTTTGAAACTTGATTGTACTGAAATAACAGATATTTTTGCCCCTAAAGTTCCCTAATTTCATCTATTTAATCCTGGTTAAATTCTTATTCATGGTTAAATTCTTATTCATGTACATGCTTGCTCATTACATCACCTGTCATGTCATCCATGAATACTGGCTTCCAATGACATTTTTGCAAGTCATTATTGTGTTTCTCTGATGATGACCACAGATGCAAGTCCTAAGCAGAATGCACAGGAACACACAAGAGATAATTCATTTTCTGGTCATGTTGAATTTACTGTTTGGTATTTCACAGTGTAAAAGTAGAATTCCCACTTTTCCCAAGTATGTTTCTTTTGAGTTCTTTGTGCTGCAATCACTGCATTCCAAAAATGGGATCTCCATCAGTGTAGACCACACACCTGCCTGCCAAGCACTGCCTCCAGTGGGGACATAGGCAAGAGGCTAATGGATAGAAAGAAAGCAGTCATCTCTTTTGCACAAGAATATCTGTCCCTTGTCCTATATGACTTAAGATCACCTGGGCAAGCACATCACCACATGGGTCCGCAGCAAGAAAGGGCACTGGAAACGAGGGATTATTGCATTGCAAAGCAATACTCTTGAAAGTCCTCAAGACTTAAGAGATAGGTTTAGATACTTGTCATAAAGCCTGCAGAGGGATGGGGTGACTATCTGGTAGCCAAGAATGAAAAGATGCATTGAATAAAGGACCCCTGTCATACACAGCCCATCTGCTCTCGGCTGCTGCAGATCAGAGGCAGCACTGAAGCTGGAACATGCATGGTGACACACAGGTCAAGCACATCAGTCAGAAGTGGACTGCTGATAGTCCAGAACACTAATTTCATTTACTATCTAACATAAGTCAGAATCACTAAAAATCAGCTTATTGACACCATTCTGGTGGCCCAATCTCACACAATCCCATAAAATAAACCATTATAACCAGCAGAAATAAACCACTTTCCATACCATTCCTCTGGAACCTAAGTCTGGCCCCTGAGTCTAGAATGGCCCCAAAGGTGCAAGGTTGGGGTGAGATGTTCCCTGAAGCATCTGGTTGAGAGAGAAGGTCAACAAGCATCCCAAAAGGAAGAAACAGAGGCCAGGGCCACACCACAGCTCCTGGTCCAGGATTAGAGCACACCACCAAGACAGCTCTACCAGCTCTGGTCCAGCCAGCCCCAGACACTGGTGAGGGGGATTTAGAAAATTTCCAGGCGTGCACTCCCAGTGACTGGGACCCACAAGGGACTAGGTCAGATCTCAGGGTATCCTGCCAGCCCTGACTGGTCACAGCCACCAGAGAGGGACACAGACAATTTCAAGGAATGTACTCCTCTGAAGCATAGGACATTGGACAAGAGCTCCATGTCCTGAGAAGCATGGAAAATAAAAGCTTCCCTGACTGCCTGAATAAGAATAACAGACAGTAGAGCACACAAGTCAGCCTGTGATGAGGATGTAATACATGAGAGAGAAATGATTGTTATTGTTTTGAGCAATTGAGATTCAGGGCTGTTACCACAGTAACTTAGTCCATCCTGACTGATGCACAGGGTAACAGATGTCATCATGCAAAGAACTATCAGTTCAGGTCAAAGCAATGTAATTCAATAGGAAGAAATGTTGAGGGGGTCAGCACCAATATGCTTTCTCCTGTTATCAACTTTTACATATTTTTAATAGCTAATGTTTTAGAAAACCTAACCCCTATTCTTACACAATATTTGAAGGAACCATGAGATAATGGAGTTCTTTCATTAGAAGACAAATTACACCCATATTAAGGTGTTCTGCTTTTTCCTAATCCTAAGAGCTAGACACTGGTCATGGTGAAATTAAAAGCAGAAAACTGAGAGTAGTCTAGTGCTCCTGACCATATTCCTGCTGATGCCCAGCATCTTGCCCACACTACCATTCTATCACTTGCTCCTCCAGGCTCCTGAGCCTCTCACACAATCTCTCCCACGGACCTCCTCAGAAGGTACTTTTTTAAAACCTCAAGGACATGAGGGCTGAACAATGAACCAAAGGCCTCATTCACCTGATCTCCTCCTGGAGGACTTCATCTGGTGAAAGTAATAATGCATTTCCTTACCCAGCTTGCTGCTCCGTTTTCTATTAATGAGCCTTCACATTTATTTAAATACAGCTTTGCTAAAATAATGCAATATTTGAGGAAAAAAGGAAATTTACTCCCATTTGCTCTTGAGCCCTCCCTTCCTCCCAAGTTTGCAACAAATGGACACCTAAATGGTGCCCCTAAAATAGCCAGGAGGCCTCCATCTCCTATCAGGGTTGCTACTACTACACTTCACAGCTCAAGGCCTCAGGGGGCCCTTGGGAACCAGCAACACTCCCTTCCATGGCATGAGACAGACTGTGGGAGTTTTTACCAAGGATAGCAATCCCAAAGCAAGCAGAAATGATATGTCATTCTCCCTGGGTATACAATGCAGCTGTTTCCCCTGAGGGAAGAGCTCCCTCTACAGAGCTGTCATTAGACAGTGGGGGAAGATGGGGGCCTGCTGTCACCAGCCCTTTCACTCCTGTTCTAACCACTAACCTCATTTCTTAGGGAATAACAAACATCATTCTCTCTTCTTGTTGCCCTGAAAGGCCTTTAACAACATTTCTTCAATGTTTTAAGTTTAGAAAAATCAAACCTCCAAAGGGCCATGTCTTAAAAGCCACTTCTGCTTTGGACCTTGTAACACACTGTCTCCCCCACTTCCCACATCCACCAACCGTGTCAAGGATATAACAGCCTATCTATTTTCATGAAGAAAAACAGAGAGAAACTCCAAAATTAATCTCCCTCCACTAAGCAGAGAAAAATAGGGTAGAAATACCTCAGATGAGTACATATAAAATATACACATACATATACAACTTAGAGAGCCACATAAACAAGCATCAGAGAGTAAAGAACAATTTACACTTGTAACTTTCAAGTGCAATCAAATCCAGACAGAATTTTTCAGACTATTTCTTATGAATAGTTAAGAATTTTGTAAGTGTTCAGCAGATGGTCTGGTGGATTCAGAGCATTTAACAGGTACCTCTGATAAGTGGTTCTAGAAGCCACTGTCCCTTTGTGTAATGCAGTTACTTTCCTGGATTGAAATGCATTTCGGGGCTGTAAAGTGCAGAGCCAACAATGTAAAACGTACCTGCAAAGTGAAGTAAAAAAGGTTTATTCGGGGACTTCTGAGCCCAATTGTCCGTAATGAAGCTCTCATTTCTGCCTCTCCCTGGCCTCAGCTCTGATTCTGGAAGATCACAACCACGGCTGCGCACACTTAGAGCTATCATTAGTTACAGCCGTTTTTGCCTCAAGTCCAGCACTCGCGGGCTTCCTGCATTTCCCAGCAAATGGCTTAAAGAAAGAACATTTTGCAAATTACTACTCTGTAGGTCAAAATTGTCAATTCTTCTTTAAAAACAACTGCAGCACCCCATTTTGAAAATGACTATTGTTATATAGCACTGTAAGGAAAAGACCAACATTACTGAATAGAGCCATCAAGAGCAATTTAGACCCATTTCATGCCTGCCATATTTATCCCTGCTCCTTGGCGGAGCTGTAGTGTGTGAGTATTTAACACCATTTGCAGGAAGGAGTGTCAGGCTGGCTGTGCATTCTTAATGGGTCTGCCTCTACAGTCCAGGACTGAATGGGAGACCTAATTTCAAGTGCAAGTACTGTCTTTGACACACACAGAAAATGAGCTGCTGTAAACCTGGGAAGGACCTGGTATGTGTACTTTTTAAGTGTATGCAAATACACAGAACTTACTCCGTGTAAAGAAGCAGGAATGACCGGTCAGTTGGGACCTCTGTGTAAGATGGAGCCTGAGGTTCAGGGACATGGAGGGAGTAGGGGACCTCCCTGATGACACATTTTAAGAGCAGCTTGCTCAACACAGCCATCTATTGCACAGATGTCGTGAGCCACCCTCTAACATGTGCAGATAAGTCATGGCAGAGACACCCACAAAAAGCAGATTAAAAGGACTTCTATCTTTGAGAGATACAAAGGGGAAAAGCATCCTCAGTTGCCAGACCCTTGGAGGGACACAGGAGGGAAACCCCAATACATCTCTAATTTGGGACAGGAAAGCACCACAATGTGTGGTCATGGCAAGTTGGCTGGGGTCGGCTGGGGGCTGGTTTGCATCTGCTGGCCTCATTCACATGTCTGGCAACTGTGATCCGGGCTGTTGGGCACTCACATGGCCACTTGGCCTTCTTCACAAGCTGGGTCCCAGAAAGCAAGCCCCAGAGTACAGGTGATGATCTAGCCCATGTTCACATCACATTTGTTGGCATCCAATCAAGAGGCAAAGCAAAACGACAGTCTGGCCCAGAGTCAATGCAGGAGGGGATCTATACAAGGATATGGACTCAGGAAGGTGTGATTTGGGGGGCCATTCATGTAACAAGCAACCACAAACTGTTCAGGGCTGTGCCTCCCCCCACATGAGAAGCCTCTTTGAAACAGCCCAATCCTGCTTCCTCCTTATCCTGCAATACTCACCTTGTAGCCCAGCTGGCTGGGGACAGGCAGTAGCTGCTGCAGGAGGCCAGAGTTTTGTCCAAGAGGCCATTAGAGAAGCCTCAATAACAATGTTTTCCTGAACCCTCTGTCACAGCCACTGGGCAATTAATAAGATTTATAAGGAGAGAATTCTGTGGCATTTTCCCAGGGATGCCTCAAGCAGAAGAAACAAACAGCCTGGGTCAGTGACTTGCTGTAAAGCCTGTCCCTCCAAAGAAATTTCCCATGCATCCTACAGGTACCATGCTCAGTGATTAATATTTAATTTATCCCCACAAACACAACCCTGCAAAGTAACAATTATTAAGCCCAGTTTATAAGTTGGTAACCCAAGGCTCCAAACATAAAAACTTGCCCTAAGTCACAAGGCTGGTGATTCTAAAGCATGTGGCTCTCCAAAGCCTATATTAGACTGCACACCTCTTTGCCTCTGAAACGCTGCTCTGGGTCTAGATTTCCAGCCAAACTCCAGGAATGCTAGCTGTTCTAGCCCATAGCCCTGCCTTCATTGGGAACTGTAAATGTTGGCTTTGGTATAAAATCGCCAGGGTTTGAGTAGATTGCCTCTATCTTGGGCAGCTTTCTAATCTGTAAAATGGGATCAACATCATTTTACCTCTGAGGGTTGCTTGTGGCTTAAATAAGTGAGATGACTGAAAGTGCTTAGAAAAGAATGCCAGGAGGAGCACGCAAAAAAATATTCATGATGACGATTACTATAAGCTGGGTTCCATCCTGTCCACTGATGGAAAATGAATAGTGTCTTACTGGGAGACACAGCTGGGCAGGGCAAGACCAGCAGCAAAGAAATTGCTGCAGAATGACAGTGTGTCTGAGGTAATAATGAAAATAATTCCTGTCTGGTACAGGAGAGACAGTGACTCTCTGGAACAGACTTCAGCATTAACGACCAGTGTGTCCAGTCCCTCCTGACACACTGAACATGAACCTTCCAGCTGTGGACCTGACCTGGGAGGTGGAGGGAGGAGCGGGAGAGCAGAGCTGGCCAAAAAGGCTGGGAAAGCAGCGTCCAGAAGGTTTTTGGAGCCAGAGTGGGGTAGGGAACAACTGGGAACAGAACCCAAGCTCTGAGGGGTAGATGTCCTGGGCAGGGACTCTGGTCGAGGAAAGGAAGGAAGCTTCAGAAGAAGACATGATCTATTAATCTGACCAGAGTCCTGGGACTAAGAACATGGCTGGAACCACACCAAATGGGATCCAGAGATGAACCCCAAGGAACTACAGATCTTTTGTCCTGCCTGACTCAGGTCTGGATTGTCCCAGGAGACTGTCTGCCTATAGAGGGAGTAGGGCTTGGTCATGGAGGAATGGAGGGGAGTGGGCTGGAAAGCCTTGGAAGAAACAGTTCTGTGACACCAAGATCTTCTCCTCTGAGAAGCCATCTAGCACTATGGATCCTGCCACAGGGGACCACAGTGGTCCAGCTTAGCTAGGACAGCTTAGCCCCCCATGTCCTTCTCTTCCTCCTGCACATCAATAAGTCCTGGTCTCCCCCCGTGAAAGTACATGTGAGTAGTAACAAGAACAAGAGCTTCAAGCCTGCAGCTTCAGAATTCATGCCAACCACACCCCCCCTCTGGCCACTATGACCCTTCCTTCTCCCTCTGTCTGCACTTCAACTCCCATGAACCATCTGGTCCCACTTTACTGATAACCCTTCTCCGACTCTTCAGTCTTCTCCTCGAGGACAAGACTCTGGACACTGCCTCGCCCCCAAGCCCTGCCAGTCTCTCACATTAGATGATCATGGGGCTTGAGACCCTCTGAAGCCTCAGTGGGCTCCACCTTCCAGGCCAATAGAGCGGACCAGCTTCTTGCCAAGAGGGGTATCCACTGTCCACTTGGGATGAGGTTGGGAAAAAACTCCTAGTCAGGCAGAACCACAACAACAGTGCCTGGGTCCAGGCTGCCTGTCTTGTGATTGACAGTTCTATGTATCTGGGTGAGGAATGGAGTTTGCCAAAGAGAAAGATATGTGGATGGATATTAGTATTTCTCCCTGGATGTGTTTAGGAAAACCTGCCTTGGCTGATCTGCTTCTGTTGCTGCAGATTCTGATGATGAACAACCAGCAGGAGCAGGAGCGCTTGAAGAAGACTTGGCCGCTGACTCCAGGAGAAAATTCAAAGTGTCATATCTGGAAAGCCACCTCAGCAAATGCAAAAGGGGCCAACCTCGCATCCTTAATCAGCTGAGTAGGACTTGGAGTCCAACAGACCTGAGTCCTAGGCCCAGGGAGTATGACCTTAACCACGTGACTTTGCTCTGAGCCAGTTTCTTTAGCAGCAAAATAGAGATAAAACCGCCACCACCAACCACCACCTCAAAAGAATCCAAGGAGGATTAAATAAGATAACCTAGATAAAGTGTCTGTCTTGCCAGTGTCCAATACAGTTTCACTCCCACTTTCTGTCCTCCCTTCCCATCCCAATAGCAGTGGCAACAAATCCTTCCCTTCCCTTCCTTTTTAGAAGGTGCTGTGGAGCGAGAATTTTAAGCAGCATCTCAGGCTCCTGGTGGCCAGTATTTCTCCACCCAAGCTATTCATCTGGCTCAGTAGAAGCTTCTTATCCTCCCTCTTCTCCCAACTATTATTTAGCATACTTTTCATCTTACATCTGGGTCATTTATACAGTCTCCTAACTCCTAATCTTACTTCCCTAACCCCTCCTAAGCCCCAAACTGAAAAGAATTGTCTGTCTTTACTCATGCTAACCACCTCTAGATGTACAAGTCACTTAGCACCAGAAGAAATAATGAATTTTCTCCTGTTCTGCTGAAGTTACCCTCCACGGGCCATTAAAAAGATACTTATTTTTAAAATATACTTGACAGTTTGGAATATACATTTGAGATATCAGAAAACTGAGCCCATTATGTGACATTTAGAATATATAGTGTGGCGATATATTTCTAAAATGTGTGATATACCTTATGAATTTATAGCACATACATAGCACTTAGATATTTGTACTACTATTTTTCCTCCGTGGATTCAAAGCTTTCTAGATGATTTCCCTGTTGGAGCTTATTATCAGGCACCTGGCCAACCCACCAGGGGGAAAAAAAAGACATGATGCAGACCTCAAGGTCAGTTAGCTGTGAATTTCATGTCACAGAGCCCCACTGGAATCCAGGGAGTGTGCAGAGAAGGAAGGTGTTTCTGTTTGCCAGGCACACTAACACACACACTAGCAATGATTATACGCATCATGTAGGTGCTGAATTTCCCATTTTAAAGATAAGAAAATTGAAGTTGGAGCACTGAAGTCACTTGCGCACAGCCATGCAGCTAATGAGGGGCAGAAGCTGGAGTCTAAACGGAGCTATAGCTGCTGGCCTACACCACAGCACAGCAACGTCGGATCCTTAACTCACTGAGCAAGGCCAGGGTTCGAACTCGCAACCTCATGGTTCCTAGTTTCCACTAGCCACAACAGCAACTCAAAGAACAGACTACTCTTAAAAGTCAGCTCCATCAGCTCCCTGTCTCTGAGGCCCACATGTGTCATGGTCAAAGTTCCCACTGGAGGAATACTCAGGCCATTGCCATTCTGAGGAGGGCACTGCTAGCTCCAGGGCTCACCGCTCTAAGAATATCCCCAGGTTCCACTCTGGTTCCCTCGGGCATTAATTAGCCCCAACTTCCACTTGGGTCCCTGCGAGTATAGAAAGAGCAGCTCTTTGGGAGTGGGGACTAGAGTAAAGCCCAGATTCTCAATTCAAATGGACTTGAGATGGCTAGAGATCTCTGCTCTTGGCCACAAACAAATATAGCTCCATTTATGGTAATTTTGAGAAATTCCAAATCTTCCAAAGCCAACGTTAAGAATCCTACATCCAAAGCTGGACACTTCAGAGGGAGGACAAGATGGCGGAGGAGTAGGGGGACACGCTCGCCCTCTCCCAAAAACACAACAAAAAAAGCACATCTACAGAATAAATGACTTGCACAGAACAGCAACCAATCGCTGGCAGAGGAACCTAAACTCCAATAAAGGCAAGAAGTTCATGACATTACTGGGCAGAACGGGAGAAAAGAGGAGAGTGAGAGAAGGTGAATCCGAGCGGGATGGGCGCTCCCAAAAGGGAACTGAGGAGGAGAAAGGAATCCTGCACCCTGGAAAGTCACCTACACAGGGGAAAGATCAAACAAACCAGAGGAATCTCCAGATGCAGAGAAGAGTGTAGCAGTAAGCTGGAGTACTGAAAAGCCGATCAAGAACCAAACGGACCATCTGAACTACAGGCATAGTCACCAAAAATTGAGACACCTGGGTGGGGGCTGGGCACCGAGACCTCAGCTCCAGAGGTTAGTCCCCAAGAATGGGCTGGGGGGGCGGGGCGGAGCGGAGACTGCTTGGGAGGTCTAGAAACCGGTCTGTGAAGTTTGACGGGGCAGAGACTGCCTGGGAGACTAGAAAACAAAGCTGTTGCAGGGGAACGGAGCAATACTCTAGGGGCAGGGAAGTGGAAAGCCGCATCAGAGGGAACCTGGGAGAAGAGCCTGGTCTGCGCCCGTGCTGGGGAGGGGAGAGAAGAAGGGGCGGGTCCCCATAGAATACTCCCCACGCCACAGCAAGCTTACAGGCCGGATAGCTAGCAGATAGCTGTGCTTCCAAGTGCAACCCCCACCCCACCCCCGCCACCCCCTATGCTCTCGCCAGGCCTGGGGCTGCCTGCCATCTGGGAGGGCTGGCCTCAACAATTGCCTGAAGCCTACCACCACAGGGGCTGTCCCTGCACAGGCCTGCTTGCCCTTTGGAGGGGCTACACTTCCACAGAGTAGCACCAAACACCACCAGCCCCCGAGAAAAGGCCTGCAGCCCAGAAAAGCTAGAACAAGCCTAGCCAGGCCGTGAATAGATCGCCTAATTCTCGGACGGTTTTTCTGAGTCAGGCTGCCCAGGGG
Organism: Phacochoerus africanus; assembly: GCF_016906955.1. Classification (NCBI taxonomy): domain Eukaryota; kingdom Metazoa; phylum Chordata; class Mammalia; order Artiodactyla; family Suidae; genus Phacochoerus; species Phacochoerus africanus. The sequence continues at coordinate 86,651,170 of NC_062558.1, read as the reverse complement.
AGGAGCCTCTTGGGTTTCCAGCAGCCCTGCTACACGCACAAGCCCCCAGGGGGTGCCGAGCCCTAGTGGATCAGCTGCATAGCACTGCTAGCTCCAGGCAGGACCCCCTGCAGCCCAGAAAAGCTGCAACAAGCCTGGCCGAATTGGGAAAAGATCTCAGACAGTCCTTCTGAGTCAGGCTGTCCTGGGGAGGAGCCTCTTAGGTTTTCAGCGGCCCTGCTAGCTACCCAAGCACTCAGGGGGTGCCCCACTCCCACGGAATAGCTGCTCAGCACCACCAGCCCCCTGGAAGAGCCCCTGCAGCCCAGAAAAGCTGCAACAAGCTTGGCCAGACTGCCTACATTCTCAGGCCATCCTTCTGAGTTGGGCTGCCCTAGGGAAGAGCCTCTTAGGTTCTCAGTGACCCAGATAGCTGCTCCAGTCCCTAGGGGGTGCTGCACTCCTGAGGAACAGCTGCCCAACACCGCCAACCCCCTGCAAGAACCCCACAGCCTAAAAACACCAGAGCAAGCTCTGCATGACCAAGTGAAATCTGCTACCATCGTGGTGTGGACCTCCCAGTCCTGTCTGCCCTCAGGAAGTCCTCCTTTGCTTCAAAGAAACACTGCTAGCCCCATCAACACTCCAGAAAAGCCACACTGCCTCAAGAAAAGATTGACCAACAACGCCAGCCCTCAGGAAATATTCCATGGCAGTGACAAGGCAAACACTGCCCGATAACGGAGAGTACAACTCCCTCAGGAGAGAGAAAACAACAAGCAAGATGAAGAAGCAGAGAAACCACCCCCAGTCAAACCAACAGGAGAACTCACCTAAAACAGCCAACAATGAAACAGATCCCTGCAGTCAGACGGACCTGGAGTTCAAAAGAGAAATAGGGAAAATACTGAAGGAATTAAGAGAAGATATGAACAGTAATGCAGATACCCTCAGAAAGGAACTAGAAAATATAAGGAGGAGCCAAGAAAAACTAGAACATTCATTGGCAGAGATGCAAACTGAACTAAGGGCAGTAAAAACCAGAATGAATAATGCAGAAGAACGAATCAGTGATATGGAAGATAGAATAATGGAAATCACTCAATCCGGTCAACAGACAGAAAACCAAATCAAAAAACAGGAAAGCAATATAAGAGACCTATGGGATAATATAAAGTGGGCCAATCTACGCATAATAGGAATTCCAGAAGGAATAGAAAAAGATAAGGGGATGGAAAATATATTTGAAGAAATTATCGATGGAAACTTCCCAAATCTAAAGGATACTGGGTTCAAGATACAAGAAGCACAGAAGGCCCAAACAAACTGAACCCAAATAGACCCACAGCAAGACACATCATAATAAAAATGGCAAAAATTAGTGATAAAGAGAGGATCCTAAAGGCAGCAAGAGAAAAACAGAATGTTACCTACAAGGGAACCCCCATAAGATTATCAGCTGATTTCTCTACAGAAACACTACAGGCCAGGAGGGAATGGCAAGAGATATTTAAAGTGCTAAAAGGAAAAAGCATGCAACCTAGAATACTCTATCCAGCAAGAATATCATTTAAAATAGAAGGGGAAATAAAAATTTTTTCCAACAAACAAAAACTTAAAGAATACAGCACAAAACCCAGGTTCAAGGAAATATTGAAAGGGCTTCTCTAAACCAAAAAGAAAGGAAGGAAAGGGAAGAAAAAATAAAAGAAAAGAAACCGCAATCAGAGAGCAGTCACTCAAATAAGCCAGCATACAGATTTAATCATGAACATGCTTCAAACAAAATAAAATTAAAAAGAAAAAAATAAAAAAGAGTCATCAAAACCATAAAATGTGGGCAAGGGATGTTAGGAAGTAAATAACCCTTTTTGTTTGTTTGTTTGTATGTTTCTCTTCTTAATTTTAATATAGTAATGAAGTGTTTGAACTTACAGGACCATCAGGCTAAAACACACAATTATGGGAAGGGGTTACCATACTTAAAAAACAGGGCAACCACAAGCCAAAACCAAATATTGCATTTGCAAAAAATGAAAAAAAAATACACTCAAGCAGATAATAACAGGAGACCATCCAACCAAAAAAAAAAAAAAAGAAAGGAAGAATGGAGAACCATAGAATCAACTGCAACACGAGGTTCAAATGGCAATAAATAATCATCTATCAATTATCACCTTAAATGTCAATGGACTGAATGCCCCAATCAAAAGACACAGAGTGGCTGAGTGGATAAAAAGGCAAAAACCTTCAATCTGCTGCCTACAAGAAACTCACCTTAGGACAAAAGATACATATAGATTGAAAGTGAAAGGGTGGGGAAAAATATTTCACGCCAATAGACATGACAGAAAAGCAGGAGTCACAACGCTCATATCAGACAAAATAGACTTTAAAACAAAAGACATAAAGAAAGACAAAGAAGGACACTACTTAATATTAAGGGATCCATCCAAGGAGAGGATGTTACTATCATCAACATATATGCCCCAAATATAGGAGCACCCAGATACATACAACAAATATTAACAGACATAAAGGGAGATATTGATGAGAATACAATCATTGTAGGAGACCTTAATACCCCCCTCACATCAATGGACAGATCCTCTAGACAGAAAACCAATAAAGCAACAGAGATCCTAAAGGAAACAATAGAAAAGATAGACTTAATTGATATCTTCAGGACACCACATCCAAAAAAAAATCAGAATACACATTCTTCTCAAATGCTCATGGAACATTCTCAAGAATCGACCACATATTGGGACACAAAACTAACCTCAATAAATTTAGGAGCATAGAAGTTATCTCAAGTATCTTCTCTGACCACAAGGCCATGAAATTAGAAATCAACCATGGGAAAAGGAAAGAGAAAAAACCTACTACATGGAGACTAAACAACATGCTACTAAAAAACCCATGGTCAATGAGGAAATCAAGAAGTAAATTAAAAACTACCTTGAAACAAATGATAATGAAGACACAACCACTCAAAATCTATGGGATGCTGCGAAAGCAGTGCTCAGAGGGAAATTTATAGCAATACAGGCCTTTCTCAAAAAAGAAGAAAGATCCCAAATTGACAACTTAACCCTCCACCTAAATGAATTAGAAAAAGAAGAACAAAAAAGACCTAAAGTCAGGAGAAGGAAGAAAATTATAAAGATCAAAGAAGAAATCAATAAAATAGAGATTCAAAAAACAAGAGAGAAAATTAATAAAACCAAGAGCTGGTTCTTTGAAAAGGTAAACAAAATTGACAAACCCCTGGCCAGACTCACTAAAAAGAGGAGAGAAAGAACTCAAATAACCAAAATTATAAAGGAAAAAGGAGAAATCACAACGGATACAGCAGAAATACAAAAAACCATAAGAGAATACTATGAACAACTATATGGCAACAAGTTTGACAATCTGGAAGAAATGGACAATTTTCTAGAATCTTACAGCCTGCCAAAACTGAATCAAGAAGAAACAGACCAACTGAACAGACCAATCACTAGAAATGAAATTGAAGAGGTCATAAAATCACTCCCTACAAATAAAAGTACAGGACCAGATGGCTTCACAGGCGAATTCTATCAAACATATAAAGAGGAATTGGTGCCCATCCTCCTTAAACTCTTTCAAAAGGTTGAAGAAGAAGGGTTACTCCCAAAGACATTCTATGATGCCACCATCACCCTCATTCCAAAACCAGGCAGAGATACCACCAAAAAAGAAAACTATCGGCCAATATCATTGATGAATATAGATGCAAAAATTCTCAACAAAATCTTAGCCAACCGAATCCAACAACATACCAAAAAAATTATACACCATGACCAGGCTGGGTTCATCCCAGGTTCACAAGGATGGTTCAACATACGCAAATCAATCAGCATCACACACCACATTAACAAAAAAAAAGTCAAAAATCATATGATCATCTCAATAGACGCAGAAAAAGCATTTGACAAAGTCCAACATCCATTCTTGATCAAGACCCTCGCCAAAGTGGGTATAGAGGGAACATTCCTGAATATAATCAAAGCCATTTATGATAAACCCACAGCAAATATAATCCTCAATGGGGAAAAACTGAAAGCCTTCTCACTCAAATCTGGAACAAGACAGGGATGCCCACTCTCACCACTGCTCTTCAACATCGTTTTGGAAGTCCTAGCCACAACAATTAGACAAACCAAAGAAATAAAAGGCATCCATATACGAAGAGAAGAGAGAAAACTGTCACTGTATGCAGATGACATGATACTATACATAGAAAACCCTAAGGACTCCACCCACAAACTACTTGAACTGATTAATAAATTCAGCAAAGTAGCAGGATACAATATTAACATTCAGAAGTCAGTTGCATTTCTGTATACCAGCAATGAAATATTAGAAAAGGAATACAAAAATACGATACCTTTTAAAATTGCACCTCACAAAATCAAATACCTCGGAATACACCTGACCAAGGAGGGAAAGGACCTATATGCCGAGAACTATAAAACTTTAATCAAAGAAATCAAAGAAGATGTAAAGAAATGGAAAGATATTCCATGTTCCTGGATTGGGAAAATCAATATTGTAAAAATGGCCATACTACCCAAAGCAATCTACAGATTCAATGCAATCCCTATCAAATTACCCATCACATTTTTCACAGAACTAGAACAAACAATCCAAACATTTATATGGAACCACAAAAGACCCAGAATCGCCAAAGCAATCCTGAGAAACAAAAACCAAGCAGGAGGCATAACTCTCCCAGACTTCAAGAAATACTACAAAGCCACAGTCATCAAAACAGTGTGGGACTGGTACCAAAACAGACAGACAGACCAATGGAACACAATAGAGAACCCGGAAATAAACCCTGACACCTATGGTCAATTACTCTTTGACAAGGGAGGCAAGAACATCAAATGGGAAAAAGAAAGTCTATTCAGCAAGCATTGCTGGGAAACCTGGACAGCTGCATGCAAAGCAATGAAACTAGAACACACCCTTACACCATGCACAAAAATACACTCAAAATGGCTGAAAGACTTAAATATATGACAGGACACCATCAAACTCCTAGAAGAAAACATAGGCAAAACACTCTCTGACATCAACATCATGAATATTTTCTCAGGTCAGTCTCCCAAAGCAGTAGAAATAAGAGCAAAAATAAACCCATGGGACCTCATCAAACTGACAAGCTTTTGCACAGCAAAGGAAACCCACAAGAAAACAAAAAGACAACTTACAGAATGGGAGAAAATAGTTTCAAATGATGCAACTGACAAGGGCTTAATCTCTAGAATATATAAACAACTTATACAACCCAACAGCAAAAAAGCCAATCAATCAATGGAAAAATGGGCAAAAGACCTGAATAGACATTTCTCCAAAGAAGATATACAGGAGTTCCCGTCATGGCACAGTGGTTAACGAATCCGACTAGGAACCATGAGGTTGCGGGTTCGGTCCCTGCCCTTGCTCTGTGGGTTAACGATCCGGTGTTGCCGTGAGCTGTGGTGTAGGTTGCAGACACGGCTCGGATCCCACGTTGCTGTGGCTCTGGTGTAGGCCGGTGGCTACAGCTCCAATTCGACCCCTAGCCTGGGAACCTCCATATGCCGTGGGAGTGGCCCAAGAAATACCAAAAAGCCAAAAAAAAAAAAAAGAAGATATACAGATGGCCAACAAACACATGAAAAAATGCTCAACATCGCTGATTATAAGAGAAATGCAAATCAAAACTACCAGGAGATACCACCTCACACCAGTCAGAATGGCCATCATTAATAAATCCACAAATAACAAGTGCTGGAGGGGCTGTGGAGAAAAGGGAACCCTCCTGCACTGTTGGTGGGAATGTAAACTGGTACAGCCACTATGGAGAACATTTTGGAGATACCTTAGAAATCTATACATAGAACTTCCATATGACCCCGCTATCCCACTCTTGGGCATCTATCCGGACAAAACTCTACTTAAAAGAGACACGTGCACCCGCTTGTTCATTGCAGCACTATTCACAATAGCCAGGACATGGAAACAACCCAAATGTCCATCGACAGAGGATTGGATTCGGAAGAGGTGGTATATATACACAATGGAATACTACTCAGCCATAAAAAAGAATGACATAATGCCATTTGCAGCAACATGGATGGAGCTAGAGAATCTCATACTGAGTGAAATGAGCCAGAAAGACAAAGACAAATACCATATGATATCACTTATAACTGGAATCTAATATCCAGCACAAATGAACATCTCCTCAGAAAAGAAAATCATGGACTTGGAGAAGAGACTTGTGGCTGCCTGATGGGAGGGGGAGGGAGTGGGAGGGATCGGGAGCTTGGGCTTATCAGACACAACTTAGAATAGATTTACAAGGAGATCCTGCTGAATAGCATTGAGAACTTTGTCTAGATACTCATGTTGCAACAGAACAAAGGGTGGGGGAAAAAAATATAATTGTAATGTATACATGTAAGGATAACCTGACCCCCTTGCTGTACAGTGGGAAAATAAAAAAATTAAAAAAAAAGAAAGAAAATGCAATTCAAAAAAAAAAAAAAGATTTTGAATCCAGACACTTTCTTGTCAATTGTGCAATTTCCCTTTATATAAAATTTGAGGTAATAACACTTACCTCATAGGATTGCACAGTTAAAAAAAATGATATTCAATAAAAAAAATACAAAGCTGGATACTTCTTGAAGATCCCTATACATCATTATCATCACAATATCACTATGAAATAGCTATGGTATAGGAATGGAGAATCAGATCGTAAATGGCTTGCCATGGCTAACAGACCGCTCACTATAGATCAACAGCTGTGTGCAAGGCATCCTTCTAGAAACTGGGGACACAAGAATAAAGTCAGACAGAAAGCCTTCGCTTATGAAACTTACATTCTAGGAAAGTACCTGACACAGGCTGCCCCAGCTGGACTCAGAGGAAAGTGGGCGGCACTTAGCAGAGCGTTTGCTAAGCCCCAGATGAGAGCCAATCAGGGGAAGGAAGGCCTGTCTGGGGCCATAAGCAGCAGCAGGCAGGCCGACCAGGAGCCTGTGCAGCTGAGGGAGCCTCGGGGTCGAGGCGGAGGGTGGTGGTGCTCATAATGGCTCTCCACTCACAGAAAGGGCTCTGCCAGTGCCCAACTCAGCACTTGAAGGGGACTCAAGTCTCAAAGGATTTCCTGCTGCTTTGTCCTTAAAGTACACTCTGCTGTCATTGCTGTTTACAAAGAATGGAAAGAAAGCTAGATGCCCAGCACTGGTACTCAAAAAGCTTTTAGGGCCTCAATGCTGCACAACCAGATGAACCTGGGGGAAAATGCTGGGTTTGTTTTGAGCAAAGCCATTCCACTCATCTGAGGCTTGGGGAAGAAGTGCCGTGCTGAGCTACAGGTCTCATTTTATAGCCCAAAAGGAGAGAAAGGACACACAAACAGGGTGATTTGAGCAGCCCCTGAATCCCTGGAGTTAGGTGGGTTCATCCTACTAGGATCTGACTCACAGGATGTACCCTCCCAGAGCTGAGCCCGAGGATGGTGCAGGGGGAGCAGACCCAGGGGGCCCCTTCCATCCTGTGGCACAGTCCAGCCCAAACTCCAAGTGCAACTGTCCGAGGCTATTTCTCTTCCCTAAACAAAAGCTGGAGCTGCAGTTGAGCCCAGGAAGGGGAGGTACTGCAGGGAGCATGCTATAAAGGCTTCAGCCAAAGGTGACAATGGCAGGGCCTTGGAAACAGCTAGAGAAACGACAGCCTTAGGAAACACAAGACACAGAGTTCCCATCATGGCACAGCGGAAACAAATCTGACTAGGAACCATGAGGTTGCGGGTTCAATCCCTGGCCTCACTCAGTGGGTTAAGGATCTGGCATTCTGTGAGCTGTGGTGTAGGTTGCAGATGCCGCTGGCGTGGCTGTTGCTGTGGCGTAGGCCAGCAGATGTAGCTCCAATTAGGCCCCTAGCCTGGGAACATCCATATGCCATGAGTGCAGCCTTAAAAAAAAAATAAAAACAAACTCAAGACACAACCACAAGAACAGAAACAAGACACACAAAAGTGAGGTGTGGAACATGATCCACAGACCATAAAACTGTGACACCACCAGGGGGTGCTGAGGAGTCTGTCAGCAAGAGATGCTCAGAACCTCCTCCCAGGGTCTCCTGGGTGTGACCCTATTACTGCCCTTGCTGTCTGTGTTCCCTGTGCCTGAGCACTGGGGAGAGCAGGCCTCTAACCCTAGGATGTGTAAATGGGTTTCCGGGAAGGAATACAGCAAAGCATGAGATGTCTAATTAGTATACCTTAGTACATAATTGCACACCATGTATTTGAAGACCCTAAGTGCACATTTTTACATTGATCTCCCGTAAATGTCATTTTCAGAGATTATACCCATATTAATATAAGACAGCTGATAATATAGCCAACCATGACTCTTACCTGCCCACATGGCATGAACTGGTCCTACCAGATCTGTGTTGGCTGGACCTGTTTATTCACTCGAAAAAAGAGGGGATGTTCTGGATAATCTCTACAAGAGGTGATGTTAAATCTGCAAAGACCCAGTGTCACCCCAGCTCCTTCCATGGATAGGAAAGAGGAAACTGATATCTTTCTTGAGTGATTCAAAATCCTCATTAAGTTACAGAGGCCTCAAGGCAATACTGATTAAGCTGTTTCTCCACCTTTCATCCACAGGCACCCCTGGAAAAGAAATCAGGCACCAGGAAGTGAATGGCTGGGTATTTAGGTTGCACAATGGACCAGATTCGGTTTTCTAGAGACCTTATTGGTGGTGTCCTCCGAGCACAGGGGACAAGGAGGAGACTGAAGAAGGATGCAGGCCACTCCAGGCCGATAGACAGCAGGTTTAATAAGCAAGAGAATTTACATATGAGGCTTGTCCTGGCAGGAGCTAGAGAAATAAATCTGCACATGCACCCACTAGAATCTTTAAAATTTCTACAAGGCTTTAACTGAGTTCAGTAACATACACCATCTGGATGGTCTTGAAACTTAACAACACTTTTGGCTTGAACCTAGTCAGAGCCCAGATTGGGACTTAAAACCATGTGCCAGGACTGCAACCTAGCCAAAACCCAGATTAGGACTTGAACCCACAGGCCAGGATTCAAACCCTGCCTAAACCCAGATTGGGATTTGAACCCACAGTTTTTAAATTGGAATCACTCACCCAGTGTCTGGATTTACTGAGGTTCAGGTTTTTTGTGCCTCAGCGCAGAAGTAATTCAGTGAGAGACAAAGCAACAGGCAAGAAATAGGGCAGGCAAGGAGGCTCTGCCCTCCCAGGGTTCAGTGGGCTGTTTTTAATCCACAGGAAGTGGGGGGTGGGAAAAGACCGCCTCTTCCTCTTTCTTCAGATAGACTTCTGGCTTATTCAAATCAGGAGAAGGGCAGTCCTTAAACTTCTGCCCTTGGTCTGAGCTTGAAGGCATTTCACTTAATGACTTGAGGCATATCTTGTGTTCTCATTAGATAATCAAGCCTGCTTCGCTCCAATGGCCCTCTTGAGTAATTATTATCTTACACTGGTCTCCCAGAGTTCCCTAGGCTTCCCTCTCTATCTATGGTCCCCTTCTGGGACTTCAACTACTACCTATGTAATTATCCTACTCCATCCCTATTGGTCCCAATGACACCTTACTCTCTCCAGGCTACTTCCTTGAAACGGCTCCCACTGCAGAACCAGTGTGCAGAATGTATATTCTATGACAGAAGAAGGGGTGGGGAGCCTCTGACTGCCCAGATCCAGTTCATACATCACCTGGAGATCATATCCCCTTGAGAGCCTTCTCCAAGAGACCTGAATTAAAAGGCTGAAACAAGGAGCACCTGAGGCTTTGGGAAGAGCATGTTTCTCTGAGACCTAGCATGTGTATTGAGGGGTATTCAACTAAAGTTTAAGGAGGGTAGAGATACAGTCTAGATAAAACTAAATCTCAAGGACAGAAACTTTAACAGAGAAAGAAAACCCCCCAAGTGTCTTCAACCAAATTAATAATGTTTGATTGTGCAAGCTGGGAAATACACACAGAGCCATTCATTGTATCACTTTATATTACTTAGTAAATATCCAAAACATTTCAAAAGTTTTAAAGGAAAAAAAAACGTTAAAGAAGAGAAAAAAGTGGAGGAAGGAGGGAAGAAACGAAGGAAATGAAAAGCAAGGTCCAGAAAAATAACTTTGGTTACAAGTTTTTGAACATCAACATAGGAATGCACTCTTACTCAAAGCGGGAATCCATACCTAATACAGGTGGCCAGACCTGCTCTTGTACCATGAACCTCTTCTGCTTTTTTTATTATTATTATTTTTTAATAGTTATTTCCCCAATACAATTTTTTTTCCTACTGTTCAGCATGGTGACCCAGTTACACATACATGTACATATTCTATCTTGCAGCTCTATTCACAATAGCCAAGACACGGAAACAACCCAAATGTCCATCGGCAGATGATTGGATTAGGAAGATGTGGTATATATACACAATGGAATACTACTCAGCCATAAAAAAGAACAAAATAATGCCATTTGCAGCAACACAGATGGAGCTGGAGACTCTCTTCTGCTTTTTTTGTTAATTGAAATCTAACTCACCATTAAAGTCACCTATTTTAAAGTGAACAATTCAATGATTTTTAGTATTTTCAGAGCTGTATAATCATCACCACAATTTAATTTTGGAACAAAAGATCCAAAGAACAAAATCAACCCCAAAATAAATCTCATAGCCATTCACAGTAATACCCCATTCCTGCCCCTCTCCTCCAGCCCAAGCAAGCAATAATCTACTTTCTGTCTTTACAGATTTGGTTATTCTGGGCATTCTGTATAAATAGAATCATACAAGATGTGATGTGGTCATTTGTGACTGGTATCTTTCACTTAAAATAATCAAGATTAATCCATGGCCTAACTCTAGGTTACAAAGATCCTATTTCTTACATCTAAGAGTTTTATAGTTTTAGCTCTTATATTTAGGACTATCCTCTCATCGAAGTTGTTTTGTATGTGGCTGTGATACAGGGGTTCAACTTAATTCTTTTTAATGTGGATAGCCAATTATTGAAAAGACTATTATACCCCCCCCATTAAATTGTCTTGGCACCTTTGTCGAACATCAATTAACCATAAATATAAGGATTTATTTCTGGACTCTTAATTCTCTTCCATTGATCTACATATCTATCCTTATGTTAGTATCTCATTGTCTTGATTACTGTAGCTTTTTAGAAAGTTGTAAAATCAGGAACTTTGAATACTCTGTGTTCTTTTTTTTTAAGATTATTTTGGCTACTTCAAGTTCCTTGCATTTCCATATGAATCTCCAAATCAGCTTGTCAATTTCTACAACCAAAAAAAAATGCAGCTAGAATTTCAGTAAATACATATTAAATCTATAGTTCATTTGGAGAATGCTGCCATCTGATCCATGAATGTGCAATGCCATTCCTCTTTTTTTGGCCTTCTTTAACTTTCTTCAACAATATTTTCAAGTTTTCAGTGCACAAGTCTTGCAATTCTCTTGTTAAATGTACCCTAGGATTTCTTAACATACAACATGCCCTAAGTAATATTCTTTTTTCTGTTATTACAAATAAAATTATTTTCTTGATTTCATTTTCAGATTGTTCAGAGCTATTGTATAGAAGAAGCTACTGAGTTTCATATATCCTTCAACCTTGTTAGCTTGTCTTTGGTTTTTGATAATTTGATTATTAACTGTTGAGGTCTGGATTTCTTTTGTGTTTAATCTGAAGTCTGTTGAATTGCTTATATGTTTATACTGATACTTTTCATCAATTTGGAAAAGTTTGGGCCATTATTCAAATATCTTTTCTGCCTCTTCCTCTCCCCCCTCCCCTGCTGTTACTCCTATTTGTGTATGTTGGTATACTTTATGGTGACCCATGAGTCTCTTAGGATCTGTTCATTTTTCTTCTTTCTTTTTTCTTTCTGCTCTACAGAATGGATAATCTTAATTGACCTATGTTCATATTTGCTGATTCTTTCTTCTACTTGCTCAAATTGGTTGTTGAGCTCTTAGGGTGATTTTTTTTTTTAATTTCAAGTATAATTTTCAACCCTCAAATTTCTATTTTTTGTATAATTTCTATCTCTTTAGGAGATACTCTTTAATTAGTGAGAGTAATAACTCACTTTACTTCTTTTAACATGATTTCCTTTCATTCTTTGAGCATACTTACGACAGCTGATGTAAAGTGTTTGCCTAGTAAGTCCAACATCTGGGTTCCCTCAGGGACAGTTTTATTGATCACTTTTTTTCCTATATCTAATCCATATCTTTCTGCTTTTTTGCGCATTTTATAAATGTTGTGAAAATCCAGACATTTTAGATAATCTTATGTGACAACTTTGGAAATCAGATCCACCCATTCTCCCAGGCTTTGTTCTTGTTGCTATATTTTGCTGCTGTGGTTGTTTTTGTTGTTAATGCTGATTCTTTGTTTCCTACAGTGTACAGTCACTGAAATCTCTGCATGGTTATCTTTGTGGTCAGCTAATGACTGACAGATGTTTCCTGAAATACTTCAAGGCAATAAATATTCCACCTTTACCAAGGAGCTCTGTTACATGTTGAGGCATACATTCAGCACTGTGGTAATTTACAGGTCTAGTGTAGTCATCACTTCCTACTTATGGAGAGTCTCAGGGTCAGCCAAATCTAAGACATCAGGGCCATTTGGGTATTTTTTAGTCATGTGCATTGCCCTACCCCTGATTGTGGCCTTCTAAATCCCCATACCTTTTTAAAATCCCTTATAACCATCTCATGTCCCAGACTTTCTAAGTTTTTTGGCCAGCTTCTTGTTTGTTCCAACTGGTATGTCTACCTCAGGCAGCTGCAATATTAAAAAACCGATACTGATTGTTTTTGACAAATGCCCTAGAGATACAGTTTTCCTATTGTGCTCTAAGTGGCATAAAATATAACAGTCTTATAAATGATTATTTTTCAGGGAGGTAGCAGACATGTCAAGTAGTGGCAGTTCTCTGGGGATAAGTCATTTTGAGGAGCACCAACACAGTCTGCCCCTACCAATGGCTATTAAGTGCTGCTGGTTTTCATGCTACTATGGTTACAAAGCCTATGGTTTTCAAGGCTACCATGGAGCTGAAGGAAGGGAGTTGAGAATAGAGGAAAGTAAAATGCCACACAGAGTTCACTATTTTTACTGAGAGTCAGTTATTTTTCTTGAATAACATGCTTTAGATCCTTTCTAGCCTTTGGTTAATTTCCAGAGTTCTGTCAAAGTTGATTTTGACATTTTTTTGCCAATTTTTGGGCAGCTTTTACAGGAGTGGATTTATAAAGATTCTCACTCCACTATTCTAGAAGTTCTGGCTCCTCTTCTTTAAGGCACTTACCACAGTTGAATTTTATCTATGCAATTGCTTCATGAATATGTGTCTCTTCCCTTATCATTAAGTGTCATGAAGACAATGTCTTTATTTTGGTTATATTTTATCTTTCTAGATTATATCACAGTGACACATAGTAGGCATTCAATAAATCAACAACAGATCATTAGCACAGGCTAGTAAATAGACACAATCTCCACAGATGGTACCATGATAAATAATTGTTAACTGAACTCCAAGGAGCCCTCAATCTTGATGAACTGAACTTTTCATACCTCTTCAGGAATGCACATTATCACTGTTCTGAAAACTCTGACTTCCTCTTTATCTCACCATCTTTGCTGATAATTTTGGCTTATTCGCCATTGAAAATATCAGACCAAAAATACCTTCCACCTTCCACCTCCAAATATATCAATATATCCATATTGGTTCCCATATTCTTCTTCTTTCCTCCTGTTACAATGGTATGACAGCCCCTCTTCCTGGCAAATGTCAATGCCTGTGTTTCCTGTATGCAACCCTTCCTGCTCTCTCAAGAACCTCATCTCATTTATTCTCCTTCTCCTCACCTGCGTCTTCATCTGTTTCAGCTCTACTGAATTGTTTCCAGCTGCATTAGGACTTTTTTTAAACTTACGTTTTTTAATATACTGAGCGTGGACCTCAGCTAATAAACCCAGCTTGGAAGCCCTTCTAGTGGTGCTTCATTCTCTATTTTCAAGCCAAATTTCTTCATAAGTTTGGCTACAAATTGTGGCTCCATTTCCTTACCTTCCACGTAGTATTTAACCCATTCTTAGCTGTGTTCTATGTCCACTAGGCAGCTAAAATGGCTCTGATATTTACATTTCATTCTTTCAACAATTATTGAGTACCCCAAATCAGTGCCAAACACTGTTCTAGGAATAAGACATATAAAATAAACAATATGATAAATATGATGATTAAGACCTTTGGACATTTTTTTTTTGTCTTTTTGCTATTTCTTGGGCCACTCCCGCGGCACATGGAGGTTCCCAGGCTAGGGGTCGAATCGGAGCTGTAGCCACCGGCCTACGCCAGAGCCACAGCAACGCGGGATCCGAGCCGCATCTGCAAACTACACCACAGCTCACGGCAACGCTGGATCGTTAACCCACTGAGCAAGGGCAGGGACCGAACCCGCAACCTCATGGTTCCTAGTCGGATTCGTTAACCACTGCGCCACGACGGGAACTCCTGGACATTTTCTTTCATCAGCATCCGGCACATCTGGCCACCACCTGTCTTGGAAATGCCTTCCTTCCTTGATTTCAGGCCTCCTTATTCCTATCTCTCCAGCTCCTCTTCAGCCTCCTTTGCTGGATCTTTGTCATAGTTCTGTTCTTTATGGCTGATGTTTTTTTATTATTATTATTAAGGTGAAATGTAAAATTAACCACTTAGTTCTAGTCTTCAAATGTTATATTTTTTCTGGAATTTTCTTCTCTTCTTCTTTTCTACTCTCTTTATAAAGAATCTCTTCTGCTGCTTTAATTTTAAATGCCTTCCATTTGTATACCTCCATTTATAGTTACAGCCTAAAACTCTCTTTAAACTGAGGTTCAGACACCAATAAACAATCATCCACACTTGATTATTTCATAGAGACTTCAAACCCAGTGTTTCTCTCAAAAACCTGCTGTTCCTCCTCCAGTGTCCCTATGGGACCAACATCCATTCTACTGTGACAGTAGAAAACTTTGCAGTCATCCTGGACACTTCTCTTTTCCTCAAAATTCATGCCAGTTTTACAAACAAAAGAGGTCTCAGATTCATCACTCTCCACTTCCACCAATTGCACTCTGAACTCTCATCCTGCAGCATGTTCTCAACTCTTCTCCCAATATCATGTCCCCACTCCTACCAAATCCACTCTCCACACAGTAAAATGAACTTTATCCTCCCTGACCAAGTCAGGCATCCAAATGTAAGCTTTCATAGTTTTCTCAACTTCTTGATTCACTCTTTGCTATTTAAATTATTTCATGATTAGTTTTAATTCCCCCCCCCCAGTAGAATGTAAACTCCATAAGGGCAGAAAGAGTGTTCTCAGTGGTTTGATCAAGGTCTAATAAAAGTTCTTAAATAGAGTAAGTGTTTAATAAATACTTGCTAAAAGTTGCTAAACAAATGCATCATCTTCCTAAGCCTATGTCACAGTAAAGAGCATCAATTATAAGAAGCCAGTCATGGGAGCAAAAGCCACAAATGCAATCCTTGATATGACCTTCTCCCTTGTCCATCACCTTTAAGCCATCATCAAGGCTTTTGTTTTTGACCTGAAAAAAAAATTATACCTAAGGTCTAACTACTGCTGGCCATCTCCACATTCTAGCCTGGATTTCCAAAATAGCTATCTTACCCACTCTCACTCTTGCCTCTCTCCATGGGGCAAGTCAAATGTGTTACTGGCCCCCTTTTAACCCATCACTAGTCTCCACAGTTCCCAGAAGAAAGTCCAAAATGCTCAGAAGATCCAGGAGATCCAGCCTTGCCAGCTTCATTTGGTGTGTTTTCTTCTTTCTGCTTTCTATGAGTACTTTGGATGCTGTCTTAAGGCCCTCTGAATCCTCAGGATCCTCTTACATACCAGTGACTCTGCCTGAAGTTCTCTTCTGATACCTCTGTTTGAGTTTTTCCTGCTCATCCTTCATGTCACAGCTGAAATGTCATCCCAGTACAAGTGGCTGAAACACAAAGGTTATTAACTCTCATACATAATGAGGAATCCCAAAGAAGAAAGTCTCCAGCTAAATATTGTCAGGGCTATGAAAGACTTTCCTTGGCTTTGCCCTCCTGGTCTCAGGAGGGCTGCAGCCCTTTCAATCATCAAGCTGTCCCAACATTATGAAAAGTGGGAAGAAAGGGGCATTTTTCTTATACTCTCTCCTCTTTGCAGGGAGGGAAATCCTTCCCAGAAGCTCCTCAGTGAACTACCATTTACACCCCATTGTTCAGAACTGGTCATACACGGTTCTAATTTTTATTGCTACATAATCAACCACCACAAAACCTAGTGACATAGAACAATGACCATTTTATTTTACTCTCAGAGTCTGTGGATCAGGAACTGTGACAGGCATTTCCCCTGTGATATATGGTGCCTTAGCTTGGAACACTGCATTGGCAGGGGATGATCTGAAAGGTTGGGGGCTCAACTTGGAAGCTTCTTCACTCACATGTCTGACACATGGGCTCAAAGCTCACGCTCAGGATTGTTGACCAGCACACCCACATGTACCTTCTCCAGGTAACTTGCGCTTCCTCACAGCATGGTGGAGAAATTCCAAGAGGAGGCATTCAGGTAAGACATTACAAGAGAATTTAATGGATGTCGCATAATCTCGGAAGTCATACAGTGTCAATGCCTCCATGTTCTGCTGGTTGAAGCAGTCACAACCCTCCCAGACACAAGGGAAGGGAAACCCTTCAACTCAATGGGAGGCATGTCAAAGAATCTGAACTCACAATTTAAATCAGCCCCTAAACCAACTGTAATAGGCTGGCCAACAAAACTGAACAAAATAAAGGTCCTACCTCAAGGAAGAAGGGAAAATGGCTGTTGGTTTCACAACAAAGACCATCTTCTAGAGTCATCCAGTCCATCCTCACCACTACCACCAACTCAAGGCATCAACCCTCTTTACAAATACCCCTCTTGAAATGGTCAACCAAACTTCAATGACAGGGAGACCTCTCTCTTCCCAAAATAATGGATTTACATTTGGAAAGTTGCTTTACCAAATCAGACTTATCCCAAGAAAAATATTTTTCTTCATGTTAGGCCACTTTGGTCTGAGCTGAGGATGAGAAATGGGAAACTTCAAGAAGGTGAGACAAAATGATGGGCTGCTTGATCAGAGTTATCAGGTCCTTGAAGGGGGTGGACATTCAAGAATTGTGGCTTGGTGGATTGCAAGGACCTTTGTCTCTGTCAAAAATTATATTGTCCAGTGACCAGATACATTTTAAATAAATCACTCTGGATTTTATTCGCTTGCCTTCAACACTACATTTATGACGTGGCCTTTGAAAAGGCCATCAATCCCTCCTGGAATCCTCTCAGTGCAAAGATTTCACTGAAAGGTCTGGAGCAGGTAGAGGAGACACACCAGGCATAAACTTCACCCCTTCTCAATTTTCCTTCTAAGTGATTCCTTCGACTTTTGAAGACATGGAAGTAAGAGCGTAGTCTTACCTGGGGGTCCTGCAGGCAGCTCTTACTGCACACATCCTAAGCAGAATTCATTATCCCATCACTGAAACTTGCTCAGACTCCTGTGTTTGTAAACTCATTCACAGGCATCTCCTTCTAGCTAGCAACTGAACCAGAAATTCTGGAGTGGTTTTTAAATTATTCCTGTCTGCTTAACTGCCAACATTTAAACTTCACCACATCCTTCCAGACTGTCTCAGCAATGTTTCTTCCCCATCACCATACTTACTGGTTGGTTCAGGGCATCCCTGTCTCCTTGCAGGGCTCTTGCTGTGACTTCATGCCTGGCCACCCTCCTCCAGGGTCTGCCCCTCCATCCTGCTGCCACAGGAATCCAATACTACCACTTCCCCACAAACTTCTGCCTACCCCTTACTCCTGTGCCTATAAGATTAAGCCCCAACTCTTTAGCTCTATACACAAGACTTCTGATATATAGTCTCAGCACAAACTGTACTCCAGTCTCTAAGCTAACACACCCAACTCTTGAGCCTTCTCACCATTTGACTAATATGTCAGATTTCCAATTCTTACCTTTACATAAAGCTGTTTATTATCCTAAAAATACAGATCACCTCTCCCTTACTTTGCACAAGACTGCTTGCTTAAAGATCTAAATTAAATGTTACTTTATTTGTTTTTTATTATTATAATCATATCCAGAGTTTATTGAGCATATTCTATATACCAGCCCATGTGCTAAGCACCTTATGCAGATTATCTCATTTAATATTTACAGCCACCCTGTGAGTCATGCAGATGAGGAGCTGGGACTTGAAGTGGTCCACTGGCTTACATTCACATAACCAGAATTCCAAAGCTGGTGCCCATAACCCCTCCTTGCCAGAGGCAAATCCAGACAGCCTTCCAATGAGCTCTGTCATAAAGGTCATCAACTCTACTGTGGCATCCAGCAGGTAGTAAAATACAGTTGAACTTGTTTGGATACAAGTTCAACAAAATAACTGTTCAAAAAGTACACTTATTTATAGGACAATCAAGAAAATATAAACACTAACTAAATGTTTGATGACACTAGGAATTATCATTAGTTATTGGTACTATGGTTATGGGGTTTTTTCCTGTCTTTTGTCTTTTTAGGGCTGCACCTGTGACATATGGAGGTTCCCAGGCTAGGGATCTAATTGGAGCTGTTGCTGCCAGCCTACACCACAGCCACAGAAATGCCAGATCCCCAACCCACTGAGCAAGGCCAGGGATCAAACCTGCAACCTCATGGTTCATAGTCAGATTTGTTTCCACTGCGCCATGATGGGAACTCCGTACTATGGTAATGTTTTTAAAAATCATTGTCATTTACATCAACATCATGAATATTTTCTCAGGTCAGTCTCCCAAAACAATAGAAATTAGAGCAAAAATAAACCCATGGGACCTCATCAAACTGAAAAGCTTTTGCACAGCAAAGGAAACCCAAAAGAAACCAAAAAGACCACTTACAGAATGGGAGAAAATAGTTTCAAATGATGCAACAGACAAGGGCTTAATCTCTAGAATATATAAACAACTTATACAACCCAACAGCAAAAAAGCCAATCAATCAATGGAAAAATGGGCAACAGACCTGAATAGACATTTCTCCAAAGAAGATATACAGATGGCCAACAAACACATGAAAAAATGCTCAACATCGCTGATTATAAGAGAAATGCAAATCAAAACTACCAGGAGATACCACCTCACACCAGTCAGAATGGCCATCATTAATAAATCCACAAATAACAAGTGCTGGAGGGGCTGTGGAGAAAAGGGAACCCTCCTGCACTGTTGGTGGGAATGTAAACTGGTACAGCCACTATGGAGAACATTTTGGAGATACCTTAGAAATCTATACATAGAACTTCCATATGACCCCGCTATCCCACTCTTGGGCATCTATCCGGACAAAACTCTACTTAAAAGAGACACGTGCACCTGCATGTTCATTGCAGCACTATTCACAATAGCCAGGACATGGAAACAACCCAAATGTCCATCGACAGAGGATTGGATTCGGAAGAGGTGGTATATATACACAATGGAATACTACTCAGCCATAAAAAAAGAATGACATAATGCCATTTGCAGCAACATGGATGGAGCTAGAGAATCTCATACTGAGTGAAATGAGCCAGAAAGACAAAGACAAATACCACATGATATCACTTATAACTGGAATCTAATATCCAGCACAAAGGAACATCTCCTCAGAAAAGAAAATCATGGACTTGGAGAAGAGACTTGTGGCTGCCTGATGGGAGGGGGAGGGAGTGGGAGGGATCGGGAGCTTGGGCTTATCAGACACAACTTAGAATAGATTTACAAGGAGATCCTGCTGAATAGCATTGAGAACTTTGTCTAGATACTCATGTTGCAGCAGAAGAAAGGGTGGGGGAAAAAAATGTAATTGTAATGTATACATGTGAGGATAACCTGACCCCCTTGCTGTACAGTGGGAAAAAAATAATAATAAATAATTTTAAAAAAATCATTGTCATTTAGAGATATACTAGACTAGAGATGAAATGGTTTGAGGTTAGGATATGCAAGAGGGGATATTATGTGGGTATATTAGACAATACCTCTTGGCATTAGTTTGATAACTATTAAAAAGAGGATATGTATGAAATTCTGCCATTTGTAACATACAGATGGACCTAGAGAATATTATATTATACTTAGAAAACAAATCAGACAGGAAAGACAATATTCTATGTTATCACTTATACATGGAAGCTAAAAAAGGAAACAAATATATACATGACAAAAAAGAAACATACTCACAGATACAAAGAAGTGCTACCTAGTGTTACCATGGTGAGAGGCAAGGAGGGAGGGGCAAAGCAGAAGTAGGACTAAAAGATACAAACTATTATGTATAAAATAGGTTAAGTTACAGGCATAGATTATATAGCACAGAGAACTACAGTCATTATTTTGTAATGATTTTAAATGGAATACAATCTATAAAAATACTGAATCACTGTTAGACACCTGAAACTAATACAATATTATAAATCAACTATACCTAAATAAATAAATAAATAATGGGAGATGTGTCCCCAGAGGTTCATTCTATTATTTACTCTTTTTCTGTGTATGTTCGAAATTCTCTATTACAAAAATATTTCACAGACTCCCTCAAACAAATGACCTTTTGTGCATTTCACCCCACTTTCAAGTCGATAAAGGGAAGAAAACATTTGAGTCTTAATCATCTCCAATCTGTACCTGTAACTGGCACAGAGTAGAAATTCAACTAATGTTCCTTGAGTGATGAGGGAGCAACTATGACAGTCAATTCCAAAGGCAGAGTATGGTGCTACCTGTCCTTCAGACTGTCCCACAGCAGACCAATGACCCTGTGGCCACTAGCATTATGGATGGGTCCCTAAGGAGAGCTGAGTCCAGCAGCTAAAGTCGGACATGCTACTCTTGGGCCAGCTTTCTTGCTTCTAAGATATTTCCACACTGATCCGGTTCTTTGGAACAGAGCTGGCCACTTTGGGATTCCGAGATGCCCTCAGGGACCTTAGCTTGGATTTCTGTATGTGCTTTTTTTGCTTCTATAAGCTACCCCTTGGGCCCCAGCCAGGGAAGGAATTTAGCCTTAACCCTTAAAATGGGGCTATTCACCTCAACCCCATGGCTTGGCTTGACTGCTGATCCTGATCTGGATGAAAGTAATTTGAAGTTAGATATATTTTCTTTGGAGTGACACAAATCTGAGAGCAAAAGACGGAGACTGAATTTCAGAGAAGAATGGACTCATTCAACACCTCTGGCCCCCTCTCCTGCCTTTACCTGCAAATATCTTCATCAGATGGTCACAGCCTTCCTGTCTGCTGTGTGGTTCCTTCTCAGTCCCAGAGCTAAGACTGTCTGGGGAACTCAAGGCAACTCTGGTGTTCTGCTAGCAATGAGTGGTCAGTGTTCTGCTGTTCTCAAGTCACCATGCTCCAAGATCACCAACAGCTACCCTGGAGACTGAGGAAATGCCTTCCCCACTGGGAGCTGAAGGGAGTAGCAGTGAGCAGGTTGCTGGGGTGTGAGGGTGAAGTCTGGCTCCAACTCAGTAGCCTCTGGGGAGTTTGATATTCAAGCCAAGCCTCAGAACAGCCTCCAAAGCAGAAGGAAACAGCTTCAGGGGGAAGAGAGACCAGCAAGCCTGCAAGCACCAAAATCAGGCACACAAACCCCAGGCAAGTCAGTTCTTACAGGCTTCCACTGTTTGAGGCTCATCCTCCTGGGTGCTGGGTGAAGAACTAGATACTTGCTGTATCTAGTCCAAACATCCATGTGTGAGAGATAGACAGCAGCTGAGAAATGTCAAAAGTAATGGCATGTGCAGTTACATAACGGTGTGATGGAGGCTGGGAGGCTCCACCAGATCCCTCCAGGAATGAAGAACTTATTCTCCCAATTGATGCAAGTGCTGCCAGTGAGTGCCCAGGTCATGTTCCTACCCAGGGCAGCCCATGTCCAATAATAGTGCATATGGTGGCATAAAGGCTCAGATCTCTCTTCCCACTGGGACAGCTTTGAACACTTATCCCATCTCCAGATGTCCCCATAAGGTCATTTGAGGTTTCCATTGAAATTTCATCACAGATCAACTTCTCCCTTTACCTAGTCATGCTTCCTGCCCTTCTTCCCTTCCCCTTCTTTCCACAGGTCCCCAAAGCATGCTCTAATAAGCCCATTCCCACTTTACATGTCTCCTGTGTACCAAAGACTGTGAATGGAGCAGGTGATGGAGAGGGAGTAAGATGCAGTCTCTACCTTCAAGAAGCTGGCAGGGGCCCACAGGCGTATGGCTTGACTGTTTGGTAGAGAACACAGCATAATGATTAAGAGTAAAGCTTAAGAGTCTCAAATAGTATTGATGCCATTTTGTAGCTGTGTAATTTGGGGAAAGTCATTTAACCTTTCTAGGCTTCATTTTCCTCAACTGTAAAATGTCAGTAATAACACCTGCTGAACTGGTTGTCATGGGGATTAAATGAGATATGTCTATAAAAAGTTTATGACAGTGTTTGGCCCGATAAACAAAACAACACTATACATCCAAATATTGAAGTATGCTAAGGATGAAAATAATATAGACAAAGGGAGGTTTGATTTTATCTGGGAAGAGAAAGGAAAGACTTCTCAGAGGCAGTGAGGCTTGACCTGGGACATGAACTTGCTTCATTCATTCACATACTGGGGGAGGACATGATGGGAATTCTGGACTAAAATGCCATTGGGCTGAACACGATTCAGCTTCTCTTGATCTGCCATTAAAATTCCATGACAACACAGGAAAGTTGCAAAAATAGGTAACAAGGGATTCCAGTGCAACAGGCAGTTTGAGAAGGATGCCCCCCACCCCCGCCTGCCACTTTTAGCAGCAGTGCATATCAGCAGAGTCTCAGGGTCACTCTGCCTTTTCTCAGTTTGGAGAGACTCTTGTATAGATAAAGCGGAACTGTGATAAAGAAGATGCATCTGGTAGGTATTGCTTAGCTGCAAGTGACAGAAAACCACTGAACCCCTTAAAGACTAAGGAAGGTGTTCTCACAAGACAGCAGTCCACACATGGGCTCCCCCACACTCCATCCTTGTTCTGTGGAGACCCTGACCTTGCCTCCTCCACGCCTGGCTTGGCCCTCATGAAGGCCCCTCATCACCACACCACAAGCAACTTCAGCAACTCCAAGCATCATGTCCAGACACAACAGAGTCCAGAGGCAGGGAAGAGGCTGTATCTTCCTTGTGTTTATTTTCAAGAACAA
This sequence comes from Phacochoerus africanus, assembly GCF_016906955.1. NCBI lineage: Eukaryota > Metazoa > Chordata > Mammalia > Artiodactyla > Suidae > Phacochoerus > Phacochoerus africanus. The sequence continues at coordinate 86,627,758 of NC_062558.1, read as the reverse complement.
AGAAACCTTTCCCAGAAATCCCCCATTCTTCATCGTCAAAATTATGCCACTTGCCCATGTCAGTCACCAATGGTAGTAACTTACCATATGTGTATGTAATACTTTTCCCCTTAACTTTTCATGTCTCTGTTTATTGAGCTAGCTCATTCTTTTCTAATAGCTGCACTGGACTCCATTAGCAGAATGACACCAAAATGACTAGAGAGACAAATCAAAAGCCACCCTCCTGGGGCAGAGGATTTAGGCATCTTCCCTTCCATACAGACCTCGTGCAGAGTGGGATGGAAACTGGCCCAAAACCAGGAACCTGTGTATCAGAAAGACATTGGTAAAATAAATTAGCCTGCTTGATATATAAAAGCAAGGAAGATTATGGTGGAAATGATAGGGACAGTGTAAAGGCCAACATAGGTGATTAAACAGTTAATCCCACAAGGGGATTGTAAGTAGGGAAAAAAAAGTATGGAAGACCCTTGTAAATTAATGATCCCTCCAGAAAGTAGGCTTGCTTAGCAACAAAGCCATACAACAGAAGCATGAAACATGCCCCCAAACAATAAAACAGTGGCGGAATGAGACCCACATCCTGCCCAGTAAGGTCAGTAAGTTAATGATTCATAGAACATGCTTCTCTGCACACACTAAAAATGAAATATAAAGAAATGTGATATTATACTGAAATCTGAGATGGTTTACCACATTTTAGTATATGTTACCACCTTTTTACTCATTTCCATCGTGCAATAACACCCAGGCACACGAAAACTCCCCCACTGTGGAGGAGGAACTGATGATAGAAGCTGGAGGTCTACTCAAGAATGAGGAAGAAGGTGGTCTTCTCCCCTCCTCATTTTTCCTTTGATTATAGAACTGCAGCCCACCGAGTTCTCAGTATGGCACTCCCTTGCCTATCAGCTTGTAAACCTCACAAGCATCCTATTCTAATAAATCACTTTTTACCTTTGCCTGAATTCTTTCTGCACTGAGACTTAGAGAACCAGGCCTCCTCAGAGCACCCCCACCCCATGAAGTGCTTTTCTGTGGTTTCAGAAATGTTACATAAAACACATGATAAGTTACCATTTATGTAAGACCCAAACAAAATACTCTCTCTATATACAAACATATATGTGTATATGTATAAGTATATAAATGTACATATATGTTTATGTTTGTATATGCACATGTACCTAAGTGTGTCTATACACACACACACACACATTCTTTACTATGGATATATAGTATCATATATGATACATATGAATATATATCATATATGAATACATATATATATATACCATATATATCCATAGTAAAAGATGGAGTAAAGTCTTGAAGGTCAGGCAAAGGAGGTTAGACTTGAAGAATTATGAAATAGGAAGGGTGCCTCTACAGCAGATTTACGCTTTCAAAATGCTTGGTGTAGAAAGCTGTGCAGGGTAAACAGAGGAAGTCAAGGCTTGAGTCAGGGCAATTGATGATGGTAAAGACACCTGTATGGTTGTCCTGAGGGTTGATAAGACATGATGGATATAGAGGAGGACATTCAGAGGAGAGATCTGGAGTGGTTTGGTGACTGTATATATAACCAGGAAAAAAGATAATAATTACCACTAACTTAAAGTCCTTATTGTAAAAGCCTGAGTGTTAGAAGGTAATAGATGATAGGTAGGTAAGCAGATAGATAAATAGATATACATATTTATTTAAGCCTTACTCATATTCTTATTCAGTAGGCACTATTTTTGTCCTATTTTAGTAACAAGGAAACTGAGGTCCAGACAAATTAAACACCTTGCTGAAGGTCACAGCTAAGGGATGGAATCAGTCACTCGAACTAGAGCACTTGCTAGTTGGGGAGTTCATCCTAGGTGGTTGGAGAGGAGACAGGAGCATAGCTCTCCCAGGTCTCCCCCGTCAAGTGCCCTATCTCTGTGATTTTTGTTTATTCATTTATGTATTTATTCTTACAGCCTAAATATTCTTAAAAACAATATCCTGCTTCCCAACAGTCTGTCTTTCAGGAGTGCATGTAGTGCTTTCAGAGTGAATTTTCAAGTGTGATGCTTTGGAAGTCTTTTGTGCAGTCCAGATCAGTTCCTCCTTCATGTCCCCACATCAGCCCCTCTTTCACTGAACAACTCACTGTGTTTTAGGCCTTGAGGCTGTGCTTTCTCCCTGCTGACAGTGAATGTTGTTTCCCTCGGGCTCTGACATGCTTCTCAAGGGGGTCGCTGTTTCTTTCCCAAGGCCACTCAAGGATTTCTTACCAGTTTCAGGGTGACTAGGAGCCCCCATCCCAACTTAGGAGCATGGGTCTGACCCAGACTGACTTAGAGCTATAGCAGAATCTGTACCCAGCCTCCCCCTCCCCACCCCCCTCACTTTCCACCTCTTACTCCCACTTCCCATTCTTTACCCCTCACTCCTCACCCCCACTGCCTACCTCCTCCCCCACTCCCCAACCCCAGCCCCATTCCCTACCTTCCCAGCCCTGAGAGTCCCAGACAGAAGCATTAATAGAGCCAACCAAAGGTCGGTTTCACTTCAGCCACTTTCTCTTTTTTGGCAGGGGGTGGAGGTAGTGCCCACAGCATGAGGAAGTTCCTAGGCCAAGGATCAAACCCACATCACAGCAATGACAATGCCAGATCCTTAACCCACTATGCCACAAGGGAACTCCCTCAACCACGTTCTTACTAAGAACCTCCATCTTTGCCTGCACTGCAGCTGCCTGGCAAAAGTCCAGCACAGAATCCAGCTCACCAGGGCTTGAGTGTTGCTAAAAGGATCCCATGGGCACACAGAGCTGATGGAGCCACACACTCGTGGGCACAGCTTGCAGGGGGCCCTCAGTACTTCCTGGCACCCCTTTTTCCTGAGCCAGTTTCATCTCCAGGTCAAAAGACTGGGGAGAAGGCTAAAGCAAAAATGTAGCAGTAAATTCTTCCAATGTAAATGTGTCTGCTATTGAAAATGGAGACTGTAAGTTAATTAATGATTAACTTAAAGAGGTTTTTAGGAACTCGAGAAAAAAAAACAACAAATCCAAAAAAAGAAAAGTATTTAACATTTGGGAGAGGAAAAAATATAAACAAAGCCAAGAGATTATATTCAGAAAAAGTATTAAAATAGATACATTTCAAGATAATCAAATCAAAATAATAAGCAAAATCATAAATGAGAAATTAGATAAATACCAGAAAAGAACATTAACAAAATTATATAAAATATTTAAGTCTATTCTTGCAAATTTGAAAATATCAGTGTTCCATGAGTTCCTGATAACTACATGAATTACCACAATAATTCAAGAAAAAGTAAATATCCAGGTAATAAATAGCCAATTAATGGTGATAGAAGTCACCAAATTTAAATTAGTTCCTCTGTTATTAAAATTATTCTATAGAGAGTCCCATCGTGGCTCAGTGGTTAATGAATCCGACTAGGAACCATGAGGTTGTGGGTTCGATCCCTGGCCTTGCTCAGTGGGTTAAGGATTCGGTATTGCTGTGAGCTGTGGCGTACGTCACAGACGGGGCTTGGATCTGGCGTGACTATGGCTCTGACGTAGGCTGGAGACTACAGCTCTGATTAGACCCCTAGCCTGGGAACTTTCATATGCTATGGGTGCAACCCTAGAAAAGACAAAAAAAAAATTATTCTATTGAATAGTCTAGAAATGTTAGAAAGCTAGCACAACTCTGACGCTAAAACCAGATAGACATAACTCACCAAAAAGAAATCAAAGAATATGTAGTCAAATTAAAAGTCAATAGGAGTTCCCATTGTGGCACAATGGTTAACAAACCTGACTAGGAACCATGAGGTTGCAGGTTTGATCCCTGGCCTCGATCAGTGGGTTAAGGATCTGGCATTGCTGTGGCTCTGGCGTAGGCTGGCAGCTACAGCTCCAATTAGACCCCTAGCCTGGGAACCTCCATATGCCACGGGTGTGGCCCTAGAAAAGACCAAAAAAAAAAAATCAACATTAAGGACTAGCAAACTGAGTCCAGCTGTACATTCAAAGTAAAAGATCCCACAACCACATAGAATTTTCTACATATAAGATTTGGTACATAAAGTGGAATGGTTTTAAAACATGCTTGCAAATTCCTTGACCCTCCGCCTATCCAGAAGTGGCTCTGTGTCCCCGTCCTTTGAATCTGGGTGGGTGGACCTTTATGATGACCTCAACAAACAGAATGTGCAGAATTATGTTCCAGAATTATGTTCTGGTGTTGTTCGTCATGGTCGTGTATATTCTGCCAGTTTCTTTTAGAACATTCAACCTGGGAGCCTCCAGGGGAAGTTTAGGTACCCTGGGACCCCACGTGGAGAAACCATGCAGAAAGTGTGGGATGCCCTTGGAGCCCAGCTGCTTCAGCCCCATCAGTCTGAGTCTCCCCAGCCCAGGCGCCAGGCAGGTAAGTGAGGAAGCCTTTGAGATGACCTCATCTCAGCCACTGTCTGTCTGCCTGCAAACGTGTGAGATTTCCCAAGTTGAGCCAGGTCAATTCACAGATTCATAAGAAAAATATGTGGTGGTTAGCGCTTTTTTTTTTTTTTTTTTTTTAGGGCCACACCCATGGCATATGGAGATTCCCAGGCTAGGGGTCCAATCAGAGCTGTAGCTGCTGGCCTACACCACAGCCATGGCAACACCAGATCCAAGCCTCATCTGTGACCTATACGGCAACCCCAAATACTTAACCCACTGAGCAAGGCCAGGAATCAGATCTGCATCCTCATGGATGCTGGTCATATTTGTTTCCTCTGAGCCACGAGGGGAGCTCCTTGTTAGTGCTTTAAGCCACTACTTTGTGTTAGTTTGTTCTAGAGCAATAGACCGGTAGAACATATCTAATCATCAAACATAGTCAATCAATTAATGTAATAATATATAATAATAATAATAAAGCATTTGATAAAATTAAACATCAATTCCTTATTGAGAACATAGTAAATGATGAACGAGCATCTGGAGTTCCCGTTGTGGCTCAGCAGGTTACGAACTTGAGTAGTATCTATGAGGATTCAAGTTCGATCCCTGGCCTCACTCTCAGGGTTAAGGCATTGCCGTGAGCTGTGGTGTAGGTCACAATCTAAGCTCGGATGCCATTGCTGTGGCTGTGGTAAAGACCAGCAGTTGCAGCTCCAATTCAACCCCTCGCCTGAGAACTTCCATGTGCCGTGGGTGCGGTCCTAAAAAGAAAAAAAGAAAGAGCATCCTTGAGCATGATCATGACTCTGGGTCCAGAAAACAACCAACACCTTGTACATTATGAACCACTGTTGGCATTCATTCCCATTAAAATCTGAGGCAAGATAAAGAGCATCAAAATTACATGAGAGTATGCTGGACCTTCAAGCCAATACACTAATAAAGAAAAAATGAATAAGAAGTGTAATATCATCAAAGAGATCAAATTAACAACATTCATAGATGATATGGTTGTCTACCTCAAAAACTGAACGAAATTAAAATATTAAGAAAAAGGACCAGAGCCACAATTATCAAAACCCATGTGCCTTTCCGCCTGTCAAAAATTAGCAAGTGATCTATCATTGTGTCATGAACATCTAAGGATTACTGCCTTAAACACCAAATGAACTAGACAAAGATTTGAAATTACTGCTCATAAAAAAAGAGCCCAGGGGACAAGAAAACCCAACAAACAAAGATCACTAAATTTACCAGTATCTACACCTTAGAAACCAGTGGGAAATGAGAGAAAAAGAAGAAAAGCTCAGGCTGACTGCAAGTGTAGCAGAGTACTTAACCACTTAGGCTCTGGAGCTAGACTGCCTGGATTCAGAATCTGAGCACCTCCACTCACAGCCCCCAAAGGCCTTAGGCATGGTCCTTAAACTCATGCCTCAGTTTGTTCAACAGCAAAATGGAGACAATGATGGTACCTAAAACATAAGGCCGTGATCAAAATTAAATCTCTTTCTATATGTAAAGTATTCAGAACAGTGACTAGCAGATAATAAACAATAGCCATCATTATTTGAATAAATTCTTAGGCTAGGGTCCCCATTTGACTCAGAGAAGTAGGTAGTTGTTTCCTTCCAATTATGAACACTAGTGATTTTACAATTAAACTAGAAATAACTGTGTGTATATCCATTAAAATTTATAACACATATAACCTGTGCCTCTCATTTTAGGAATTTATCCAAGAGATGTTTTATGTATGTTTACAAAATGTGCAGATGCAAAGTTATTCAATATAGCATTGCTTAGAATAATCAAAAACAACATAAAATGTCCATCAGTAGGGAGCTTGTTAAATACATCATAGCACATGCATAAAATAGGACATGTTACAGCCATTTAAAAAAATAAGAACTATCCTTATGTACTAATATATGGAAAGAACTCTAATTGATTTTGTTAAGTTTCAGAACAGCATGAATTATAGTCTACCTTTTGGTAAAAGATATAAATTACATATGTATATATGTGAATTATAGTATATATAATTTACATATAATTCATATATAAAATTTTTAATGTGTACATATACACACAGATAATTTTACATATTCACATATATATACATATATATTCACATATATATATACATATATATTTTTTTTTGGCTTACATCTATGTATAATTTCTCTGGCGTATACACTAAAAATAGGCAAATGGTTGTCTCCTGGGAAGGAAGCTGATTGGCTAGAATAGAAGCGTGGAAAAGAGTCTTATTTTTCACCGTATGTCTTTTTGCTCATTTTGAATTTTGTACCTTGAGCTTATATTGTATTATAATAAGTATTTTTAAAGACATGTGCAGGATCTAAATAAAGAAAATCACATAGTTCCACCCCTTTGGTGAAACCAAAGAAATGCAAAATTATACAACAATGAAATAATATTTGCTTATAGAAATGGCAAAATCTTCTTTATTTGTTTTAAGACAAACAGCTTGATCTCACTGCTCCGAAGTGTCAGAAAATGGAGCATCACATGCACCACTGGTGGTGATCACTACAAACATTTGGTAAAGCAATTAATTCACAGTTTCATATGAGTAATTCACTTCTAGAAATCTGTGCCTAGGGAGTTAGCCAAAGTTGGGAACAAAGATTTTGTTTGTTTGTTTTTGTTTTTGTTTTTTGCTTTTCTTAGGGCCACACCCATGGCACAAGGAGGTTCCCAGGCTAGGGGTCCAGTTGGAGCTGTTGCTGCTGGCCTACACCAGAGCCACAGCAATGCCATATCTGAGCCATGTCTGCAACCTACATACAGCTCAGGGCAACACTAAATCCTTAACCCACTGAGAAAGGCCAGGGATAGAACCCGCTACCTCTTGGTTCCTAGTTGGATTTGTTTCCACTGAGCCACAATGGGAACTCCCCTGGAACAAAGATTTGTGTACAAATGTGAATAAACATGACTAAAAAAGTGGATTAAAATAATGTTTTTGAAATATTTTGAAACAGGGGTTGAATCAGAGCAACAGCTGCCATCCTCCACTAAAGCCACAGCAATGCCAGATCTGAGCTGCATCTGTGACTTACACCACAGCTCCTGGCAATGCTGGATCCTTCACACACTGAGCAAGGCCAGGGATCGGACCCACATCCTCATGGATCATAGTCGGGTTCGTTAACCACTGAGCCACAAAGGGAACTCCCCAAGTTTATTTTTATGATAAAAAGTTGTACTTGAACATTTGAAATTGGGAATATTACTGGGTAACCTCATGAGATATTATTAAATAAATGAATAATATATGAGACTATATATGCTGTATCATTCTACCTTTTTACATATTTTTATTCAAGTGGATGTTTGTTTTATTGGCACCAGGAAATATCATCCCTCCCACACATCTCACAGCAATAGGCAAGATCTGGCAAACAATTTAGATCAAATAACCTTTAGGTTATTTTATCAATATAGCAGCACTGAAGTAGGCCATGCCTCTTTTCGAATCAAATGCTAAGAAAGGGACACTGGTAATGAAGGGTCCTCTGCCATATTACACAATACAATATCCTCTCACCTGTCTCTATTGGACTCCTTCCTTGTCAGCAGCTTCCCAGTAACACAGGGCTGAAAGTCTTGAAACTACATTTCCAAGGCTCCTTTCTTTTGTTAGACTTGGCTACTGAGAGGCATTCACAGGAGGTCTATGAAACAGAAGAGAGAGAAGAGCCATTATTTTGTCCCACAGCAGCCACAGACTCTCAGGCATCAGCAGATGGCAGATATGTGGATGCCTCAGCAGCTTCCAGTTTTCTTCCTAAAAACAGCTCACATTGCTGCTCTAAACTGTTGAGATCATCAGTAGCAAGCCCTCTGGGATTTCAGCAGCCTCCTAATCACCAAGAAAGCACTAAGATTCCTGCTTTCTGGATTCCCTGAAAGCCAGCAGCATCCCTGATGCCTCACTCTCCTGCCCAGCTCTTCTAAGAGTTCTGTAAGCTCCTCAACCCCTAGATCAACTCCCTTTCTGATTAAAATACCCAGGGAAGTTGCTCTGTCCCTGACCAACCCCAGACTGAGACTGACAGGACTTCCACATTTCAACCTCTCACAACTTTATAAAAATCCACATCCCACCAGAAAAGCCATTGCCTCAAAAGAAAAATAGGAACATAGATGTTAATATTCATGTTTTCAGAAATTCCATTAACATATTTATCTTCTTGACATTTCATGATCCAAAATAGGACCAGTTAAGAGTCCAGAAATTCTGGTGCCCATAACTTGCAGATGTTCAGCAAGACATGTTAAAATAGTGGTTCTTAGGACATGGAAACAACCCAAATATCCATCGACAGATGATTGGATTAGGAAGATGTGGTATATATACACAGTGGAATACTACTCAGCCATAAAAAAGAATGACATAATGCCATTTGCAGCAACATGGATGGAGCTAGAGAGCCTCATACTGAGTGAAATGAGCCAGAAAGACAAAGACAAACACCATATGATATCACTTATAACTGGAATCTAAAATCCAGCACAAATGAACATCTCCTCAGAAAAGAAAATCATGGACTTGGAGAAGAGACTTGTGGCTGCCTGATGGGAGGGGGAGGGAGTGGGAGGGATCGGGAGCTTGGGCTTATCAGACACAACTTAGAATAGCTTTACAAGGAGATCCTGCTGAATAGCATTGAGAACTTTGTCTAGATACTCATGTTGCAACAGAAGAAAGGGTGGGGGGAAAAAAATGTAATTGTAATGTATACATGTGAGGATAACCTGACCCCCTTGCTGTACAGTGGGAAAATAAAAAAAAAATTAATTAAAAAAAATAGTGGTTCTTGGATTTCCCGTCTTGGCTCAGCAGTTAATGAACCCAACTAGTATCCACGAGGACACGGGTTCAATCCCTGGGCTTGCTCAGTGGGTTAAGGATCCAGCGTTGCCATGAGCTGTGGTGTAGGCTGGCAGCTACAGTTCTGACTCAACCCCTTCAGCCTGGGAACCTTCATATGCCATGGGTGCAGCCCCCCAAAAACAAAAAATAAAATAAAAGTGGGAGGAGGAGGTTATGCTCCTGTCATCTAGTGGGGAAATCCAGAGATGCTGCTAAATATTCTACAGTGCACAGGCGAACCCCATACAACAGAGAATCATCTGACCTGAAATGTCCCTGGTGCCAAAGTTGAGAGATGCTGCCTTAAATCTTTTTCATAAGTCTTCCAGGATCATTACATCAAAAGCTCACATTACACAAATTTTAAATTAACTCCAAAAACGGGCCATTGCCAGAACCTATGATACAGAAGAGGGGGGAAGCCAAGTTGAAGAAGAGGATACCCTCCTCCAAAACCACTTTTAACCCAGATAACAAACAAACCACAAGGGGTGTGCTAAGAGAACAAAGAGAAGGGAAAAAAACTCTTATACATAGAAATTAGACCTTCTCTCTCTCCGCAAAATAATGACAGTGGTTATTTCCATGTGACCTAATTATGGATGCCTTTTCTTTCCCTCTTTATGCTTTTCCATATTTTCTAAATTTGATGTAATGGTCATACATCTATAATTATAGAAAAAATCAATAAGCATTACACTTTAAAATAGATGGACTGAGAATAAGCAACTCTTTGGAGGAAATATTCTAGTCATATTGCTTCAAGTACTTTATATCATCACTGAAATCCTCATGGGAAATAGAGACAAACAGAAAAATTATGCAACTCCCACCAACCTTATTGTTCTGCTCGATAACTACACACCCTCCCACCAAATTTAATTAACCATGTTTCTGAGATTTACCCAAGATGGTCAGGAATGGATTGTAAATCTTCCCTCAGCAACGACGGTGTGCAGAAACAGGAATTCTACTATGTTTGAACCAAGAGATTGTTGTTCAGATGACACAGAAGCCTCGTAAGACAGAGAAAGAGGCAACATCCTTCTTGGCATCTCACAAGAGGAAGCCCAGACAATCAAACTGGATTTCTAAGTCCCTTGAGTGTGAAATTCTGTCAGCTCAGAATTAAGCATTTCCACGAACAGCAACATTTTACCCACGCAATGCTGTTTGTGACTCAAGGTTAGCTTTCAGTCAGATTCCCACTGGTTGAGTCTGCAGATTTTCCCACAATCCCTGTAAGGCAAAACCAGAGTATGGGCTCCTGTGATGTGACCTACAAGGTTGATGGGGCTGAATGCCACCCCTAGTTCCCTCTTCCTGCTGGAGGAATCTAGACTCCAGGAGACCTCTGGCAGTGGTATTGTACCAGCTGGGGGGAGGGGCAGTGCTCAGCCTATAGCTAGCTCCTCTCACCCTTCTAATGCCCTCTGACTTGGTGCGTGCAGGGGGTGCTTCCAACTCACTACCATGTTCTCGGAGTCTCTCAGTGGCACCTTGTCCACGAATGGCTGTAGCTGATCCTCTTGTGAAGGGGAACAGAATCAGGAACCACCTATGTTGCCATCCTGGTGACATTGCTCCAAGGCTAGCTTTTAATCTGTGGGTTTCAAGGATTTAGTTCATTCCTGAATTTTAAAGACCCATAAAATATTTATTTTGTTATTTAAAATATATGAATTATTTACATACCATTGGGCCATACTTAGAACTAGGCCAGGGGACTCTCGCTCCCCCTCCTCCCAGCTCTAAGTGGGGAGATTATCCCTAGCACAAGTGTGCCTTAGCCAGGAGCTGTTCCCTGAAACCCCCTGTGAGCGTAATCAGCACTAGCCTCAGACCCTCCTGAAAACTCCAGGGAGTGGCTAGCCAGTCCCCAAGAGGGGTAGCTGCACAGAGGGCTGTTGTGTCTGCCGCACCAACCTGAGCTCAGAGGTGACCAACCTCTCCGATCAGATGTCTTGCTCCCAGAGCACATTTGGGGCGACTGAACAAATACTGTAGCAGAGAAACACATTTCATCATTTACAATCTCTCCACTGCCTTCTAAGGAAAATAAATCCTAAAAAATCCTTTGGGCTTGCTGACAGAGGTAATGAACATGAGAATGCAAGACTGGAGAAACTAGGAGAAAGATAGATTAAACTACTCACTCAAGACATGAAAGGATATAAAGAGATGGGGAATGTTAGAAAGGGGCAAAGGTGCAGCTAGACTGGCAAGGTGGAAAGAGTTTTTAAGAGCATTTCAAAGTGGAACTTTGTGAGAGCACAAATGCTGTTTGGGTGATGGGTGATGTAATTCTATCTTGTTTCCCCTTAAAATCCTTATTAAAAATCTAGACTTCCTGCTTTGTACACTGTCAGTATTCAACAAATATTTGTTGAATTAATGAATGAATCAACGGACCAAGGATTGTTTAATGGAGTTGGATTTTTCTCTTTGGCAGGGGACACAAAAAGTACTGAGTCCTTCCTCTTTGATGCTGCTCCGCTGTCTTCATAATCATGGTTTTTAAGACTGCATAAATTCCAACTCGCTGGCATGCTATAATTTACTTATTCATCATAATTTGATTGTTTCTTCTGTTTTTCTATCAGAGGCAATGCTGCAATAAAGATCTCTGGACACACAGTCTTTTTCTGTATACATGTTGACAAACTGCTTTCCTAAAGGCACAGGCCCTGCAAATGCTAACATAGCCATGAGATGGTTGAGGAATCATGGTTTGAATCAAATAGGAAGCCCAGAGCAGGCAGGCCTGATTCCAGTGGATGGGCTTCAGAGATGCTAGGCAGATCCAGGCATTAGTCACTACCTAAACTTTTGTGAGGCCACCCCAGGCAGAGCCCAGTTGTGTCCTGAGAATATAGAATCTTGGTCTGATATGGAAGACAAACATTCAAACAAGTGATTAATATGTAGTAAGATGAGGGCTATTACAGAGGTAAGCTGAGAATACAAGATACTAGCATCTAAGCTAACCTAGAATGAAGAACATAAGATACTAGCATCTAAGCTAACCTAGAATGAAGAGAAGAGAGAATGTCAGGGAAGATTTCTGGAGGAAGTGATGCCCATACTCTTTCTTGGAAGAGGAATAGAGGCATTCAGTTGAAGAATGGGAAGGGTAGTGACTTCCAGGCAAGGAAAGGTGGAGATAAAAAACATCATGGGGCAAGGAGCATAAAATGTCATGTGCTGAATAGGGATTGAGGCCACCACAGCTGAGAAGATATGAATATTCTTGAATACGCTGCTGGGAATTTGAGCATTGCACCACAGGCAAAATGGTTACAAGCCAGGAGTTGACTGGCCGAATGCTGTTTGCCTCGTGTAAAGATCACTGGAGGGCGAGGAAAAGCTGGAGCCAGGAAGGCAAACAGGAGTAATCCCAGAGCTCAGGAAGGGCCACAGGAACAAGGGCATCATGGCAGGTAGTAACCTCCTAACATTTCTCAGAGAAGGCACATTCCCCGATCATCAGAACACAAAGCTCAGCCACACCTACAAGAATTAATTTTTCTCAACTTTCACAAGGCAGATGCGTTCATCGCACTTTTACAGTTCCATTCTAAAATGATTCCTCACTATTTCCATTCTCTTGGGATAGAACATGATGGGGGATGATATGTGCAAAGGAATGTGTGATATGTATGACTGGGTCACTTTGCTGTACAGCCGACACTGGCACAACATTGTAAATCAACTATACTTTAATTAAAAATTAAAAGAAAAAAATTAAAAAAGAAAATGATTCCTCAGAGTTCCAGTTTTCTGGACTTCTAGTTCCATTCTCTGATACCACTTTCTGCTGATGGCTCCATGATGCCATCTTGTTACCGGGATCACACTGCATAACTGCTACTAATTTCTCCCTGGATCCTGACCCCGATTAGCTCAGAAAGCTGCCTCTGCTATACCTTGACATGTGGAAGTAGAACCCACCAACTGGTATCTTCTTAGCATGTTGGGGCATCAACATGACAGCTCCATGTGCTCAGTCTATGGGGATTCATCTGGGTTCTCCAACAGGATTTGCACACAAAGAAATTTACCAGAAGTCTTAAAATCTGCAGTCAGTAGCCTGAGGAACCAGAAGAATCAGAGAACCAAGAAGCTAAAACTGTGGAGTTCCTGCCATGGCACAGTAGATTAAAAATTCAACTGCTTGGGTTTCTGTGGAGGTATGGGTTCAATCCCCAGCCCTACACAATGCTGCAGCTATGGCGTAAGTCGCAGCCGTGGCTTGGATTCATTCCCCAGCCCGGCAACTTCCATATGCTGCAGGTGCAGCCATAAAATTTACAAAAGGAAAAAAGAAATTAAATTGTATAAATTCCAGCCTGAGTTTTAAGTCCAAATGTAGGAGAAACCCAATAGCCCAGCTCAAAGACTAGAGAAGAGAGAATTCTTTCTTACACAGCCTTTTATTCTATTCAGGCCTTCAATGCATTGGATGAGGCCCATCCCCATTCAAATGTTAATCTTATACAGAAACACCCTCACAGACACACCTAGAACAATATTTACCCAAATATCTGGGCCCTCCATGGCCGAGTCAAATTGACACACATAATTAACCACCACAGGAATTAAGAGGACCACAGCCAGAAATGGGAAGTCTTGAATACATATGCCAGTCCCTGGAGCCGTACTATTCAATAGAGTAGACACATGCTTGAAATGTGATTAGTCTTAATTAAGAAGGGTTGTAATAGCAAAACACAAGATTTCAAAGACTCAGTATCAAACACAAACAGTAAACTATCTTAAAAATAATTTAATATTTATTATATGTCAAATGACAATAACAATATTCAGACATATTGGTTTAAATAAAATATATATTAAAATCAGTTTTACCTATTTCCTTTTACTTTTTTAATGTAGCTGTTAGAAAATGTTGAGTCATATATAGGGCTCACATTCGATTTCTCTTGGCCAGTGGTGCTCAAGAGGGCTGGGTAGAAATGAGTTAACAAGGATAAGGGGTAGCATGAGGGTCCAGATTAAAAAGTTAAAATTCAAGGTACATTTTTAGTCTTAGTAAAGCACAGACTAACAGGGAAACTGAGGCACTAACCATTAATACAGTTGAGCTCACATTGTTGGGGTGAGGGGTGACTGGGCTTCCCTGGGCCTAGGACTCCTCAGATCTTTGGCTTTGACCTCATAGGTAAGACCAGACTCCACCCCAGGTGGGATGGACACTGGCCTTGTTCGGGGACTGTGCTGGTGAAACTTGCAGAAGGAGGCTCTCCCCAGTGCCATCAACACGCCGCTGTGCAAGGTGGGTGCTGACACTGCTGTTATCTGCCTTCTTTGACTTGGGCAAATTCTACTCAGAAGGAACAATAACCCTCTCTGAAGCAATTCTTATTCTCTCTGATCAAATACATTACAAGTTTGTGTTTCCAACTGGATAAAATCCTAAGGCTGGCTGCTGTGGGCTGGAGGCCCCAATGCCCATATCATTGGACAAATAATAAGCCTTCCTTCTCTTTTGTTTGCTTTTCTAAGTACTAAGAGGTAACAGATAGAATTAATTCCATTTACTGAGAAAATTTCAAATCCATTTGTAAATACTGGTTTGGTTCTTAAATGGTCCTTGAGAGGTGATATATAATTAAAGGCTGTTTAGATTTCACTTAAACAAGAAGCTTCTGAGGCAGGCAAGAGTGATGCTGCTGGAGGTGTGTGTTTACAGATCTTATTAAGGCCTTAAGCTTCTAGCAGTGCCCACCAGACCTCAGTGGGCAAACGCCCAGAGCATGAAGGAGGAAGTTACAGGTGGAAGGTAGTGAAGGTTGAGGGGCTTCCCAGGAAAGTAGGGAGAAATGAGTAAATAGCAGGTGAGGCTGAAAATGGCCACAGGAAAGCCTTGCTCCAGTCAATCCCCACCTCCATGACTTCATGGAGAGAGGTCAGGGCTACAGTGAGCTGGGAAGCCTGGGTCCTGCTAGGATGGGCTTGGCGGGGTCTTGGCAAAGCACCAAGATGTTCCAGTAGTGTGTCTTCCTCGCCAGGCAGTCATCACCATAAAAGAGACCCCTTCAGCCTCTCCAGTAACCGCTTGGCCCCACAGGCTCTTCCCTGACTGGCTCCTGTCCCTGTCCTGGCCATTTCCTGGAGGCTCCTTTGGCAAAACAAAAGCGATGAGAACGTAACTATCAACCTGTCAGCATTTCTGGTTTTGCCATACCCTGAGTTTGCTTCACATTCAGTCTCTTTGCCTCCCCACTCACTACATTCTAACAAATGTCCTGCACTGCCACACTGATCCTTGGGCTTGTTCGGAGATAAGGAGATCAACAGGAGCCAGGTGGAGTGAGAACTGCAAGAGGTTATGCAAGACTGTAATGAGAGCAGAGGTCGGCCACTAGGGGGCAGTGGTGAGAGCGCTGGGTGCCAAGAAGTGGAGCTGGGGCCACACACCAACATGGCTCATTACAGCTTATTGGGGCAGAGAGGACTGCGGGTCTCTTGGGGCTTGGATCTAAGGTGCAGGGCTGAATTCAGATTAAGAAGATCAATCATGTATGGCCTGAATGTTTGTTTCCTCCATGAGCACACAAAGGCTGCATTCAAGGTGTAAAGATATGAGGCAAGCATCGGGCCCCTGGAGTGGCTCTCCTGGAGCCACGAGGGCACTGGAGATCTCATGGAGGTTGGAAGTAGCATTCAGGGGTGACTCAGATATTCAGACTTATGGTCCACTCATGGCAGAGGGTTCCCATGTGTGCCAAACACTGACAAGTGCAGTCGTGTGTCAATTATTCCTTCTCCCTTACACAGAATCACACCAGGAGGTAAGGTACCAACTAGAAAATTACATTTCGCAATCTCCCTTGCAGCTGAGAGTTGTGGCCTGTGTGCCAAAGGGACAGGAGAGGAGTCAGCGGGGAATATCTAGGAAGTTTTACTTTCCATAGACAGCACCCCTTTTCCCACAGTCCCTTCTTTTGCTTCCTGCCAGAGACATAAATAGGAGGCTAGAGAGGGAGTAGCCACTACTTTTGCATCAAATGGTGACCATGAGAAGGAAAGATGTAAGCCAAGAACAGCAGAATATAAAGAAGGAGCCTGGGCTAAAGCAGCTAAAGATTTTTTTTTTTTTTTTTTTTAGGGCTGCACTTAGAACATATGGAAGTTCCTAGGCTAGGGGTCGAATTGGAGCTGCAGCTGGGGCCATAGCCACAGCAACACCAGATCCTTAACCCACTGAGCAAGGCCAGGGATTGAACCCACATCATCATAGACACTATGTCAGGTTCTTAACATGCTGAGCCATAACAGGAGCTCCTAAAGATAATTATTTACAGGTCCAAGGTCCCTGTAGCAGATACTTGAGTAAAAATGTCTGCCTCCATATTCTGAAAGATGATCATTAATAGAAGCTGGAAAATGGGTCTTGAAGACTCAGAAGCATCTAAACATACTGAGGGGAAAGGGAAATAAGGGGGTTATGAATAGTTAGAAATTAACATGCAGCATTTGATTCCTAGGAGCCACCCCATCCTCACTATGGGAAGATCAGATTAGGACAGAAGAAAAAGGGGAGGGATTGGACCCACAGCAGGAAAGAGCACCTCAGGCAGCACCTCAGGCTGGAGAAGCCAAAAACGAGGCCTCTGGGGTTTCACACCTCAGAAATGGAGCTTGTCTGGGCATAGTTCCAGCAGATGGAGATAAACTGGTCCTCAGCTAATGCTGAAGACTTGGCCCTTACTCTGCTTCCAAGGCAGAAGAAGAGCCCCGTGCTAAAATCCTACAGGTGTCAGGCACTTGCCCTCTGGCCTGTCACAGAGCAGGCGTGAATGGATTCTGGAGGTGAGGAGAGTCCACCCTTGCTTTGGAGTGACAGCCAGAGGGTCAAGTGGCTTCTTGTTCTCAGAGCTCCTTGAACTCCTCATGTCAAAGCCCTTGGTCTTACAGGGGAAGGGGGTTAAATGCTTCATCTCAGTTCATGAGGTTGCTCGCTCCCTGGTCCTGAGGTTGGTAACAGGGTCTGAGTGAACTCAGCCAGGCACCTGCAGGCACCCCAAATGCTAACACACACTCAGAGTAAAAGAAGGCAGAGCTGGCAGGAGAGGCATGAGAATGTGAGCAGAAGGAGCGGATAAGGGGCTTAGTGATGACTGACATCTCTTTGAGGAGGCCATTATATTGGTGGTAGGAATAAAAAATATTAACTTTATTAATACAAGATGGCTTTGCCCTAGTCCCCAGCCTATGCTTGCTGGGCAGCATTCTAGCCTGGCCTGATGCAGTCTCTCCCCTCCCCACCCCCTGGGTCCCCAACCTCACCGTGTCACTGCCAGGGCTTCTGTGTTGGAGAGTGGAGAAGAAGGAACAGAGGCTGAGGATGAGTGACAGGCCCAGAGGTGAGAGCCCATGGCTGTGTTCAGGAGACTTTGAGACCCAAGCCCTGGGGAACAGCTGCTGTGAGGGAGGCAATGTGAGGGAGAAGAAAAGGAGAATTTAAGAAGTATTGGTGGAGGCCATGCTTTCACTTCATGGGCCCGCAGATGTACAAGAAAAGAACATAAATTGTTTTGAAATTACTTTGGGCTGTGTATGCTGTGTCCTTTGAACCACAACACTGCTTTGGGAATAAACCATGGGAATAGTGGCTCCATAAAAGTCATAAAAACAATCTAAAAAGTCCCTCATGGACATAGGGACTGTCAGAGAATCCCATAATTCTTTTCTACTTCTATTTCCAGGCTATTTCTTTGGCCAGGTTGGCTCAGGTGGGGTGGCCTGAGTTCCTCCCATCCTCCTGGCACTGTTAGCTGTGCTCTGTCCCGTGCAGTCCCCTCCCCAGCCTGACTGTGAGGCAGACAGCGTCCCCTCTTGCTATGTCTTCCCCAAACCAACCCAGAGGTCTTTTTCTCTGTCAGGAATAGACTAGCGATCCCTGCACACCTAGACACTGTTTTCATTCTTTAGGGTAGTTGTCATCAACAAATCACTCACTCACACACACACACACACACACACACACACTTTCCTGGACGTAAGTCTGCCAAGCCAACCAGCACGGAACAGCAAAGGAAAAACACTGATGGCTCTAGCGATTGCCTTGTTTCTTCTCATATGGGTCTGTGGCTTCTCCGAGCCCCTCACCTGGGGGATGTGTCCCTGGCCTCCCTGGAACACCATCACTTCCTTCCAAGGAGACAGTCACCTGGGTCCTCACATGGAATTCCAGTCCTGCCCCCTGGGAGGAGGAAAGTGTGCCTAGGAAAGTCCCCTTTGGAGGAATGCGCCATTAGGAATGGACAGTTCCTGAGAACAAGGAATAGCAGCGAAAGTGGCCATGGTTAAAAAACAAAGTCCAATCCATGGTGCAGATATCAAGCATGGTCAACCTCCTCCATTGTGGAGCCAGTTATTAATGGATTGCCTTCAGCTCCATCGTTTTGAGATATTTCAACATCCTCAACCAAATCCAAAACACTAGCATTTGGTTGCTTGGCCTTCTCAACCCCAGCAACCTGTACCTGAGCTCCATTCCCATAATCACACCAATTGTCTGTACTATCAACACAACCAGCTCTCCTTCCAGCCCATCCTTCCATACACCTGGGGGTGTTTGAAGCAGTCCTTGAGATCCTTAATTTTCTTCCAATCTACCAGTCAGTTTTTAGCCTCATTCTCTTTCAAATTCAGTGACTCTCATCATTGGCTATCTGAATCATTTTCTGCCTCTGGAATGAGTGGGACTGCCTGGTTTTGAATCTTATTTCTAGCATGTTCTACATATGTGAATTTGGGCTAATTTTATTTACACTTAGTTTCCTCATCTGTTAAGTGGACTTAATATTAACTTGACCTCCAAGAGTTGTTAAGAAATTTTAAAAGACAATACACGTAAAGAGCATAGATCTTTGTGTCTGGAGCGGAGGATGCACTAAGTAAACATTAGGTATCATTATTACTCTCATTCCCCCACTCTTGTCCATCAAAACCCCAATTCTGGTTCAATGTCACAACCCATCTTCTAGAATCTGATACCTAGGAAATGGAGTAGTGCTAAAGAAAATCTTCTAATTCTGAGAAGCTTCCATCCCTGCCAATTAAACATGGGTGTTCTCGCTGGATTCTCAATGCCACCAGCCATGCCTCACACTCATTTCCCCTAATTTTCAATCCACATATTCCTAATTTTTCTCAAGCTACTTCCACAACCCTTGAACACACCCAGCATAAAACTTTGTCTCCTGTTTCTTTAGGAAAATGGAGATCCCAGGTATAAATGCCCTCAACCTCTAGCTCCTGTAACCTATTAACTGAGAACCACAGAGAGAACTGCCTCCTTTCCTCCAGCCCCCTTCCTGTCCAAGAACAAACGTCCTCTCTGTCCATCCTCTGATGCTCCAGGACCTCCATCCATCAACTACGGTTTCCTATACCTTCAGCCTTCCTACTGGGCCTTTTTACTCATTTGGTAAATAGATGTGTCCTAGTCACTCCCCTACCCTTAAGGAAAAACTCAAGTTTTAACTGGTGTTCCTTCTAGTAAGACTTCCTTTTATGGGAATTCCTACAAGTGGGGTCTAACTCAGTCTGCCCATTCCTCCCTCAGCCTCCTCCAGTCAGACCTCCATTGCCACCACTCCATCTATGTCAGTTCTTAACTTCAACTCCTGTAAACTTCTGGCACTAATAACAGTTCCTTTTTATCTAACACCCCATTCCTCCACCCCAGCCCTTGTGTGAGCACCCACATCAACACACCTCTCAGGTTTTTTCTGCCTCCCTCCACCTTTCCTGCTCAGGCATGTTTATGGAATCCTCTTCCTCCAACTCCCCTTAAAGGTTTGGGTTTCCTAGAATTTTCTTTTCAACCTACTGCTCTTCATATGCTGTATACCCTCCCTGGGTGACTGTATCCTCCTATGTGGCTGCATGTTTCCAGATCTCTAAGTCCAGTTTTTGATTCTTTCTTAAATGTCATATCTTATTGGTCACCTGAAATCTTCATTTGGATGCACCCAAAGGACCTCAGACACATGTTCGGACTTCATCATCCTCTCTGATTCCTGATTCCTGATTCCTCATGCTCAACATTCCTCACCTCAAATGATGACACCACCATCTTTTACCTGAAGATTTTCTTCTCATTGATTTTCCCCCTTTGATCTTGTTGTCCTAAACCTTCCATGCATGTGGTCTTAGAGGGAGATATCCAACACAAATCTGATCCATTCACCAGCCTGCTCAAAACTTTGATTCCCATTTTCAAGCATTTTATCAAAGCCTCCAATAAACCACATCATCTGTTCTCAGAAAACTTCGATTTCCCTCCTTTCACTCCCCACCTTGCATACCAAGCTCCAGCCAAACCAAAGGTCTGTAGCATCCCATACACTGTATGCCACACTTGCATCTGTGTATCCTCCGAGGCTGAGCAGATGGAGTATATCTCCTTTTCCATGTTCCCTTAGCAACTCTCACATACTGACATCTGAAATTTCACCAC
The DNA here is from genome assembly GCF_016906955.1 of Phacochoerus africanus. Lineage (NCBI taxonomy): Eukaryota > Metazoa > Chordata > Mammalia > Artiodactyla > Suidae > Phacochoerus > Phacochoerus africanus. Next base: position 86,606,914 of record NC_062558.1, on the reverse strand, counting down.
ACACTGTAGTTGGGAAAATTCTTTACGTCCTGGCTCCCCCACCAGCATGTGAACTCCTTGAAGGCAGAGCCGAGTCTTAGCCTTCTCTGTATGCCTGGCCCCTTCCCAGCCCCTGACCTATGCTCGGTCTTGAGTAAAGGGTGATTGAACTGAACTGAACTGACTGTCGAAGTTGGCCACGCTGCCACTCATTCTCAGAACTCTCCATATCTGGCCTACATCAAACCTTCCTGCAACTGCCTCTTCAAAGGCAGGCACATTCCTTCCAGATGAAAGTCTTCTATTCCACTGCCACATGCTCTTTTCCTAACTCTCGTTACAGGAGTTGCCACTTCACTCGTACGGTCCCGCAAGTGGAAGCGATTTTCTGGTTTTAAATAAAATAAAAGTCACCCGACACCCCCAAAGTCATCCAAAACTCTTTGTGTGATGGGAGCGACACTCAGCGGGGTGTCAGGACACTCAAGTTCCAGTCGCTGCTCTGCGGCTGACGCAGAACGGAGAAGAGGCACCATCTGGTGAGGGCTTCACCCCCACTCCCACAGGGACTGGCAGGGAAAGCCAAGACCAGAGCTGTGTTGTCCATGGGTCAAAGCCTTTTTTGTCTTGTGTTTACCAGGCATCATTACAAGCATGATGGTGACACGCTTGGTTGTCAGAGTGGACTTGAAGGACGCACGGAGGTTGATAAAATGATTGGTGGGGGGTCGGGGAGCGGGGGGAGAAAAGGAATACAGAACAGTCTGTGCTGGCCTCATCTAAGGATGAAGCCAGGACCAGGAGGCCCCGGAGGAAATATGGGCCTGAGATGCGGGCTCTGACCTGCCTGCCCCGGCGCTCTTAACTCTGCTGGAGTCCTCCTGGCCCAGACTTATCTCGCTTGAACTTGTTCACTCCTCACTTCCTCTCAGCCAGCTCTTTTCAAATAAACACTTTCCTATAAAGCTTTCACTTTCATCTGCTGTTATAAATGGCCCTAAAGCCAGCAGAGCCACAGCAATGAGAAGCTGCTCTCAGCCTCAGATCTTGCATGGCGCCTGGTCTCTTCTTCAGGAGATAGGCACAAGCAGCCCTCCCCACCCCTGCCCCACAATCTCCCTGGCTCTGTAAATCCTAGAGAAAGATGGGGGCTTGCCCAGCCCTGCACTCCCAACCTCAGAGGGATCACAGAAAGTAAGAGAAGCTTGAGTTTAAAATAGCCAGCAACCCGTGGGTGCCTCCTAGCTGAAGAGGAAAGGTGCCGACCTTCAGTAACTCAGCAACCACTCACTCGCCAAGAACGGAGCACACGGTCTGCTCTGTGGGGAGTGTGAAATGATTTCTTTCACACTGTTCCTATTGGAACATTCCCCATCGACAGCAATCACTCACCCACCCAGATAGACAGGCTTGGAGAGGCAACAAAGGATCAGAGAATATGCAGGATTGCAAGGTACATGGAAGCACACAGATGCACCCACGGAAATTCACACACCAATGCCCAGTGAACACACACTCAGACAACCGTTCACACAGATACTTAGGCGTGCCCAGAAACAAACCAGCGTTCATCCACCTGGACCTTCACAGCCTCAGATCCGTGGATGTTCAATTCCAGACCCAGGCACACTCACATGCCCAGGCACTCATGGGCACATCACACTCCAGTGTACAGAGCCCCCCAAAAAATGTAGATGCTTAAAGAATAAAAAAAGAAAATGTAGAAATATGCATCACCACAACTCCTGACACAGACTGGAGCAGAGGCAGCAAAGGGTGTTTAAGAGTCAAATGACATGCTACGCAACTCAGTGATTAACTGTGGACAGTGGAAGGGTGAGTGGATGGGAGGAAACGCTGGAAGTGAGGTGTAAGGAGAGCTGTTACTGGACTAGTTTGTGTGAGAAATGAGCAGGGGCTGCAAAGGAATGGATCCAGAGACATTTTTTAGGTCAAACTGAATTAACTTCGTGACTAATCCAATGGACCTAGAAAAGGGGAGAGGAGGAATGCCTCTTGGGATTCTGGCTTGGGCAATGGGGTACCATCCACAGCAATGGGTGATACTGGGGAAGAAGCTGGGAGGATGGCTGCAATGACCCCTTTGGTTATGTCAATTATCTCTGGAATGTACTCACCCTTGGGGACTTGGCCAAGACTCGAGGAGCCTACAACCCAATCCCCAGCGGACTTTCAGAGTCTCATCACGGGCACTTTGTCAGAGAAAAGTGAGCACGCAGAGTTCAGATGAAAGGGATATGGGCCTGACCAGAGGCTGGAGGAGCCTGGAAACCACAGGTCAGGAAGACTCAAAGCTTCCCTGCCCTCAGTGCTTCTGATTGATCAATTTCCTCCAGATACCCCATATATTTGGGCTGCCATGAATTACTACGGTCTAACAGCATGATACCAAACTTCCCTTTGGATCAATCCCTCTCTGGATTCCAAAAGGCACTTTTGGAGGTGAAGGTCACCCTCGTCCTCACTCTTCCCCCAGGTTCTCTGCTTTGGGCAAGAAATTGACATGTACCATGGGGTCCTATCTCTGTAACCTTTTTTATCCTTTAAAGTGTGATAGCTTAAAAATAAAGGGGCACCTGAGAAAGGACTTAATAAGTACCTAAATACTACCCAGCAGTATTTATGGCCTGAAAAGAACAGTGAAGAACACCCTAGAGATGGTGCACCACCTCTGGAGACTAGCTGTGATGAGCACAGCTGAAGAAGAGCCTCACAAAAGTGGCAACTAATCTGGCTGCGTTTTCAGCATTAAATCTTCCCTGTGAAGGATGAGAAGGAAATTTTTCTCTCAAAGGCCTAATTCCTGGGAACTGGGTGTGACTTTGATAGAAATCAGGCCCCAGGGAGGAAACACTGGTAAAGTTCTGAGAGTTTCAGATGAGCTCAGCTCTTCCCAGGAGAATCAGGTTTCTGTTCAGCATCTTCACTCTCACCTTCCCTGCCTCCTCTTAGCCAGGAGGGCACATTGTTCTTAACGCACAGGGAGTAACAGAGACAAAAGCCCTTACAATGCCAGTCCTAGAGAGGGACAGCCCTGCCTTCTGTCTCCAGTGCACCAAGCAAGTTTACCCAGATGACCAAAGGGAAGGGAGAAAGGAGAGCAGCCTTGATGATAAAGCTCTAGGCAGGTGAGGGGTCCTCTTCTCCCTCCCTCCTCCTCATTTCGACAGAGCTCTAGTAAGTGGCAGCAATGTGACAGACAAGGGAAAAATACCAGAAAAGGTTCAGGGTCTGCTGGTTCAGGTGAACTGATATTTTAGAAGACAGTGTGGTGACTGCTAATGATGATATGTGCAAGGAGATACTAGATTGCAAGGGAAATCATCACCATCTCTGCATTTGTGTGTCCTGGGGAGAGGAGCATTATATAGAGAACTTCATGGAAGCAGAAGAGAGTCCAGCAGGAAGAGGAATGTGTTTAAAGCAGAGATTGGGCGGTGCATGCCAAGGTCTGAACATCTGGGGCATTTGACTGCTAAGAGCCAAACACAGACTGTGAGCTATCCTTCCCCGAACTGTCTCTATGAAGTTTTGAGGGAAGCTACCATTGTCTTTCCTGACTATTTTTACCTAGACTAGAATGAGCCATTGAATCAGTTTCCTGGAATATCTGGACCTGGAATGGAGAGAATCCATTCCTCCTTGGTGACTGAAGCTCTAAGATAAAAAGAGAAGCAAGGATTCAGTTCCTAGAGAAGATCAGTGGTAAGAAGTGCAAGAATACCAGCCACATTCAGGTTCTGGCTGCAGGGGTCCCTGAGGCCAGTTGCAGGCCTGACTTGCCCCCAAGGCTTGGTCATTTCGGGAGATGCCACAGGATCCTTCCAATAAAGTCCTAGCTTCGCTAAACTAAGCTCCAGCTGGGCTTCTTCACTTGTTACCAAGAATACTTGCTTAACGAGGTGTGTGCGAGTAGGGGAGGTTGAAATGAAATCTGAGGGCAAAAACATGAAGGCTCCTAAATGCCATTTGAAGGACAACTTTCAAAAGACAAGTCAGTGCATGTTTCTGAAGCACACAGAGCTACGTGTGACCTTGCAGAACCTGGACTGAAACAGGGTGAGACCCAGAAAGAACCACTCAAGAGGTTCCCAGCAACACGGTGGAACACAACTGGGGCAGAACTTAAGCCCACTGTGTTGGTATGAACAGAAGAGGGAAGATTCTAGAGATGTTTCTGAGGCAAAAAAATCAAAGGATCAGGTAAAGGATGAAGAGGTAACAGATTCTGAAGTGGTGTGATGAAAGCAAGGAATAAGATAATTTTAGGGGAAAAAAAATCATACTCAACAATACCCCCAACACGACCAAAATAGGGACCAAGAAATCAAACAAGGTAAATATAGGAAAGTAATGATTGGGTTTGGCAGTTCAAAAGTTCATGACCTCAAAATAATGGGTCAAGTAGAAAATGCGACAAAGGGAATTGGGAAAATGATTACTGACTCAGCTTTTTATGCCCACCAAAAATAAACCAGAAGTATTTCCATCATATATAACTCAGCATTAAATGTTGCCATGAAAATTCAATTTGATAGAAGGAAAATTATTCCATTTTTGGACCACAGCTTTGTCTCCTACTTCTATTTTTTAGTAAGTTAAATAATTTATTTCATTCAAAGACAAATGTGCTTTTTTCTCATTAGCCACAATAACCTTAAGCTAGTAACTCTTTTCTCTATGTATATATTCATTATGTTTTTATTTTTAATAGCCAATATACACATGCCCTCTTTTAAAACTCACAGAGTGCAGAAGAGTATAAGGTATAAAGTAAATATCTCTCTCTCTCCAATTTTCCCATTAAAAACAGGCACCAATATCTTGACAGTATTTCTAGAGGTGGTCCATGTGGACACAGACATATAGGTATATGCCTTCCCTTTTGGCATTTGTATACATTGCTTCATGCCTTGCTTTTTCCACTGTTCCATCTCCTTGCATACAAACCTGCCTCTCATTTTGAAATGGCTGTATGGTATTTCCTTGGATTGATTTTTTTTTTTAGCATATCTTATTTCATTAGACCTTTATGAATGAACTTTTAATTTGTTTATACTATTTGCTAGTATAATCAGGGCTGTGGTAAATGCTCTTTCTTTGGGTGTATCCATAGGACAAATTATAATTGAAACTGCTAAGTTAAAGGACATGTGCATTTAAGATACTCATAGGTATGCTAAACCGCCCTCTCACATTCCCACCAACCAACAATGTAAAAGAGTGACAGTTACACTACCCCCTCACCCAGCACAGTGTTTTATGATGCCTTTTGTTCTTTGCCAATCTGGGTGGTGAGGGTGAACCTCAGATCTGGGCTGAGCCAGGAATGCTTGAGACAATGACCTCAGAGTCCTGTTTCTCCAGGAACTACAGAGTAAATGTGGAATGGTATGTCTGCCTCACCTGCAGTGTGGGCCTGTTCTTAGACTAAAGGGACTGTGAATGGACATGCAGGCCTCAGGCCACCATGAATACAGGTATAAAAGAGAGTGCCAGGGTGGCCCACATACACCTTGGTGCTTGCCCACTTAGGAAGTCACTTGGTCCTCCAAAGAGATGAAGATACTTTACAGCTGTATTACTTGTCCCTGCACCCCTTCAGAAAGCTAAGAAACCTCAGTATTATTTCAAAGCCTATTATAACTCACGAATATATGTAGGTACACAACTCACTGGTTTAAATCTCCATTTACTTTATTATAAGTGAAGTGGAGCATTTTTCCTAAAAGTTTCCTAAAAGTTTCCTAACTTTCCTAAAAGTTCCTAAATCCATTTTGACGAATTATCTATCATGTTCTTTGCCCACTAGGGAAGTGATGTTTATATTCTCATTGATTTATAAATAGTCTTTATATATCACAGGATGTGTCCTTTGTCATACGTTTTGCATTTTTTTTCAGTTTTTCATTTGTCTTCTGACCACATTTATTATTTCTTACCATGAAGAATAATTGATTTCTATAGTTATATGTATCCATCTTTCCTCTTAAGACTTTAGGATTTTATAAAGTCCTTTCAAATATCTATTTTATTTTAAGATTATAAAATTTTTCTTTCATGTCTCCCTCTAGTTCTTTTATTTTCTCCATTTTTTTAATATTCAATATATCTGGACTTCTTATTTTGGCATAAAGGGTGAGTTAGAAATCCAACTTTATTTTTTTTTTCAGATTATTACCTAAATCAACTCCTTGATAATAAAAGCTTCCACACTCACTAACAAGCTATGGTTACAAGCTCTTTTTCAGTGTTAGCAATATTAAACTCTCAAAATGCTTAAAATTTCCCTCAGCAATATAGAACAGAGTATGCCAATAGGAAGCTAGAGACATCGAATGCTCTATTCCACCTTTTCATTAATGCTTCCTAAAACACACACTATAAAAGGAGTTGTAAAATTTCAACAGGAATTAAAATTGTAATTTATGTGAACATCTGTCAGATGGGCAAAAGACTGTCCACCAGTCAAAAGAAAATAAAGAAAAGCGTGTGTCCACCCACCCCTGCTGCATACTTTTTCCTCCAAAAGAAGAGGCTTTGGTTGATGAGATGGGAAGGCACTCCAAAGAGGAAAAGAGCTGCTCTTTGAAGGGACAAGGGGTAAATCCACAGGATTCCTCTCCAGATTCATAGCTTTTCCCCCTCAAAGAGTTCTAGATGATTCAGTTCAACAATACTAACTCTCAGCCACATAAAGCAGAGATACAAGTGGGTTTAGTGCTAAATTCTCTACCATGGAAAATTCTCAGTAGTGGGCTTTATTTCTTTTTTATTCATGTTATTTTTATTTTTTTATTTCTTTTGCTTTTTAGAGCAGCACCTGTGGCATATGCAAGTTCCCAGGCTAGGGGTCTAATTGGAGCTGTAGCCACCGGCCTATGCCACAGCCACAGCAATGCAGAATCCAAGCCACGTCTGCAACCTACACCACAGCTGAGGGCAACGCTGGATCCGTAACCCACTGAGCAAGGCCAGGGATCGAACCTGCAACCTCATGGTTCCTAGTCAGATTCATTTCCTCTGCACCACGACAGGAACTCCTGGTTGGACTTTAAAGAAGCTAGCAAGTAAGACACGGAGGGCACAGAGCATGAGTTAGGGGAACAGTGAGCATGAGGTCTTCATTCCTATTTTCTAGAAACAAAGCTACATTGTCCAAGAAATAAAATTCCCCTTGCAATGAATAGCGAATAAATAAATAAATAAATAAATGGAACCGGGAGAGTCCTTCCAAAGTCAATAGATTAACACTAAATAATTAATTGCTAAACCTTAGCAAATGTAGTTATGGGCTGTGTATGTCAGCCATCCCATAGCTTAAGATCTGGGATAAAACAGTTCAAGCAAATTGATCGACCAACTAATGAGGAAACACAAGACCTAGATAGATCTTTCACCTTGTGGGTAATCCAGGGAAACATCGGAGCTTATGCAAAAACGTATGGTATTGGTCAGGGCTCTCAGCTGCATCAAATGGAGAACAATTGTGATTATCTTAAGCTAAACAGGGAATTTAGATGTAATATAACAGATGGCTACAGGATAAGGGGTGAAAAGAAGCAGAAATCAACAAATTCAGGCACCGAAAGAACAGAATGCATCAGTCAGGCTCATATTTAAATGCTACACAAACTGTCCCTGGCTGATTTAAATGAAAATAAATTTACTGACAGCATTGTTGGGAGCCCCAGAATTGAGAGACAGATTGGAAAATCAGGCTCAGAAAATGATCAGGATTCATAAGAGGCATGGCCAGAAACACATGAATTCCTCCCACAAGGATGGCACATCTGCCTCAGAGACTAAACACTGTGACATGCGAGCATTGTCTCAGCCCCAAGTAACCACAACTCAGATCCTGCCCTAGCAACTGGCCATGGCTGTCACCACTGCATAGAACCAGTGAATTCTCCATGGCCCAGATCTTGGCATCACGAGCTTTAGGATCCCAGGAAAGTCCATCTCATCAGCCAAGTCATGTGCCCAGCTCATGGCTTGTTGTAGGGCCTAGGACTTCACATCAGACTTTTTAGCTTAAATTGTGGAGGATTTTCTCAGCGCTCCCCACCTCAACAAGACAACACTCTTGTCAGTAAAAGAAATGACAAATGACCATTCAATGGACAACCCAACATGAATGTTCTTGGCAGGACATCATTGCCACTCCAACTGAACATCAATATTGTCACTCCTTGACACCACTACTATTGCTCCTGCTTCTGCAAACAAATTAGAATTGAGTCCTGGCCACCAGAAGAAGGGACGGAGGAAGCATCTGGACCCTTAGGCTTCCAAAGAGAAAGTCGAGCAGCAATGTTTCATTAAAAAGAGAACACAGCCACCAACGTGCAGGAAGAAATTTTGTTAATGTTTTAGAAAATGCTTTTAAAACGACATGTTTTGGTTTTTCATTGAAATTAAGGAAAGCACAGAGTCTGTAAACTGAAAGATAAAGAGAAGAGGGACCTACTTAAGGGAAGACTATAAAAGAATTAATACATCATATTCAAATTTAATATTTCCTTAGAGATTGCAGAAGAGAAAGCCCTTAGTGCAAAAAAGAAGAGCAAAGAAATAAAAAGATGAAAAATATAGATAACATGAAATGAAGTCACACAGACATATGCAATGCAATGGAAAGGGATCATAAGACACTGAAAATAAGCAATCATCAGAGATATAATGAAAGAAAAATTTTCTGAACAAAGGCAATACCTTCTGAGAACTCAGATTAAACATGTTCTCCAAGAGAACATAATTAACAAAAAGGATCAACACAGGTATATGTGCTGGTGCCTTTATTTTTTTTTAATTTTTTTATTACTCACTGAATTTATCACATCTGTACTTGTATAATGATCATAACAATCTGATTTCACAGGATTTCCATCCCACAGCCCAAGCACATCTCCCCACCCTCCAAACTGTCTCCTCCAGAGACCATAAGTTTTTCAATGCCTGTGAGTCAGCATCTGTTCTGCAACGAAGTTCATCTGTCCTTTTTTCAGATTCCACATGTCAGTGAAAGCATTTGATGTTGGTGTCTCATACTGACTTCACTTAGCATGATAGTTTCTAGGTCCATCTATGTTGCTAAAAATGCTGGTATTTCATTCTTTTTAATGGCTGAGTAATATTCCATTGTGTATATGTACCACGTCTTCTGGATCCACTCCTCTGTCGATGGACATTTAGGTTGCTTCCATGTTTTGGCTATTGCAAATAGTGCTGCAATGAACATTGGAGTACATGTGTCTTTGCGAGTCATGGTTTTCTCTGGATAGATGCCCAGGAGTGGGATTGCTGGATCAAATGGTAGTTCTATGTTTAGTTTTCTGTGGAATCTCCATACTGCTTCCCACAGTGGTTGCACCAATTTACAATCCCACCAACAGTGTAGTAGGGTTCCTTTTTCTCCACACCCTCTCCAGCACTTATTGTTTGTAGACTTTTGGATGATGGCCATTCTGGCTGGTGTAAGGTGGTACCTCAGAGTGGTTTTGATTTGCATCTCTCTAATAATGAGTGCTGTTGAACATCTTTTCTTGTGTTTTTTGGCCATATTTATGTCTTCTTTGGAGAACTGTCTGTTTAGCTCTTCTGCCCATCTTTTGATTGGGTTGTTTGTTTTTTTTTGGTATGGAGCTGAAAAAAAGTTGTTTATAAATTTTGGAGATTAATCCCTTGTCAGTTGATTCACTTGCAAAGATTTTCTCCCATTCTGTGGGTGGTTTTTTTGTTTTGTTTAGGGTTTCCTTTGTTGTGCAGAAACTTTGAAGTTTGATTAGGTCCCATTTGTTTACTTTTGTTTTTGTTGTCAATACTCTTAAAGAGGTGGATCTGAGAAGATGTTGCTGTCATTTATGTCAGAGAGTGTTTGGCCTATGTTTTCCTCTAGGAGTTTGATAGTGTCTCGTCTTATATGTAGGTCTTTAATCCATTTGGAGTTTATTTTTGTGTATGGTGTTAGGGAATGCTCAAATTTCATTCTTTTCCATGTGGCTGTCCAGTTTTCCCAGAACCACTTATTGAACAAGCTGTCCTTTCTCCATTGTATAGTCTTGCCTCCTTTGTCATAGATTAGTTGGCTGTAGGTGTGTGGGTTTAATTCTAGGCTTTCTATCCTGTTTCATTGACCTATATTTCTGTCTTTGTGCCAGTACCATGTGGTTTTGATGATTGTTGCTTTGTAGTATAGTCTGAAGTCCGGGAGCGTGATTCCTCCAGCTCCATTTTTCTTTTTCAGGATGTCTTTGGCTCTTCTGGGTCTTTTGTGCTTCCAAACAAACTTTAAAACATTTTGTTTGAGTTCTGTGAAAAATGTCCTTGGTAATTTGATAGGGATTGCATTGAATCTGTATATTGCCTTAGGTAGTATAGTCATTTTGATAATATTAACTCTTCCAATCCACGAGCATGGTATATCTTTCCATCTATTTGCATCACCTTTGACTTCTTTCATCAGTGGCTTATAGTTTTCAGAGTACAGGTTTTTGTCTCTTTAGGTAGGTTTACTCCTAGGTATTTTATTCTTTTAGATGTGATGGTAAACAGGATTGCTTCCCTAATTTCTTTTTCTGCTCTTTCATTGTTAGTGTATAGAAATGCCATCGATTTCTGTGTATTGATTTTGTATCCTGCGACTTTGCCAAATTCATGGATGAGCTCTAACAGTTTTCTGGTGGAGTCTTTAGGATTCTCTAGGTATAGTATCATGTCATCTGCAAATAGGGATAGTTTTACTTCTTCCTTTCCAATTTGGATTCCTTTTATTGTCCTCGTGACTTTTAAAATGACAAGAATAAATGAATAATTCTATGAACATAAAGACAGGGAAAAACTGGAGTTCCTGTTGTGGCTCAGTGGTAATGAGCCTGACTAGAATCCATGAGGACGTGGGTTCAATCCCTGGCCTTGCTCAGGGGATTAAGTATCAAGCATTGCCATGAGCTGTGGTGTAGATTGCAGACATGGTTCAGAACCCACTTTACTGCAGCTGTGGTGCAGACTGGCAATTTCAGCTCTAATTTGACCCCTGGCCTAGGAACTTCCATATGTCTCAGGTGCGGCCCTAAAAAGCAAAAAAAAAAAAAAAAAAAAAAAAAAAAAAAAAGTGAAAAACATGAAACAAGGGAAAGTAAAAGTATGTTTTCCTGTGCTAAAGCTGATGAAAAGAACCATCTAATTCTACACTACCATTCTGATTTTTTTAAAAAAAGGTTCATACACCAAATAACATAGTAATAAATATGTGGTGAGGGGCAACAAAACAGGCTTAGAAGGCAAGTTTTGGACCATATATCAGCATTCCAGATGACCCTGCATTTGAAGAGCACAGCCTTAAGAAGGGTAGAATAAATACACTTGATTGTTTTTTAAAAGCTCCATGACACCGATCCAAAAGTCAAGTTATATATTCAGTGTATGTCAATATTTAGTTTTAATGGCCGACATAGTGAAAAAGCTACTTACAAAAGAAGTTAAAAGAATCACACTATTGCCTACACTCTCTGAATCTATTATGCAAAGGGTTTTTTGTGCTAAATTTCTGTTAGTAAATTTTCATCATCCTGGCTGTCAATCAGTTATTCATGCCAAATAATTGGAAAGCGATGTGTCTTGATTTTTTTTTTAACAAATAAGCTCAAAAGCAATAAAATTCTTTGAACGGTTTTTAAAGCAAGTTAGTCTTTTTTTTTTTAATCCCTAGGTTTCGGAATGTGCATATGTGAGAAATATTATAAGTGACATATATTGTTTCCAGCAACAAAATCACGAAAGCATGAAACATTTCAGACATCTGTTTTCAAAATGCTGTTTCCTTAGCATAAGTTTCTGTCAAAAAGCAGTTTCTCACTTGTTAAAACATCATCTCTACCTTGAAGGGACATATGAAATGGGTTGTTTCTTAAAAAATATCCACTTGGTCACCAAAGGGGAAGAAGTCATCAAATGTGGGATGCTTATCTTTCTACATGAGAAAATGTGTTTCACTTCAAATCTGACAAAACTTTGAAACATTTTACCATAAGATAACCAACTCTCCTCTGTGAGATACAAGTAACATCAGTGAGCACAGCCCTTCTCTCCCAAATGTTACAAAGATTCTCTCACTTTTTTATTAACTATGTCACTGATATGTTTGGCTTCAACGAGTTCCACCTCCTAACTTACTGTGGAGGCAATGGATAAAGTACACATGAGACACAACCCATAACTTACCCTAAGACCCATTTTTTTTCCAGCAGAAGCAGCTGCTCCACCTGAAATACTTACTCAGTTTTCCACTTCCCTCTTCCATAAAACATCAGGGTTTTAAAAATTGTTATTAAAGAAGTAATGTCCTGTAGGAAAACAATCTTTTCTAGTACACTTAGAGAATGTGTCATAGAGGCTCAACACACACACACACACACACACACACACACACTGGGCTTTGTGCATTTAATTACTGAAAGATCATCTTATAAACACTCTAAGCTGACACTGTAGAGACGTACTTTAATTCAATTAGATGTAGAAAACCTCCCATACCAAAGAATTTATTCTAAAACTTGTTTCTTCCAATATATAACAATTCATTTTACCTATCATCAAATCCTTTTTGCTAACAAAGGATTATACTTTTAGGTTGTCCTGATACAGTTTTATGCATGTAATTTCAGTGACTTTTATCATGAAAGGAAGAACAAGTGTATCTCCTATGATGTGTGGTTTTCTGTCGTTTACCATACAAAAGGAAATCTCAGGAGTTCCCTAGCTGCCTAGTAAGTTAAGGAACTGGCTTTGTCACTGCTATGGCACAGGTCACTGCTATGGCATAGGTCACTGCTATGTCATGGGTTTAATCCCTGGCCCCAGAACTTCTGCATGCCACTGGGGTAGCCAAAAAAAAAAAAACTCAAAACAGGTTTTATACTTTTTTTAACATACATGGGTTGACTATCATATAACTTAAATATGGCTGGGAAATAAATGCAGATGCTTGTCTTCAGGTACTGAATGCTTAATTTCAAATGCCTTGCTCTTGTGAGGGCCTAACATTACCTGGATAAGGTACAGTATATACTTTGTAACACCTAGGTAAAACTTGATTACATCATCATTGCTCTTTGTTTTCACCTCTAAGTGTGACTGAAGAAGGCTTATACTAGGAGCAAAAGAAGTGTTGCTCTTCCATTTGGGGGGTAGAGGTGTGTTTTGCTGTGGTCTTTTTATGCTTGCATTATTAGAATCATCTTCTCTCTAGGATCATTTTTCAGGAATCTTTATAACTCACTTTTCCACTTAGGAGAAATTAGTTTGGTAAAAACTACAAAATTAAATCTACTGAGCTGGGAACAGGTAAACTGCAACACATCACGATATATCAAAGGCTTTTATTAAAGCAGGATGGAGATGCTATCGACATAACTGTTTGGAAATGTCCACCAATCTTTTAGGGTAACTTACACACAGCATATGGCATATGACTATCTGGCATCAGTTACCTATGGCCAGAATAAAGCTGTGTAATAAACAGCCACAAAACCTTAATGGCATATGACAATAAATACTTACTTCACTCAGAAATCTGAGCAGATCAGCTGATTTGCAGCTGGGTTTACTCATGCCTCTGAGGTCAGCTCAGAGGATCTGCTGATCTTGGCTGGTTGCTGTCATGTATGAGGGTTGGGTGACTATCTAGCATAGCCTCATCTGGAACTACTGGAGCAGGTTGCCTCTTTCTACCTCTCATCTTCCAGCAAGAAAGCCCAGGTGTATTCTCAATGACAATGACAGGAGGCAAAAGTGAGCAAACCCAAGCCTGTAAGCACTCCTCAAGCCTCAGCTTGCATCATGTTTGCTCCCATCCCACTGGGCAAAGTAAGTCATATGTCTGAACTTCAAGTCAGAGAGGGAGAATACCAAAGTGTAGATGCAGGGAAGGATGGAGTTGGGCTATCACTGTACTCCATCTATTGTAGTTAGAGTAGCCATGTCAAGCATACAAGAAATACTAATACAACCAAATTTGTTTTATTAAAATAAAAATAAATAATGGTTTTATTATTTACTTTCTAAAGCCTGCATATATCCTCTGAACTATATACAAACCACTTTTGATATTACTGATTCTCAGGGATCTAAATAATTTTAATTATTAAGGATATACATTAATTTATTTTTGCCCTATTGACAATACTTACTTTTAAGATCACAAATTGAATTTCAATAAACGCTAAAAAGCAAAACTAAAGAACAGATATCCTTGCCACAAAAGAAAGAAACAAAAACTTAATAGCATTCCCATTTTAAAAAGCCTACTCATCAAAAAAAAAAAACTTTTCAAAATAATTATACGATGTCAAAAAGAAATCAAAATTTCAAAGGTAAACTGTTTTTTTAAAAAAAAAAATACAACATAATGGAGACTATTACTACATATAAATACATGTGGGATGTGACCAAATCTATCATTCAAATTTACTGCTTTAGAAAAGAAGGAATAAAAGTATATGAACTGTTTGACCTAAGAGATCAAGAAAAAAAGCACATCTAAGAAATGAAAAAAAAAATGAAGTAGTAAAGATAACAATAGAAAATAATTATTCATAAAACAGAAAATAATAGAATTAACCAAAAAAATTAAGCAGCTGAATTTTAGAGAAAAATAAAAAATATGCAAGGAAAAAGAACGAGAAATAGGGAATTTTTTTTTAATAGAGAGTTATACTTTAAAAAGCTTATGCATATGAATTTAGGAATTTTAAAGGAATTAAAATTTTATTTTTTTAATCCAATTTAATTTTTTTTGTCTTTTTGTCTTTTTAGGGCTGCATCTGCAGCATATGGAGGTTCCCAGCCTAGGGGTCCAATCCAAGCTCTAGAAGCAGGCCTACGCCAGAGCCACAGCAACACAGGATCCAAGCCGCCTCTGCAACTTACACCACAACTCATGGCAATGACAGATCCTCAACCCACTGAGCAAGGCTAGGGATTGAACCTGCATCCTCATGGATGCTAGTCGGGTTCATTATCCACTGAGTCACAACGGAAACCCTTTAAATCCAATTTATAATATTACTAGTAGATATAAGCAATACAAAACACAACAGAACAATCACCTGATAAAATCCTGACTAAAGAATTACATCTTGGTAGCTACATAGAAAACTGTAAAAAAGTGACCTGGGGAGAATTTGCCTAGGTAGTGATTAGAAATAACACAAAATAGACAAGGCAATGGCTAGAATTGCACATAGCAATTTTTTTTTTCTTTTTTGGCTGCCCTCTTGGAGTATGGAGTTCCCAGGCCAGGGATCAGATCCAAGCTGCAGCTGTGATCTATGCCACAGCTGCAGCTATCCGGAAGGGAATTAAAACTTTAAAAAGCAAATATAAATCATCGAAACTGACCCAAGACAAAAGAGAAATTTGAAATTTTCACAGACAGAGAAACATTTGAAAACACTCAAAGAATTAAGTACAAAAAAGATCATCGGCACATATAATCTTCCAGGTGAGTTCCTTCAAATCTCCTAAGAGGTACTTCAACTGTTTTCTAAATGGCCGAAATAAGAGTACCAAAGGAAACTAATAAATCAATTGCAAATATAAATGCAATTATCTGTGAAATTGAATCCACAATATATTCAGATTAATATACAACATAAACTATATAAAAACTTGCCAATGAATTCAAGAGTTGTTTAATACTTGCAAATCTATTAAAGTACTGTGGTACATCCATAAGTTATAAAGAGAAAAGTTACATTATTACCTGGACAGAAGCAGAAAAAAAAAAAAACTTGTTTGATTATATCAAAGTCTCATTCATAGTGGTGGGAAAACACCCTCTTAGAAAAATTAAAAATTGAACCATATTTCTTTAATGTGACAAAAATATATTTTTCAAGCCAAGGCCAGACATTTTTCTTTATGATCCAATTTAGAGGCATTCCCATTAAATTCAGGAGCGAGAAAAGAATGTTTGCCATGGCCATCATTATTTCGGGAATTTCTAATCTGTGCAGTAAGAAAAAGCAAAAAAATCGAAAAGGAAAAGAAAAATGATCATAGATAAATATATACACATAAGATGTATATTATGTATAAACATACATGCATATATATAAGATTCATTATTTTCAAAAATCAATAAGAACCTACTAGAACCAGTAAGAGAGCTTATTAAAGTAAATAATTACAAAATAAATATGTACAGAGTACCCATTGTGGTGCAGCAGAAACGAATCCAACTGGTATCCATGAGGATGTGAGTTCAATCCCTGGTGTGGCTCAGTGGGTTAAGGATCTGGCATTGCCATGAGCTGTGGTGTAGGTTATAGACGCAGCTTGGATTTGGCGTTGTGGCTGTGGTGTAGGCCAGCAGCTATAGCTCCGATTTGACCCCTAGCCTGGGAACTTTCATATGCCGCAGGTGCGGCCCTAAAGAGCAAAATAAATAAATAAATAAATAAATAAATAAATAAATAAATATGTATTAAGCCATTAAATTTATATACAACCAGGAAAAAAATCTGATCAATTGACGTGGAAGAGATTCACTCATGATAGTAATAAACAATGTAAAACACTTAATATCCAATTAACCAAATGTGAAGAAAATTACTATTTTTCTATAAAAATAAAAGAAACCTAGAATCAACAGAAAGTTATATCATAAATATAGAAGAAAATTAAATGCAAAATTATTTTTCATTTTAATGGAATTCTAATCAAAATTACAGTGAAGTTTATGTGGTGCTCACTAAAATAAATATATTCCATCATAAGAATAAAGAGAGGAAAGCATCTACTTTTTTAAGGAAGCCTATTATATATTTCCAGCCACACAAATATGGCACTAGTGAAGAATTAAAAGACATTATTTAGGGGAAAAAATTGATAAGCTCAGAAAATGACCCAAGTATTTATATTTACCATTGATATAAGACAGGCACTTGAAACCAATTCACAACAGGAGTTTCATTTAATACTGAGACAATTGTGTAAAAAATGTCCCTACCTTATCTCACACACTAAAATAACTTCCAAACAATTAACAAGCTAAATCTAAGAAAATATACCATAGAAGAAAATAGCAGTGAAGAGCTCTCAGATCTTAGAGTAGGAAGATCTTTGTGAGCATAAAAGCGAATGAAGAGTCTGATTGAATTTACTATACAAATTTTAAACTTCTGAATATCTTTTCTAAAAACTCATAAACAAAATAAAAATCCTACTGACAAAATAGGAAAAATATGGGTAACCTATACACCAGATCAAGGGTTAAAATATTTCATCTGTAATAGACAGCCCCTGTGACAAATGGGCAAAGGGCATGCATAGGCCAATTTAAAAAATAAGAAAATCAATGGAAAATAAACACTAGATAAAATAGTCAATCTCATGTGAAATCAAAGAAATGGAACATAACACAGTAATGAGTTGACATGGTTCACACAGCAAATTGGCAACGTTGCTTTGGTTTTGCCTTCCTTTACGTTGTTCAGTGAAGTGCACTGGAATGGCCATTAATCTCTGATGAGAATGTACACTGGTGCTGCAGTTCCCAAGTGGCATTTGGAATTACAGAACCACGGCCTTTAATCAGGTCATGCTCTTTAAAAAGTACTTCTCAGGAAGTAATTAGAGACGTACACAGATGAATTTATACAATGATGTTCCTCCCAGTGATATTTATCATTCACGATAATTAGCAGCAACCGGAGTTCCCGTCATGGCGCAGTGGTTAACGAATCCGACTAGGAACCATGAGGTTGCGGGTTCGGTCCCTGCCCTTGCTCAGTGGGTTAACGATCCGGCGTTGCCGTGAGCTGTGGTGTAGGTTGCAGACGCGGCTTGGATCCCGCGTTGCTGTGGCTCTGGTGTAGGCCGGTGGCTACAGCTCCGATTCAACCCCTAGCCTGGGAACCTCCATATGCCGCGGGAGCAGCCCAAGAAATAGCAACAACAACAACAACAACAACAAAAAGACGAAAAAAAAAATTAGCAGCAACCTAAACTTCCAACAGTAGGAGTCAACAGCAATAAGGAATAGGTAAAATAATCTGAGGTATATCCATATAGCATAATAACTATTAAAATCATGGAGAGAAGATTAATATAAGAAATTCTTCATAGTATAATGTCAAAAGGCAAAAGCCAACCCACGTATGATCACAGGTTGGTTTGTGAAAGAGAGACTTAGAAAATATGTCATAATTTTAATTTTGATAACTCTCTTTTCTTCATTTCTAGTTTTTACAATGAATATGTAACACATTTACAAATCAAAGGGAAAATAATAAATCCTCAAATTTACTCATTCAACATTTTAAAAAGCACAGTATTCATCAAGGTTAGTGTTTTAGCAACGCTCCTAAATAACCCATTGTTCCTTCAGATAGATTGAAGTCATCTGTCTGGAATTTTGAAAGTTGACAGCAGCCATTTCAGACCTTCTAGCATTCTTTCTCCCAGATGTAACAGAAAGATATCATAATGTAAAATAATGGCAGAAAGAAAGGACACAGTGGGGGTTCTGATTCACATTTTCAAAGAGAGTATGTAACAAATAGAGTCAAGGGGCAAAAAATAAACAAACAAACGAAAACCAGCGAGAAATTTCCCAATGCTGCACTGCCACTAGATCCATCATATTGGGGTCAAAATTTCTCTTTAAACCTGTTCGGCAGAATATAATGCTGCAAAGATAAACAGATAAACCAGGACAAGCAGCTGTCAGTTCCTGATTCCCAGAGGGACTGTGTGCTGCCTTCCTTCAGTCTGAGAGAGCCACCAAGACGCAGGGCCACATGGTATGGGGAGATTCCATCACCAGGCTTTAAGCATTTAGTCTCAGAACAGCAGAAACCATTTATCCAGAATCCTCAAGGTTTGAACAGCCCTGAGCCTGACATGGAGACCTAGAAAAGGAGGTAAGACCAGCTGGGTGGAAGGTGAAAAGTTGATAAGGCAGAGCCCATGTCAGATAAAGGGATGTTGAGTCCCATTAAGGAGAGTGAAGGGGCTGAGGATCAGGCCAGCCTGGTTGTCTCACTATGTGGGGCAGTGCTGTGCTGGGGAGCACTATCTCACTAAAGCCTCTGAGCAGTCAAGAGATGACAGCTGAAGGAATTTACTCAAAGTCACAAAGTAGAGTGGTGAGCAGGACTTGAATGCATGATCACAAAGCCCCTGCTTATCTCACTACACTCTTATTGGGCATGGGGACCAGTAGTGATAAGGCCTTCAGACATCCTCCCTTTGCGGGGACATGCAGGCTCATGGAACAGCAGTCTCACCTTTTTTATCTTCCTTCATCTTTTCTTTGCTCTACTGCAAGAGCCTCGGGCCTACTGGCTTGCCTTTTCATATCTCCCTTGTCTGGATGGCTCCCCCTCATCATTTTCTCTCCATATCCCATTCTTTCTCCAGGCTTGCATCCTTCCCCTAGATAGCTGAATCTGCTGATCCCCAGGGTCTAGGTCTCTTTCCCTGACCTTTCCCAACAACGCTTCACAAACCCCAACAACGTTCTGAACTGAAAACTGTGTAGAGGCTCTTGCAATGCAGAACATTTTCAAGAAAAAAAAATCAGAGAGACCTAAACTGACCCCAAAGGATGAACTCATATGCATTTTACTAAATGAAGCAGATCGATTCATGGATACAGCTATGGCCATAGAGACCATCCAGAAAAAGAAGAGGCATCAAGATCAAATAAATTTAGGAAACAGTACACACTCTATCTCCTCTTCATCATGCATAAGAGTCTCAGGCTTGGAAAAGTCCTCCACTTAAAGGACCATTTTTTAGCTCAAATTTCTCTGAACACAGAAGCCTTTCATGTAGGGCACTTCTTAATGTTTCATAGAATATGAGTAACATGGTAAAAAAAAAAGGACACAGTTTGAGAAAGGCTGATATTTGTTGACGTACATACTAATATAAATGTATGCCAGGAGAGGCTGAGCAAAGGAGCTACTCTGGTCATGCTCTCAGATTCCTTTTCTTTTGTTGTCTGGTCTGCCTCTCCCCTTCCCACCCACCTCAGGGCTGCCCTGGTCCCCCTTATCTGTGAATGAGGAGGGTGGTTTAGCTCTGCAGACATGGATCTAGTCTTCTCTGTCAGGGACAAGTGGGCTAATTTTCTGGGTATCAGATTCTTTATTGGTCAAAGGAGCAGCGTAATATCTACATGTATAACATACCTAGCATGGCCAGGCCCATAGGAATACACACACACACACACACACACACACACACAGTTCTGATCCATCCATACCCAATTTGGCTTTCCTCTCAATCAGTGTTGATACACTAATTTGCAAAGTCTTCAAACTGGGTCTAAAATTGCTTCAAGTTCAGCCTTGCAAGTACTAACTCCAGCAAGTGCAAGTCTATTTCTTGAGCTATTTCCATTTTCCACTTGTTAGTGACAGATGCCTGCAATTACTGGAACTTCAGGAGCAACATTTCCTTCCAAACCACTTTGTAAATACCAGCAGCAGAACACCTTCTCTTCTTAGCTACTGCACTGGGGTGGAGGATTAGGGCTGTTGACAGTCCTACCTTCGCTGTAAGAACAGCTTCCAAGCTGAAGTTTCCTGAAAATCTCTTCTCTTCTTGGGATTCTTCTGTGCACACTGTCTATGTCCCATGTCCTACTCTCAAGCCCTCCTTCTCCCCACCAATTGGTTTTAAAGCTGCACCTCCTGCCTCACTGGGTTTACAGCGTAATCCTTCAAAGCCACGTGTCCTGGAACACCTGTCCCAGCTCACAACAGGCCTAGAAGCAGTTGGTTAGCTTGCAAAACGGAATGACTCATTTGCAACCCAAATCCAAAGAGTCACCCTTTGATCTCGGAGGATACAACACTGTAAGTAATTACCCAGAGACACTAGAACTTGGAAATACAATCACATTTTCCTTGTTACTTATTAGAACAAATGAGATCGCATCTGGCTCTTCCGTGCTCCTCAAGTCCTGGCATTTTCATTCCTACATAAATAGCATCACTAAGCTCACTGCATGCTAGTCTTGCTCTGGAATGGGAAAGTACTGTTTCCCAACAAAAGACTGGTGCTTAAACACCCCAATCAGAAGGAAAGCTCAAGGAGGAGTTCCAGAAACCTGCCTGAATGAGCCCCTTGGACTTTACCTTCCAACCTGGGCCTCCAGGGTTAGCAGTTTATTGCAAAACAGAATTGAAAACAGCTTCCGCCTGAGGGCTTGTCCCAGCCTTCCAGGTTGGAGTGATGGAGAAGCATGAGCTTGGGAGACAGAGACTTGGATGAAAATGCCTGCCCCACTATTTATTGGCTATTGGATCCTAAACAAGCCTGGCTCCAGGCAGAAATGGGTTTGAAAATGCGTGGGTCTCTTTTCTCCTTTTGAAACCATTTGCTGCTTAGCCAACACACTCAGTCACCACCACAGGAAGGGCCTCTAAGGTCATTTCAAGGGGAGAAGTTCTCATCAAAGTGTGGCTTAAACTCTGGGTAGCCCACAAGACCCCAGGAAAAGCTTGGAACATCAGAAAGGATATCCTCCTATGGGGTGCTGACCCAATCTCCCCCCAAATTCCCTTGAGGGTAACTTCCACTCTGCAGAATGGGCAGACACCAGGGAGAACCAGGTCTGAATGGGAGCTTATCCCTAGGTCTAGCTGGGCTTTGAGTACAGAAATGAGACTCCCCCTGAGAACAAAGAGACCCTTAGAAGCAGCTTGGGAATTATTTTTTTCAAGCTCAAACATCCCAATCCAGCCCCTTCTCCCCATATTATTGGCCAGTCTGGAGACTCACTAGTCTTCTCTGAACCTCTAAAGTTCTTTCACTCCAGCCCCACCCCTCTCCAGGCACCCCTCTCAGCTGCCAAGGTCAAGTTTCAAAAATAAGAACTTGGTCAAGCTAACACTGAGGATCGGGCCCCGCCCTCTTCCACAGAAACGAATGCAATTGTCTTCCCCAAGAGCCACCCATACTGGCCCCTTACGTCTTCTCTTGCTGTACTCCATAACCACACTCCACACAACAGCCAAAATGGTAAATTGAAAACCAGAAACTAGGTCATTTCCCAGCTTAGCCACCATCACACTGAAAAGAATTCAGATCAGAGGACCGTGTATACCCGCCCATCCTACTGCATCTTTGATGCTCATTGCACTCAGCCCCCCCCCCCACATGTGTCATCCTGCATCTGTGGGACCTAACCAGTTCATTCCAACCTCTGTCCTTGTCACTTTTTCAGGCTGGAATCCATTTCTCCAGATCCTATGCAGCCAACTTCCCTTCTCTCCACAAGAATTTCCTTGGCCCTCGCAGGTTGGTACACCCAGGAAATCAAGGCACATACTATATTTCTCCCTCCATCAGAGGTAAGCTGCATGAGAAGAGAAACATACTGGCCTTGTCTTATTCCCAGCCATCCCTCTCCGTTCCCAACTCTGAGACTACCACTCAGCACTTTCAATAAAGTCATATTGAGTAAATGGATGGAAGGAGAATGAATCTTGTCACTTCGTTGGTTAAAACCAGCCAGTGACTTGCACCAGGATGAAGTCCTCACTCCTTCCACAGCAGGCAAAGCCCCCACATGAGCCCTGCCCCTGTCACCCCCTCATCCCCCAGCTCGCCCTAGCGCCAACCTTCCGGTACTTGGAAAAACAAATGCTAAGCTTGGAAATAAAGCAAAAGATGTCTTGTGCCTTTTCACTGTCACTCTGGCACACTGCCTAGCAAGCCCACCTAAGGATCTCCTGATGTACTAGGGAACAGTAATTTTGTTTGACTTACTATTTCCTATTGACTAAGACTGAGACTCCGTGAAGGTAGATGTTAAGTTCAGAATATTGATAAGTTGCAGATAATTTAATTTAGTAGAGAGCTAAATTAATTTTGTCCAATAGAAAAGATAACCAAAGGTTGCAGCATTAATGCCATGTGGAATATTAACAATCTGATTTTAGCACTCTTCCTCTCACTGACAATATGCTTCATGTTCTCATCTGGTCCTTTAGACCAGCTTTACCACTCTGCTGGTATTCTCTTCAATATATTAAATCAATCTTCGACTTGTGATCACTATATATTTGGGGGTATTTGAGGATATCCTGCTTTGATACTAAGTTACTCACACATGACCATTGCATGTTCTCACTGCTCGGCCGTACTTGCTCCTGCTGATTCTCAGCCCTGCCCTCTACACCTCCTGCCCTCATCCCCAAATCCATTTTCCTCCAAGTTATCCCTATTAATCCTGTAGGCTAAACTCAAATTTCATTGCCTTAAGCATTTCCTGACATACCCAACACACACACATATGCACACACAAACATATGCACCTCCCTGAAATACATAGCTTTTTCTTAGAAAAAAAAGAAAAAGAAAGAAAAACTATGGAGCAGGGTAGGTCCACCAGGCACATGCAAAGCCTTAGACTAGCATCAGTGCCTTTCACCTGTGAAGGGAGTCACTCAGGTTCTCCTCGTGGGCCATTAGGGACCTGCCAGAAACAAAAATACTCCTGGAAAATCTCCTCTCCTCACAATTCAAGTACCTACTCCAAGTGGTGGATCAGGTGGGCACTGGAAACTGCCCTCAGCAGGAAGCCCCTTTCCTTGTTGCTTTAGCAAAGCTATACTGTTTAACTAACTTAAACCAGGCACCCTCCCTGCTCTATTCATCTCCAGCCCAAGCACACCTTTCAAATCTTTTAATCACAGGATACTTGGCCTAACACTGGTTCTTTCTGCAGATCAAAGAAGTAGAAATGAAGACTAAGTAATGAACAGATGACCAGGTCTCTTTCCTAGCTTCCCCTTCAGTAATCTTCTGAAGAAACTGTGACCGAACTGTATGGGCAAGATAACATCTAGAGGAAGGTCCCGAGGAGTCAACAAGCCCACACACAAGACTGCACACAGTTGAGGACAGCAACAACTCCGACCCCCCCCATCTCAATGATTAACTGAGATTACTTCCACTTCCCTTTAAAAGCTTTCAGGGCCATGCAGAATCTTCAGAGGTGTTTTTTTAGGTGACGCTGAGTCCACCATCTCCCAGATTGCCTGCATGCTTTCTACCATTGTGAGTATTGATTTCATAAGCAGTGAGCGGCAGAGCCTGATTCAATAACAGTTGAGTACACAGCCTCTGGAGCTGGACTCCCCAGGCTCAATTCAGGTTCACATCTTAATAGCTGTGTGACTTTAAACAACTTACTTAACCTCTCTGAGCCACAATCTTCCCCTCTGTGAAATGGAAATAATAATAACAGTTTACCCGTGTCCTCACACACTACTATAAGAGTCAAATGGATTACTATAACTAGAGTGCTTGAACAATGGGAATGATAATAACAGTAAGTCTATCCTTATTCTGTCTTAAGAGCCAAATGGATTCATAAAGCTAGAGTGCTTAGAGGAGTCAAGTGCCATATGAGTGACATGTGAGTGCTACTGTGGTGCTATGGCTCTTATTCCAGGCTCAGATAAGCCTCTTGGGCTCACTTCATCCCCAAGTCAGCTGGGGCTGCACAGATGAGACCTGGGGCATTGGGAACATAACTGAGTAAATGCACAGGAGCTACTGCAGCAGCAATGGCAATAAGACCATGTGTTCCCATTTCAAACATATTGTAAACAACTGGGAATCCTGAGTGCCTAATCCAGTACCTGACACATAATGTATCCAATAAATGTTGTGTCTTCCCTAGCCATCCCTGTCCTGTGCATTCCCAACCCCAGCCTTTAACTCACAGGCAAGTATATTTTGGATGCTCTCAATGTTTTATAGAACGTTGACTCAGGGGTCAAGAGCTGTTTCTGATCCTTATTCATCTTTTCATTACTGTCATGTATTTTATTGATCTTTCATTGAAATTGTTTTTCCGACATTTTAAAATGAGAATCTGGCTTCAGCAGATTCCAGATCCTAACATCTACTGAATTATAAACAATCATGTGGGTTTCTTTTTCTTCTTAATTTTAAATTTAAAAAAAATCAATAAGCAGTCTTGATGTCTTTAAAAGATATTAAACAACACAATCAACTTGGATTTTATTGTGAAGATGACATTTACAACAGTGTCTGCACAAAATCACAGGATTTGTGAGATCTTGACGTGTTGGCGTTTGTGGAAAACTTCTCATTAGGATCCAGAACAGAATTGGAAGGGCCCGTGGAGAGTATTTAGGCCAGCAAATTTTTTACATGAGGACAAATTCAAGGTAAATTAACAGATTTACTGAAAATGACTTCTTTCCCATTCAAACTAAAAATAGCTTTTGAAGGAGCTTTGGAATAATCCTATCTTTACCTACTGTCTCGTGAATAGCAGAACATCATTTAGAACACGATGCTGCTTTGGGCCACTAAAATATTTATACCTAGGCCATGTGAGAAGAAACAATGTGAATCACTCACTGTGGAAATAGTAGAGGCCAAAGGCAGAAGCCATGCCCTTGAAGAGCAGGCAGCCCGGGGTGGGGGAGTCGGAAGGGGAGGGAGAGGAAGGAAATGAGAAGTTGGAAGCTTTCAGGCTCTGAGGCGCTTGTGTCTCACCTGAGTTTCCAAGCCCTCAGGGAACAGAGATAGAAGGGACCCAGCCCTCCTGATTTGCTGCCCAGCACCCTTCCCATTCTCCACATTACAGAGAAAAGCTCAGAAGCTCCATCATCCTCCACCAGCAGAGATGCAGCTCTAGGCACCCCCCTTGAGCTGAGGGATTCAATGAACCACTGAAAGTCAGGGCTGAGGACAGCAGCCCCTGGGCTTCCCACCAAAGAAAAGTTGCTTCTGCAGATTCAGGAGATCCACAACCAGCAATGAACTCAGTGGCCCCTACTCTGCTGGCTGCTAGATTTGAAGGCAGTAAAAAAAATATATATATATATATACACACATATCCTCACGCCACTGACATTTTGTTTCAATCTGGCTCTGCCCAACTCATTGAATGGCCCTTTCTGACCCTCTAGCACTCTCAACAGTACACATGGCAGGATAATAAGTGGTCTTCTTGTGCAATTCTAACTCTGCTAACCCGTCGAGCACATTGACGGCAGCCTGAGACCACTCAATGGCTTGTCCCTGTCCAGGGCCTTCCCCTGATAGAGTTCCACCCTCACCCTGCAGTTCACTTTCCTCCAGATCAGGCCCGTAGCTTGGGAGGAGTGTTTGTCCAGCCCTGCCAGTTCCTCTGAGCTCCAGGCTCTGCCAGCACCGGGGAGGTGTGGAAGTCAAGGCCTGGCCATTCCTTAGTAGCTGAGACAACACTGACATCTTGTGGTCTGGAATCCTGCCTCCCCAAGCATCACTGGACTAAGCTGCCCCCAGGCCCACCAGAAGGAGATTTTTCCCTGTCCTCCAGGCGGGAATGGATCGGTCCTATGGAGACCTGGCCTGCAGGGAGCTCACAGTCCAGCAGAACGACCAAGCAACCAACAATGTACATACACTGGGCTTTACAGTCTGTGATGGCAACAGACCTGCCATGCACGTGGATCCCAACCCAGTCAGCAAACAATCAGTGTGCAATACTGTGGGCAGCTCCAGAACCAGGTGGTCATAAGAGGCTTGCAGGCAATTACAATCCATGGAGCAAAGTGCCAATTAAGTTAAGTATGATAGCTGCGGGAGCCCAGAAGAGGTAGGGACAAACAGCCTGAAGGTAAGGTAAGACTTCAGAAGTGACACTAGGTCAGAATCTCAAAGAATTCTTTGGAGTCATCAAGGAAGAAGGTGAGGAATGAATAAGTTAGAATTTCTGAGCCTTGCAGAATAAATTCAATTTAGAGGTGGAAGACTAAGCTAGAGAGATGACTTTAAAAGTGTGGAAGGGGTAGGCACGTGGTTTATTTGGGGAGGAGCAAGAGTAGGGGGCATAGATAGGGAAAGAACAGAAGATTAGTCTCAATAGAGAAAGCTTCAAATGCCAGAATGAACAGTTCAAACTACATTTGATTGCTGGGTATCACATAGCAAAGGTGTATTTAAGAAGCAATAATCCAGAAAAAATGAAGCATGAACTATTTGCATAGAGAAACACCTGGAAAGATACTCCCCATAATGTCAGCAGTGGTTCTCTCTAGGGCAGAGGACTACATGTGTTACCTGTATCCTTATTTTTCTTTTGTTTTTTGCATAGCTAATTTTTCCATTTCAATGCATTTCTTTATTAACTTTACAATGAAAGAAATAACAATGTAGGTTATTGTAGGAAGCATATGAATGGTGAGATTTGGAAGTTGCCCACTGTGATGGTCCTTCTCATCCATGAGGAAGGGGGTAGGGCAGACGACCACGTAAGATTCCGAATAGGGGATCAGCATCCGTCATACTGAAGGCACCTTAGGAATCTACCCAGACCAGGGAAATGAGGTATGCTGAAGGGACAGTGGCTCATCCAAGGACACACAGCCCTCCAGGACCCCAGGATTCAACCTCAGCTCCTGGTTTTCACTCACGCCCTTACCTCCTTCCCTTGCTATTCCCCACCTCCCATAAGGTGTATGCCTCAGCAAAACAAGGACCCACAGCTCTGCAAAGCCTCACCGGTAGCGCCAAATCCTATGGGTGGGTCTGCCTTTCCACAGGCCAAGGTCAAGAGCCCTCTATCACACTAAGACATATTATAAAGCTCCGCTTGAAAAAGGAAACAGTAGAATATCAGGTCTTTTATAGGACTGCATCCAATGATTGTCAAAGTGGGGTTCCAGGGCCCATGGAGGTCCCCATGACTTTTTCAGTGGGTCCATAAAGTTGAAGCTATTTTCACAGTAACACTAAGGTACAATCTGGATTCTACACTCAAGTTCTTGCATGAACACACAGAGGACTTTTCTGAGGTGGCCTGAAAATATTGCTACAGACTGAAAGGGGCTCCTGAAAGTTTGTCAAATGACGAAGAGGTAGGTGCAAACTTTATTCTATCAAATCTATTGAATACAAAGGCAGAGATGAGAACCCAGCTGTCTCCCATCAGCTAGACATAAAAGAAAGGTACAAAAATATAAAGCAATGCCACTCTTCTCATTTTTTATTCTAATTTTTCAATTAGAAAACATACTTATTTTTAAATGTTAGTTTTAAATGTTAGGTTTACATTTTTAGTTATTTACTTAGTTATTTTTAAATATTTAAATGTTTTATTTTTAATGCATTCATAACCATATACATTTAAAATTTACCTTTTCTAATTTATAATATCATAAACATTGATTGCTAGGACCCACTTAAACAAAAATTCTTTGGGATCTCCACTAATTTTTAAGAGTATGAAGAGGTCAAAAGACAAAAAAAATTGAGAACCTCTAATTTTATTTTCCAGCTTATCTTTCGGTACCCTTCCCTGCCCTGACCCCAGCACCTGCCCGTGTCCCCCACCTACAGCGGATGGTCCTCCTCTCCCATCCCTGTGTTCTCAAGGGACATCTAGCACATTTCCTATCAGGTGCCTCCCTCTCCCTCTCCCTCCCTCTCTCTTTCTCTCTATGTTTCTCTCTCCTCACCCTAAGCTGTGTCCTGGCCCCAGGCAAGGCTAGGCTGACAGTGTTCTGGACATAGACTAGTTTTCTTTCCTCTCTCCTGCTTTCCTGACAAGCTGTCTTTCCTCCTTCCAAGTGCTTCTAAAACAGCACTTTTCCCCAGAGACTGGCCCCCAAACCTCTTTAAGGGGATCACAGACTGAAGAACCTGAGAGAATAAGGTTCACATCTGCCTCTTTATCATCCAGACATCATTTCAGCAGCCCCAGCTCCATGTCAGATGCTGAGGATCCAAAGATGAGAAAGACATGTCCCTCAGCCTGCCTACAGTTTCCAGGGAAATGAAAACAGAGCTAGCAGTTCTGTCTAGGAAAGCCGGGAAATGCTTCACAGAAGATGTGACATTTGACGTGGATTATACAAGATGAGGAGGTGTGTAGGGGGTGAAGAACGGAAGACATTTGCCTTGTGAGAGAAGAGTCACACAAATGTGAAAATGCACAGCATGTTTAGGGAGCTGAATGGTTCAACGTGGGTAGACTACAGTGAGTGAGCATGTGTGTGTGTGAATGTGCAGGAGTGTATTTGTGTGTGTGTGTGTGTGTGTGTGTGAGCATGTGTATATGGCTCTGTGTGCATGTGTGCACATGCGCCTGAGTGCATGTATGCATGTGTATGTGTGTGACTATGTATGTGAGCTTTGAACACATGTGTGCCTGTGTGTGCATATGTCCATAAGTGTATCTGTGAATGTGGTGATGATGAGACAGGAGCACTTCTTGAGAGAGAGGGGAGGAAGTGGGAGGGAAAGAAATTGTGTCAGACACCTTACACATTTTCTCTTATTTAATCCTGGCCACACAATCTTGCAATGTGGCTGTCATGGTACCCATGCTACAGAAAGGATTAGTGAATTGTCCAAGGACATGCCAGTACAGGTGATGAAGCTGTAATTCAGGCCAAATCTCTAACCAGCCCTGATCACAGGGAGCTGAGACTAGGACACTGGAATGTTCGGAAGCCCAGCTCTCCCATGTGTCCACATATCAAGTGGAATCTCACTGAATCACTGAAAGCCTGTGCGGGGCAACTCTGCACCTCTGCCACTGAGGCAGAAGCTAATACTTTTTTACAAATGTTTTCTTGCAATTTTTTTTCTCCTTTTTTTTTTTTTCTTTTTAGGGCCACACATGGCACGTATGGAGGTTCCCAGACTAGGGGTCTAATCAGAGCTATAGCTGTCAGCCTATGCCATAGCCACAGCAATGCAGGATCTGAGCCATATCTGGGACCTACACCACAGCTCAGGGCAACACCGGATCCTTGACCCGCTGAGCAAAGCCAGGGATCAAACCCGCAACCTCATGGTTCCTAGTCAGATTCATTTCTGCTGCACCACGATGGGAACTCCTTGCAATTTTAAGAGCGAAGTGTTAACACAAACCAGGATTTCAGTCTTCTGGAATGGTCCACCAGGAAACAAAGTGGGAGGTCAAGGTTTGAGGAAGTTGGGAAGGACCATCACATCCTCTCTGCTTGACAGGGCCACTGAGTTCTTGGTTTAGCTCCACACAGAAATGTCCAGGAGAGGCCAGGCATTGCCAGGCTCACTGACCTGGGCTCTCCTGTCCTTCCTCCTGTTAAATCTGTTCCCTAACCAAAGGTAACTTGAACTCAACACATCCCTGCATGTAATTCGCTAAATGAGAAAGAGACTCCTCCTTCCAGCAGGTACTAGGAACTGTGTCCTGTGCCAGACATTGTCCATCCCCTCACTTCAGCCATATCCATGTTCTATAGGCTATACTATATTTCCTATATCATGTTATATAAAAGTATATCATACATCATATATTACATATTTCATGTACATTTATTATATATTTGATACATATTTTATACATTTATACTCTATTTATGTATAAATATATAATTAATGAAATACATATTACTTTATGTACTTGACAGTTAATAAATCTAAATATTTTCTATATTTAACACATAAATACATAAATATTAAACATATCCCATGTGCCTTATTATACATTTTATTTTTAGTATAATCATTTGAATCAGTTATTAGTCACTCCATTTTTCAGATGAGAAAACTAAAGCCCAGCAGGCTTAGATAACTTGTCTAAAGTTCTGCAATTAAGAAGTGACAAATACACTTATGATGGAGCATGATAATGTGAGCAAAAAGAATGTGTACATGTATGTGTAACTGGGTCACCATGCTGTACAGTAGAAAGAAAATTGTATTGGGGTAAAGTTAAATTAGTTTAAAAAATTTTTAAATAATAAAATAATAAAAAATTTTAAAAATAGGAGTTCCCATCATGGCTCAGTGATTAACAAATCTGATTAAGAGCCATGAGGTTGTAGGCTCAATCCCTGGCCTCTCTCAGTGGGTTAAGGATCCCGTGTTGCTGTGAGCTGTCGTGTAGGTGGTAGACACGGCTCAGAAGCCACGTTGCTGTGGCTGTGGCGTAGGCCAATGGCTACACTTCCCATAGAGATTAGACCTCTAGACTGGGAACCTCCATATTCCGCGGGTGCAGCCCTAGAAAAGACAAAAAAAAATTTTTTTAATATAAATAAATAAATAAAATTATATAATTAAAAAAAAAAGAAGTGACAAATGGAATGCACACCTACATCTTCCTACAACCAGACTGTGCCTTTTTCTTTGTGTCAGCTCTTTGGATGGATCTCATGCTCAGTCAAAACGAGGATGTGGCCTAAGGCAACCTGGACCCTGCAGCCTCACTTCTGAGCATCCTCCTCTGTCCCCAAGTTTGACTTGGGGGGGGGGGGCCAGTCATCACCAACCCTTCACATCCTGAAGGTGGTGGGAGCACTTATAAACAGACTTTTAAAATCCTGGCCTGAAATTATTCAACACAGTGTGGATTATCCAGAAATATAATATTACAGAGCCCTTAAAAAGCATGTTTACAAAGTGTTTTATGGCCCTGGAAATAAATGCTTATATGTAAAATTAATAATAAAAAAATAGTAATAGATACACATTCACATTCATAGCATGAGATCAACAATGCAAAAAAAAAAATTCATAGAGGAAAAGCCAAATAGGAAAGTCACCTAGGGCTGACAGTGGTTATTTCTAGATGATAAGCTTAAGAGTGTTTCTTCTTTTGACTTTTCTGTATTTCAAAATCTTCCACAATAGATACGCATTGCTTTACAATGGGGGGGGGGGTGATATCTAAAACCTGACTCGCCTTGAAACTGCGTGGTGCCCCTTTCCAGTGTATTTCAAAGGGCCCGAGGCTGGAACACGGTTCCCCATCTGGACAACCCGCCAGAGCCTCTCAGCGGGAGCTCAGCCCTGGGAAAACACGGCAGCCCTGCGTGGGCCTCTGGTTTGATGTCTCTGCCCTCTTGTTCTCCATTCTCACTTCACCAGAATTTCCCTGGAGGAAGCAAAGGCTGCAGCCTGAATCCAATCTTCCCTCCCCAACCCATCTGCATTGCTCAGCTCTGCAGCCTCCAAACCAGACACCTCGGCCTGACTGCTTCCAAAAACAAGTGAAACAGGTGAGAGATCTCATCCCTGGGGGCCTCAAAGCCCCACCCCCCCAGCCCTGTAAGGGCAAGTGTGCAACCCTCTCAGAGGACAGGGCCCAGAAAGGCACCCAGATATCCAGAGTGCCAAAGGAACTGCATCCCCTCCCTCTCTGTCCATTGCTGTCACCCAGGACCACATATGTGGCACTAGCAATTCACTTCTGCCTCTCACAGGCATTTAATCAGGGCTTCCTACAGGGGAAGCTGGACAGCTCCTTCCTGGAGGAGGTCAACATCCACTGGGGGACAGACTCATAACAACACACTGGATGGGCAGCAGAGGATCTGCGCCATGTACAGAGGAAAGCAGTGGGAAGAGCAGACCCTGCGTCTGGGAAAGGCTGGAGAAAGCAGTTGTGTCTGAGCCGGGTTCCTGAAAGATGAGGTGCAGCTGAACAGGAGAGAGGTAGGTCAGAGTTTTGTGCAACGTAAACAGCGTAAGCCAAGGAGCAGACACACAAACCAGAGTGTTTGGGGTCTCTGGCGGTAGGTAACATGTTTAAGATGGGAGCTGAAACCGTGTGCAGCGCCTGGGAGGTAGGAGTCACTCCTTTTTGCAAAGAGAGCCAGCCAGGTCTGTAAGCAGAGGAGCGACCATCAGGCTTGTTCTTAGAGGAATGACGATGGTGGCACAGGAGAGAAAACCAAAGGCAGAACAGCCACGGGGAACTACAGTGGACACTTTGTCTGCCCAGCCCCTAGCACTGCAGTGGAAACCTACCAGAGAGTAAGAATCTCATATTTATTCTGTCCTGGTCCAGAAATAAGCAGTGGCATAAACAGGGCACATTACAGGCCCTTTCGCAGTCCCAATCCTGCTGGGGAACCTGATCTGAGCTGGCCAGCGAGTCCCATGCCGGGGAACTTGGCACTGGAGACCAGAGAAGCTTAATTTCATCTCCTAAAGGACCCTGGTCTATAACCATGAACCTGAGAGAAGCTGGTGGTCTTATGTGCTACCAGATAAAGCATAGAGGGAGCTATTCCCCAAGAAATGAAGCAAATGATACAGGAGAAACAGAGAGAGGTGAGGTCATGATGGAAAGCTATCTGGGCTCAGCACTGCCCAGTCTCTGGTCCCACTTCTAAGGCCCAACTTTGGCTCATTCCTTCCTTTGCATTTCATGGGGTTAGAAGGAGAATCTTTTTTTTTTTCCTTTTCGGTTAAGATTTCAAGTTCAATTTCTGTTACTTGTAAACAAAGAGTCCTAATAAAGTTTTATTTAAATGTTTGAGCAACACAGTGCGTTGAAGAGAAAGGGAGTTATTTGGGAACTACTTAGATTATGAAGTCAACCAGACAGGAGACTGGTTGCTTTGTCAACTAGCCAAGGTCAATTACTTACAGAGAGCCCCCCACCCCTTTTGCCTACCCTCCAAAGGCATCAGTAGGCTTCAAAAAGGGCATGCATCTATCTAGGGCTCCAACTATCTAGAAACCACCCATCTGCAAGCAGGTGCCAGGGCAGCTCAGGAAAAACAAGCAGGATGTCCTCTGCATAAGAAGGGGATGGAGGGTCCTGGGCAACTGGTGAGCACCTTGGCCCCTACACCCACCTAGAGGGTGGCTGAGTAACTAGCACTTTTGAGCCACTCCAGGCTGAGTTCTCTGTGGCCCAGGGATAAA
This sequence comes from Phacochoerus africanus, assembly GCF_016906955.1. Lineage (NCBI taxonomy): Eukaryota > Metazoa > Chordata > Mammalia > Artiodactyla > Suidae > Phacochoerus > Phacochoerus africanus. The sequence goes on along the minus strand of NC_062558.1, from coordinate 86,573,212 downwards.
TGGCATCCTTGCCTTGGTGGGGAAGCAAGGTGCCCGTAGAAAGCTAATGAGAATACAGGCATCGCCAGGGACAGGAAAAATGGCAGACGCTCCAGGGCAGGATGGAGCTCCACGGCTGGTCTGAAGACATCCACTCCACCCCCACTCCTCCAGTGTTTGTAAATGTCACTCAGAAGTCACTGAGCCCTTCAATTAGAAACCTCTGTAATTCACACTTTATCTGCCAAGTTCAGTAGCTTCATTTTGCAGCTTGGGAAGTTTTCCATCTTAAAAAAAAAAAAAATCATGCGCAGGTTTTTTTTTTTTTCTTCTGATCCAGATTTCCAGATTTCAGTGCAGCAGCATATTGGCTGGCCCCATTTAAGCGAACAGGAAGAGGGCTCAGCCAAGCTTCAACCTGGCACAATTTACCCTGGGCATCTTTTGGAAACAGACTCCAAACTAAAGAAAAGGTGTAGCCTTTACCAGGTGGATGGAGTTCAGCCAATTCTGACCCAAATCCACATCGCAAGTATGCTAAATGAACAGGGAGGGCCTTTGCAGCCTGGGAGAAGCCCATTTCTCCCCTGCAAAAGCTTAGCCACTGCTGCAAGTCCTTCCAACCCCAGGGTTTCTGGAAGGCAGCTATGCTCACCACCATACTGCCAACACCCTCCAGGGCTTCTGAACAGAAGCAGTCTCCATTTCAGCCGAGACAAAGGCTGACCTCCACTCACAGAATCACTCCACAGGGTTGCAGCAGAGTTCTTTCTTTTGATACAGCCTAAAGACTCAGGAGATATTTAAGCATAAATGTCCTTCCTCCCTAAGATGAAAAGTCTTACTTTCATTCTTGTGGAATGGAAGAGAAAAAAATCTTATTTTCTCCCCTCTCTGGTTTCGGGTGGGTTAAGCTATGAAGCCAATTCTCTGGATTCTGCAGAAACTCCCTCCCTGCCAGGGCCCTCAAACTCTTTTCTAATGAAGGTCCTGAGCTATTTTACAAAAGGCTCTTCAAAGCTCAGAGCAGACAGGAAGGAACTGGAGGGCCCCACACAGCTGCCAGTATTGCAGAGGGGAAGCAGGTGGGCTCGATGGTGGGCCCTGTGACCCATTAAACTGTCCATCTTATGTCCCCTCTGGGGTGTGCAAAGCTCCTCAGGGTGGCTGTCAGCTACAAACAGGCAGCCTCTTTTTATTTCCTGACCCATGAAGCCATTCTCCTCTGTGCCTTCGCTGAATGTTTATTGAGCACTTAATATGTACCAGATGCCCTCATCATTCCAATTTTTATGACACTGTTTCTTTTTCCACTCTGAAGTAGGCAAAAGTTTTCAGGATTCTCTTTGCCCTTCAAACACCTCCAGTGTGGAATGCCACACCAGGGATAGGTATACATGGTGAATACTAGGTCCAGCTTTGTCCAGAGGCAGACAAATGGTCAGCTTCATGGGGCCAATCACAGCCAGCCAAGAAGGAGCTGCTGAGTTCTGTGGCTGGACCTTGAGACGGACTCAAAGAAAGTTGCCTCCTAGGAGCCCAGCTTCCTCTCCAGCCCCAGGGCTGTCACCACAGATAACTGCCCCCTTGTAGAAGCTCAGAGGACTCCAAGAAGATGTACTACAGCTCCTCTAGGTCTCCAAGTACAAAAGCCTCCCGCTTGCCCTCTGCAGGTCCCAGCCTTGTGCCTGGGAGGCCTACACCTGAAGGGCAGACCTGGCCTGCCAGGGAGGGGAGGCCACAGCATCCAGATAGCCTGCCACCTCCATGGGGTCCCCTCTATCTCCCTGCCTTCCTCCCTGCAATGGCCAGAGCCCCTCCCTGTGATGCTGGAACAAAGGGCCCCTATGGAGCAAGAGCATCACTCCCAAGTGTGGGGGCGGGGGAGGGGGGCAGTAGGCCACTGAGAGCCAGGCTGAGGGAGAAGCTGAGCAGGTGACTATGAGCCTGGCCTTGCCACCACTGCGGGAGGATGCCAATTCTAGGTGGGCCAATCCCACAGAGCCTCTTCAAACCAATTTTTTAAATGTATTCAACATGGTAGAAGAAGAAAGCAAAACAAATATTCTGTTAGGACAAATTGTATGTTTCTGTATCGAAGAAGGGGTTACTTTTACCTACAGAACATTATATAACATTTTAACAAATCCAGGCCTGTCTCTCAATTCTCAATGTTTCTACACCTTTCTTGAAAGCATTAAACTCACAGGAGATGAAGATAACTTACAAGGAAACAGTTACAAAATCTGGCTGAAGATATATTTAAAGGTTGTTTTGCTCTGGCATTTACCTCAGCAAAATATTCTGTTATCTAGGGTTCTTGTTCTCTCCTTGGATGTTTATTTGTTTGTGGGGATGTACAATTTTCTGAACCAGACACCTCCTGAATTTAAAAATTTGAGAAAAAGTAACAGCCTTCTTCCAGCAATCATGCATTCTTAGGTCTTAGGACTTCAGACCACACTGACTGCCAGCATCAGGCAGCGGGCTGCTCCCTGGTCTCAGGCTGAGGGGTGTGGTCTGTGGTTGTTCCACTTGATCTACATACGTGCCTGTTACAAGATTTACATAAGAGACAAGAGACAGGTCAGCCCTGGAAGACCAAGGGAGGAGAGAGAAATCTTCTAAGGTGTGTGCATGATGAGTAGGGCATGTGTAGTGGTATTTGTGTGTTCTGTGTTTGTGTTTTGTGTAGGGAGTGTATGTGGGGTTGTGTAATGGGGGTGTATGTGGGATATATGTTGTCTGGAATGTAAGGTGTGGGGTGTTTAGTGTGTATGGTGTGTAGTGTGTATAGTGTGTATGTTTAGTGTGTAGTGGGGGGGTGTATATGATGTGTGTATTTAGTGTATAGTAGGGGTTGTAGTATGTAGGATGTGTATGCTTGTTTGTGTGTGTAGTGTGGGGGTGCGTGTATAGGAGCAGTGTATCCAATGTGTGTGTGATGTGTGTATAGAACGTGAGTGGGAGGGGGTGTAGTGTGTATGATGTATGTGTGTGTGTATAATGTGTAGTGGAGGGGGTGCATGTGTAGTGTGTATGGTGTGTGTGTAGTGTGGGGGGTGCGTGTGTAGTGTATATGATGTATGTGGTGTGTGTTTACTATGTGAGTGTGGGGGGGGTATGGTGTGTAGTATGGTGGTTCATGTGTAGCATGTATGATGTGTGTGTGTGGTGTGTAGTATGGGGCTGCATGTGTAGCGTGTATGGTGTGTGTGTGCATGTGTGTGTAGTGTGTGGTACAGTGTAGGCTGCATGCAGAGAGGTGTGATGTGAATCATATTCCATCAGATCCCCTGAGCAAGCAGCCCCTTGTAGCCAGTGTCCTGTAAATAGCCTGTCCAGCCATGGGTCTCCCTGCCTGGTGGGCACCTCTCCTTGGCAGAGACATCAACTAAAGTGGGCTCAGAGGACAGCAGGGCAGCTTGGAGACCCAAGCGCCCACCAAGTCCCCCTGGAGCTCACTGGCGTGAGTGGTGGTGCTCTAGAGGAAAGGTCCCCTTCTCTTGGATCAAGTTTCCACACAACCCTGTGAGGTTTTGTCCCTGTGCTTCCAGGGGACCAGGGTGTCCCCCAAGGGTAAAGCCAAATCCACCCTCCTGGGTACGAGGGAGGCTTGCAGTCTACAGACAGACCGCTGTGTCTTGGCCACTCAGGCTCCAGTTATGAGCAGCCTGCATTGCCTTTACTGCTTCTGTTCTACCTAACCTCACAGGGGTCCCCAGACTAGTGTCCCCTCACCCCTCCTCCTGAATGCCAGTGCCTGCTGGTCTGTTCCCCACCCCCACCCCATGCAGTCCTCTGATCCACAGTGGCAGTGGCTGTGAGAGATGAGTCCACATAAAACTGGATAGAGGCAGCGTACATCACAGTGGCATATCCTGTGGGGCTCACAGCCTATGAGAGCTCCTGTACCTCTATGCAGAAGAGCAGTCTGTTAGGACACAGACCTGTCTCCCCAGGCCTCCCCAATGAGCTTGATGGAAGGTAAGGGGTCTGCAGAGGAGGGCAAGGATGGGCGCAGTGGGGATGACCTGCCCCGACCATGGTGTTACGAGGCCCTGGCAGGGCAGAAAATCATGGCCTCCACTCCAGCTAAAGTTTCTCCTTCTCCCAAATATCCCCCAACCTGGACAACAAAATTCAGTGATCAATAAATTAAAGCAGGGACCACCTGAGCCAGGTCTGTGGTAAGATGGAGGCTGAGGCCAGAGAACAGTGTAGGAAGGAAGCCACCATGGGTGTCCTGGCCACGGAGAGCCCAAGAGCAGGACCTGCCCTGGACTGGCCAGGGCTGGCCAGCCTTCAACTAGGTCATCCCGCAGAACAAATAAGCCTTCACCCAACGCACTGGGGAACTTGAAATAGGAGCCAACAATCAGGTTCCAGGCGGGAGGAGGGCCAGCCCACAATTGCTCTGTCCCATCAGACAGGGCTGGTAAAACCCCAGGCATGCAGGCCACCCTACCACTGAGACAATCAGGATTCAAAACCGTTCCTGCAACTGAGATGCTGATCACAAGGAACTGAGCCTAGAGGCAGAGAAGGCCAGGCTTGGGCTAAAAGCATTTTATAAAATGTCAGGGAGAGAATACAGGTGGTGGGTACCCAGTGTTCCCTGTGAAGGTATTTCCTCATTGCTATATGTTAGAAAATGGTTATAATAAAATATTGGGATGGTGGGGGAACAGGTGCACCTGCAGGAGACAGGGGAATGTGAAGTGATAGAGTTCATGTGAAAATCCCTGAGTCCTCAGGCCCTGCTCCATGCCCCACCCCAACAACCAATCAGCTCCTGGTCCTCAGAGGCCCTTCCTGTGAGCTCAGCTGTCCAGGGGTGTAGTTTTCTCTTTCCCAGCTCTATGAGCCACAGCCACCATTGTAACTGGACTATCCTACATTCTAAAATTGTGTCCTTGATTTTGGCATTAAAATGTTACTCTTTATAGTCAATGATGATGATAACAGGTAGGCTTAAAATAAAAGTTTGGGTTAGTATCTAATTCTTTGGGGAAATGGAACTAACCTGTGAAGACCAGATCTGGGGACCTGTGATATAGGGGAGAATGTGAACTTGGAATCCTACAGGCATGGTCGGAAACCCAGGTTTACTGCTCACTGGTTGCTCACTTATTCACTTCCAGGGGTGCAAGTGGGAGGCCCTGGTTTCCACATCCTTCAAAGCAAGAAACTTAATTGGCTCTTGATTTTAAAAGGGGGGGGGGAATATTTTGGGAACAACTGAGAACGTTTGAGTATAGATTGGGTTTTAAATGATTTGGGGATGTTATTTTCTCAGGTGTAAGGGTAGTATGGTGGCTATGTGGGAGAAGTTTCTTATTTTTAGGAGATACATGCTGAAGTATTTAGAGGTGAAGCTTTATGATGGCTGCAATTTCCTGTGAGATGGCTCAGAAGGGGAAAAAAGAGCCAGAAGCAAATTCGACAAAATGTTAACGACAGTTGAACCTAGATGAGCCATCTATAGGTGTTCACGACACTATGCTCTTAAACCCTCCACAGTTTAAAAGCTGACATAATAAAAAGTTGGAGGGAAAGGCTTTAAAAACACTCCATCTGCTGATTTGGCCAGCTGGTTAAGTAAAACAATCTATCAGAGAGATTCTTGTCTGAGAACAAGGATTGGAAGGGCAAACCTGTGACCCAGCCAGTCACTCACTATTCTCAGGAGCCCCGTACCTCACCCACCAAATCAAGACAGCAGCTGAAGAGAGCCTTGATGAAATCCTGTTCAGGAGATCTATCTCCCCCTAGGATATTCTTAAGTTTCAACCCTACCATTAATGCTTATCAACGTGATTCTGGGTTGTAAATTTTATGTATCTCTGGGGTTGGCTTCTTGGCCAAGAAACCCCGGAAATAACAAAGGACTTCTAAACCAGTTGTGAGAGAGAGACAGAGACAGAGAAGAAGAAAGAGGAAGAGATGGAGGAGGAGGAGGACAGGGGGAGGAGGGAGAGAAAAACCTCTGAGCAGATACCTGGTCAGTGATCACTGGAAACTTTTCTAAAGCCCAGATAATCTGCCCAAGGGCACGATAAAAAATGTCTGCTTCTTGAGCTTCACTACCAACTTTGCTTAGTGCCAATCCTTCTTGTTAATGCTCTTAAGCCTCAGCATATGTTTCTACCTTTATGAAAGCCTATACACCCTCTTACAGAATAAACTATTTATGGTCCTTGACCATTCATGAGCTGAGTGCATGCCCAGGCTGGAATCAGCACTCCAGATGGCCTGGGGTGGAGTGGTAACACCCTGTGCCTCAGGGAGATTGGAGCCAAGGTTGGGAGTTGGGAAGACTTCTCAGGCAGGAGGTGAAGACAGTGCATATCTTGTTATCTGATGCTCAAGTCCTTCCCAAAATAGGAAAGCTCTGATCTTAAACCCAATTTGGCAAAACTGAGTAGAAGATCAAGTGCAAGTAGTCCCAGAGCACTTATGACACCTGCTCTGGTCAAGAGGTCCTTGAAAGGACTCCTTTGCACTTAAGAGGAGAGGGACAGTAGGCCCAGTGTGGGGCCCTGCAGCAATCTCAGACTAAAGACCAGGGAGTGAACATGAGGACCAGACCACATTGGCCAGAGGTTCTGGCAGCAGCCCACTATTCCTCTCCAGACTGATACTGTTTTTAGTTCTTGGTCCAAGACTCAAGCCAAGATTCACACCAAATTGACTAGTCAGCGGAAGTAAAGTGGAATAAAAATTCACACTGAGATGGAGGTTTATCCTACCCCTGAGGGAGAAATAAATTTACCTCCCTTTAGTGAAAACAGGAGGCAAAAGATTAACTGAGGCAGCCAACTTACCACCATCATGAGTAACTCACTACAGTTACCAATAGCCTGAGCTCTACTGCTCCCAGGACAGAGCCTTCCTATGTAGGAGAGCTGACAGATAAGAAGGGTAGATTCAGAAACACTCAGTGATGCAGCAGGATAAACCACAGATAGGACATGCCTGGGAGTTTTCAGTATCTCAGGTCCAGTGAACTCCTTCTCCTTTATTCTAAATCAAATGTGTCCACATACATATGGAGTCATTACACTCTGCATAGGCGCCTCTCAAACTGCAAATCACTTCCTCTCAAAAGATGATGTCAGTATCAATGAGACTTGGGGTTTTCAGCATAAGAGAACAGAGACACAGATATCAGATTGTTACGGTTAAGTAAAAAGTCAGCAACCCTGAACTAGCATTGGAAGCGTCAATATGTATTTCATTTACTACATACATACAAGTACACATTTCCTAACTATATGTACTGGAAAGGTCTAGAAATAATAACAAGCCCAATAGCAATAAGTATCCCTAGCAGTCAGGTGGTGGTCTCCAAATCCCATGAAAGGGAGCAAGAGTTCCAAGGGGAAGTGTAGATTCCAGACCAGGATGTAAACAAGATGAGTCCATTACATCTTGTTAAACTGGGAAGTGAGAAAGTCATCAGTCACAAGCACAGGACTTAGAGCCACTTTTAACAGGTTGATCTTCCAGGCAAAGAAGAGGCAAACTGAGCATCAGTAAGGATAAAAGCTACAATGGATTGACCCCTATTTGATAGATTACAATCCATGAGTTCCATAATGCTGCTCAATAGAAGAAAAAAAAAATTACATTGGTCAACTCTGAAGAATGTTCTGGAATCAGCTCACTGTTTTGAAACTTTATAAGTAAAGGGAAAGAATTAAGCCTAATTCTCATTCCTACACAGCTAGATTTCTAGATAATCCAATAGCCAATAAAGTTAGGTTTTTTCTTTGTAGATGTTTTCCAGTTTATAAATGAAGAAAAATGATAAAACTTGAATGACACTCTATTGCTACTTCTAATGAATTAATGGCCCTAGGTTATGATCATCGTGGCTGCAAATCATGAAAATAAGCAACCAGACATTCCATGACCCCTAATGGAAGTCATAACACCACCAAGGAAGCAGCCCTGCCAACAAACCTCCCCTGGATCTGGTTATGCCTCTATATATATTTACAGGCAATACAAGAGACAAGGAACATGTAATCAATCCAGAGGATCAACCAAATTGATTGTGGGAAACTCTACAGGAGAGAAAACAACAACAAAATGCAACAAAATTTTAAAAGGGGGGAAGTTCCTGCTGTGGCTCAGCAGTAAGGAACCCGACTAGCATCCATGAGGATGCTGGTTTGATCCCTGGCCTCACTCTTTAGGTTAAGGATCTGGCGTTGCCATGAGCTGTGGTGTAAGTCAAAGACATGACTTGCTGTGGCTTTGGTGTAGGCTGGCAGCTGTGGTTCCAATTCAACCCCTAGCCTGGGAACATCCATATGCTGCAAGTGTGGCCCTAAAAAGCTAAAGAAAAGAAAAAGAAAGAGAGGCTTAAAAGACATCAGCTAATCTCAAAATGTGTACCTTATTTGGATCCTGATTCAAATAAACTATTTAAGGAGTTCCCATCATGGCTTAGCAGTAATGAATCCATGAGGACTCAGGTTTGATCCTTGGCCTCTCTCAGCGGGTTAAGGATCCAGCATTGCCGTGAGCTGTGCTATAGGTTGCAGACACAGCTCAGATCCTGCGTCGCTGTGGCTGTGGTGTAGGCCTACAGCTGCAGCTCCCATTCGACTCCTAACCTGGGAAACTCCATATGCCGTGGGTGCAGCCCTAAAGAACCAAAAAATAAAATAAAATAAAATAAAATAAATAAAATAAAATAAAATGAAATGAAACGAAATGAAATAAAATAAAATAAACTATTTAAAAATCACATTTATTAAACAATCAGGGAAGTTTAAACATTAACTGAACATCGATGTTGAAAGAATTATTATGAAATTTTTATATATAATTATATTTGGGTTATTTTTTAATGTTCATATGATTTGTCAGGGATTTGCTTCAGAAGGATTCAGGAAAAAAGAAAGTTGGCCATGGTTGATAATTATAAAGGCTAAGTGATGAATATATAGAGAATATGAGTTTCTCTTCTCCATTTTTGTGTAATTATTTAATAGTTCATAATAAAAAAATTTTTAAAGAAAAGAGAAAGATAGTTTCTTCCAAATTGTCATGCCTATCTCGCTTACTGTATTGCTGACCTAGATATATGTGTCTTGATTCAGCTGAATCAATACATGCTAATTCTTCTTTTAAAAGCATAATACTCAAAATATTTCTAAATACACACATCTGATAAGATAAATTTCCTAAGCATGCTACCTAACCTACAAACTCCTTATGTAAATTTCCTTTTTGATTAGCAACTCCCATCATGTCCTTCCCAACACCTGTGGCAGGTGTCTTACTAAACCTATGGGCATTCTGTAAAAACCAACTGCTGAATAGCTCCCTGACTCTCCCATCAACACCCTCCAATCTAGAAGCACTACAATGGAAAGTGTATCAACACATCACTAAATAAAAGTGACAGATAAGCACCACTCAGAGACAGGAGGAGAGGACATGGTGGGACATGGCCTTTGCTCTCCACTCAACCTGTGTCTTCGCTCTGCCTCTGGGCAGATTATATTCTCTGTTACCCCTTCAATGAGTTTTCATGGAGAAGGAAATAACGTGTGTACCTATTAAAAAGAGGTCCAGACATGGAGTTCCCATTGTAGTACAGCAGAAACAAATCTAACTAGTAACCATGAGATTGCAATTTAATCCCTGGCCTCTCTCAGTGGGTTAAGGATCCAGCATTGCCGTGAGCTGTGCTGTAGGTCGCAGACACAGCTCAGATCCTGTGTTGCGGTGGCTGTGGCGTAGGCTGACGGCTATAGCTCCAATTTGACCCCCTAACCTGGGAACCTCCATATGCCGTGGGCATGACCCTAAAAAGACAAAAAGACAAAAAAAAAGTCCAAACATACAGAAAGTGCCCAAAGTAGGCAAGATTCCTTCCCACCGGCAGTGGAAGTCAGTAAGACAATGGGAAGCCCAGTGCAGTAAAGACGAGGACTCAGAGGAGCCACGGGAGCCAGAGACAGTGTTCAAGGCATAGTACCACGACTGGGAAATCTTAGTGCACACACGAGGTAGATCATCAGGTCCCAGGAGGTGGGGAGGCCACTGTGAGACAGTGTCCACACAGGAAATACAGGGCCACTGTTCACTTCTGACCTGCCGTCTCCATACACCTGCCCCTCACCGTACACCCGGCCACCCTGACCTCCACCCCACATAGTGCAGCTTCCAGCCAGCTCAGCCTCTCCAGTGTGACCCAGTCTTTGGCCTTCCTCCCTGTGGCACTTGCAGACTCCAATTGGCATTTTTCCCTGGCACAACCTCTTTGTGTCTAATAATCTTATCCATGGGTCTCAGGAAATCTAAAGCGGGGGGGGGGGGGGGCCTTAGATCAACAAATTCAAAAGATCCATGAAATCACCCCTTGAGGATCAAAAGCTACAGGCCTGCACCAACCACACAGAGCAGGGGCCCTTGCCACGCACAACCAGGGATTCCCAGACCAACCAACTCCCTCCTCCACCCCCCGTAGAAGCCCCTCCCCTGCCCTAGGACCTATCCTCATGAATTGGCACCTAGGTAGGCAAAGGATAAAAGTAGAGATGAAGAAATGAAGGCTAGATTGATGTCTTTTCCTAACTTACCCCGCGGGGGCAAAGTGACCACAAGGAAAAGCCAAGAGGTCCTTTAATGAGCATCTGTGAGGTTCCAGACATAGGCTGGGCTGCCTAGGGCCGAGGTGAAAAGGTGGCACAGCATGTGGGCTCCATTTCTTCCTGGCACAGGGCCCACCTTGATGCAGGAAGGCTGAGGCATATATAACACTGTGTAGCCCCATCTGAAGGGCACTCAGAGACAAAGGCCAGGGAGGAGAGGCAGGGGTGTGGGGCCTCTCTCAAGGGACAGCCAGAAAGGACCAGAAAGGAGACCAGAGAAGAAGAAAATGAGGGGATAGTTGTGATCACATGCGACATTTCCCAGGACCCCGAGATCTCTAAGCACAACTGGAAAGCTAAAATGCTGCCTTTGCTGTGACAGTAATGAGCCACCAGCTTTCAGATTAATATCAGGGATGTTATCTATTGGTACGTACATGCTGACGTTTCTGGGGTATTCAAAGCACACACATATGCTATGAGCGCCTCTCTGGAGAGAGTCAAAGAAAAGAGGCATCATTTTAGGCACTTAGGACACAGCTCCTTGCAGGAAGGACAGAGTTTATATTTGACGAGGGAGACCAGCTCTAACTACACACAATAGCCTGAGATCTAAAGCAGCTTGAATACCACAGATAATAAGAAAGTTGAAATTCAGAAAAGTTTAAGGTCAGTGTGTGCTGAGGACTCCAGGGAGGCATTTCAGAAAAAAAAAAAAAAATGTTTGTTCTTTATATGAACATTTATGAAGCACTTCTCAGGAGTGTGCTGGGCATTGCTCCAAACTCTGGGGACACAGAGAGAAGTCAGGGCTGCCCTCAAGGGGCTCGGAGCCTCTCAGGGAAGTGGGTTGCAGCCTTGTGACACAGAAAGAAGTCAGGGCTGCCCTCAAGGGGCTCGGAGCCTCGCAGGGAAGCGGGTGCAGTCCATCCGGGGGCTGTGGGAGTATAGAAGGGGGCCACTAGTGCCATCCAGGCAGGAGGGAGGCACTAAGTCTTCCCAACGTAAAAACTGCTCCAAGCTTAAAGCAAAGGAACAAGGCAAGTCCAGGCAGGAGAGAGAGCAGCAGGGCCCCTGAGCTGGGATGGTCTGTCCATGGGAGGTCAGTGGGGTGAGAAGTAAAGGTGGGTACCAGACCCCAAGAGTCTTTGAGCCCTGATGAGACAGGAAGTATCAGAAATGCCAGCTGGGAGTTCCTGTCGTGGCTCAGTAGTTAACGAATCTGACTAGGAACCATGAGGTTGCGGGTTCGATCCCTGCCCTTGCTCAGTGGGTTAAGGATCTGGCGTTGCCATGAGCTGTGGTGTAGGTCACAGACGCGGCTCAGATCCTGCATTGCTATGGCTCTGGCGTAGGCTGGCGGCTACAGCTCCAATTCGACCCCTAGCCTGGGAACCTCCATATGCCGCGGGAGTGGCCCAAGAAATGGCAAAAAGACAAAAAAAAAAGACAAAAAAAAAGAAAGAAAGAAATGCCAGCTGGACTCCTGGCTCTGGGGAAAAGAGAGCATGAATAAGGTTCATTAGTCACAGGGAGGCGCTGGAGGGGGAACCAGAGCATTGGGAAGAAAGTTCATCTCTGCAGCCTCAGCTAGTCTATCATCTTCCTCTAGGCTCCTTCTCTTCTGCAGCTAAGCAGGGGGTCCTCCTCTTCACACCAGATACAAGGACCCAGAGAACTGTGGTCTGTAAGAGTCCTAAGACTAGTCCCTAGTGCTGGAGCAGCTCAGTGCTGTGTTCTCCGAGCCAACCCAGTATGCTCCAGGCAGCATCACACAAACAACCTGCTTAATAACCACCCACTCAGGATTGTAGCCAAGAGTGCCCAGCCACTCTTTTCTAGGTAGAAACCAAATCAAGCTGATTTATTTTAAGTGAGAGTTACACAAGTCATCACCAGGTCTGGATTTAAGCTTTAAGAATTAATGAAAGGAAAAAATTGTGAATGTGCCCAAACCACAATCCAAATGAAGCTTTGTCCTTGAACAATCGTAACTTAGGACTGTCATCTGTGGGCCTGATAATGAAAAGGAGACTTTATCCAGCCCCTTCTCCAAATAATAAAAATTGATTTTTGACCAAGGCCAATCTATTGTTCCAGATCATTAACTTCAGAGAATAAATCATTTTCTGATGCAGTAAAACTGGTTTCTGGGGGTTTGATGTTTCAGGTGGTTGGCAATGCAGAACTGAGAGCCTTTTTCAGTGGGAAGCAGTGCTGAGGAGGACAAAAAGGCCTCCCTTTTCTGATTTTCCAACTTCCTTTCAGGCATCTGAATTCCAACTAGAGCTGGGTGCCTTCAAAACAATCCCACTTTAGCCTTCTCATCCTGAGGCCTGAATTTCAGCTTTTCCTTTAGGAATGCCTTCTGCCCACCTGTACTCTGGGTCACACCACCAGCCACGGACCCATGGGGCCCTGGTTGTGCCAACCTGACTTGGAGAGCAGAGCAGGAGAAAGTGGGGTGCCCCTCACCCCCAGGCCCCAATCCATGGCGCTCCTTCTGAATCCAAATGAGCCATAAGCAAACCTTGTTATTATCATAAGAAGTTTGGAATTGTAAGACATTCAGGAAAAAATACATTCTCCCTCAAGAGTGAGCACACATTGATATTCTTCTGATTTTTATTCTGAATCACAAAGGCACTTCTTCCCAGCAGGGGGAGAGGAACTAGCACTTTTCAAAGGATCAGCAAGTGGCAGATGTAGTTCGAGAATCAGCTTAACCTGTCATCTCACTTGATTCTCACAGTAATGGCATGAGGAGAATTTTTTTGAACCTTTGGAACAGATTGAAAAACTGAGGCTTAACGAGTCTGGGTGACTATCTCCAGACCACTTATCTTTAAGCCTTAGAGTAACAGTTAAAACCCAGGCCTTTGAAGCCCCAGCCTCTGCTCTTGCCTCCAGCCTGGGGAAATCCAGGGAGAAGGCACTTCTGTGGCCCATCCTTCTGGAGGCTAGGGTGGGAGCAGGGAGGATGTCCCAGGCACAGTGGGGACAACCATAGCAGGCTTCCTAGTGCAAAGTCCTTGTCAGACACAGGGTCACCTAAGTGGGGGCTCTATGAGACAGGATCAGTGAGCATGGACCCATACACAGTGTAAGAAGCCCAATTGGGTCCCATCACCAAGAGGCCATGTGGCTGAATAGAACTGCATCCATACAACACTCTCTGTAGCCCAGCCTGACTCCTGTGTGACCCTGAGTTTGGCCAAAGCATCTCCCTGGCTCTTGTAGCTATAACATCAACGTTCAGAAACCGTCAGGTCCAAGTTCACCGTAATCCTATGAGCTCCCTTCTCCCATAGAGGTGAGGGCCAATTAGCCGTGTGTGCAGAGTCATATACACACAAACACACAATCACACCAGGGTGGAAGTCAAAATGTTTAACCACTAGTATTACATGAGACTGGCAATCAGGACAGACAATGGTCACAAAAAGTCAGGACCCACCTGCCCAGTGCACTCACCAGCAGAACACACCCATGAAGCCATACTGGTTGCATCTAGTATAGACCTTGAAGTTAAGCTGAGCTGATGAGATTCTGTCTCTGGAAATTCAGAATTAGGAGAAAGAGGGACTAACCTCTTAATGGAGAAGAAGTAACTGGCCCATGGTTGACCAGCATTTGACATCCTATGGGTGCAAACAAGGGCCAATGGAAGAGGAAGAATAAAACTGACAGGTAGAAGGCAGAGGGGAGAGGCTCTTCTCATGGACTTTTCTGTTCACGGTTGCCATCCTTTCCTAAGCTCAGAGGCATTTCTGCCCTTAGAATCCATAAAACAATACTTTATTTAAAAACAACAATGTCCCTTTGCTTATGGATCAGGGTCGAAAATTATGCTGTGAAACTCAGATTGGAAAACAAAATTGCATTCTTAATTCTCCATCCCTATCCTCCTCTTCTTTGAAATCCCACTTCCTGCTAATGAAGCAGCTCTTCCTGGTTCCCTACACCTGCACAGGTGTGGGTCTGGAGCAGTGAGGGGGTGTTATAAGATTGTTAAAGATAAATCCATCTCTTTTGAGATAAAACAGCCTCTATCAGGTTAAATTTTATGAGTGAATGTTTAGACTTGCAGGTTACCCCCCTCCTCCTTCTCCTAGCCAAGGTCTGCTGTGTTGACAGCCCCCTGTGGCCCATGAGGGTGGCCTCAGATGTGTACCTGTCTTCCAGGTCCTCACTGGCTTCCCCTGTGGGATGTCGAATGGCCTCACTCAGCCCCCTGACGTCCCCTGGTGTCCTCAGGCGATACAACTGTAGGCTCCCAGCCTCCTGCCTCTCGGATACCTTTGGCATTACTGGCTGGGAGGCAGACCCTCAGGCATCTCAAGCCCTTTCTCTGCCTAAACATCCTGTTGCCATTCTGTCCCTCAGCCACAGCCAGCCCAGGCCACTGGTTCCAGAATGTTAACTGCATTGGAGGCACAAGACCCCTGTACTTCTGGCTTCCCCTCAGCAGCCCCAAGTTCCTCTCTTCTCAGCCCACTATTCTACCCAACGCCCAGAAGGCCAAGTGGGGGAAGAGTTCCTTGTTCCTAGAACCCACATTTCCTACTCCCTAGACCTCTGAGTCTCAGCGTCCATCCTTAGTCAGATGCGACGCAGAGAGAAAAACTGCTTTATCCTAAGGGAAGTCACCAGAGGAGGCATTTAAAAAATATTACCCTTTTTTCATTTAAATAGTCTCGAGTCATGTTCTTTTACTTGTAATGATTCTTAATGAGTACAGGACGGGACAAGAAGTTCCTGCTTGGATCTTTCCAAGGACAGTCTTGGGGCCTCAGCCTTCTGAAAACACAAGGATTACTGGGGGGAGGGGCTGCAGGGAGGGAGGGGTTCGACCTTTGATTCTTCTAGGACAGAAAGGTCTCTAAACATGGAGAGGAGGGCCTCTGGGCCAGTCGCTGCCCATGCCCCTCCTCAGGTGAGTAGGAAAGTCAAGGGACCTGGCTGTCTGGGGTTAGCTGCACCTGAACACGTGTGCCTCTTTCTACTTCCTGCACCCTGATCCCTGCAGGGCAGGGTCCAGCCCAAATGCCAGGTGCCAGACAGAGGCTGATACCCTGCTCACCTGCCCAGTTCTCCCCGTCTAGATTTGACCTTGTTCCTCATGAGCCAAGCCACTCACTGTCACAGACTCAGCAGAAATCACAGTCCTGGGTACCTCCCTCCCTCCAGGACTGGGAGAAGAACAGCATCTGGCCAAATCAGGCCTGAAGCACCCACAGCTCTTTAGATATTGTCATTGGAAAGCTTGCCCCTCCCACCTCCCAGATCAGGACTCTCTGCTGCTGCCAGCCTCACCTCGCTGCCCAGGCCTGCTCACTCCACTCCTAGATCCCGGGCCTCCCATGGCCATGGCTTCCCAGGTCACTGAGGTCCCAGCAAATTCAGATTGTCTAGGATGCAATGCTTCTGATTACTCCTAGATCCACATAAAATCACTCCTCAACAGATTGAAAAGGACACCACCACAAGCTTTTTGCCTCCCCCCAGAGAGTCATTCTGGCCTCAGTTATTTGTGGCTCAAGGACACAGGAAGCACGCCCAGAATTCTCTACAGGGTCCTCAGGTCCATCGGCACTGCTGCCCACCCTCAGACCTCTGTCTCCCCCTATGGGGGCTCTGCTCTTCCTCTTTGTGGAGTCACTGTGGCTGGATAGGTTGAATCCGCTTCTGCAAATCCCAGAGGCTTGCCCTGGGGGAGGGAGAGGAAGAACTCTGAGTGGGCAGGGGTGTGTTAGTTGCTGAGCTCCCTGGTTTGAGGTTGCAGAGAGAGAGCTGGGACAGTGGGATCACTGGGCTTCTGCACATCTGCTCCCTGAGGCAAGGAGGGCCTGCAGCTGACTTCCCTGCAAACCCGTCTTCATCGGGGATTGAGCATCTTTGACTGAGTTTAATATCTGGACTTGAAAATGTGTTACCATTTATAAAGTCATCTTTAATAATTTCATGCCATAATCTTCAAAATTTAATAAGCCCTCCAGAGATAATTAATAAAAATGTAACCTAACTTAAAAAGTAAAATGTAGTAGCATAATATCTTCAGATATTAAAAGGCTGTTCCCTGGCGTCTTGTCCTGTGATCCTTTTCCCACCTTTCTGGGAAACTTGGCTTTTTCCCAGAACTGCCCTCAGTGGAGGAGGGAGGGGAGATTCAGACCAGAACAAAGAGTTAAATCCTCACCTTTGAGCTCAATCCTAAGAGCTAGGTGCTTAAAAGGGAACTGGTTTTCCTTTGATTTTTGAAGAATATATTTGACTTGGATGAGGTGGAACCAGATCTCTGAGAAGCAGCAAGGAGTTGAAGTCCAAGAAAGAAGGAGGATGGGATGAAGGAGGAGGATAAGATGGGACAAAGAACAAGCTCCCTGCAGAGACCAGGCTGGGGGTCATCAACAGGATTTGGAAGTGGTGACACCAGGAATGACATGTGTTTCTTTGAAAGGACAGAGAGAGCTGAGGTACGTAGAGGGAGAACCTGAAAGCAGAGGGTGGGAGGCTTCCCCACTTCCTCCTGAAATATTTGAACATTATCACCTAGATGCCTTATAGCAACATGGGACCCCTGGAGGACAGAGCAGGTGGTACAGTATGTTTAGGTAACATATTTATCAGGATTCTTGGTTTAAAATAAAGAAAGCAATTCTGACTAAATAATCAGAAAAGACATTTATCAGTAAGATATCAGAGTGTCCAAAGAATAGACAGAAGGGACACAGAGCATGCAGGCTTATTTGAGCAGTCAGCTGGGAGATCTCCGACCTTTGGCCTCTGCCCTTGCAGATGCCATGGCTGAGTGTCTGCAGCTGGTGCAATTCATTCTCTCTGCTAGCTGCACAAAGCTGACCCATGTCCTTCTGGAGATGATACCATCTTTCTTGCACTGCCAACCCTCTGAGACTCAGCCATGCCCACTTTTGTCCCCAGCCTACTCCTCACTCTCTGGTAGGACTGTGCCACAACCTCTGGCAGGCACAACATCTCATAATCCTCAACCAATGTCTGCAGCCCTCTCTGAGGGGTGCAAAAATTGTTGTGGATTTTCTCTAGGCTCTGCACAAGCTGAGAGAGCTAGGGTGGGTGGGTGGGCAGAGGCTGGTTCAGGCCTTCTCTGGTGCCAGAAAATATTTCTCATTTTGGCTCCCCCAAATCCAAACATATCTCTTATTTGGGGGAATGACAAGACAGAAAGGAAGCAGTTCTACCTCTGAAGCCAAGGTATTCAAGAGAAGGGAGAAAGTACTAAATCTTCCCACCTACCACCTACAGAGTGGACACATGACCTGAATATGGCAAATCAGGTGCTATCACCAGGCCTTGGCTCCTGAAAGAAGCCAGGGCTCAGGGTCAGGTAACTGGTTTCCATGGTGGCAGAGGTGGGATGAAGTCCAGCAATCTAGCAGCAGCAATGCCCATGGCCAAGGTGAACAGGGCTCCACTCTCAGCTGCCCCTGTCCTGGAAGAGACAGCTCCATGATGGTGCCTGGCTACACCCTGCCTTCTTGGTACTTTCCTAAGCCCTCTCTGCCGCCTTCCTCCAAAGCCAGGACAATGGAGAAACATATACTGAGAACACACACTGAGAATTTATTTCTCCCCAGAGGTGAGGATGGGGTGGGGAGGGGGGATCAGATATGAATTTGGCTAAATACTTAATCAAATGGACAATGTCTTAAACCAGAAGAAACTGCATTACCAAGATTAAAGTTGGTTGGTTAGTACGTGGTGAGAGGGGTGGTCCTGCCTTCACTGAAAATGTAGTCTCCTGAGCATGTTCAGACCAGTGATACAAAATAAAATTGTTTTATGTCTGGCATAGATAGTGAGATTAAAATTAAGTGTAAAAAGCTTCTAAGAAATGATATAGAAAGAAGGCACTGCATATCTGGACATGGTAGGTGGCCACGAGTGGGTCCAGGGGGAAAGAGGAACTCAGCCATGGCTGGGGACATGCTCACACGACCAGAAGGCATCCCTTGCTGCTGATGAGAAACAGTCTACCCTGGAAGACTTGGGACAACACCTTTCTATTTTCTTGAGCTTTCCTGTCTTTTCCAAGACCCTGGAATTTTCCCTTTTACTCAGGATTGCACTCTCTTCCCTGTCCTGGGATGACGGTGCCTTTGGCCCTGTGCCCTTGGACCACTATCCTCAGGGCCCTGCACCACACCACTGCAGTACCCAGTCCCGACCCAGGGCCAGGCATCTGCCCTGACCTGTGGGCCCAGTATGCCCGGAAAGATAATCAGACAAGGGGACACCATCTCAGGAGAGATGAAGGAAAGGAACAGGGCTGGGACCAGACTACAGGGCAATGACAAGAGCCCACATAGAGCCAGGATGGGTGGCTGTGACTCAGGAAGGAGTGTGGGTAGTTGGACATAGGAGAAAAGAGGACCAATTGGCATTCCAGGAGCCCTCGCCAGACTCCCCACTCATCGGCAGACGGCAAAGGGGAGATGGGGCTGTGAACCAGGTACCCCTCTACCTGAGAGGTACATTTATTTTATTTTATTTTATTTTTGGTGGGGGTGGCACACTTGCAGCCTATGGAAGTTCCAAGGCTAGGGGTGGAATTGAAGCTGCAGCTGCCAGACTACACCACAGCCACAGCAAAAGCAACACTGAATCCACGAAGCTTGTGGTAATACTGTATCCTTAACCCACTAAGCGATGCCAGGGATTGAACCCACGTCCTCATGGACACTAGCCGGGTTCTTAATCCATTGAGCCATGGCAGAAACCCCAAGAGATATATTTCTTGATGGTGTGGACCAGAAAGAAAGACAATTGGACTGTCTAACTAGAACTCAGGGGTAGAGATGATGTCAACAGCTCTTCAGTGAATTTCCAAAGCCCCAGATGGACATCACATGTTTGGGGACAGGAGAGAGAGCAAGACAACAGCGTTCTGCTTGCTCACAACCACAGCCAACAGAGCCTGATCCTCACTCCTGGGCAGTCACTAGCCGCTGAAGGTGACAAGGAAAGTACAGTGCCTCTAACAGCCCCATAGGAGCCCATTCCTGCCCTTCCATCATAAGGGAGAAATTCCTACTGCTGAGTGACAAGACTCCCCACTACCTGAGAATTTGTGGTTTAGGGACCCTGCTAAAAGCATCTCCTATACTCCAAGGAGGTGGGATTTAAATCGAGGTTGAGATTGAAGGTGTAAATTTGGATGAAATTTTAATATCCAAAAGAGACCTAAAAGTTACAGAATCTGACCATGATGCTATTAAGGATGGGAGAGAGATTCAACGGGGCATGGATAAAAGAAATGACTGGGGAAATATAAAACTGCTCATGTCTACATCCGTCTGGTCTGAGCATCCTCAACCAGCCAGGTACTAGGAGGCTCAGCTCAGTTACCCACCCCCTGAAGCACCAGATGGGCTGAGAGAGAGCATCTGCTCCCATGTCATCATTTCCTTAAGGAAAGGAAACCATACACCTGGCCTTTCTTTTCCCATGTTCTGTGAAGAGGCAAAAGGTGGAAAGAGGTGAGAAGAAGAGGAGGAATTTACACATGTTGGGCTTAATGCTTCCCATACACTGAATCCTGTATCCAAGCAACCCATTCAACAGATAGCAAACCTGAGCCCCCAGGAAGTGAAGCAATAAGCCCCAGTGTTCTTAAATTGACACCCAGGCATGTCTGACCCCAAAGTCACACCCCTTCCTCTATGTCACAAAGAGTATAAGATGACACAGCCCCTGCCTAAAAACAAAGCACCTCGTCTTCCCCTTCTTTGCTTTTCCCAATTCACACCACTCTGCATAGGCACCTCCCCCTACACCTCCCCCAGGGCCCAGGTCTGTCGTCATCAGCAAGACAGATCCTGACATCTTCCTGGATGTAGGGAATCATGCTGAACATCTGAATCTGAGCCCTCTTCTGTGGCCCCTGTGAGAAGGTGGCCGTGATGACAGACCTTTTTCTTGAGCCATACCCTGACCTCAATGGATGGGTGCCTTTCTCACTTGAAAATATGCCATCTAAGAAGAAGGCAAAGTTCCTTCCCTAGAAAATGCTACTCTGTTTTTACAGGTTCAACTCCCCACAGAAACTGTGCCCCCAGAGGGAATTTCTGCCAGGATTACTACGAGGGGCTTAAAACAGCTCATTTCCCTCCCCAGAGTGCCTCCTGCCCTGTCTGCTGGGTCTCATAAGCTCATTCATCCCCTCAGTCATCCACTGGACTAGTCTTTACTGAGCACAGGGTGGAGAGGGGGCCAGTTAGTAGGGAGAGTGGGGAGCCCCAGAATTCAGGTGGAGGTCGGGGAGAGCTGCTGACAAGACTCAGCAAGCAGCTCACAGGGGCCGAGAGAGATCTGGGAGCACAGCAGGAGGAGGCCCAACCCAAACCCAGAGGCCAGGAAGGCTGAGGAGGTGACATGTCAACTGAGATTTGCTGACTAAGAATCTGCCTGGTGCTTGAGGTGGGTGGAAGTGAGGTATGCACTGGGGTGGACCGAGTCTAAGTCCAAACATGGTTTCTCCTGCTTCTGAAAAAGATGGAGTAACAGGGACTGGATTTGCCCTCCTGCCTTGAAACAACAACAAAAACAGATAAAATGTATGAAATTACGGTTTTCAAGACACTAGATATCTCGCTTTGAAGAACGGTGATCTCTGAGAGATGGGAAACCCACAGGGGGAGCTTTCCTCCTTGAGAGAGCAGAGCGTCAAGGGGGAAGGCAGGGCTCAGGCAGGGTCCCCGGGCTCTGTGCAATGAGGAGACAGCAGGGAGAAGCCAGAGACTCCAAAGTGGAGGAGTTTGCAGAGGAGAGTGTGGGTGAGGACAGAGCAGCACAGGGAGGGAACCCCAGAGATGTGCAGGCCGTCCTCTCTGTACTCAGCAAAGGGGCGTGTGTGTGTGTGTGTGTGTGTGTGTGTGTGTACCACCTGGGGCTTGAGTGGAAGGCACCTGCAAGGATTAGAAGGATGAGCACCCAACAGGGCTAACTATAGCATCCATTCCCAAAGGCCAGACTGGAAAACCAAACTCATGAAATGTGGGTCCAATTTACAAGGGTCTCAGACTTCAGCCCCAGATGTGAAATCCTCAAAAGCCCCTCAGACAAGAACCTGCTTCTCGGAGCCCTGTGGTGCTTCTGGGCAGGTAGGCATCACACTCCTGTCTTCACTGTCCCCACCCAAACCTCTCCTCCCAGTTGGCCCTGGGCTCACAGCGATTAAGTAGACCTCACCCATCTTGGCTGAAGCTGCAGCTCCTGTTGCCACCCCACTGCAGATCCATCAGACTGCAATCATGGCATTCAGTGTAGTATCCTGACACACTAGCCCTGGGTGTTCTCTTCCCTGGCCCGGGACAACCAGTTTGAGTGCCTTTTCTTACAGCTCTTTCATTTGGCTCAGTTTTAGAAGATCTGAAACCTCCTCTCCTTTGGAACTTGGAGAACCTTCTGGGGACTGGTCAGGAATCAATAGCTGTAATACTGATGACCACACTCAAGACTGTCACTCCACATAGCCCTGAAACAAATGTCTGAGCAGCGGAGACTCCTGTTAGGGGGCACCCTCTTCCCCACGGTGCACACTGCCCAAAGACCATCAGGAAGGAGGAAAAGAGAGTGAGGAGAAGGAAGAGGAGGACGAGGAGAAGTATCAGATGCTTTGCCAGGCTCTGCCCACCCAGGCTGGTCCTGGAAGACAGGAGAGAAAGGCAATCCTTGCAGCTGCCAAAGCTTTAAGAGGTACACCTACTGTGAGATCGCCTGAAGGGCAACATGAAAATGTACGAAAGCCCAGTTCACCAAGTCTTCAGAAACCACCAGCCATTTCTACTCATGCTGAAGCATTGCCCTTGGCTGTCCATTAATTTTTTTTCTCCAACTGAAGCTGAGGACAGTGGTTTAGTCATTGTCCCTGGAGAACAAGCCCATAGACAATGGCTTAAGGAGTTTTTTGTTGCATGGA
The DNA here is from genome assembly GCF_016906955.1 of Phacochoerus africanus. NCBI lineage: Eukaryota > Metazoa > Chordata > Mammalia > Artiodactyla > Suidae > Phacochoerus > Phacochoerus africanus. Next base: position 86,550,658 of record NC_062558.1, on the reverse strand, counting down.
ACACTTAAAGGGCAGAAAACATTAACTGTAGGAAATGAAACAAGGAACATGTGCACAGAGGGAAGGCAGAGAAATAACTAAACACGTTCCTTCCAGGCCTTTCATTTTCTGACTAGAGGCACCTAGTGTGACTTAAACTGTTCCATCAGATCTCAGGAGTTATTAATAAGAAGGTTATATAGGTTTGGGATGTGTTTGGCACTTGTCTCTAGTGCCTTGCATTGCCGATCCTAGGGTTAAACACATATTCCCCTGGTTGCCCTTCTCTGCTCCTTCCAGCTTTCTGATAATTGTAGAGGCAATACTTTTACTGGATGAGTCCCAGGGGACTTCTCAAGCTTCTCTTCCCCAAGTACACTTCTCTTTATTCGACGTGCTCTGCCCTTCCTCATGGCTCCCGCACTTCATTCAAGTGTCTGGGTTTATTTTATCTCATCTCTAATAATTTATTTTCATTTCTTCCATACATCCTCAGAATTCTGACTTATGAGATTAGAAGTTTTTCACCTCTTGAACTATTTAAACCCTTGACTAAGGAAACACTCTCAAAATACATAATATTATTTGATTAAACTCTCAGGAACATAGCATTGATATAAATACTTACATACCTTCAATTTGTTTTTTTAATTAGAAGAAATTTATTAGTAGCTAATAAACTAGTTTCAATTACGGTTGATGTCCTCAAACACAAGCTATCTCCACCTCATACCTTCAAGTGTGTGTGTATCTGAACATATGCATATGACATTATGATCGGTGTCACTTAATTGAAATATAATTCACACTGCATAAAATTCAGCCCTTTAAAGTGTACCATCCTTCAGTGGGTTTCAGTATAGTCACGGAATTGTGTTCCTATCACTGCTATCTAATGTTAGAATATTTTCATTACCCCCCAAAAGAAACCTCATACCCATTATCAGTCACTCCCCATTTCGCTCTCCCTGAAGCTCAAGTGAACACTAACTTATGTTCTATTTCAGTGGATTTGCCTCTTCTGAATACTTAATGCAAATGGAATCAAACAATACACACCCTTTTGTGACTGTATTTTGTTGCTTAGAATAATTTTTTAAGGTTCTTTTATGTTGTAACATGTACCCATACTTCATCCTTTTTTATTGCTGAATAATATTCCATTGTAATGGATACACTATATTTTGTTTACACATTCATCAGTTGGTGGACATTGAGTTATTTTCTGCTTTTTAGATACTGTGAATAATGCTGCTGGAGTTCCTATCGTGGCTTGGCAGTAATGAACCCTACTAGTATCCATGAGGACATGGGTTTGGTCCCTGGCCTCACTCAGTGGGTTAAGAACCCAGCATTGCCATGAGCTGTGGTATAGGTCACAGACGCAGCTCAGATCCCACTTTGCTGTGGCTGTGGCATAGGCCAGCAGCTACAGCTCCAATTCAACCCCTAGTCTGGGAACGTCCATATGCCACTGGTGCAGCCCTAAAAAGACAAATAATAATAATAATGCTATGGACATTCATGTACATGTCTTATGTGGACATGTTCTCATTTCTTTTGAGAATATACAGTTGGCTGTCCATATCCACAGGTTCCATATCTGTGGATTCAACCAACTATGGATCAAAAAAATTTTTTTTAATCCAGAAAGTTCCCAAAAGCAAAATTCAAATTTGCAGGGCACTAGCAACTATTTATATAACACATTGTACAAGGTATTATAAATAATCCAGAGATGGTTTAAAATATACAGAAGGATGTGCATAGGTTATATGCAAATACTACACCATTTCAGAAAAATGACTTGAACATCTGAGGATTTTGGCACCATTTCAGAAAAATGACTTGAACATCTGAGGCAGAGGTCCTGGAACCAATACCCTATGAATACAGAGGGATGATTGCACATAGAAATGGAACTTGTGGGTCATATTGTAGTTCCCATGTTTAACTTTTTGAAAAACTTTCAAAGTATTTTCCAAAGTGGCTGCACTATTTTACATTCTCGCCAGTAATACATGAGAGTTCCAATTTCTCCACATCCTCACAAACACTTGTCATTATCGATCCTTTTTATTATAGCCATCCTAGTAGATGCGAAGTTGCATTTCAGTTTGGTTTTGATTTGCATTTCCATAACGACTAATGATATCGAGCATCTTTTCATGTGCTTATTGCCCATCTGGGTATCTTCTTTGGAGAAATATCTATTAAAATATTTTGCCCATTTCTAATTGGGTTGTCTTTTAATTATTAAGTTGCAAAAGTCCTTCTTAATATTCTCAATACAAGTCCCTTATCAGATATATGATTTGCATGTATTTTCTCCCATTCTGTGGGTTGTTTTCACTTTCTGGATAATGTGCTTTGAAGCATAAAGCTTTTTCATTTTGATTAAGTCCAATTTATCTGTTTTTCTTTTGCTCCTTATGCTTTTGGCAATATAATAAACAACCACTGCCTGACCCAAGTTCATGAAGATTACTCCTTTTTTTGCTTTTTTTTTTTTTTTTGCTTTTTTGCTTTTTAGGGCCGCACTTGCAGTATATGGAAGTTCCCAGGCTAGAGGTCAAATCAGAGCTATAGGTGCCAGTTTATGCCACAGCCACAGCAATGTGGGACCCAAGCCACATCTGAGACTTACACCACAGTTCATGGCAATGTCAGATCCTTAACACACTGAGTGAGGCCAGGGATCGAACCCGAACCCTCATGGATACTAGTCAGATCCATTTCTGATGAGCTACAACGGGAACTCCCTAGTCCTATGTTTTAATCTAAGAGTTTTGCAATTTCTCTTGCATTTAGGTCTACAGTCCAATTTAATATGTATATGTTGTAAGGTAGAGGGTTCAACATCATGTAGATATCCAGTTTTCCCAGAAGTGTTTCTTGAAAAGAGTATTCTTCCCCTGCCCATGAATTATTTAAAATACCTCCCTTATGGAGCTCTTAAATGGAGTCAATGAAATAATTTGTTTTGTCTGGTAAAAAGTAGGCACTTGAAAAACGTTAGCTCATATTATTAGGTGCCAGGCTCTGTGATGAAAATACATAAATCAACAAGATGATCTGCTTTTGAAGAGGTCTCGCTCTAGTTGGAAAAACAAAAATTTAATCCTAGGATAAACCATGATGGAAAATAATATATTAAAAATATAGTGGGAGTTCCCCTGTGGTGCAATGGAAAAGAATCCGACTAGGAACCATGAGGTTGTGGGTTCAATCCCTGGCCTTGCTCAGTGGGTTAAGGATTTGGCCTTGCCATGAGCTGTGGTATAGATCGCAGATGCAGCTCAGATCCTGCATTGCTGTGGCTATAGCAGGATTTGACCCCTAGCCGGGGAACCTCCATATGCCAAAATATATATATATATATATATATATATATATATATATATATATACACATATGTTTGTGTATGTATGACTGAGTCACTTTGTTGTACAGTAGAAATTGACACATTGTAAATCAACTACATTTTAACAAAAAATCAAATAAAGACAGAAAGGGACACATATACATTATAAAGCTCAGTATGATCCATTCCAGAGGTTTATAGGTGAAAGATGCTATAGGGACACAGAAACTAGATCTTGGGAAAGTCAGGGAAGATTTCAGGGAAAGAAAGCGGTGGAAGGACATTCTAGCTGGAAAGGACTCCCTATGAAAAGTCACAGAGGCCTGGAATAGCAGCCATGTTTTAGGAAAAGTAAAAATATACAATGTGGCCCCTGTTTCAGATTTTAAGACAAGGATGATAACAGATGAGGAGGAGGGTGAAGTAGAGGTCAGTGCACAGAGGGTCTTGTGAAAAGTTAGAATGTAATTTTGTTTGTAATAAATAGCCCTCCAGGGAGAACCATGATTGGTATTGTGTTTGCAGAACACAGCTTGGAACTCTGGCAGCCATGCAGAAGGTCTCTGGAGGAGAAGTGAATAGAAGGAAGGGGAACAACAGAAGGAAAGTGCTTTTGTGTTAAGGTGGGTCCTCTGCCAAAGTGGAAGAGAAATTCTGAGTAGCATTTAAGGTCCCAAGCCCTCTGCTTCTAGAATCTCTAGCCACCAGGGCTCTAAATGGATGCTACCCTTGTGCAAAGATCCCTGGCACCTTGGGGAGAAAGGCAATAGAGAAAAGTCACTTATTGAGCACCTTCTATATTCTAGGTAGTCACTCTTGGAGGCATCACTTGCCTGTAAGGAAAAGAATCCAGCTGAGCTAACCCAAGCAAAATGGAGAATCCATGCAAAAATTCAGATAAAGCTCACAGAATTAAAGGGCAGAAGGAGCACCCTGGACAGAGTACCAATATTATAAATTTGACAATTAAATTAATAAAATGATAAAAAATCACAACTATAACACCACAGTAATAACTGCTTATAGGCAAGACTCACGGATGTATGCTAAAAAAGAGTGGGCAGGAGTTCCTGTCATGGCTCAGTGGTTAGCGAACCATGAGGTTGCGGGTTTGATCCCTGGCCTTGCTCAGTGGGTTAAGGGTCTGGCGTTGCCGTGAGCTGTGGTGTAGATTGCAGACGTGGCTCGGATCCCGAGTTGCTGTGGCTCTGGTGTAGGCCGGTGGCTACAGCTCCGATTAGACCCCTAGCCTGGGAACCTCCATATGCTGCAGAGGCCGCCCTAGAAATGGCAGAAAGACAAAAAAAAAAAAAGTGGGCAAACTTAAAAACAAGGATATTTGCGTAGCCTTAAAATATCTTCACACACACACAAAAAAAAAACCAAAACATTTCTATGATGGTTTTAACACATGCTCCCAGAAATATTTTGGTACTCCTCCCTCTTGAGTTTGGGCTTGAATTAGTGACTCGCCTCCAGACTATGGAAAGGCAAAAATAGTAATTTTACACTGGAGAACACTGACAGATACCACCTTAACCAAGCGGTTCGAGTTAAATCACCAGTAATAAGTCATGTTGATGTCAGGTACCCCTGATATGATAGGATAAGAAAGGCACTGCATCCTTTCACTCTCTTGTATTCGTAACCCAGGACTATTCACGAGAAAATACCACACGAACCCAAATTCAGGAACATACACAAAATACTTGCCCAGTACTCTTAAAAAGTGTCAAGGTCACATACATTAAGGAAAGACTAAAAATAGCCACAAATCAGAGGAGACCAAGCAGATAGGACAACTACAGGCAAAGTGATATCTTGTATTGGATCCTGAAACAGGAAAAAGACATCAGTCAGAAAACTGGGGAAATCTAAAAGAAGTCTATACTTTAGGTAGTAGGGTGACCAACCATCATGGTTTGCCAGAACCAAAGAGGCTCCTTGGGCATGGGACTTGAAGTTTTAAAAATCAGAATACCCCAGGTTCATCTGCAGCTGGGGGCTTCCTGGTGCAGGACACTTTCAATGCTAAAACCAGGAAAGTCTCAGAACAACCTGGATGAGTTAGCTACACTGGTAATTCCACTGTACCAAGTTCATTTCCTAGTTTTGACTCATGTATTCTGGTTATGGAAATGGTAACATTAGGGGTAGCTGGTGAAGATTATACAAGAATAGCCTGTACCACCCTTCCAACACTTTGGTAAATCTAAAATTATTTCAAAATTGAAAGTTTAAAACAAAACAGTTGGACTAATAAAAATAGTGGGGAGGAGGCAAGAGGGGAAAGGAGATATAAATATCCTAAATGCCTCTCTTTTCGTGGCAAAAAGTTGAAAGATAACAGTCAAGGCTCTGGAGGGAAGGAGAAATGGAAAAGTGTGGAAGTAGACTTCCCTGTCTATCAAGGCTACGCCAACAGGTCTCATTCCTCTAGCAGCTCTTATGTCCTAGCAGCCTGACTTCAGTCTTCTTTCTCCCCAGCTTTCCCTCTCTGCACACACGGCACACGGCCGTCCCAGTTCCTCATGAAGCTTCCTCCAGCACTCAGCACTATAGAAGCAGAGTCTCTGAGTCCTACTATAAATTCCAGGTTGGACAAATCCAGGTCTTGTGTCCTGCCCCAACTCAATCAGCTACAGGCAGGAATGGAGGTGACAGCCCCCCACCCCATCAGCAGATGTAAGAAGGTGGGCAACAAGCAGGCCAAGAGGTCCCTAGATCACTAATGCTTATGGTAGGGTGAAGTGAGAAAAACACAAATAATACTAAAGAATACATAATGTTATTGTTAGTGTAGCTTCTAGACAGATAAGCAAAGCTGCTTGGGGTAGGGGATGGGTTTTGTGGGGGTGTTTTAAAGCGCACACTCATTCTTGCTCAAAGCAAAGACCAAAGGCTGCCATGACTCCCTGTCTGGGTCACATACAGACCTCCATGAAAGACCCCCTGCTGGTCCCCTCCTCCCCAGCTGGCCACCCTTTTCTCTGCTCCCAGGTGACACAAGAGAGAGAGCCTCCTCCTTCCTTTGTTTTCTCTCCAGTCTTATCACTTCAATAAAATTCTATACCTTGCCTCATTTGGGTGTGCCCTTTGAAATCTTAAAAGCCTGTTTGGGCAAACAAATAGTTGAAATTTGACTATATCTTTCTCTTTTTATTCCTATTTATCTTACTCATCCTGAAGACCACATGAAGGTCCTGACTGACTAGAGATGAGAATCTGGAACACATACAAGGAAATGGCAAATGTCAGGGGAAGACAGTAACAGAAACAATTACCACTGCATAACACAAATGTGTACCAGAAGAAAAAGTTTAACATGAGAAAAACTTGCAATAGACCTACATGATTTAAGTGTGTTTAGAGGTGATTCCTCCTTGGAGAGAAAAGATAAATATATCATGTAACCCCCAGATACTTGTCTCAGAAGATGTACGATCTCTGCCTCTTTTCCTTAATTTTGTTCTTTCCCTTCACAACCAAACTCGCGGTCAACTGGTTCAAGTCCACTGAGTATCTGATTCAGGTCAGAGATTTATTACTTTTGGTATGCCTAATGATTTCCATCTTTGATTCTATTGTTTTAAATTTATGAAACCTACACTTCCTATCTGCACTTTCACTTTTTCCCACCTTCCTCTCATTTTTATAAAAGAGGGACAAAACACCAAAGGAGCTGCATAAGGTCCTTCACTGTTGTGTCAACAACAGTGTGCTGTGGCCAGAACTGGACTCTTGGCTGGTAGGCAGTTCCTCAAGCACCAGCTCAAAGGGTTGTTTATCAGCTGATGGGCAAATGTGTAAGTTCAATAATGCAAGGTTTCATCCCTTTATTAAATACTGTACTAGAAATGTTGAAAAGGTGTGTTGTCAAATGCTGAACAACAGAGTTGTATAAAGAAAAGTTTAGCTCTCACTCTCTCACATGCTTCACCCCCAGCACTATTCCTGGAGATAATCAGCGTTCACTCCTTGGCATGTTTCTTTCCACATCTTTCTCTACACAAACAAGAATGCATATAAACATATGTACACAAATATTACTTGACACTTTGTTGTATTATTTTTAATATCAATGGATTCATATTATGGACATTATCTTCCAACTTTTTTTTTAAGTCAACTGTTTACAATGGACCATCTCCTAGATCTTTGTACAGAGATCTAGTTAATTTTACCTTATGCATAATATTTCATATCGTGGATTTATCAAAATTTATGTAACAATTCCCCAAGATGAACCTTCAGATTAGTTTCAGTTTTCTGACACTAAATTTTCTTGTACATTTATAGAAAAAGGATAGCCCTATTGTTTCTGTAAAAGAAAGATAGCCAGAGTTCCCGTCGTGGCGCAATGGTTAACGAATCCAACCAGGAACCATGAGGTTGCAGGTTCGGTCCCTGCCCTTGCTCAGTGGGTTAACGATCCGGCGTTGTCGTGAGCTGTGGTGTAGGTTGCAGACTCGGCTTGGATCCCACATTGCTGTGGCTCTGGCGTAGGCCGGAGGCTACAGCTCCGATTCAACCCCTAGCCTGGGAACCTCCATATGCCGCGGGAGCAGCCCAAGAAACAGCAAAAAGACAAAAAAAAAAAAGAAAGATAGCCAAAACTGGATTTACAAAGCCAAAGGATTTGTATGTTATTTATATATTTAGATATGAGCATATTACAGTCCCAAAAGTTACAGAAATTCACATTCCCACCAGCAATATTTACAGGTGCTTATTTCTCACTATTAGGGTATATTATCAATTGCTTTAACATTTGCCAACTTGATGACTGAAGAATGGCATCTCGTTTTCATTTGCATTCACCTGCTTCATTAGTAAGATTAAGCATCTCTTCAAATGTTAATTGGCTAATTCTGTAAATTGTCTGTTCATATTCTTTGCCAGTTTTTCTGTTGAGTTATTTGTCTTTTTCTTACTATTGCTGCCATAACAAATTACCACAAACTTGGTAACTTAACACAAACTTATAGCTATGAAGGTCAAAAGTGAGAAATGAGTCTCACTGGGCTAAAATCAAGTTGCTGGCCAGATTATGTTCCTATACAGAGGTTCTAGGAGAGAATCCATTTCTTTCCCTTCTCCAGCCTCCAGAGATCACCTACATTTCTTGGTTTATGGCCCTTTCCTCCATCTTCAAAAACAACAATAACAATCCCAGTCTTTCTCATGCTGCCATCTCTCTGGTTTTCTGCAGCCAGGAAAGTTTCTTTGCTTTTAAGGATGCATTAGATTGAACTTACCGGGATGATCCGGGCATAGATTTCCGTGTCAAAGTCCATTAATCACATCTGCAAGGCCCTTTTGCCACATAAAGTAACCTATCCGTAAGTTCAGAGGATTAGGGTATGAGTGTTTTTGTGTGCCATGATTCTGCCTACTACATTTAACAATTTTTGGTCATGCCCATGGCATTTAGAAGTTCCCGGGGCACAGACTGAACCCACACCACAGCAGCGACCCAAGCTGCAGCAGTGACAAGGCTGGATCCTCAATCCACTGAGTCATCAGGGAACTCCTCCTACAATTTGTTTTTTGATACTGTTTATGACTCTGCTCTCTTCAGATTTAGAAATCATTTTCCACTTCACCCACCTTAAGGGTGCATGATTATTTTGAGGTAAGCAAGCATCTCCTGCAGGTTTTGAGTCTAAGCACACACAGCTTAAAGAACCAGAATCACACCCCCACCAGATCTTTCATGGTAACAGATTAATAACGGGGTTGGACCCTGAGAATGGGGTCATTTGGGTAGATTTGGATGAAACTGAAAACCTGGAATTCCCAAATCTTTCTCGGATATCTTTGCCAAAAGAAGTCTCCGCTCTCGCCTCAGTGATAAGTGCATTGCTTTGCCTTGCGAGACCCTTGATCTTACATGGGATCAAGAGGATTAACTACAAGAGGAGTTCCATTCTCCTTAAGATCAAGCCCCTTCACCCCACCAGCACTCAAAGACTTATTACTCAGATCAGACCCCCAGTATAACACAGGGTATGAGTCTAATAGGACAAAAAGTGGAACTCTGCTGGTTTCAAGTTTGTAATTACTAAGGGAGAAATTATTCCACCAGTGACACTGGGAGTAGAGATTCCCACGTGGCAATTTTGAGTTTCTCATGCCATTACACCAGCAAGCAATAACGGGGATTAATTACACAGACTGGGTTACCTGACCCTGATTATCAAGGAGAAATAGAATGGCTGCTTCCCAGTGGAGACAAGGAGGCGAATGTCTGAAATAGTGTAATTATATACGCAAAGTACTAACTGACAACTAAGAATGTTATCCCAGCATAAAAATCCTTTATGTCCCTCAAAATAAAGACAAAATACAGGCATTTTTTTCAGAAAATCAAAACTAAACAGATCTGCATTAAAAGAAACACTAAAGAAAGTTCTTCAGGCAGTAGAAAAACAATTCTAAATAGAAGCATGGATTTCTAGTAGAAAAAAGCAGAGAGAATTAGAAATGGTATACATACTTATAGACAGGCAGACACACAGATAGATCTAAGTGAATACTGACTATATGAAACAAAAACAATAATAATATCATGTGGGGTTTTAAAATATACATGCAGGAGTTCCTTTTGTGGCTCAGTCGGTTACAAACCCTACTAGTAACCATGAGGGTGCAGGTTTGACCTCTGGCCTCACTCAGAGGGTTAAGGATCCAATGTTGTAAGCTGTGGTGTAGGTCACAGACACAGCTCTGATCCTGCATTGCTGTGGCTGTGGTATAGGCTGGCAGCTGCAGCTCCAATTCAACCCCTAGCCTGGGAACTTCCGCATGCTGCAGGTGCAGCCCTAAAGGCAAAAACAAATAAAATAAAAGTGCAATTAAGACACATGAGAAAAATAGTAAAAAAGGCAAGAAATACATTAAGTTAAAGTATCCTAAAGCCCCTTAATTACTAAGATGGGAAAGATAATTTGTTAGAGTTTAAAAAATTAAGGTCGCCACTATAATAGCTAAGATAACCATTTTAAAAATAGTAAAAAAAAAATATAAAAGCCATCAAACTAATAGAGAAGAAGGGAATTAATTATCAACTCCACTCCTGTGCATATATCCAGACAAAAAAAGTATTTCTTTTTCTTTTTTTTGTCTTTTTGACTTTTTAGGGCCTCACCTGTACCATATGGAAGTTCCCAGGCTAGGGGTATAATCTGCTGGTGTATGCCAGAGCCACAGCAATGCCAGATCCAAGCCGCATCTGCGACCTACACCACAGCTCACGGCAATGCCAGATCCTTAAGCCACTGAGCGAGGCCAGGGATCAAACCCACAACCTCATGGTTCCTAGTCGGATTCATTTCCTCTGCGCCACGACAGGAACTCCCAGACAAAAAAATATTTCAAAAAGATACATTCAGAAGTTTCCATTGTGGCTCAGCAGTAATGAACCTGACTAGGATCCATGAGGGTGGAGGTTCAATCCCTGGCCTCGCTCAGTGAGTTCAGGAGCTGGTGTTGCCACGAGCTATGGTGTAGGTCACAGACATAGCTCAGATCCCGAGTTGCTGTAGCTGTGGCATAGGCCAGCAGCTGCAGCTCCAATTCAACCCCTAGCCTGGAAATTTCCATATGCTGCAGGTGCAGCCCTAAAAAAAAACATACATGCACCCCTATGTTCACTGCAGCACTATTCACAATACTCAAGACATGGAAAAAACCTAAATGTCCATCAACAGATGAATGCATTAAGAAAATGTGGTACATCTATATGATAGAATACTATACACCTATAAAAAGAACAAAATAATGCCATTTGCAGCAACATGGATGCAACTAGAGATTCTCATACTTGGTGAAGTAAATCAGAAAAAGAGACAAATACCATATGATATCACTTACATGTGGAATCTAAAATATCGCACAGTGGAAACGAATCCAACTAGGAACCATGAGGTTGCGGGTTCAATCCCTGGCCTCACTCAGTGGGTCACGGATCCAGCACTGTCGTGAGCTGTGGTATAGGTCACAGATGCAGCTTGGATCTGGCATTGCTGTGGCTCTGGCATAGGCCAACAGCTACAACTCTGATTAGACCCCTAGCCTGGGAACCTCCATATGCCATGGGTGCAGCCCTAAAAGGACAAAAGACATAAAATATCGCACAAATGAACTTATCTACAAATCGGGAACAGACTCACAGACACAGAGAACAGACTTGTGGCTGCCAAGAGGGAGAGGGGAGGAAGTGGGACGGGTGGGGAGTTTGGGCTCAGTAGATGCAAACTATTACATTTAAAATGGATAAGCAATGAATGAGGTCCTACTGTATAGCACAGGGAACTATATCCAATCTCTTGGGACATAACATGATTGAAAACATATGGGTCACCCTGCTGTACAGCAGAAATTGACAGAACAATGTAAATCAACTATAATAGAAAAACAGGATTTCTTTAGGTTAAAAAAAGAAAGAAAGAAAGAAATGCAAGAGGCCAAGAAAAGTGAAGAACCTCTTGAGGAAGAAGAACCAGAAAGAATAATAGGAGCTACTCAATATAATGACTTAGAAAACCAAAATAGTTAAGGCAGTAATTACAGCAATGTAACAGACTATGGAGTCCAGAAATGGTCAATCCAGTGTGACTCCTTGGTTTATAACAAAGGTAACTTTGTATAGCAGAGGGAAAAATAACGGACTTTTCATCAACCTGGTGTTGGGTCAATTTGATAAACATGTGGAAAAAACTTGAATCTTGACCTCTATGCCACCAACAAAAATTAAACATATGTGTATTAGATGGGGGGATGCTCTGGGGGTTTGGGATGGAAATGATATAAAACTGCGTTGTGATAAATGTTGTACAACAATTAATATAATAAAATGCATTGAGTAATAAAAGAAGAAAAAAGAAAAAAATATATGTGTATTATACATTTAAAACATAAAATATATGTGTATTATACATTAAAAACATAAAAATTCTAGAACGGAGGATATTTCTTCATTATCTTGGAGTAAAGAATCATCTCTTAAACAGGACCCAAAAGGAATTAACTTTGAGGAAAGTAACTGCTAAGTTGAACCTGATTAAAATTGAGAACTCTTGTTCTCCAAAAGATACTGTTAAGAGAATTAAAAACAAGCCATAGGATGAGAGAACTTTTGCAATATACATATGTAAATAATAAAAGACTTGAATCTATAGTTTATAAAGATCTACTACAAGTTAATAAAAATAAGACACTGCAGGGAGTTCCTATTGTGGCTCAGTGGAAGCCAATATGATTAGCATCCATGAGGATGCAGGTTCAATCCCTGGCCTTGCCCAGTGGGCTGAGGATCCAGCGTTGCCGTTGAGTTGCGAGGTAGGTCACAGACGCAGCTTTGATCCTGCCTTGCTGTAGTTGTGACATAGGCCAGCAGCTACAGCTCCAATTTGACCCCTGGCCTGGGAACCTCCATATGCCATGATTGAGGCCCTAAAAAGACAAAAAAAAAAAAAAAAGATACTGCAATAGGAAAATGGGAAAGACTCCTGACTGAATGGGTACTTCATAAAAGAATAGAAAAACCCTCAATAAACATATGAAAATATACTCTATTTCATTAGTCATCAAGAATATTAAAAAAAAAAAGAGAATGAAAGTGTATACTAAAAAAACAATGAAATATGATTCCACACCCACCAAAACAGCTAAACTTAAAAAGATGAGTAAGACCAAGAACTGTCAAAAATAGCAGCTGGAACTCTCATATTTGTTTAAATACATTATGATTCCATATATCTACACAATGGAATACCACTCAGTTTTTTAAAAAGAATGAGGTATTTGGAGTTCCCGTCATGGCGCAGTGGTTAACGAATCCGACTAGGAACCATGAGGTTGCGGGTTCGGTCCCTGCCCTTGCTCAGTGGGTTAACAATGCGGCGTTGACATGAGCTGTGGTGTAGGTTGCAGACGCAGCTCGGATCCGGCGTTGCTGTGGCTCTGGCGTAGGCCGGTGGCTACAGCTCCAATTCAACCCCTAGCCTGGGAACCTCCATATGCCGCGGGAGCGGCCCAAGAAATAGCAACAACAACAACAAAAAAAAAAAAAAAAGAATGAGGTATTTATGAGTGCTTACATAGAAAGAACTCTAATTCATGTTTCTAAATGAAAAGAATGAAAGGAAGAATAGTATGTGATCTCACACGGATTTTAAAAAGAAAAGATACAAACATGTAATATTTACATATAAGTTAATACACTTATCGCTACATAAACTTTCTGGAAATATACACGAGAAAGTGTTGAAAGAGTTTTTTAAAAAAATAGAACTGAAGGTAGAGAGAGGCTTTTACATTTTATAGTGTTCACACTTACCAAGTGCATATGCATGTGTACACATTCATTTACATAATACACATATACACAAACACATGTACACACTCATTATGCAGCTCACTGTTTTTTGTTTTTTGTTTTTTTAGGACAGCACCCACGGCATATGAAAGTTCCCAGGCCAGGGGTCGAATCAGAGCTGCAGCTGCTGGCCTACACCACTGCCTGAGAAACACGGGATCCGAGCTGTGTCTGCAACCTACACCACAGCTCACAGCAACACCAGATCCCCGACCCACTGAGCAAGGCCTGGGATCAAACCCACATCCTCATGGATACTAGTAGGATTTGTTTCCGCTGAGCCACAACGGGAACTCCCCATTTTTCGCTTCAATGTCTAAATATCTAAATCTTTTTTTTAAAAGTTACTATAATCTTTTAAATGTTGGCAAACACACAAAAAAGTGACTTGATAGAAAACTGACAGAACACTGTAAACTACCTATAATGAAAAAAAATAAAAATCATTTTAAAAATGACTTGTTTTTTAGAATATCAATCTAATGCCCTAATTCTAGAAATGATTATAGAATAGCCCAATCGACCACTGAGGACAGGCTTGGTTTAGGGAAATAAGATGCCCCTTCCCATACTGGAGCCATAGTCCTGCCATAAGCAGGTCATGGAGCTAACTTCAGGGTGGAGAGTCAAGGCAGGAGGCTAGCCCTACAGAGGGAGTGAGGGTTCAGCTTCATAAACTCTGGGCACCCATAATTTGTTAAAACAATTCATATGCTACTCCAATGAGAGTGAACAGAAGCGATTCAGAGGAATTCCAGAGGCGTCATTGCCCATCGCCTAGCACTTCGCTTGTTCTGACGTTAACCTTGCTCCTGACCCATCCCCGATGCTTCCTGATTTCTGACTTCACTTTCACAGCTTTATCTTTGCAGTCAGCTAACTTTTATTATTTCAACAATGTCTGGGTGTTTTGCTTTGTCCTTTATGATCTCTAAAAATTTGATTCATTCTACTTTTAGCTGACTTGGATAGATAACCACTCCTGACTTTTTAAGACCTAAATCATAGTCCTAGTGCCGTTGACCACCACCAGGCGAACTCTGTATAACATCCACAGGGAGTATTGATGCTGATCATGTCTGAGCAAGAACTTGTTTTTACCTAGACCACAGCACCCCTAGTCTGCTCACAGGAGAGCCTTGAGCCAAGGTGTACAGGCCTAGCATTTACAGCCTGTTCAACAGACCTTAGGAATGGTAACTGTGGGTTAATTCTGCCATCTGTACCTTCATTCATTATATTACTTGGGAAAAACATCAAAAGTATCTTAATGTATACATGATATGATAGCATTCCTTGATAATCACAGAAATTTTATTTTAAAATTTTAAAATCATATAATGAATCACATTCATCATATGATTACAATGAATAAATGAATGTGATACAGTGGCTAAATACAAGGTAATTTTACAAAGATCTTTAGACTGTTTTGTTTTTTTCCCTTGTCACAGTCAGGGAATTCCTAGCATAAACAATGAATTTGGACTGTCTAAACTGAAAAGAAATGTATGAAAAGATAAAGAAACTCTGGGAGAGCCAGAGATTCGGACATGGCATTACTTACTCTACAGAATTAATTCTCCCACAGAAATGGAGCAGTAGGGTCACTACAACTGCCCTGACCAGGCCCAGGCATCGCAGCATGCGCCATCAACCCATAGATGCAAGGCACCGCATGTCACAACCAGAAAATCTGTCCCTGCAAGTTTTTACGTACTTTATGTACTTTACCTCAAACATGCCAGAATGCCTCAGGACATCCTTCTATGTCACTGGCTTCTGATTCAACGTCTGGAAAGATATAATTAACTGGAAAAGCTGAAGTCAAAGGCCTGAGTCTTGGTTTCAAGGGAGGATAGGAAATTTATAAAGGGGACATGGTCTCTGCCTCCCAGAAGATGTACAGAGTGGGAAATCTTCCAAACATGAGAAATGTGTGCAGTGCTTCTGAGTAGCCAAAGAGGATGAGAAATGTCCACTGTAGTCTCCCTTTAACTGCTCAATGTCAACATATGACCTTCTTCCATACCTAGCCTTCCAAATCCCAATAGTTCCATCTAAAATATGAAACTGTGGAGTTCCCGTCGTTGTGCAGTAGTTAACGAATCCGACTAGGAACCATGAGGTTGCAGGTTCCATCCCTGGCCTTGCTCAGTGGGTTAAGGATCTGCTATTGCTATGAGCTGTGGTGTAGGTTGCAGCTCAGATCCCGCGTTGCTGTGGCTCTGGTGTAGGCCGGTGGCTACAGCTCTGATTACACCCCTAGCCTGGGAACATCCATGTGCTGCAGGAAGCAGCCCTAGAAAAGACAAAAAGACACAAATAAAATAAAATAAAATAAAACAAAGTAAAGTAAAGTAAAATAAAATAAAAGAAACCCCAGAAAAAGTACTCAAGCCTTTCCCTAAAATAGAGAAAATCCAAAGCCTTATTAGGTATTTCACCCAACTCTACATTTAGGCATACTGAATAATATCCATTCTTCCTCCAGTTCTATGGTAATCATGTATTGATATTCTGGGAGTGATGGGCCTAAACAGTAAAGCTCAACATCATAACACACCCTACATAAAATTACAGAAAAAGGAAGACATGTACAAATCATTTTTGCAACTAGATATGAAGCCATATTTAGGGATTTAAAATGTCTGTCTCCACTACCCATCCTACAATCTCTTTGCCTTCAGCCAGTCCTTTAGCTGATCATGATTCTTTTCCTGGGTATTTCCCAGCCTAGCCTACCTCTGTCTAGCAGTACTCTGCAACAGCTGGGAGAATGCTTGCTAGAAAAGAAGTTCTCAGTGTGGGCAAAGTGTGAGGCCAAGCGGGTAGGAGGTGGGAGACCAGCTCTGCCTGCTGCTGACATCTGCCCACTGCATGCCTAGTCCTTCCCAGGGCCCAGCGCCTTTCGTTCGAGGCCTCTGAATACTTGGTGAACCCACAAGCAGAGGATGAGGTCTAGTGACTGCATGTGATGGCATACGAGCTCTGTGAAGCAGAAAACAGAGGTACTTAGACTGTTGCCAGAATCCGGTGCAATGCTTGCTTCATGGTGAGAAGATAAGGTGAGGTTTGAGTCAAGAGCACTGATCTGAGGAGCAACTGCTGTAGCGCAACGGGATTGGTGGTGTCTTGGAAGCACTGGGGCTCAGGGTTCCTTCCCCCACGGCACAGTGGGTTGGGGATCCAGGGTTACCACAGCTTTGGCTTGGGTCGAGACTGCAGCTCAGATCTGATCCCTGGCCCAGGAGCTCCGTATGCTGCAGGGTGGCCAAAAATGAAAAAAGAAAAAAAAGAAAAGAAAAAAAAAAAAACATAGATCTGAGGCCAGACAGTGCTAGATGTAAAGACAATCTCTGATTCTGGTTAGCTCTTGTGCAAAATTCTTACTATCTCTCGGTCTCCATTCTTTGTAAAATGGAAATAAGAATGGCAACTCCTTTGTAGAAGTGCTCACATGATTAAGTGAGATAATGCACACAAGTGCTTAGCATAGTTCTGGAACACAGTAAATAAATGCTCAATATATTCAGCTAATATTATTTCTTCTTACCATTATGGGCACACAATAGATTTTTTTAACTTAATAAGTGAGCCTCCATTCAAGGAGCCTGGGGTCCCCAGCTTAGCCTGCTGTGCTGGGGCTGCCCCAGGCACCTTCCAGATTTGTTTTGCTCCTAAATAGAAGATCTAGAGGGAGCTATAGGGTCCCTTCCAGAGCCCTACCTACTGCCTCAGATCCAGGTCAATTCTGAGCTTCTACTTGTTCCGTTCTTAGCAGCATCTGGCTCTGGCATCCTTCTAAGCATCCACCAGAACAGAAACCACTACTGGCTTAATCATCAATCCAACTACCACCCAGAGGCACAGGCTGCTGGACCTTGCTCCCCAGCCCTAGCTGAGAGGCAGATGCAGACCAGACGAAATCTTTAGCCCTTTGTTTTCTATGGGCGGATGGCTGGCCTCTCCTAGTTGGCCATTCTCACTTCAGCCTTGGGCTAAGGTCATACTGAGGAAAAAAATAGACTGATTCACTGAAAATCAGTTTGCCAAAGCCAATTAGTAAATGATTGAGTTGTCAATTTTTTAGAGTTAACTATTGTTTTAGTTTCTTCATAGCTTTTTGTAGCCATTCAACCACAGAGCAGCCTGCCCAGGTCACTTGCATATGAAATTCCTCTTTGCTTCACTATTCAAAGGCAGACTATTTCTTTTGTTTGTTTGTCTTTGGGGGCTTGGCGGGTTTTGGTTCATTTGCTTGGGGTTTTCTTAGCTGCATTCTCCATTTATGTAAGTTCCCAGGCCAGGGATGGAATCTGAGTCGAAGCTGCGACCTGCAATACCGCTGTGGCAACAGTGGATCCTTAACTCCCTGCACCACAGTGGGAACACCCCAGAGTACTTCTTAAATGGAAGTTATTTAACTGTAAACCACTGGACTTTCTCCTAAATTCAGGTTCCTATCTTCTTTATTTTTAAGGGCCTTTGCCTAACCCTAGCCTTTGCTTCTGAGCCTTCCTTACATGTGTTTCTTGCTCAGGCAACAGAACATTTACAGCCACCATTCCTAAACAGGGTTGAGGGGTTGACAGTTTTCAGTGATCTGGTCATTCAGTGATTTAATGATTCAGCAAAATTTATTTTCAGCAAATTAACTTTTGGCAAATTAGCCATTCAATAAATTAGCTTCCGTTGAATTGACCTAGTTCCATCGGCAATCTAAGTCCCCAAGTGATATTTTAGAATAAAATGCCAACTGGTAGCAAAAAAGAGTCACATTTTTCTTACACTGTAAGGGAATTAGGACTCACTAACTCTTAATCAGTCTGCATGCCAATATGCAAGAGTACACACACACATGCACGGGCGCACGCACGCGTGCACACACACACAAAAGCACTCTTTTAACAAAGCATGAGGTTGCCGCATAGAGCAGCCAGAGTCTATTTGAACTGATCCAGCAGTACTCAAGAGAAAGGAGGTAAAGAGGATGGAATGAGGCCACTTGGCATGCTTCCACCTAGGAACAAGGGACTGTGGAGGCCTGCATACGCTCAAAGGTTGGTTAGTGAAAAAGAGAACCAAGTTCAATGGCTTCACCCTACATGACTGGGTCTAATAATCACAACAGCCAAATAATACTGAGCACTCAAAAGCACAGGCATCATCCTAAGTCCTTCTGTCAATTCTAGAAGGTTAAGTATTGTCAATTATTACCACAACACAGATGAGAGAAACCAAAGAACAGAAGAAACTGGCTCGATGTCACACTGCTAACAAGGGGCAGACTAGCATTTAAATCCTGCACCCAAGCCACTCTGCTTCTCCAGTGGTTGTCAAAGCTTGGTGGCAGCACTGGGAAGGATGAAATCAGGGCCACAATGAGAAGAATGGAGCAAAGCCAAAGCCCAGGAGGAAGAATACGAGACCAGAAGGGAAAGAGGAGAGAGAAGGACTAAAACATATTAAGCTCCTCTTCTGTGCAAAAAATCTGGTTGGTACTTTTCTCCCAGTGGTGCTGACACTGAGGCAGTACACCTGCTGCACCAAGACAGAAAATGTCCAGAGAGGCCAGCTGGACTGTCAGGGCTCACAGCTTTGAAGTGGTGGAGCCAGCCTTCACATTCAAATCGACCTGACTGTAGAGCCCACAAAAATGGGGCTCAAACTCGGGGCTGAGAAAGCTGAGAAGGAAAAACAGAAGATGGGAAGATTATCTGCATGTGAGGCAGGTGAAGCCTGGTTCCAGAGAAAAGACCATCTCTTTTCTCAGAGGTGACATTTGAAGAAAACTCAAGACCAGAAAGCAATCACCAGACTCTTGGAAGTGTTTTTTCAATGAGTGGAAGGACGTTCTAGAGAGAGCCCTCGCCTCCTGGAGGCCTCCAGGCTCTTGCAGCCCTTTTATAAGCCTCCTCCCTGCTGTCAAACACAGTCCACCGAGCCATTTAATTTGGCAGAGCAAACACTGGTTATCAGTCAGAATGCTTATCAAATGTCAATTAGTGCTCTGCCATAATTGATGTCTAATTAACATACCATCGCCTGTTGTTGGATGCCAATTAAATGCCTAAACCATCCTTTTCTATTTTATTGTACCAACAAGACAGTAATTGTACATTTCTCAGTTCAGTAACTTTGGAGTTAATTTTATTGTGAGCCTTTTGGAATATGGAAACCCAGAGAGGACTCTCAGGCAGATATTTAATTGATATGCTGCTTTGATATTGCTAAAGTCTATCTGATGTTCACTACCTTCCCTGGGAAATCAAATCATTCCTTTCTGTAAAGGTCAAACTCTGCTTGAGGTGTTGGTACCATGCTTGGGCAAACACATATGACAGGAAGGAGCTGAGCAGGTGAGCAGGGAAAGGAGAAAAGTATGGAGGACTCGGCTTCCCTCCCTCGCTGCCCAGCCCGAACTGTCTCCAAGAAGAGGCCGTTAGAAAGGACTTGCTAACTGCCCTGGACTCAGCGGGATCCAGGCTCTAGAAGAGCCAGCAGTGGGGACGTGAACAAGGCTGAGTCTCAGGCCCTGCATGCAGAGGATGTACTGTGCATGGTTCTCCGTTCAGTCTAGAGAGGGAACTCAGCCATCTTCACCCCCAAAGAAGGGTACAGTGGCTACCTGGAATCCAGGGCACTGCAGAGCAGCCGGAAAGCTGAGCAGAGCCCACCTGGCCTGTGAAAGGAAGTGGCTAAGAGGCATGTCTTTTAGCATGAGAGACAGGCCTCAATCTGGTCCATAGGAAGATGTGCCAGGTATTAAGAAGCACCTCTCAGCTGGAAAGCCACCCTTTTATCTCAGCTCCACAGGCAAAGGACAAGTTCTTTCAACTCATGGCAGGAGTGGGAAGTAAGCAGACATGACCACTGTGGGACTGCCAGTCAAGGAGAACTCTTGGCAAAGCCTGAGTGACATGGAGAAGGGAACAGGAGAGAGTGGAAAGCCATGTGGGGTGGTCTCCTATCTGAAATGATACAAGGAGACCAGAGATCACGCAGGCAGCACAATGTCTGGCACGTGCAGTGTGTAAGCAGCCTGCAACCGAATGCTCTCACTCCCTCTACTTGTGGGCATTGTGGACACCCCCCCCCCCAGTAGACACCTGTACCAGTTCCCCATTCCCAGGCCCCCCAGGGTGCTTCTGTCTTGGCTGCAAGTTCATTACACTCACCAGAGAGTTAAAGGACTATGTGTGCCCTGGCAGAATTAGAATTTCAGGGAGTGGGGTCTAGGTTTTAATATGTTTCAGAAGCTATCATCACTTTCACCGCCACCCAAATAAGACTAACAGGCAGCTAGGTCTGAGGGTCACTGACTTACATCTGTGGTTTCCAGTGCAGCTTAAAACATTAGAATCACTGGGAAGCTTTAAAAAAAAAAAAAAATCCCAGCCTCTGGGCCCTACCCGCAGGGTTTGCTCATACACAGCTCCTCTGGCAAGGGAAGGGGTGCCCCACCAGCCACAGCCACTGAAGTTGCTGATGGAGACTTGTTGTATAAATGAGTCAAACATGGCCTCTGTATTGGCCTCCATATTGCTTTTATTTCTTCACCGCAGGCTGAGAATCCTTAGCTCAAAAGCCTGTCTCAACATTTTACACATCCAGTTTGCTTTGCTTTGTTTTGTTTTTGGCCACACCCCTGGCATACAGAAGTTCTGGGACCAGGGATCCAACTTGTGCCACAGCAGCAACCCGAACCACAGCAGTGGCAATGCTGGATCCTTAACCCACTAAGCCACCAGGGAACGCCCCATTTTTTATTTTTTATTTATTTATTTATTTATTTATTTTGTCTTTTTAGGGCCGTACCCGCAGCATATGAAAGTTCCCAGGCTCAGGGTTGAATCAGAGCTATAGCCGCTGGCCTACATCACAGCCACAGCAATGCAGGATCCGAGCTGTGTCTGCGACCTACCCCACAACTCACATCAATGCCAGACCCTTGAACCACTGAGCAAGGCCAGGAATCAAACCCGCGTCCTCATGGATACTAGTTCAGGTTCGTTAACCACTCAGCCACCACAGGAACTCCCCCAATTATTTTTAAAATAGTCCAAACAAGCACATTTTCAGCCATTTAGAGACTGCCTGCTTTACATACCACCTCACCCAACTGTTGTTACCTATTGAGAAGATGGGGCTTTGCCGTCATAAGGCCCCAAGCTACTAAAGGGGCTCTCCTTGCCATGCTGCTGAGAGACCTCACCAGAAACATAAGCCCACCTCTCGATCCCCTTCTTTCCCGGGGAACTCCCTTGTCCCCCTGCCCTCTGAGTAGCAACCTTGAGATGCCACAGCCTTCTGGTCAGGACTCCTTTCTCCCATATACAACCCTGTTCAAGCACCACCCAACAAAGCTTATTTTTTCACTGTCTTTCACAGTCATATCTTTTTCCTTAATCAGCACCCCAAACCCTTACACCTCTCCAGGCCCGCCAATCCAATGGGAATTGGAAATGCACTCCAGAAAAGACTCCCCTTGGGACCTGGAACTCATTTTGTCCGTGGGGTCAGGCCAAGATTGAACTGTCCTGTTTTCCAAATATTCTGGCAGAAGTTGCCACACCATCAATTAGATAATCATTTTTTCCATTGTTTTGATATGCCATTTTTATTGTGATCAAAATTCCAATATTACTTGAACATATTTCTTTTTTTTTCTTTTTTCTTTTCTTTTTTTTTTTTGTCCTTTGTCCTTTTAGGGCCACGCCTGTGGCATGTGGAGGTTCCCAGGCGAGGGGTCGAATCGGAGCTGTAGCCACCGGCCTACGCCAGAGCCACAGCATTGCCAGATCCAAGCTGTGTCTGTGACCTACGCCACAGCTCAGAGCAACGCTGGATCCTTGACCCAGAGTCAGGCCAGGGATAGAACCCGCAACCTCATGGTTCCTTAGTCGGATTTGTTTCCACTGTGCCACAACAGGAACTCCTACTTGAAAATATTTCTACATTTTAATATTGTCCATGTACATATTCATTTCTGGACCAGTGCCATATTCTTTCAATTTCTATCCCTTTATGATAGATTTTATTATATTAAGGAAGTTTAATTTATGGAAATTTTTCATCTCAGGGTTTTCTTGGCTGTTCTATGTTTATGATTTCTGACAAACTTTAAGAATAATTTGATTAAGTGTTTTAAAAATAAAATAAGACCCTGATAATATTTTAATTTAACTGGAATTCTATAGACAAACTCAGGGAGAACTGCCATCTTTGTGGTGCTGGGAGTTCTGGTCGTTTAATTCTTTTTTTTTTGTTTTGTCTTTTTGCCTTTTCTAGGGCCGCTCCCATGGCATATAGAGGTTCCCAGGCTAGGGGTGTAATCAGAGCTGTAGCCGCCAGCCTACGCCAGAGCCACAGCAATGTGGGATCCAAGCCACGTCTGCAACCTACACCACAGCTCACGGCAACGCCAGATCCTTAGCCCACTGATCAAGGACAGGGATCAAACCCGCAACCTCATGGTCAGATTCGTTAACCACTGAGCCACAACGGGAACTCCCGTTTAATTCATTTTTTGAATAAATCATTAGAGAGGCCTTCTACATGCGGAGTATACTGAAGGTGCTAGGGACACTGAGCAATGTCAGCTATGATTCCTGCCTTCTCAATGTTTATTTTGAACTTTGTTTACTTAAGGAAACACTCACACATACGTGAGAAAGGAACTGTGGCCACAGAGTGGCTGCAAGTGGGCCTTTGCTAATGAAGACATGATTAGGATTCCAGACTGCCATCCCCCACATGCTCCAGGGCAAATGATGGAAGAGACTCAAGACCCCATCCCCCACATGTCCTAGGACAAAAGATGATGGAAGAGATTCAAGACCCCATCCCCCACATGCCCAGGGTAAATGATGATCAAAGAGACTCAGGACCCCATCCCCCACATGCTCCAGGGCAAATGATGGAAAGGACTCAAGACCTCATCCCCCACATATCCCAGGGATAGTGATGGAAGAGACTCAAGACTCCGTCCCCCCCATATCCCAGAACAAATAACGACGGAAGAGACTCAAGAGCCCATTCCCCCACCTGTCCCAGGACAAACCATGGAAGGGACTCAAGACCCCACCCCCCACGTGTCCCAGGGCAAATGAAGGAAGAGGGCAGTTGCACTGACTCCACAGAGCACCCAGGGGCTGCCCTCCCTCGAGTGTGTGTCCACATGGAGAGAGCCTGGAAGCCTATTTAATGACTCAGAACAGGAGTA
Source organism: Phacochoerus africanus (assembly GCF_016906955.1). Taxonomy (NCBI): domain Eukaryota; kingdom Metazoa; phylum Chordata; class Mammalia; order Artiodactyla; family Suidae; genus Phacochoerus; species Phacochoerus africanus. Next base: position 86,526,706 of record NC_062558.1, on the reverse strand, counting down.
AGATAGGAAGAAACTGTAAATGAAATGTCTAGATGTAAATCTTGAGGACTGTTGCTAATGGGTTCCCTTGGGAAGGGGACAGAGAGGCTGGCTTCTTACTGCCCCCTAAGAGCATAGGGATGTCTCGGGAAGAAGAGTTGTAACAAAATCAGTAGGATCCAGAGCCTCCTTGCTTTTCAGAGGGCGGAGTTGAGAAGGGTCACTGGACGTGGCAGCCTCCCCGACCCCTTGTCCTGGCCTATAGGGGCCGTGCCCTCCTCACTCTCACAGGGTGGGTCAGCTGCTCCTGCTAAGCCCCTTTCCCAGAGTCTCTTCCCCAAGGCCTTCTCTATCTCAAGCCCTCTTCCGCCTTCCTGATCTGCCTGGCCAACGACTCCCCTCTGTCAGATTCTAGGCCCCAGCACCTCATTTCTAGGCAGACCCACCTCTAAAGCAGGCTGTGCTCAGGCAGGTCACCCCTCTCCTACAGTCCAAGTCAGCCAGCTCCTCTGCTCCCCATGGTTCACTCCTCATTCCTCTATCCCCAGGAAACATTGGCGGGGGCAGCCTGGCTCTGGCCCTGAGGGAAATGCTAGAACACAAGCATGCAGCGATGGACAGGACAAGGTGTACAACAGACAAAGGCATCAGCTCCACGACGCAGAGCAACAAACAAGCCACTAGGAAAACCATCCACTCACAGAAAAGAAAACTTGAATGACCAACAAACATAGAAGAGGAGCAGCCTCACCAGTCACAGGTAAGGCGAATCAAAGAGAACTTTATGTTCTTCCAGTCAGAGTGACAAACAATCAAAAGTCTCCTCACAGTCAGTGCTGGGGAGGATTGAGGGCAGCCAGGCACTGAAATCCCCGGAGGGCATGTAAACAGGTACAACCCAGGTGAGATCTCAAAGTTCATCATAGTTGAGGATGCACGGACCCCACATACTTATGAGCCCACATGTCCACCCTGGGTTATCCGTTGATACCTTCCTGCCTGGATCTCAGGAGACACGCTCAGGAGTGTTCCCTGCAGCCTGTATATAACACTGAAGAGTCAAAAACAGAGCCATTCACTGGGAGGAGAAAGGATAAGTAAACTAGGGCTTATTCTTAAAATCAAAAGCCCTCCACTGTGGTACAAACGAGCAAAACATATTTACACAAATCAGCATGATTTCTTCTCAAGAGCGTAAGGTTGCCTAGAGATTCCATCCAACCTCAGGAGCCTGGGAGCAGAGGGAAAGGGAATGGGGAACTGGGGTGTCAGTGGTATTTTTTTAATCTTTATCTCTTCAAAGAGAGAGCTAAAACAAATGTGGCAAGCTGTTGTTACCTATTAAATCTGGGCTGTGAACATATTTGTTATTTTCTGTAGTTTTCCAATGTTTGAAATGTTTCACAATAAAAAATTTAAAAGGCTATTTTGTAGCACAGTCCTTAAGGAACGTCCAGACTCCTGGGACATGAGGCAAGGAGGCAGCTGTTAGAGCCAATAAAGAAAGAGCCAGGACAGAGAGACTGAGAATAGACAGAAAAAGGCCTGGGAAGACTCAGGCAAGGCATCAGAGAAGGGGCGACATGACCTGGGTCCTGAGAGATACACAGGAGTTTTCTAGCTGGAGGGGGAGGTGACTGGGCACCTCAAGCAGATGTGTGTGCAAAGCATAAGCATGGGGAAAAGCACAATGACTGGAGGACCTGGAGTGGTCTGAGGAGGCTGGGGTGGGGGCAGAGGCCTAACTAGGACAGGCTCTGTGACCACACAGACTCTGGCCTCATCCCATGGGGGTAGGAACCACTGGAATGACAAAAGAGGAATCTGACATTATTAGGTTTTGTGATCCACAGAAGGGTCTTGGACAGTAATGATTCAAAAGGAAAAAAAAAAAAATGGGGGCTCAAAACAAGGCAGCAGCAGCAGAGCAGGCAGAAAAGCGCTTGGACCTAAGAGCTATACGGAAGTGAATGCGGGACCCAGGCTGATCCACCTTCTGAAAACCTCCCACTGGGCTCTGGGCTGGACCCTGCTTCACCACCGTGCTTCCCTGTCATCCAGCGTTGTCGGTGACTATAAATCACCAGACTCTGGAGGTGACTCGCTCACAGAGGACCGGCATTTGAGGATTGTGGGATTCAGGTGGAGTCCATGGCCCAAGTCTGGCCAACCAGACCACGGTGTTTCAACTAGCTTAAGGGCTGTTTGAGGAATGAGCACATGGGTCAATCAGAGTCAAAGGTAAGCAATGACACTTTCCTGGGAGCCCCAGGAAGGGACTCTCCCCCTTTCCCCAGAGCCTGCCAGGATGTGACTACACTGCCAGGGATAGGGGCCTGACCAAGACGGGGAGCCTGAGACAAGACTCAACATAAAGGAGAATGGAGCACAAAGAAGGAAAAAGGAGAAGCAGCACTCTATGGCTTCCTTTAAGCCCAAATCAAGCCACACCTGAACCCCTTCTGCTTAAGCCAGGTTGCACCTAGTTTTCTGTCATCTACTGAGTCAATCCCAAGGCTTCATCCCTGGCCCAGCTTGAGGTCAGTTCCCCCATCTTCGATGTCCGGTCCCTTGCTTGGCTGCTTAGACCGTGGTCTGTCTCCTCCCCAGCCTGCTGGTGCCCAGTAACCTGAGGTTTGCATCCATCCCATAGGATCCCTGGGGTCACACCTGGGAACCGCTGCACCAGACCTTGAGGGCCAAATGCCTGAGGTGAGAAGACCAAAGTGATGGCTGGCAGGACTCCAAGAAAGGGGCTCAGAAGGCCACACACCCCCTCTTTTTCGGGAAACACACAGTCATACACTGTTTGTTCATCCTCCTTATGGAAATGGGGCCTTCCACCTTGGCTACACTGTAAGAGGCATATTTAACATCACCCTTTTCAATCTGTGACAGCCATTTCTGCATTCTCTTCTCATCGCCATTAACATAGAAATAGCTCTATAATGACACCAAGCCGTACAGAGCATCCTTTCCGTTTATCTCATTATAAATGAAACTATCTTGTTATTTGGGTAAACTGGAAACAGAAATGTTCTGTGTCAGATGTCATGGGGCAATTGCTTCTCATTATTTCATCATACCGAAAGGAGTTGGAGTGGCTGCTGAAAATCTGCTCCTGTTTTGGAGTTTTAGAAACCACATTTCAGAAAAGAAGCTCAGACTTGGAACACAGGGATCCTCTGGGGTCCCTGCCTTTTCTGAATACTCCCTGGTGTTTTCTGTCTTTGCACAAAGCAATGTCCACAGAAGACATGTGATGGTAGGGAATGGGGAGGGAGTGCAGGTAGGGGAGGGATCCAGAGCTGGGCAGAAATCCCCACCATGTCCAAGTGGGCAGCAAGGAAGGAAAGAAAGCCCACAGTGATGGCCAAAGGCCAGCTGTTACTGCCCTCCAGGAAGCCTCTGGAGGCTTCTACCTACTTGTCAAACCAGAGTGGAACCTTAGGAGCCTGCCTTGCCTCCTCTTTCTCCGAGTTCTAACACTGAATCTGTATAGTTTGCTTCCTGTCCACCTTACCTTGGCCCACTGCTCATGGAATGGTTTTTCCTGGCTGGTGGCTGATTACTGTGGAATACCTGGCCTGGGCCCTCAGGTTCCCAGCCACAGTGCATTATAGCTCTGGGGAAGGAAACCACTTATCTGCTGTGTAAACTCAGCACAAATCAGGGTCTTTGGAACACAGTGTTGTACTTAAATTACAGAAGGACTGGGACGTCTGTAATGCTTAGACACATTCATCTAACCAGTGGCAGTCCCTGCTGTGGCTTCGGAATGGAGATGGGACAACTGCCCTACCTCCACCCAAAAGAGAAAATAAAACAAAATCAGAATCTACCCACAGGCATCAACTTTTCTATAAAAGTTGGACTGGGTGGCTTAGCAGTTTTAGCAAGCCCAACTAGCATCCATGAGGACGTGGATTCAGTCCCTGCCTCAGCTCAGTGGGTTAAGGATCCAGCGTTACCGTGAGCTGTGGTGTAGATCACAGACATGGCTCGGATCCCATGTTGCTGGGGCTCTGGCGTAAGCTGGCAGCTACAGCTCTGACTAGACCCCTAACCTGGAACCTCCATATGCCATGGGTACAGCCATAAAAAGACAAAAAAAAAAAGTTGGACTGGGAGACAACAAACAATGAGGTTACAGTAGCAAGCCAAGCTCATCTGTAAAGTCTAGGAGGACTTCCATCCAGGGATTGGGGCAGGGGTGGGGTGCTCACCTTGGACAGGTATGCAGGCCATTTGCCTGAGCCCTGACTGCAAACTGTGTCCTCTCCCTGACAAACACATACACACACATCACACATACACACATTCATCACACACATGTACCATACACACACACTATAAAATCTCCTTCTGCAGGAAAACCAAAAGCAGTCTGACTTACACAATCTTCAAAATATTAGTGTCTCCATGAAGTTGTTTATATCATGGAATTGGGCTATAAATCATCCAGGCCTGACCCAAAAAAATAGCACTAATCATTCAGCTTTGCCAAACAACCACCACAAACCCTCAGCAGTGTGTCACAATCAACACTTACTCTCATGCTTATGAGTGTGTCCCACTGAGGCCCCTGGGTCACGGCTGGGCTCCACAGGGCAGCTCTGCTTCAGCTGTGATCTGCCCACTGTGGGCTCAGGCCTGAGCTATACCTGCTCAGCCTGGGGCCCAGGATGAAAGGGCAGCAGCTACAGGGGAGGCTGATCTCATGTTCAGTCCCCAGAGGGCAGGAGGCAAAGCCAACCCATCAAGCCTATCACAAAGCTTCTGCTAACCTCATGTCTGCTAGCATTCCACTGGCCAAAGTCATATGGCCAAGGCCAACAACAGGGCCAGGAAGTACAACCTGCAGAGCACGTGGCCATGGCAAGATAGATCCTATCACCAATACTTCAATCTACCTATGGAGACTTCTCAGGGTTTTTATGGATGAAATCATCAGATTTCTGAGCAAAGTGTTGGCAACTAGGTTCTTTCACAAGAACCACAGGATATATATATATATATATATATATATATATATATATATATATATCAAGGACAAAGGAGCTTAAAATCAGGGACAATGGAGAAAATCATCTTTAATTGGGGGACTTGTTGGGGGACTTGGGCTCAAGAACTCAGACCCAAGAAACTTTATCACAGTGGGTCATGGTGAGGGGATGGGGGTGGCATGGACAGCACAGGCTGTAAATTAAGAGGTGGGAGACACCAGATACCCCACAACCAGCCTGGGACTCTGCACGTACAGGTACTCTCCTCACTCAGCCTAAAAGGGAAAGGGGTGTACCCAGCTGAGTCTAGCTGCCCCACTGGTGAGTTGTGGAAGGGTGTGAGTTTCTGTGCGTGCAGTGGGGGGGAGAAGGCAGAGCTAAGTCTATACTTGGGAGGAAAGGACCCCCTATTGAAATGGGGATCTGGGTCAGGCAGAGGTGGGGGAAGGAGTTAAAGGGTGAGCCTGGGCCTGCCCCATCCATCCAAGCTGACCGCAGACATTGCTCAAGGCTGCACCTTAAACTCCCAGGGATGGACCTAAGCCAGGAGCTCAGGGCAAGACCTCGCCACAGGCACCCCTCACAGATAGACAGGGGATGAGTCACAGCTCTGTCATTGCTTCAGATCTAATTGCTGGTGTCCCCTAAAAATTTCCTACATTGAAATCCTAATCTCCAATTCAATGGTATTTGGAGCTGGGACCTATGGGAGGTATTTAAACCTTGCAGGTGGTGCTCTTGTGAATGGGATTAAGGCCTTAAAGCAAGGACCCCAGAGAGCTCCCTCACTCCTTCTGCCAAATGATAAGACAGCATTCAATCAGGAAGTGGGCTCTTACAGAACCTGACCTCAGACCTCCAGCCTCCAGAACCAGGAGAAATAAATCTCTGTTGTTTATAAAGCTAGTCTGTTGCAGCAGCCCAAACAGACAAAGACAGGCACTCTGTGTTAACCCCTCTCCCCCACAAAAGAAAAACATGGCTGGGCCTCCCCCAAAGGGCCGAAGGATGATCATCCTTGGGCTCTTTTACTTCTCCCCCTACTTTTTGCTCATCTTCCAATTCTCTCTCTTCTATACCATCCTGTTCTCCCTCAGGGTCTGGGATGGGCAGAGAGTGTGGCCAAAAAGGAAGGGTGCCCGTAGGGGCTCCCTCCTTGCTGGCCTCCTTGGAACACCGGTACTGCTTCTTGTTGGCGTTCCCTCTGATCTACCTTCCTCCGTGGGGCCCTGTGGGTTGTGTGGAAAGCCTGGGCTCAGAGTCAGGCGAGTCCAGGTTTGGCTATAACTGGCATGATGACTATAATTAGGTGTGATGTGCATGTGGACACAGCAGGTGTGAGGTACGATTTCACACTGCCCATGTCCTTGTTAACTTGGGCTCCTTGGATGAGAAATGGTGGCTAGCAGTTTGGGTTTTACGAGTTGAAAGGTCATACAATGGAAGAGAAGGCTTTTCTTTGTTTCAGACCCAGCCCAACACTGCAGGGGACACCCCCTGCCCCAGAGCACCTGTGTGTGGTCCTCAGGATGGAGGCAATGGAACAGGCCCTGTGGTTGCGATGAAGAGGAGGCAAAGCAGAGATGATGGTAGGACCAGTGAGCTCCGTAGGCACAGGGCCTCTTGATCCTGGCTGGACCACTGACTCCCCAACTGAGGCCAAGGAGGGCAGAGGTGCTCCGATATGGGATGCCACTCTAACCCAGCTTCCTGCAGCCAAGTCACCCCTGACCCCGGAAGGAAAGGGGGAGGGCAGGCACATTCCCAGCCAGCAGACAGAAGCATTCACCTAAAGCGACCCCACTAAAATGAAAAGTGGCTGACTTACCTCAGATTGTCAAAGAGCTGCTCTCTAGTGGAAACGGGAGCTGTGAGTCAAGCAGAATTATGCTGTAGAGAAATAACACGACTCTTTTGGTACATCCAAGTCCATGACTGTCCAATTCACATCTGCCGCGTGCTGTGGAGGAATTCAAGCAGCAGAGTCGATGAGTCCCCCAGGGCTGCCCAGTAACTCCATAGAGGCGGCCGGGGCACCCCTCTAAGCCAGGACATATAGGCAGAGGCCGGAATGTCCAGGGCTCCTCCAGCCTACGTGGGCCCGCGCTGTGGGGTCGGCAAAGGAAGGCTAAAGGCTCTGCAAAGAGAGAAAACCCAGCACCAGAATAATGAGAAGTGAGGATTTGCTCAGAATGGAGCCTGAGCATTGGCGCTGTTCCATCAGGGACCAGCTCTGGTGCCCCAGGGACATACCTGAGGCGGGTGAGATGGCACGGGGCTGGCGGAGTTTCTTTGCGGGGAGGGGCTGGGGATCCACGCAGTGGCCCGCGCACTCCCCCTGCCGCCCAGATGCGCAGCCTTCCGGGGTAGAGACAGCGTTTGGGGCCTCAGGGGCCTGAAGGAGGAGGCCCAGCCCTTCCACCTGAGCCGGGTCAGGCACAGAGTTAGTGGGTTCTGCCCGCCAACCCAGGGAATAGCACCACGCCACCGAAACCGGACGTTGGAGGCGGGCGACATCTAGAGGCCAAGACAGGAACTGACACCTACAAAGCCAGGCCGGGAAGCCAAGGGGACGGAAGGGAGGCCTTTACCTTACCTGAGCTTAAGTCAGCCACTTTTCACAGGCCCTCTACTTGAATCCCCATAGAACAGGCCTGGGGTACGGAGGGAAAAGCATTTTGGAGTCTTTTGGATCCGAGTTCAAATCTCAGCTCACCGCTTCAAGCCATGCGATGTGGATTAAGTTTTTTCCTCCCCCAGCCTCAGTTTCCCCCTCTGTAAAATGGAGATAATCAACATCATTCTATAGAAATGGTGTCTGCCATACAAGTGGCTCTGTGACAGCTGCTTGTATCCCTTCTCCTAGAAGCAGCCCTCTCCTGGCTAGTCAAAATCCGCAGTTCCGGGATGGCCCAATCAGAGCCCTCCCTTGGGATTCCCACACTGAGCCTGGGAAGCCGCTGTGCCCAAGGGCCAGGGAAGAAGTCCAGAAGTAGCTGCATGGAACTGAAAAGCCCCCGTGCCAAGCTGAGTCCTGCCAAGTACACAGCCCTTACAGGAACACAGCATCAATCGGCAGGTGGTGCAGAGGCTACAGAAGGGTGTCTGGTCCCCCAACCAACCTTCCTGGTTTCCCCAGGACTGAAGGGGTCTCTCTGGTGGTGAGACTTTCTGTCCTAGAACCAGGCCGAATCAGGACCAGATGGTCAACCCTGGGAAGACAGCAGAGGACTGTGCCCAGACCTGGGTTCTGGAATCTAATCACACAGAGATGGGCGCTCATGCACACAGGGCTGGGGCATCCACCTGCCAAGCAGACTTTGAGAACCATGCTGGCCCTGGCTGGGAGCCCTGACTTCCAGGGCCACCAAGGGCTGATCCCCTGCAGGCCCATCCACAGGAGACAGTAAGTTCCCGGAGCAGGACCCTGGGGGCACTCATGTGTCTGGGAGCCTTGCAGCTGCCTCCTCAGCACATTAACTGGAGTAGCTTTTAATGACTTTAAATAAAACACTTTATGAAGGTCAAATTCAGCATTTCTGCCTGCTGCTATCCAAAGTTTTAAATTCCACATTATCATACAGTCAAATATATTACAACTGTAACCAGCTACTCTTCTAGAGGACATTCACCTTTTTAGTAGATTTACTTGTCTCCACATTCTGGCTCCTTAAAAAAAAAAAAAAAAAAACATGAATTGCTGTCTCTAGAGCCTTTGAGAACATGACCCATCATTTTTAACACAGATGCCAGTGCTAAGGACATTGGGGGGCCCTCTATATGCACCTCATCTGCACCAGGACTTGCTTCTCCAGCCCCTGCAGCCTTGGGACAAAGTGTGGGTCACTACACACCCCTCTGGTATCAAGTGAAAAGTCATCTTCTCCATGACCCCTGCCCTTGCCTCCAGGTCAAAAACAGAATCATACACACCCACTCGCACAGGCTCTTTCTCTCCTGTCCTGCTTTTTTTTTTTTTTTTTTTTTAAGTACGCATCACCACTTAAAGGTCTATTTATCATCCATTTTCTGTCTTTTCCACCAGAATGTAAGTTTCATGAAGGCAGGGATTTGTATCCTTCTCCCCTCATTAATGCATTGCTAACACCTAGACCTAGGGTTGACATAGAGCAAACACCTGACAAATATTTGTGGAATAAATGAAAGCCAGACATTCACTTATGAAATACAGAGTTGATGCAAACACCCCCCTGGTCCTTCACAGTTGGAATTTTGCACCCTGGCTCTCTGAGAAAAGTATTTTCCGAACCCCCATTCTGGGCCTGGACCTGCCCTAGGCACCTTACAAGAAACCCACTTCAACCCACCAGGGCTGGAAGGTCTAGGCCACGTTAGACAAGGATGCTAAACTCAGACCAGAAACCTTAGAAGCTGCCACTACTAAGAGAGCAGGGATTCAACTTTGAGGTGACTCTAGGTCCTGGGGCCACAGAATTGCAGTGGTTAAGGTGAGACTCCACAGCCCTGCACCACCTACAGCTGGGAAGCTGTGGGCAAGTTCCTTAAGCTGACTGTGCTTCCTTTTCTCACCTGTAGGAGAACCACGAGCACCTATGTCCCTGAGCGGTGATGGTATTAAGTGAGGTTCCCCATGAGGCATGCAGTGCCCCCAGCCTGCGTAGGGTGGTCCCCAGTCCCCACCTCCCCAGTTGTCTGTACCTGGACAGGGCAGGGTTGCGCCAGCCCCTCTCGTTTGGAGAGTCTGGAGGCTGGTTCTTGGTACCACTCAGGACGGGACAGAAGATCAGGAACCCCTGTTTCAGTTGTCAACTTTGTGGCCAGCCCATTTCTCCTACTTCAGAGGTTCCCCAACTGGGGGCACAGTCTGGAGCCCTGACAAACAGACCAACCGGAGGTGGGGAGGAGGCGAGGAAGAGTGGGGAGGCAGGGAGGAAGGCGGTCCGGGACTGCAGAGGGTCCCAGATGGGGCGCCCTGCCTACCTGCCTGTGGTTCCCAAGCCTCCGTGGCGCCCTGTCTCCTGCTCTGCGCCCCCCCACCCCCCGCCGCCAGGAAAGAACCCCCAAAACAGACTCCGGTCAATCTCCCCTGCACTTGAGAAAGACTGTGTGCACTGTTAACCTCTTCCATCTCTCAACAACCCTGCAGAAGAAGCTTCTGCCACCATTCCCGTACTATGGGCAGGAACCTGGGCTGTACAAGAGGTCCCTGCCAGGGCGCCCCTACGAAGTCGTGGGAGAGCCCCAGGCACAGCAGCGTCACCCACCCTCCCACCCTTAAATGCTAAAAGATGATCCAGCCCCTCAAAAAGGCACTCGAGGAGACGACCCAGGGCTCCTGAGACCCTAACAGGAGCTGTCTTGGGCCCCCGGCTTGGCTGCCTTTCTCGCTCCACTCCGACCCAGACTCAGAAGCTGCTCGAGAGCGGGAGCCGCGCGCCCTCGTGTGGCTATTTATGGGAACTCGGGTCCTGGAACCGGGCCACAAAAAGCTCAGAATCCACAGGGAAAGGCCCTCAGGAAGAAAGAATTACCAGAGCAGGAGGAGGAGGAGGGAGGCCCCAGAAGCCCTTAGACAGGCCTCACTCAAATTGGAAGACACTTGATAGAACTGGATCTCATATGATAGCCACCCCCTGAGGAGTATCTCCCCTCTTCATCTCACTCCTGTACCCTCAGGGTTCCTCTTCCTCCTGGGGGCTCAAGAAAGCACCCTTTAGCTAGGGACTTGGCCTTCCCATGAGAGCTTCAGCCTGAACTGGATCCAAGGCCGCTCCATCTTCAGGCCCCTGAAGTTAGGCAAGCATAATAGAAATGATCCAGAGTAACAGATGGCAAGACTGACAAAGCTCACTAAGCTTCATCCCTCCAGTTATTCCTCAGGACTTGTGGCCTGTGCACCAAGAGCCAGTCTTTCCAGGCCCCCAAGCTGTGTCCTCTAGGGGTTACTAGAGGCTTTCAAATCTACCCCCCAAAATTCAGGCCAGACCTGCACAGCGAATCTTGTGTCTTTTTAGGGCCACACCCATGGCATATGAAAGTTCCCAGGCTAAGGATCCACCTGGAGCTTTAGCTGCCAACCTTTGCCACAGCCACAGCAACGCAGGATCCAAGCCGCCTCTGCAACCTACACCACAGCTCATGGCAACACCGGATACTTAACACAATGACTGGGGCCAGGGATTGAACCTGCATCCTCGTGGATGTTAGTTGGGTTCATTTCTGCTGAGCCATGACAGGAACTCCTAGAGAAACTTTTATGAAAGAGAGACCCACTTCAGGTACACGGGGTTGTTCATTCTGGACCCCAGAAAAACAGACCTGCTTTCAGCTTCCGCCTCTTCCACTGCTGACAATACTACCCCCACTCCTACCCCCACCCCTGCCTGGGGACTGTTTACCTATTTACGCACAAGTTGTGTGGGCCTTTTGAACATTTTAGTCAAATTCTCCCATCCTAACCCAGTTTTGGCATGGTTACTATCAGGCTTTTGAAAATCCTCTCTGGAGCCAGGTTGTGTTTGGAAAACAAGGACAAAGTCTCTCCTCTAGATGGCAAGGAAGATTCTCAGGTGTCTGGGACATAGCAGGGCAACCACCATGCCCAGTCCACCTGCTCTCTGCTAGGAGCCAGGAAGAGGGGAGTAAATGTTCTGGACCAGCACCAAGAGAAATACAATGCTATCCCACACATGTGGTTTTAAACTTTTTAGAAAACATTTAAAAATTTAGCAAGAAATAAGTAAAATTAATTTAACATGTTTTATTTAACCTGATGAAATAATTTATTTCAAAATGTAATGAGGATGAACATTATTAATGAGATATTTTACTTTTTTATATGAATTTTGGTATGGATTTTACACCCACAGGACATCTCAATTCAGACCAGCCACGTTCCAAGTGCTCACCAGCCACTTGGTCATGGATACCCTATTGGACTGCTCAGATCTAGGCAGCTCACCACACAACTAAGCACTATAATTGTCATCCTCCAAAGTCCAAACCAGGGCGTCAGGTCCTTGGTGCTGCCTTTGAAACACTGCTGTGACCAAAGTACCATCAATGTAAGGCGCCTGGGGATGAAAGATCTAGTGGATGGTTTGCTGAAGTTTTCACAGGGCATTCCCATCCCAGGAGTGATTGTCTAGGAAGAAGAGGAGGCTGAGCTCCTGTTCCATGGAATAGGCACACCTGCTCCATTGAGATTCTAGGTTGGGTTTTCCAGGTAAATGGATGTCTGCACGGAAGGCACCTCCAGCATTTTTAGTGCTATTGCTGTTGAATTGCCGATGAAGTCCAAGACTAGGAAAACTCTTGTGATGTATTTACTTACTTTTTTTTTTCTTTTTTCTTTCTTTTTTGTAGTGAGAAAAATAGAACACTGAAGTTCCCCTCTTTGCCTTGGCTACCAGGAAACTCAGAACCAGTCTGCTGTCAGTTAAAATATTTTGTCCCAGTCACACATCCATTATTATCTCGTTGTTGTCCCTTCACTCATACTTTAATGCCTTGGGTATTTTGCAGGGGTTCTGACTTCTGAAATATTAAGAAATTTTTAAGTCTTTTGGAAATGGGCAAGGTATGTATGTGTAAGGAAGTTTCCAGATGGTACCACTAGATGACAGCATGGTTCAATAAAAATATTTTGGCTTCAGCTGGCCTGCTACCCCCAACCCTGCCCCAGTGACAATTCTGCTGTTTAATAATGGAACTGAAGAGTAGTATGTAAGTTCTTATAATGATGATTGGTACACACAGGACATCAAGTTTACTAGCTACTGTTGTAATTAACAGTAAAGCACACATCAGAGCTTTTGGCACCGTGCTTATTTATAAACTGAGGTTTGTACTAGTTTGTCTGTGAGAACGAACCTAGGATGTTTGAAATGGGACTTCCACTTGGCCCACAGTCTCTTCTGTGTATGAAGTTGTAGGATTGACTGCTGGCTCCGCTGATAACAGGGCACTGAACCAAGTCAGCTAATAGCTCAGTGGCTATCCTGTAAACAGAGATTGCTGGGTTTGGGGACCCCTGAAGGAGGCCAAGGATACATGTTCCTGCTCAGGAGAAGTATGGGGGAGCACAGGAGACAGGGCACGGACAACTACAGGACGGGGAGAGAGGCAGATATCAACAGGGAGGCGACAAGGGATTGGCTCTAATGGATATTGACCTATATAGACTGATGGGATTTTGAGGGTCACCAGAGCAAATGGGCCGTCAGAGGGTGGGGAATGGAGGTCTCTCAGGCCCTTGCTGTTTTCGTCTGGCTCTGCCTTTCTGTGTGTATAAAGATGTGTGTGTGTGTGTGTATACATGTATATATAGGATATATATACATGATACACATACATGATACACATACATGATATACTTCACCTCATCTCTGAATGCATCCTTCTCTAGGGTTTCGCTTATTTTTTTATATGTGGCTTCACGTGGTAAATAAAGTTAACAAAGAAAATGCAACAATTTTATAGGCCATGCTGTCAAACGTTTCTAATTTTCTTCTAAATACCTCTTTGCATATAAAGTTAGGTAAGTGGCCTGCATATTTTTCATGTTTTAACCTTTTGTACTTCTGTAGTTGGTCCATTCTGCAACTTAAGTAATGCTTTTTGTAGCATATTTTATGAATACAAATGGCTTTAAGTCCCTGGTCTCCTCTGCTTCTCCCTTAAAATTCCTGGGGAGCTCTGAAAGGCAGATCAGTGGGCTTTGCCCCTACCCCACCTCCCTTGGCCCAGCCCCAATCTCCTTTTACAATAAGAGCAAGTCTAACCAAGGTCCAGGGTTGGGGGAGGTGGGCCTGAGACGAGCTGCCCAGATCAGGCCAAGACCCTTTCCTGACACCTTCTCTAAGATTAGCCTGGATCTTTGAGCCTGATTAAGATGGCAAGGAGTTTGGAGTGCACATGTTTTCATCTCAGCGTCACTCTGCAACACAAGTTTAGAGACAACATCCATTAATAATTTACCACAGGTCCTATTATTTTTGAATTTCATTGCAATTCATATCTACACTTGAATGTGTGTGTGTATATATATATATATATACATATATATATATATCCTAAGTCTCAACTAAAAATTTGTCCAAAAAAACCCCTCCCTATAACACAAGTATTTTGAACTCATCATTGCTTAAACGTCTCAGGCTGGTTAAATGTATCATTAGCTACCAGAGATTACATGATCATGATCTAATTTTAGTGTAATCTTTTTTTAAAAAAAATTCTAACACAAATGCACATTTGCAGAGGAAGAAGATTTGGAGGTGAGTTCACATGTAAACTGCAAACATCTCTTCAGTGATACTTAGTCCTCTTCCATTTTTCTGTTTGGAGATCTTGTTTTGTCCTGCTGGGATTTGATCTCTTCCATGACAGGGACGGTCTCATTCACCCCCTACCCCACGATCAAATCCAGGGGCCTGGCACACATCAAGTTTTTCAATAATATTTATTGAGAAGAATGGAAAGAGTTACCTTTCACTTTAGCAGATTAATGAGATGTACTTTTGCAGAAACTGTAAATCACCTAAAATATTAACAAAGAAGCATTATTCATACTCAAAATAGATTGCAAATGAGTGAATTTATGAGGGGATTAATAGGTCATATTTTGGAATCTAGAAAAACAGCATGTTTTTATGGTTGAAAAATCAGAGAAATGTCTGTGAAGAATTGTTTTTTCCCACAGGATGAATGCTAATTTGAGGGTTATTTGGGGAAAATTCATGAAGGTTCCTTTAAATGACCTAAAATTTCTCCTCAAAGACAACAGGGCAAAAAATGGCAAGTAGCCAAACGTATCTACTAGACATACTAGACTTTATGTCTCTAAAAGAGGTGATGTAAGGAAAACAAAGCCCCAACATAAGTTGAATGTTAAAGGTAGACTTCAGAAAAGTGAGATCTTATGGGCTGAGGTTAAAAAGGAAGGGTGACTTAAGACAGTTAAGAAAGCTAGAAGTGAAGTCTCAACCAATAACCTAAAAGAGAAGGCAGACTATTTAAGAATATAAGATATAGCTGAAAAAGGAATTCTTGAATAAAAATCAGGTTTATAAAAGGCCTGGTTTTCAAAGGGAAATGAAAGCATGTAACCAAGAACATAATAGAGACACAAAGGTGAGAATGGCGCAAAGGAATTAAAATCCAGAATGAAATGAAAGGAGGGGAAAAGGAGTTTTGCCCTTATGTTCAGAACAAGATAGTGCTGGAGGGGATGGTGTTAAGAACCACCTGTGGGTCCTTTAAACTGATGGAGGGAGGCCATGGGCACACCCAGCAGCTAGAATGGCGATGACATACGTAAGGTGCCCCAGCAAAATTACTTAAACCCAATCAACAGAAGACGTTAGAATTAACTTCTACTTGTCCTTTCTGTGGGGGGAAAAAAGGGTTTTCAGAATGGAAAATGTGGCAAAAAACAGTATGAAACAAATGACTGCTTATGATGACAGATTAAAAGGGAAACTTTTTTTAGTTAATCTAAAACTTGCTAATAACTTGGCCTTAAAACTGATAAAAGTGTCTTAAGATCCGGTAAACACAGGAGTCCCTGTTGTGGCTCAGTGGGTTACGAACCCAACTCCTATCCAGGAGGATGCAGGTTTGATCCCTGGCCTTGATCAGTGGGTTAAGGATCCAATGTGGTCCTAAGTTGTGGTGTAGGTCGCAGGTGTGTATCGCTCTGGTGTTGCTGTGGCGTAGGCCGACAGCTGCAGCTCTGTTTTGACCCCTAGCCTGGGAACCTCATGTGCCATAGATGTGCCCACCCCCCCCAAGAAAAAGAATGCCATCATGAAATTTCCTTCACTCTTTCTGGCATTTATGTAATGATTTGGAGTTAACAGCATGACATAATCACCACATCAACTTTTAACATCCTATTATATAATGTCTATCACATATAGCTGAATTGGAAAATAAATTATAAACTCCCTAAGAATACTTTTTACTCAATCAGGGGAAAGTGATGCATGTGCAGAAGGGACTGTGTGAAATGAGAGTTTGAAAAAAAAATCAACCAAATGAACAGTATTTTAGATCTTGTGGGGAAAAGATATGAGAAAAAAGTACACTGTGGACTTCAATGTTGAGGACAAGGAAACTTATAATTATGAACTTTATTTTTATTTACTATGCCAACATTTTCAGGAAAGAGACTTTACATCCAGTTTTTATAATTCACTTTACAAGCAAATTCTAATATACAGTATTTATTCTGAACTTTTTAAATCAATGGGAAAAACAATACTGCAGATATTAAAGATCATGGTGTTCCTGTCTTTTGTCAGTAATGACTTAAGAGATTTTAAATTCTTAAGGTCAGTATTATTTTGCTATGGTGATGCTTTACCAAGGAGAAAGTGAGTAGCTTTTTCCCAGCAAGGTTACAACATATGATGTATCTTTAATTACTAGTACAGTTGTAGATCTGTGCTCACCATCAAAATCATTTCTCCGAACATTTCTTTCAAATACTGCAGCAGAAAAATTGAAGGGAGGTGTGGAAAGAAAATTTTAAAATATAATTCAGGCATCGGAATTAAGAAAAATAGCAAGGCCATCATCCCCAAGGAAAAACATCAGGTTATTTGTATTACAGCTATAATTAATGTTCAAGTGTGTGCATAAGCATGCAAACATAACCACCCCAACTAATTCATAAACACGAAAACTATTATGTAAGAGAATAAACTGAAACTATGCTGCAGTCTTACCGCTCTTCATTGCAAGCCTACTTAGTGATCCCAAATTCCATCCTCAGTGCCCTACAGACCAGGAAACCATCAGGACAACTCTGCTCAGAAATGAAGAGTGCATTTCTGTGTCTGTTACACCATCTATGCTACAAGAAGATTAAAAAGTGACAGCTACGGGGGATCATGTTCTCTTTGATGCATTTGAATAAAATACTTAAGGGGACAATGAAACATTCAAAGAACTTAGTGCTTTAATGGGAAAAGTGACATGCTTAGGATAAAACTGTGAGAGGCTGTACTTCAAACAGCAACAATACATAGAAATTCATTTCAACAAAGAAAGCCACACCCAATAGGAGGCATTTCGATATTTCAGGCACAACTCCAAGCAATTCAGCTCATTTAAAGTGCAAATCTGATATTTTCTTTCAGATTCAGATTTTTACTTGTTAAAATACTTAATAAAGTTCCCTAATATCTATATAAATACAACGAACAGTAGTCTATATGCCTGAAAATATTGCACAAATTAAAAGACTCCAAAAGAAAAGTGCTAGAAGGGTCTCAGTTATTAGAAACATTCTAAATGATATAACTATGTAATCCTTTAATGCCTTAAAATCAACTGCACTTATACTGATTAACTCCTTAGGCCAAGCTGTCTTTAAGGAATTTGATATGCATCCCACTAACAGCCAAATGTATTCCACATACTCTATTTTCTCTTTCACAGATGTGAAGCTTCATCAACACCCGTTAAGACTTCTTCCTCAGGATTTGGAACTCTTGCACTGCAACCATCTTCACTGAAATCACAAGAACCAAGGAATAAAAAGTGATCTGAGTTCCCGTGGAGAAGGATTTGGCACAGAGGTGATGGGTAGAAGCACTAAAGAGAGATGAAGCCAAATCTGGGAGAGATCTCTGATTATTCCAGTGAGCCACATCCCCACCCCACTTCTAACTTAACTTTACTAAGGAGCAGAGAAGCATAATATTCTTGCAGTTTTTAAATAAAACTGCAGGCAAATATTTTATTGTTTCACACAAACATCTAGATTTTTTTCTCTTAAATATAGTATGCTTCATAATTATATTGCATTGATGAGCCTTCTGCCAAGATTAAGGCTCAACAAAGGTACAGAGGAATTGAACTGATGGATTAATATTTCTGAAAATTCATCAGGGAGAAAAATATAGATCAGGAGAAGAACTAGAATAAACACATCGCAGGAGAAACATTTTTAACACACAAAGACATTCCCCCCTCAGACTAAGGGGGTTAAAAATCAAGTAAAAATTTAACACTTTTCCCCTCAAGATAAAGGGCTACTTGTAAATGATGTTTCACAAGCGTCTATATCAATTTCTAAATAAACCAAAGCCTACTAAGCAGTATGTTTTACTTTAGGGAAACATCCCATTAGCAATATCTGAGATCAGTTTTCTTTCTCCTTCAAAATGAAAGACCACATGTACCCACTTACAGCATCAACTATTACTGCTCCCCTTGGCGAGGAAAAGAAGCTTTCCTGATATGTCTGATCACTTAGTATACTAATGATACCTGGACTATGTGAAAAACTTTCTAAACTTTAGTGCTTCTGCAGTAGAAGTGCTGTTAGATGAAAGAATGATACAAGATTCGTTACCCACCTGTTACCAAAGCCAAGAATGGCTAGTATCCAGTGAATGGCGAGTTTACTCAAGTGGTTCCCCAATGGGTAAGGGAAGATGGCATCAAAATGGTAAACACCTCTTTCCAAATCTCCACTAAAGCACCTGCTGTGCTGTTTCTCTAAAAAGGGATGATGTACATTTTTCATAGGGAACCTAGAAATTTGAGTGACTTTTTGGCCATAATCTCTTTTGGTAAATTTTTGGTCAGTTGATGACAACAAAACTGACTTTGTAAATACTATCTGTCTGAAATACATTAATTCTAATGAAAGCAGTAACAGGTGAACAGCCTAGAGATGCCATGATTTGGAAGAAGGAGAGGGCAAGTGCACTGAACCACTGATGAGTGGCCCACAGCACGATTAGGTTACTGTGTGTGGTCCCTTGGCAGTTCCACAGATACCTTCTTAGCACACTAAAACAAGTAAGCATATTGCCATCGAAATAGCTTTTAAAACCTTTTAATAAAATGCAATTTCCCTTTCCAATTTTATTTTCCTTCCCAAATCTACTTTTCAAGAAACTGTTACTCAAACATGGACAAACATAAAAGGGAAACCTGGAAAACTCAGAAAAACACAATTACAAATTCCAGTTTTCTCAAGATAGTCTTACTTAAATTTATAATTATACTCAAAATATTTTAACTCATTTTGCTATAGAAAATAGTTTTAAATCCCTATGTTTTGTGCAAACATTTCAAGTCCATTATTCCAATCTTCAGATATTAGCAGAAAGTCAATAAATATAAGTATTACAATAAACATTTAATTTAAAATATATGCTGTGGAACCTTAAACAGCTATCATGGATCCATAAACCTATAGGGTTCAAAATGGAATTACCAGCAAAACTCTAGCACCAACGTATGTTACAAAAGAATACATCTTTAGATCAGATTTCAAGATGTATCCTCACTCAAGCTTTCCCAAATGTATCCAGTAAAAACAAACACAAATGGAGTGGGTGGGTGTGTGTGTGTGTGTGTGTGTGTGTGTGTGTAAAACAAAATGTTAAAGCAACATATAATTGATATGTTTATATATATTTATATATATATATATAAAATGTGAAACACTGTAGCCTGGAGAATTTGTCTGGTAAACAAATAAATATTGAGACTAGAGAGCAAAGAAAAATAAAATTTACATAAACTTCCCATTAAAAGCCCGATCTCCTTTATTCATCACAGAGCGTTTGCATAGACCTTTTATATATACAAATCACTGGCCAGAACTCTGTTTACAGACTACCATTTTCCATTATCATCAAATCTTTAGTTAAAATAGTAACCATATTCACAGGAGGGACAAGTGAAAAGGGTGAGGCTCTCAGAACCACAATTAACACAGACCTTAAAAGGACTAGATCAGCAAAGCACATCTGTTGCCCACCAAATGGAATATTATGAATTTCCTAATGTGCAGAGAGATGGATAACATGATTAGAGCCTTCTGTAGACTTGTGAGTGGGTAAGCAAACTTTTTGTTTACCTGAGACAAATATGCTCAAATGCTATGTACTTCAACCAGGATATAAATGGAAGAGCCGAACTAGAAGAAGCTTCCACATTTTAATTTTAAGATTTGAAAGCTTTCAATGGAACCTCCATCATGGTAGCAAACTGCACATAAAGCTAGTACAGAACAGATTGTTGTTGATTTTCTTAAATTGGCAGGTGATGGCTATGTATTTAATGTATCTTTGGTTTAGGAAGATGAGAATATTGATTAGAGGCCAAACAATCCCCAGAATTCAAATTGTCTTTAGTATTCTGCATGATTTCTTTTCTTCTTGTCAGTGGCCTTGGGATGCTTGTCTTGGCCTGGAAGTTTTGAGGTTCTAGGCGGGGGTTGCTTATTTGTTTTTGTTTGAAAGAGCCAGAAGGGGGGCGGAGCTTAGATACTTTTGGATTTGGATTATTTGCAAGATTTGTTTGACTAGAGGTTGGCTGAAGTTTTGCTGAATTATCTGGTGTGATTGTTGGTGACTTCTTACAAGTGGGAGTCCTACCTGGAGATGTTTCAGGAACTGGAGGAGGTACCAAAGAATTTAAGATGGATGGCTTCAAAAGATGCAAGGACTTGGGCTGAGATGTGTAGCCCTCTGGTAAAGTTTGATTTCTTCCAACTCTCTTAGCCTGGTCTACTGTACTTGACGGGGGAAGTGTCTGAAGAGAAGTGGGTACAACTTGCATGTCATTAATTTGATCATTTGCCAAATGATAAGGCTCTTGACAATTCGTGGTCATGTTCAAGTTTGCTTCAGAAGGTGTACTCTTCACCACATCCTTAGTGAATAGCAGGCTCGGAGAAAAAGGCTGATCTTCCAGACCATGGTTGCTTTCCTGTTGCAAGCCATGTGTAAAGCCTTTGTCCAGATGTGCAACACCCTGATGTTTGCTCTGGACTTTGCACTCACTGTGGGCCTCGATATGTTGCGGCTTTATTAGTTTTCCCTGGGCGTGGTCTGTGGGTCTGGGAAGGCTGCTGGAAGGCTGTAGTACTGGAGGCTATTAAAATTAAAAATAGTATTAACAAGAATTCATTTTAGAAACATCATCCAGAATCAATATAAGTTCCAAATAGGCTGTGTTGATACTTGTTATGTTTTAATATGGAAAGTATGTGGGGTTTTTTAAATCAAAAAATAAATTGCAGTATTCAAGTAATTCATGAGACACACATTGTGATAATGCAAACAAAGAAATGGTACAGGCAATAAACATTAAACAACATCCAAAATAGAACAGGAGAAAATAAGTATCCTAAAGTACTGATTCATTGCTGAAAAAAGATTCCTATCCTACTGGCTCATTAATTATTTAAAACTATATATAAGAGCTTGACACAATAATTTCTACAGCACTTTGGATTAATCTCCATAAAATTTTCAGATAGTAACTATGACCTTCAGAATATTACCCATTTAAAAAATTTTTTAAAAAGGAAAACTGTATAATACCACTTCAGTACACTTTGCTAAAAGATGCATTAATTTAAACTGTCAGGTGCTGTACTTCTATCAAGAATTAAAATTACCAGAAGATAAACACAGTTTAGAATGATTATATTCTCAGTATATATGAAACTGTAATTAAACAAAAACAGATCAACACATTTATCTAACATTAACCTACCTTTAATATTCTTGTTGAAAAGTTTTAGAATAAAATGTTTTCACAGCTTATTTCTTCTGTCCCACTGCCATTCTGTTATGGCTGATATGGGGAAAACAGATTTACACTTCCCAAGAGTGAATGTCCATAAATAAAACTAAAAATAACCAAACTTTTTTGTGTGTGTGTCTTTTGTCTTTTCAGGGCCGCACCTGTGGCATATGGAGGTTCCCAGGCTAGGGGTAGAATCAGAGCTACAGCTGCTAGCCTACACCACAGCCACAGCAACACCAGATCCAAGCCAAGTCTGTAACCCACAACACAGCTCATGGCAACACGGATCCTTAACCCACTAAGCGAGGCCAGGGATCAAACCCACAACCTCATGATTCCTAGTCGGATTCAAAAATAACCAGACTTCTGAATGATGTCTGAGAATGAAACAGATGTGAAGTTGCCTATAACTTGACTACTAAAGCTCAGAAGCCTACAATAGCAAAGTTCTTAAGGCCGATATGCCTTGTACACACTTCTTTGGAGCTCACTGTGTGATTACATTATATACAAACCAGAGGAAACATTCAACTTTCATTACTTTGGGGCATTCCGTAAAGAAATATGAATCTTAAAGTTATCTTTCAATGAGCCAACTAGTTAAAGTATATGGGTGATGAGCCTATTGGTCATATCGTGATATAGGGATGGTTGCTATAAATATTTTAAAACACATACACATACATACACTCACATATACTCTCTACTAACTAATGTGGGCTGAAAATGTCAAAAGGTTTGGCAAAGGGGCTTTAAAACATCAACATTTTTGAAAGACCATTTTTTATTCATAAAATAATTTCTTTACCATGCTAATTCACAAACAAATCTACACCATATCTCTAATTTCTCCAACAGAAAGGGTGAATCTATTTATAATGCATTGCTTGTGTTTTGCTACTTTTTTCACCTCTTTGACTAGCACTTGACAATAAGTGCCAGAGTCAGCTGTCAGGGATCAGATGGTGAAAGGGTTATGGTGACTGAGAACAAAATTCACTGATTCATGGAAAGATCGTTGGTCGTGATTGAATGGGGTTTACTTGCTATTTAAAAAAGTAATAAAGTCAAGAAAATGACTGCTCAAAATTAATCTACACAGAATATTACATTAAACTCTTTCTCATCTTGGAATTTTTTTTTTTTTTTTAAGGGCTGCACCCACGGCATATGGAAGTTCCCAGGCTAGGGGTCTAATCTGAGCTATAGCCGTTGGCCTATGCCATAGCCACAGCAACGCAGGATCCGAGCTGCGTCTGCAACCTACACCACAGCTCAAGGCAACACCGGATCCTTAACCCACTGAGCAAGGCCTGGGATGAAACCTGCAACCTCATGGTTCCTAAATGGATTCATTTTCACTGCGCCACGACAGGAACTCCTCATCTTGGAATATTTAAAATAAATAAGCTATCTCAAGATCTAATTCAAGATAAATGTCCTACTTAAATTCACCGGACATTTTCACAATATATTACCACCAAGATGATTTAGAGGTAAAATCACCAAAGAATTAATTCATGGCTCTCTTCAAGGTAGAAAAAACTGACCAGGCCAAAGTGATACACATTTTAGAAAGATTAGTAAAGGTATAAAGGATGACCATATTAAGCAAACCAAAATCTACCTAAGGAAAAAACAAAGCAACTAAGAAGGAGAAAAGTACAACAAATGGCTGATTGAATGGGGATTTGTTTTCCCTATTTACCTTTTTTCATCTTTAAAAACAAGATATTCTAGTCTCGAGCTAAAAATCTTGAAGCAATTTAAGATCGTTGAAAATATCAGTGACAATTTTAAAATGATTTTATTGTAATATGTCTATTACCCATAAAAAATGTATAAACATATGCTAATCAGCTCAAAGCATAAAAAGGTAAAATTTTCTAATTAAGACAATGTATTAAACTGATTATTAAGATAATCAAGCCTCAGAAGTTCCCGTTGTGGCTTAGCAGTAATGAACCCAACTAGTATCCATGAGGATGCAGGTTCAATTCCTGGCCTTGCTCAGTGGGTTAAGGATCCGGCATTGCCATGAGCTGTCATACAGGTCACAGATGTGACTCAGAATCTGTGTTGCTATGGCCAGCAGCTGTAGCTCAGATTCAATCCCTAGCCTGGGAACTTCCACATACTGCAGGTGTGGCGGCCCTAAAAAGCAGAGGAAAAAAAAAAAAAAAAGATAATCAAGCCTCCAGAAAAGGGGCAGTATGAACTGTAGATAAATTATCCATTTTCAATTTTCTGATTACTTATACTACCCAAATAACTAATGCTTATAAGAGAACTAAATGGAAATACATCAGAGTGTCAGAAGATGTTCTGCATGTATTAAATGCAATAAAGCTCAATATCAAATATTAAAGATTAGAAAATAATCAGGATTTTTAAGAATAATAAAATTTTGAGTCTTTTAACTGAGAAGAGTTAGAGTCCACGATTACACAAAAAAGTCTACAAAATCATTTAATTACATTAAATAAATCCATCATTTCTAAATGCTGAATAAATAGTATTTCTATTTTTATTAAAAGTTTATTTTAGTGATATAATTTCCCTATCCCAAAATAAACATCTTGTTTTATTATTTATTTGAAAATCAGTTTGGAAATCCATTCTGCTACTTATAAAGAAAAAAGTCTCTTGAAGAAGATCAAGACATCACCTCAGTGAAGACCAAAGAAATGACTTACTCCTGATGTGTAAAAGTTGTGTGGAACTGGTTTCCCACTAAAGACTGGACTGTTATTAATTACCTGCTGGCAAGTTGAACAAGCTAGTTGCCTCTTAACATCCTGCAGGCAAAGCAGAGATGTGTTCTGACAGCTTGCTGCTTGTAGTACAATTACCCAAATTCTAAACACTCCCACCATACTAATATAAAGCAAGATGTTAAAAATTCATCTTACCCAGATTTACTACTGTACTACTACAAATGGTTTTTAGAATGAATTCTAAATATAAAAAGAAAAATCCCATGCTCTCATGGATAATAAGATCAATAGGAAGGAATACCAAAAACCACTCAATCATTTTTAAAACTGTCTGGCATATCATGCACTGTAGTAGGTACAGGAAAAAAAAGATGCTAAAAACAATGCATTCCTGTCGTTGAGAGCCTTCGTGAGAGAGTGAGAGAGAGAAAGACAGAGACAGAGATAGTCACGTAAAAAAAAATGAAGAGACCATGTCTCAAGCATAACAACATGTAGGAAAAAAAAAAAAGAAAACACGTGCCTGGTTCAACAGGTCACAGAAGGCATCTAAGAACTGCAAACATCTTGACTGAGTTTTAAGATGCGTAGGAGTTTGCCAAGTAGACAAGAAGGGAAGAACATACTAAACACAAAGGCACAAGAATATGATATGTTCCAGTAAATTCAAATTGTTAGACTGAACTGGCAAGCACAATGCTGGTGGGAAAGTGTTGGCAAGGGCCAGCTAGCTCATAAATGAACGCAAGTCAGACCAAGTAGTTCTCATTCTGTACAATAGATGAGGGGAGACACTGATGAATTTTAAGCAGAGGAATCATAATATCCAATGTGTATTTTGGAATGTCACTCTGATGCAATCAGTGAGGAATGTAACAGAAGGGGATGAGACTGTTAAGCGGAACAGCCAGGTAGTACGCTATTGCTTAACAGCCCAAGTTATAAATATAAGAGTTTAAAATTAGGATGTCGGGAGGGAGGAAAGTTGGAAAGGACAGAAACAGATTTTGAAGGTGAGACAGATAGGTGGCTAGCTGGGAGAAACTTAAAGATGAATTCTGGGTTTCTGGTTTCGAAGATGTAAGATGTGGTACTGCTCTGCATCAAAAAAAGACATCTGGGAAAGTTGCCCACCAGCCCATTCACTTCACAGCTTCAGTGGTCCACAAGACTCAGAGACAAAAGGAATCTCCCCACTTCTGGGGGGATGTCAGGAAACCCCATGCAGTCACAGACAACCAGAGCTTTAGTACTCCATCCCTGCAACCTGTAGAAGGGTTGCTTACAGAAGCTTTAAAATGTGGACCCATTCCTAGACTTAAAGAGCTAAGTGCTTCTCATTGGATTCAGCAACTTCAAGTCTTACTTTAGCAGTCAGATAATACACATCAGCACATTACTCAGAGAATTCTCAGATGGAACAGTTATAGGTATCAAGGTCAAGAGGGCCAGCACCAGGCACTACTGTTGCTGTTATGCAAGGGATTGATAGATATCTTAAATGATAATTTTTTTGGGGGGAGGGGGTCTTTTTAGGGCTGCTCCTGTGGCACATGGAAGTTCCCAGGCTAGGGGTCAAATCAGAGCTGTACCAGCCGACCTACGCCACAGCCACAGCAACACAGGATCCAAGCCATGTCTGCGACCTACACCACAGCTCATGGCAACACCGGATCCCTAAGTCACTGAGAGGCCAGGGATCGAACCTGTGTCCTCATGGATACTAGTCGTATTTGTTTCCACTGTGCTTCAATGGGAACTCCTTCAATGATTATCTTAAATGTCTACTCTGTGCTGTTTACAAAGATAACCAGACTATGAGCTCCTTAAGGCAGGTATCATGCTTTATTATTCATTTTTTGTTGCTGTAGTTAGTATCCTCAGAATTAGGCACATGGTAGGGATTAAATATATATTTGCTAAATAAAATAATAAATGAATATTTGTAAGTAGTATATTCCAGAATTGCTTCTTTGGTAATAAACTATCAAAATGGCATTTCTCTATTAGGTCAATGATAACAGCAGTAATTTCAACAAGTTTAAAAAAAACACTGATGGAAAACACATAATTAAAAAAATTTTTTCTCTAGGTAAGCTTGGGGTCAGCTTAATGATTCACGTTTGAAGCATAGCACGAAGGATTCATTACATGTTAACATGAACACAGCACTTCCCAACATGACCTGCACCTCCTATAATGACCTACCAGCTATGCCAAAAATGTTTTTTAGTTGAAAACTAGGTATTTCTGGATGAAGTGTGTTAGGGAAACTGTCTTAACATGCATTCAACTACTTTCCATTTCTAATTCTAATAACGAAAATGACTGTAACATGTAAAACATCTAGGATAGGACCTCACAGAACACATCAAAATTGCTCAATAAATGTCACTCGTGAGTATTAAAAGTTGTGAAGATGATTAATTCAAACCAAGGCCCTTTTGTAGCTGGGTCTTGGAAAAAAGAAAGCAAATTCTAAACTAGTTGCTATATAATACAAGGTTTCTAGGCTCCAAAAACATATTTTGGAGTTCCAGCTGTGGTGCAACAGAAACAAATCCGACTAGGAACCATGAGGTTGCGGTTTCGATCCCTGGCCTTGCTCAGTGGGTTAATAAGGATCCGGTGTTGCCGTGAGCTGTGGCATAGGCTGCAGACATGG
Source organism: Phacochoerus africanus (assembly GCF_016906955.1). NCBI lineage: Eukaryota > Metazoa > Chordata > Mammalia > Artiodactyla > Suidae > Phacochoerus > Phacochoerus africanus. The sequence goes on along the minus strand of NC_062558.1, from coordinate 86,499,791 downwards.
CTCGGACCTGGCACTGCTGTGGCTGTTGGCGTAGGCCAGCAGCTGTAGCTCCAATTCGACCCCTAGCCTGGGAACCTCCAGATGCCATGGGTGTGGCCCTGAAAAAAGGCAATTAAAAAAAAACATATTTCAATAATGGCATTCATATCTTAATGTTCAAATCCACAGCAGGCAAAAATTTGATATGACACAGAAGTCAAGGTTCCTCAAGTGCCCTCCTGGAGATAAACCAGAGCTATGACAAGCAAGACACTTTAATGTTTACAGAGAATGTTTAATGTATATGAAGGAGCTGGTATAACACTCTTAGCTTTTGAAGTCAGACTGATCTGGGTTTCAGTTCTGGCTCTATCACTATCAGATACTGGGTAAATTATCTTACTACTCAGAAATGGGATTTCATAACTGTAAAATGAGAACATTAAGAGTACCAGCACCTCATTCAATTGCTGTAAATAATTAATAACATACATACAAAGTGCTTATTATATTGTCTGAAAAACTACAAATACAAGAAGTATACTCTGGACTCTAAAAGAAGGGCTCCCAATGGTAGACAGTCCAACTCTTAAGTCTGCAGGCATGATCTCTAATTATCACAACACCCTAAGTGGAAGGCACTGTCTTCTTTTTGAACATAAGTAAACCGAAGTTTAATGAAATTAAGTAGTATGTCCAAACTCACACACTTTATAGCAAATGGCAAATCCCAAATTTGAACTGACAAAGAATTTTAAATGCAACACTAAAACTTTATTATTCTGTGATATGCGGGTTAAGTCCACTGAGTTCACAGACTTTCAGAATATGCAATATAATCAGATAATTATTTTCAAAACTCAAAAAGCAGATTTAAAACCAACATTCAGGTATTAACAACATTCAGGTAGATAAAGCCCTATTTCCTTCTTAATTGATCTGTCTTACACAGGATAACACTCAGACTCCAAATTCAAGCCATACTGTGGAGCAGCATTTCTGGGAAAAAGTAGTTTCAAATGGCCCACTGGAGGAAACACACTGAATACAAGGAAAGGCAAAAAGCACTCATCACTAAGAAAAACTCTTCACCTTTACTATTTCATACCAATTCAAAGTCTAGCATTAACAAAAGAAAAAAACGCTCGTATCAGTTTCTGTGAACATTCTTGTCACCAACAGTAAGATGGTAGCTAGTCAAGCCCTGAAGGAGTAAAAATATGTCAATGTGTGTATGCAGGAGGGCAGAAAATGTTCTAAAGCATAAAAACACTATTGCATAACGGATACAGGAATTACCTAATATTATCTCTTGGTTCATCTAAGTTTATTATTATTATTAAATACATTTTATAGATTAAAAAGAAAATGCAAACAGGGCCATCTGTAACATGCCTGTAATTTCATGCAGGCTCTGACATGCATCATGCAAACTGGGGAAGGAGGTGATAATGAAGGTGGTAGGAAAAAATCTGAAATTGTACTGTACCACGCTTTGTCAGAGAAGTAATGGACTAACTTCTCAACTCCTTGCCAATGGCATAATGGGAGAGCAGAGACAAGAAAAAGACAGGACAATGGTGTCAGAGACCACATACAACACCAAGGAATTGCCATGACTGGGTAGCAGCCAACAGTTATTTACTTTGCTTTTGTTGCATTTTTCTAAGTATCATTATTTTAATATATTTATATAAAATGAAAACATATTTTAATAGATTTATACTTTCACTGAAGTTGTCTGCAAGTTAATACAAATATTTATATCCACAGAACAGTGTATATAAATTTCTTACCCTTAAAAGAAACCACTTGAAGAATCTTACCAAATAGAATATTGAAAATAATTCTGACACAATGAATATTCATATTCCAAACATCTAAAAAGGTTTGGCTGCATGTAATCCTTAATAAAGTAAGTAGAAATTATTTTTAATAATTTCAGGGTCTTGCATATTATAAATAAACACAACTCAATGTTAGTTTATTACTGCTGCTGCATTAAAGACCAATTAGAGAATAATCTGATCTTCAAGTATGGCTTAAATATGATGTTCTACATTGCAAGGCTCAATACATCACTAGAGATGGAAGACATGATGAATCCCTAGTGTAACTAGATCTAAAGAATTCCACTCCAAAATTCACAGGAACCTAATCACAGCTTCCAAGGATTCCTGGGGACTAGAAATGCTCTTACTCCCTAGATCTCAGAAAAGTGCCTCTAAATCTAAGAGAACTTGGGGAAGACACCTGACTAATAAAATGCTATAAACAAACAATTTCTGAAACAAGGAATTCAATGGTTTTTATAAGTTGATCAATTAACCGCTTTTAAAAACTAAGTGAATAATAGTGACTTAAGTAAGCATTTACAACACAGGCATAATCACTGTGAGATGCTTAATTTTCTAGAGCCTACATCTCTAAGATACAGAACCCATTGGCATTTACCTCTGGGATGCAGAACAGTTCAGAGGAAAATAAAAACCTAAATAACATCATAATAGTAAAATTCCACTGGTGTGACCAATATGCATGGCATTTTTATCCAGAGTAGGATACTGCAGGCACTATGATACAGCAACAAATACAGCTAACAGAACAATTCCACAATCTATAGAGCAGGTTGTTATGAAAAGATTATACAGATAACAGCAATTGCTGTGTTTCTCATAATTGTTAAAGTATTGAGAGAGAAAGTAACCTATGCCTATGTTTATGGGATGGCCTCCTGGACCATAAGTTTGATGCACATTTCTAGTCAATTACCAGTGACGAATATGCACTTCAATTAGCCGCAAAAATGAACACAATGACATATTCTATATCAATCACACTTTAAAAAAATAGCTTACTGTAAAATCAAATTGTTCAGTTTTTATCAAGTTATTTACCCTTTTCCATTTCACCAATGAATATATTTTATCTTTATGAAAAGTCATTCCCAGTGCTAATTTCTCATCAAAGCACTAAAGCTGATGTTCTCCTTACATATACAATTGATTGCAGTCACTTACGGAAGCCAATCAGATTGCACCATGTTAATGTATGCTTTATGAATATGTCTGACAGTTTAAGAATACACATTAAGCACCTCTACAAAGAAAATACCCCTTAATCAAGTACCATCCTTCTACTGCTGACACTGAGCTATACAAAATAATAAACTGCAATTCAACAACATCTCTAACAGGGGAAAATGGAAACAATATCAATGTCAGCAGCAGGAAAAAATTAAATAAATGATAATATCCCCATGATAATGTATTATCATGCAGCCATTAAAATGATGTTTTCAGGAAATATTTACTATATGAAAAATGCTCATATGACACTACATGAAAAAAGCAAAACAAAAAATTGAGAAAACATGATCATTTTTCTAAGAGAAAGCACTGTTTCATGAATCTTTTATCTGAATTTTAAATATACACACATGTATGTGTTGGCTGTAAACACATAGTTTCATTCAGTAAATACATACGGGGCTATGATGTAAAATGAATTTGTGTCACTTGTCAAAAAGGTTTGTGAAACAACTCTTGAAGATTATAAGAGGAGGAGTAAAATATAAGACAACAGAATGTCATCCATAATACAATTCTGATGAATAGACTTAGTTACTATTATACATTTAGAAATTATGCAACATTGTATCAAGAAACTACTGAGCTATTAAGGGATATGGCTATTAAGACACAAACAAGCATTATTTTTGTTGCTTAAAAACTTTTTCTTTCAATTTAAATTACTGCACATGGAAGGTAAAGGTAGGTAGACTTCTAGTCTTTCAAGCAAAGTGCTAAAGAGCAAATTGTAAGTCTTTTTAGGCATGGTCAGAAATAGGTATTATCTCAAAATATACTTTTTGAAAAGCCAAGTATTCCTAGAAGCATATGCTCTGACAAGAAATGTTATCTGAGATTACCATAAAGGCTTTTACTTGCTAAAAGTAATTATTTTTATTAAATTTCTATACTGTGAAACCTAAATTTTAGGCTACACTTATCATTCCTAATTTTACACAGTTGGAAATTAGAAAGAGTCTACCAATGTCAGTTAAGTCAATTTGGACAAAAATGCCTATCAACAATAGGAAGACCCTTGAATGTCTAAATGTAGATTATTTTCTGCTAACGTAGAGAAAATTTTAATTTGATAGTGGAAGATAAGCATCAAGTTAAGACTGGTAATACACTGAGAAAAGAAATAGAAGTAAAAAATTTCCTGAGAAAGAAAAAAATATATTAAAGACCAGAATGTCCCTTTTATTCGCCCCCCCCCTTCTTTTCTTTTTTTTTTTTTTTATTTTTTTTTAAGGGCTGCACCCACAGCATATGGAAGTTCCCAGGCTAGGGGTTGAATTGGAGCTACAGATGCTGGCCTATACCACAGCTATAGCAACACCAGACCCAAGCCGTGTCTGTGACCTACACCACAGCTCACCACAATGCCAGATCCTTAAACCCACTGAGTGAGGTCAGGAATTGAACCTGCAACCTCATGGTTCCTAGCTGGATTCGTTTCCACTGCGTCACAATGGGAACTCCCCTTTTACCTCCATTTTTAAAGAATCATTCTTCAATTCACCAGGAACACTGGCCACTGCAGCTTTCTGGAGTGACCATAGCAAAGTAGCCCCTGCAAACATTCGTTATTTCACTCTGCAGTATCTACAATAGGCTACCTTTTTAGGCCTAACTACTCTCATACATTTTAAAAAACAAGACCAGAATAACAAACTTCCTTACAAAGACTAACAGCCAAGTTTACCTGGCTTCTGCATTTACCAAAAAAAAAAGGTAGCTCACTCAAACTGACATTCAAGAGGGCATCAAAAAGAATTTATTATTGAACATGATAATGTATGAGGAAGAGGATTCTCTCAACTACCTACCATCACTTACAGAATCAACCTCTCCAAAAATCAGCATTAGCAAGCACATATTGACTAAATGTGGAGATGAATATTATCTTACTGAATACGTATAAGTTTAGTATAGGAAAAGGGGAGATCCATTCCAAAACCCTCTGAAAAACTACTGGATTTACCCTTATAAGTTCATACCCTTTTCCTTCTCTATATTTTATCGCTATAAAATAATAATTATTATTGAACTCCTCCAGCTGTTATCAGGGAAAATTAAAAATAGTGTATTAGTTTAAACGTTTCCATTAAAGGAAACTTGGAAGCTCAATCAATACTATTAAAAAGTCCTCCAGTCATCACTTTCCACAAACAGGGTCCTATGGTCTCACTGATCAAGTCTTAGGGCCAGTTCTCTTAGCTGCATTAGGCAGGAGAACTTACCCAGGAAAAGACTCCAATGCATTTCTCTCTTCTAGGCGGCAAACGCATCCAAACTCTGGAGAACCAAAACTTTCTCTTTGCTAACTTGGAGATCCAGAGAAAGGATTCTGATCTAGAAAAGCTAGAAAGACATATCTTGATAGTAGTGTTGAACAACAGACAGTGCTGCTGCATAACTGGAAATGAAAAAAATAGCTCAGAACCCAAAAGGAAGTAGGCCAAAGACTCAGATGAGGGACAAGAAAATTCTAAAGCTATACAAATGAGAAACTAGTGAAATGGGTGCTCCTTGGAAACATGTTTCCAAAATAAATCTAAAACTAGTTGTAATACTGAATAATTAACCTTAAACTTCAATTCCATTTTACAGCTTAGCTGAGAGACAGAATAGGGGAGGAGAATAGTGGGGGAAAAGCGCAGAGACTGAAAGGGGGCTTCAGAAAATTTAAGGTAGGTACATCAATCTGAGGTAAATCTGTCAATCATGCAGCATACTGCTTAGAAGCCTAAGAATACATTATTAAATGTTATAACTGCCCTTTAAAATTCAGATTAGCTCACTTGTAATTTAGTATTATTCTTTATATACTAGCAATCTTTAGAGGAGAAAAGAAAACAACTTAATTGAAGAAAAGGAAGTAAAAAGGAGGATTTACAAAGGTGATAGGAGATGGAAAAGGAAAGAAAGATGGGGATGTTTCCGCTCAACAAATTAACTTGCTACTAAAAAATCTGATATAAAAGCCCTTGCAAACTCTCTATTCCACTGTTAAAACAGTGTAAAAGGGAAGGAAAGGTATACTGGCCAAAATATAAACTTCAAACCTTGCCTCAAATTTATGTTGATACCTCATAACTGACTAATTCAAGAAATAAATTTCTATTTGAATAAATCACAATAAATTTTAAGTGCTTAAAATATCCTCCTTTTGGACCTTTGATACTTCACATTATTTAGATAAGGATAGTTTATGAAAAAAACTGATAGGAATCACAAATCAGGGCAAATACATGGAGAAGGCATAAAAGTGACTGACAATATTTACATCTTTTTCATTAATATTAGCTTTCGGGGGGTGACTTTTCAGAAAAGATAAAATATAACCAACTTACCAGGTATACTTAAGTACAAAACACAAAATAATAAACACTGTTTTGGAAAGCAGATTTAATGTAAACAAAAACATTTTTTAAGTCAAACAATTACTAAATCATTAGAAATGTTAGTAAACCATGCATATTCAGAAGCCATTTCTTCTTACTGTAAAGCAGCTGATAAATTACAAGGACATATTAGTTGTTAAAAAAAAAAACCCTTAAAAATTATTTAAAAGATTTTTCTATTAGATTACAATGAAACACAATCAAAGCCTTTTGATTAGGAAATATTTAAAGAAATGTGCAATGGTCTAGTAAGCCTGCTCCCTAAACAATATGCATCTGTTCATTACACCACTGTGGATAGTGTATACATTTTTAATATGACTAGATTTAAAAAAAAAAAATTTTATTCATATACCTCAAGGTCATGAAAATAGAAAATACATTAAAGACAGATGCATGTCGGTAGGTCTAGGGTCACTGGCAATAGGTTTAAACAGCATTAGAATGGAATTAATCCCAGACAGCTTTCCTGAGGCTCTAAGTAGAAGTCTATTTTACATGCAGTCAAAGAAAGTGTTAATCAAGAGTGGAGAGCCCAGGGAGTGCTGGTTTAGCATGTGCCTGCAGGTCACTCTGGACGGAAGAGAAGGTGCTGGGGAGGGACAGTCATGCAGAAGGGGATACCATGAACAGGAAGCCAGAGCAGGATAGGAGTGAGAGACACAGACTCACTCTGTCTGCGGTGCGGCGGAACAGTCCGTGGGATCCCTTGGAAGGAGCCCTGCCAAGGAGAGAAGGAGGGAGCAGAATACCCACCCTGTGCAGAGAGAGATGGGGGCAGGGAGGTATAATAAAAAAGGGAACCGAAAAATAGAGAAACCACAGTCACACTTTTAAAAAAATAACAATAGTGTTAATGAAAAGATAGATTTCATTTTTTAAAATATAGGCAGTCCAAATCACTAAAAATACATCATAATCCATATCAAGTTATTTTTCATATATTAAGAAAAAATTATTTCCCTCTAATATTTGTAGTTAGTGCATAAAATAACATATTTTTTCTAGCATACAATTACATTTATCATTATGTATCTTTTTTTAAAGTAGCAGATTCCAGGGGGTTTTTTGGGCATTTTGCTGTTTTTTTATAAAAAATCAAAGCATTTAAAAGGTAAGATAGACTTTAGGTGTTAAACATACAGAAACTTCATCAACAATAAATCAGGAAATAAAAAAATTACCATACAAAAATTTGCACTGCTTTTTAAAATGATAGGTTTTCAAAGGATTAGCAGGTAAAATAAAGAACATCAGCTGAAGATAGCAGAACCAACAGAGCATTCAAAAGACTTAGGATGTGAGAGTGAGTACTATGTGACATATAGGCTATAGGTTTCACATGCAAGCTTTTTTTAAGGCCGTATCTGCAGCATATGCTAATTCCCAGGCTAGGGGTTGAATCAAAGCTGCAGATGAGACCTAGGCGACAAGCACAGCAACACCAGAGCCAGATCCAAGCCACATCTGCAACCTGTGTGTAGCCTGCAGCAACGGCCAGAGCCTCAACCCACTTAGCAAGGCCAGGGATTGAATCGAGATACTCATGGGCTATGTTGGGTCCTTAACCTGCTGAACACAATGGCAACTCTCTACATGCAAGCTTTTTAATTTTAATAACTTGTGGTTTCTTAACTTTACTTATTTTAATCCTATTATCAGAACTGGAATACAACTAGAGTTCCATTGTGGCTCAGCAGATTACAAAACCAACTAGTATCCATGAGGATGTGGGTTCAATCCCTGGCCTCACTCAGTGGGTTGAGGATCTAGCATTGCTATAAGCTGTGGTGTAGGCCAGCAGCTGCAGCTCCGATTCAACCCCTAGCCTGGGAACGTCCAAACGTCCATATGCCACAGGTGTGGCCCTAAAAAGCAAAAAAAAAAAAAAAAAGAATACAACTGAAATGTCATTTACATCAATTTCTTCATGTTCCAAGTAAAACTGGGTCTTCAAGAGAGAATTGTTCAATGTAACACAAATAGAATCAGATTGGGTTTCATGTCTCTCTGTTCCTAGTCTCCTCATGAGACAATTAATCTGATATAGAAATGATGTGTTAGAAGATTACTATTTTACTGTTCAGAGATTCTCAGGAACATTGGTCAAAATAAAACACTTTTATCCACCCTTGTATCAATATTTCTTGATTCAAGTTCAGTATAATCAGACACTTCTTTAAATTTAAGAGCAATCACTACTCACTATAAAACAAAAACCAAAAAAGATCCATTTTGTATGGTGATAAAGGAACAAAACACAAGAAACTAAATAAAATTAATGATCCTTAGAGCATCCTAGTAAATAAAGATCCTCTCTTTTAAAATTATTATAATGTCTCCACCAATTTAGCCATGTATACTTGTGAAAATAGAAAATATTTAACAGGGTGATGACCCCAGGGGCTTTCCATAGATATTACATGATACAACTCCATTTTGCTGTTTCAGAGATGTTTTGGCCCAAAACTTTTACACAAAGTAAGTCCTTAGCCAAGAAGTAGCATGCACTTCCCTCACTATGGGTTTCATCAGGGCCAGCTTCTACTCACCACACTAGGTAAAGAAACTTTCAGATAGGGATTTTTACATAAGCTAAACCAGCTATAAAATATGACTGACTAAACCTTGAGACTAGGCAATTTCAGAGACAGCAGACATGTGAGCAACACCAAGCAGCAGCACTAAGAAACAGCATGTGTTGGCTCCTCATGGTTCCATGTCTACTGGAAGTGTTTCTACAAAAGGGAAACCCTAACTTAGAACTTAGATGACGCATAATTTTTATGATGCAAGGAAAGGGTGGGAAACCTGATTTTGACAGCATTAACAATGAAAGAAAAAGTTCTCAGATGGACTGATCTGTTCCAGCAGTGAATGCTGGAATACACTGCACTCCAGAATTGAAGACTGCTGGAAGTCAAGGCAGTTTGAAGATAGATTTGAGAGCCAGAATGTCTAGTCCCCACATCTGGAAGACATGTCCACCATCTTCTGGCCCCAAAACAAGGCCTCACTGACCTATCATCTGATTTTATACTTTGCTGTCTGTCCATGAGTATCATAAACAGAGTCAGGCAAAGTCTTTGATTTAGTATCTAAAGCCCTTAGCACTGAGATTGAAATATAGAAAAAAAAAAAAAAACTAGTCAAAGTTCACTGAATGAATGAATGAATGGACCTATGCTTTAAAAGCTGAGAAATTTACTATTGAGAGGGGAGGGGTTGTCAAATCCTACTACCTAGTTCAGGTTTAAAGCCAAACCCAGTGACCTCCATACAGATGCACTGTCCAATATGGTTGCTGGCAGCTAAATGAAGCTAGTGGATAGTCTGAATTGAAATGTGCTGTAAGTGTAAAATACACACAAGATGTCAAAGACTTAGTATAAAACAAAAAACAAAAATTCAAATGTAATATATCCCAATATTTTCTTTATATTTATTACATGTTCAAATGGTACTATTGGGTTAAATAAAACATTTTATTAAAAGTAATTTTGCATGTTTCTTTTTATTTTAATTTGTATACTGAAGCATTTATATTATATATGTAGTTCACATTATATTTATATTGGAACACTACTCTAGAGGGCAGAGAGTGCATAATTCTTTCTTAGTTGATGCCATAAAGATCCCTAAGCTCTGCCCAGGAAAGGGCCTTTGTTCATGTGAGTCTACTTTAAATCTTGTGTTGACTTTTATGATGAAATGGTATATACGAAATGCTTTCTGCTAGACCATCCGTAGTGGCTGTGTATAAAAATAAAAAGCAGTAGGTATATATAAATATATCACATCCAAGGGGGAAAAAATATACTTGTAGGAAAACTTAGAATACCTGACATATAATTTGATCATATGCATAATATGTAGCTACCCGTCAAATTTGTGGGACAAAACACACATACATATACAAACAAGAAAAAAATAAAGGAATAACAAAACATTAAAAATAAAAATACAGGATTATCTGGACTCAGGATTTAGAGGAACTTTCATTTCTCTCAAGATAGTTCTCATAGAGACCAAATGAAAACATTTTTCTGTGCACTCTAACTCTGAGATAAAAGAACTGTAAGCCAAGTCCTCCAGAACACTTACAGCTCTTCATTCAGCAGCTACTTTTTCTTAAAGCAGAGATGAGAACAGATGAGAGTTACCACCCGGGGTTAAAGGATAGGGAATTTTTATCTTAGCACTGAAGAGATGAAACTTTCCCTGATTCATGAATATTAGTTTGCTTGTGTCTCCCACTTCTGGGAGAGCTTAGAAAGCCTCCTGGAATGGTCTTCCTTGCTCCCAAAAGTGTCTGCGGCACATGGCACTGTAGCACTGAGCTTTCTTAGTGGATGAAACTAAAGATTTCTGTCTTCCACTCTGAATCCCTCCCTACTCCACTCTGAATCTACATATTTATCAATCTTCTCCTGTACCTTCCAAGTTCCAATCCTACATATTCAAACTCCTCTACCCTACTGTCCTACCAGAATCTCAAACTCAAGTGATTAAAATATACATCTGGAGTTCCCGTCGTGGCACAGGGGTTGACGAATCCGACTAGGAACCATGAGGTTGCGGGTTCGGTCCCTGCCCTTGCTCAGTGGGTTAACGATCCGGCGTTGCCGTGAGCTGTGGTGTAGGTTGCAGACGCGGCTCGGATCCCGCGTTGCTGTGGCTCTGACATAGGCCAGTGGCTACAGCTCCAATTCAACCCCTAGCCTGGGAACCTCCATATGCCGCGACAGCGGCCCAAAGAAATAGCAAAAAGACAAAAAATAAAATAAAATAAAATATATATCTAAAATCTTTAGCAGTTTTCTTCCCAAATAAAATATTTCCTTTTGGTTCTCTAATTTTCTTAACTGGAATGCCATCCTTGCGGTCATCCACATTTGATAACATATTCATCTTCCATTCTTCACATTTTTTTCATCTAATCACTTATCAAGACAACAGATTCTGCCTCCATCTTTTCTCCATCTCCATGAAAGCTTAAAAATCAGAGGCTTGGAGTTCCCGTCGTGCCGCAGTGGTTAATGAATCCGACTAGGAACCATGAGGTTGCGGGTTCGGTCCCTGCCCTTGCTCAGTGGGTTAACGATCCAGCGTTGCCGTGAGCTGTGGTGTAGGTTGCAGACACGGCTCGGATCCCATGTTGCTGTGGCTCTGGAGTAGGCCAGTGGATACAGCTCCAATTCGACCCCTAGCCTGGGAACCTCCATGTGCCGCGGGAGCAGCCCAAAGAAATAGCAAAAAGACAAAAAAAAAAAATCATAGGCTTGTCTTTATCTCCTCTTGCTTAGGCTATTACAACTTCTAAATAGTTTTCCATACCTTCAGTCTGTTCTCACTGGGATTGATTTAATTTTGCTGGGCCCTGTGCTAGGCCACTTGGCACACAGGAAGGAATGAGACACAGCCCCTGTCTCAGGACAGTCTCAGTTTTTCCTCTCACATTACTTTCCTATAGCAAAATATAATTAAGTCTGGCCCCTGCTAAAACTTTCTGGCTGCAGAATTAAGTTCAAAGTTCTCAGTCTAGCATTAAGTCCCTCCATAATGGGATCCAAGTATAACTCTTCAAACTTCTCTCCTTTCTCATAGTATTCTTATGTACTCATTACTACTACCACCAGCAATAACTACACAAAAACATGGCAAAGTATATTAAGTAATTTTAAAAAATAGAGAGGTAACAATCCAAATGTTAGTTTTAATAGCAGAAGAAATTTCCTCTGGTTGGCAAATGTGTATTCAATCCATGCCCAGGTATACCTTCTGGGCCTCTAGTGCCCAATGATCTCATACATAATCTTACAGAACACCAAGATTACTCTGAGACCATGGTAACATGAAACAAAACACGGTCACTTCATAATTTTGTCTAAGTACAGATAAAAGCTAGATCCCACTGTTCCAACCACAAAGTACCCTAGACTTCTCTATGTTCTGATAGCATCTAATCTGAGCAAACCCCTGCTTCCTGAGACCCTCCCTCAAATGACCCAAGAAAAGCTCAAATCCTTTAAGTTTCTTTCTGACCCAGGCTTGAGATCATTTCTCATGATGTCCTTGTGTTCTCCTTGGCCAAAAGAAGTCATCCACCCAACTTGTTTCACTGGGTATACACCTGGGGTTTGGCTCAAGGTTATTGACACTTCATCGCTCTGAATGATCAGGATAGCTATATTGTTTAGAAACTTTAGGACTAAGTAAGAGAGATATTATTTTCTGCTATATCAGGAATATCAACGTAACTTGTTGAAGGAATCCTGTGAGCACAGTACTAAAGGGACATTCTCCAGGAAAAAAAATTTAGTTACATCTGACATTTAAAAAATAGTATTTTTAAAATTATCTGTAGGGAGTTCCCGTCGTGGCGCAGTGGTTAACGAATCCGACTAGGAACCATGAGGTTGCGGGTTCGGTCCCTGCCCTTGCTCAGTGGGTTAACGATCCGGCATTGCCGTGAGCTGTGGTGTACGTTGCAGACGTGGCTGGATCCCGCGTTGCTGTGGCTCTGGCGTAGGCCGGTGGCTACAGCTCCGATTCGACCCCTAGCCTGGGAACCTCCATATGCCGCGGGAGCTGCCCAAGAAATAGCAAAAAAAAAAAAAAAAAATTTATCTGTAAATACATTTTTCTAATTACCTAAGAAAAAGAAAAGTTAGAATGTTCCAGAATAAAGGCCTAATAAATTACCACTCTGCTAGCTAAAGAGACTAAAAGAGGAGCAACTTTCATTCCTCTTACGGAAGCTGATTAATTTATTCTGAGAGACTGATTTGATTATGCTACTTCTTGGAACGCTAACCGAATCATCTATGCTCACTGCCTGGTCTCTAATATTAAATTCTTTTTTTTTTTGGGGGGGGGGGGCTATGCTTGTAGCATGTGGGCTTGTGGAAGTTCCTGGGTCAGGTACCAAACCTGTGCCACAGTAGTGGCCCAAGGCACTGCAGTAACAACGCTGGATCCTTATTAACCCACTGCACCACAAGAGAACTCCAAACGTTTAATTTTAAAAGTAAAATCTATGTCTTGCCAACACCCTCAACATACAAGTCAAGAATCAAGTAATTTAATGTAAATTTAACTACATTACACAAATGAAATGGATCCCAGTAGTGGAAAACTTTGGTGCTGTCTTTTGTTTTCTAACTGCTATGCAAACAAACTTTGCTTCTTTCAGTGGATATTTTAAACAAAGCTCCAAAAATGCCCACTTTAGGGAGTTCCTGTTGTGGCTCAGTGGTAATGAACCTGATTAGCATCCATGAGGATTTGGGTTTGATCCCTGGCCTCACGCAGTGGGTTAAGGACTGGTGTTGCCATGACCTATGGTGTAGGTCACAGCTGCAGTTCAGAGCCCATGTTGCTGCGGCTATGGCACAAGCCGGCAGCTGCAGCTCAGATTCAACCCTTAGCCTAGGAACTTCCATATGCCACAGGTGTAGTAACCCTTGGAAAAAAAAAAAGAGAGAGAGAGAGACAGAAAAAATAACTAAATAAACAAAAATGCCCACTTCAGTTCTGGTACTCTGTATTAAAGGACGGGTATTTAGATACCCTTAAATATAATCAGAGAAGTCACTCAACTGCTCTAATATCTATATTTAAGTTGTACCTAGCCTTGAAAAGCCATTCTATTTTTCAGTTATTGGTTTCAGGTACTATTGTTTATAAAATCCAGTGTAAAAGACACACATAATAGAATTCTTGTGTTGTCATTACAAGCATGCTAGAATGTAATGCCTCAGTCCAAAGATGGTTCCTATCAGCATTTAGCTCACTGAAACATGGGCCATATTCAATGTTCAATGTCTAACATTGACTAAACATCATTGTATGACCACATGATAAATATCACATTTATACACCAAAATGTGTGTGTGTGTGTGTTTCACTTAAAATACTTCCAGTGGCATACTTTAAATATAAGTAATAGCAAATGTAAACAAATAAAAGACCTTGGTAAAGAAATAAATCCCTTAATTCCTTCAGAAACATAAATAAATAGGAATGTAATGTCTCTCCAACTGGGAGAAAATGGCACATTTAAGTTTAAAATCAGGACACTAATCTTAACATAAAAATTAGCCAATAATGCTGCTTACTCCCAAATCAGAAAGGCATGTGGTCTAAAAGAAAAAGGACTTAGGACAGAGTTCTTGAGACAAATCTTTGAGTTACATTGTTCTTTTCATTTAACATTTCATCTAATCCCCCAGGCAAGGGGGAAAAAAAAGGAGCAGAATTTTTTGCTAGTACATATATCAGGACTGCTAAGACTAGGTAAATTGTTTCTCCTTTGGGAATCATAAACAGTTGATACTTTTTTTGTGATATGTCTGTGATAAATTTTTCTTATTCAATATTTTATTTTATAAATAGTTACAATAGGAACACAACCATGATATTTTGAAATATATGCATGATCCAATAAATCTGAGACATGAGAACATAATTCTAAGCACAAAAGATTACAAATAATGCTGACCAAATTCTGATTCTGGAATTTATATAAATTTTATTCATATCTACTATATCTTTTAGTGAATAAAACTTTGATTCAATACTAGAAACTAATTCCAACAGAATATTCAAAATTGATACAAAATTATCTTTCTCCACTGCTTTGCTATATATAATAGTTCTTAAAATTTGAGAAAACTAGTATCAGATCAAATTGTGTACAATTTGAGTTTTAACTGATAAGCATCTTTTCTCACTGACACCAATAAAACAGTATTTACTTCTATACTCAATTTTCAGAGTAACCCAGGCTGGGTCATCATGTGACTCTTTTGGGTCCAACTTGCAATCCCTTCTTTGAGATTCAAGGGCATAAATAACGAGTTTTGATGGTGTGAGTCTAGAATTTTTTTTTTCTGATATTCTGGCTTCTCTAGTTAATTTAAGATGTTCAAGCAAATGTTCTGTAAAAATATATATCATGAAAATTTAGAATTTACTTAATGTATAAAATAACTATTCAAATCAAATACTGATGTTATATGCTTTTAAAACAATATTGTAAATGCATAAAAAACTTATAATTCAGTCAGAAATAATGCTATTTATAAGAACATGCACGTACAAGGATCAATACTGTCATACCATATTCAAAATAAAGTTTTATAAGTTTAAACGTTTAAAGTGTATCCTTATTTCTCACATAATCACTATTTTCCTGCATACTCCTAGTCTCTTCAAGTATTTTTGAATGAATGATTAGGCACCTTCCACAATGTTATCCTTCTTTTCATGTTATCCATTTCACCATTTTGTCTGGGTATTCTGTCCCTCAGATGAGAATATTTGATCAGAAGCACAGTTATCTAGTCTCCTTTGAACACACCATCTTTTCCTACAACTCATCCTTAGCCCTGTCCCTCTTTTTTTTCCATTACCTAAATATGAACTCCATCTTTTTTATTCTCCTTTGCTTTCTTCCAAAAATTACCTTCCCTGACTTTCCCTTTACTTATTTCTCCAGGTAGCTTTCCTATATCCATATCAATCTACTTCATCATTAACTCTAGAGATGCTTTGACCAATACGGTATCCACTGGCCATATGTGGTTATTTACATTTAAATTAATTACAATTAAATATTATTTAAAATTACCTTCTGTAGTCACGGTTCTGAACCACATTTTCAAGTACTCACTAGTCACATGTAGCTAGTGGCTACTGCACTGGACAGCAATGAAAATTCTATGGAAGAGTGCCAGAAATTCCCATCGTGGCTCAGGGGTTAACGAATCCTACTAGCATCCATGAGGATGTGGGTTCAATCCCTAGCCTCACTCAGTGGGTTAAGGATTTGGCATTGCCATGAGCTGTGGTGTAGGTTCCAGATGCAGCTCAGATCTGGTGTTGCTATGGCTCTGGCGTAGTCTGGTGGCTACAGCTCCAATTCAACCCCTAGCCTGGGAACCTCCATATGCCGCAGGTGCGGCCCCAAAAATACAAAAAGACAAAAAAAAAGGGGGGGGGGGAGCCAAAATAAAGTAGCCTCTCTTTCTCAGTTCCGGAACTCATCCTTATCTACTCACATTTTTGCTTTCTATGATTCAACTACTACCTTCACTTTTCTCACCAGGCTCAACTGCTACCTAGACATTCCCAATCCTTTGATCCTTACAAAA
Organism: Phacochoerus africanus; assembly: GCF_016906955.1. Classification (NCBI taxonomy): domain Eukaryota; kingdom Metazoa; phylum Chordata; class Mammalia; order Artiodactyla; family Suidae; genus Phacochoerus; species Phacochoerus africanus. The sequence goes on along the minus strand of NC_062558.1, from coordinate 86,483,177 downwards.
CTTTTTATGCTTTAACTATATTACATCACTAGTTCCTTCAATAAGCACTTGTTAATGGAGGAATCATTATTTGTCTGTGTATTTTCTTCCCCAATCCCCCACTTCCACTTCAAGAGCCAAACAGCTGAAATGGAAAAGGCTCACCAAACTTACATGGAAGAAATTATTAGCACTGTACGTTATATAGAGCACACAAAAATAACTACTTATTACATAAAAAGAAGTATTTTATAAACCTTAAAGGCACAGAGCTAAGTTTTAAAAATCAGATTGTTGATTAATTAATTATTGTAATTCCCTTTTCACTTGTGTTACTAGGACTCCTGCATAATATAAGGCAAAAGAAGAGTCAGGCTGGCTTATCAGGTCTTCTCTTGCCAAGAAATACCTATTACTTGGCACCATACAATAGGATAATGATAACTAATGGCCATGATAATTCTCTGGCTCAGGTACATCCTAAACTGAGTTCAGAAAGTATATTTTCAGCACTAAATATGTTTTGAAATATAATATTTTCTGAAAAACAACAAAGAAGACAGGCTGCATGGTTATTTTCTACTGTTTAGAAGAAACCATTCCCTACCCTAACTATGTCTAAAACATAACCTTTACTGTCTGTATCTTAATCCATTTATACTTTCTAACAGCCTCGACATTTATTTGAGTAATCATCATAATAGAAAGTATTTGAAAAGTGTCAACAAAAAGAACATGCTACATCATGTATTTTCAGAGTCACATGCTGCTAAAGAGAGAAGACTGCACTTTGGATGTGTTTCTTTTCAGGCATGGGGAAATACTACTCTCATAATACATGCAATGAGAGGGAGACTAGACACTCAAATAAAATGACCTACAGTATGCAGAACAGAAAAGCTATTAAATGCACATTCATTCATAAAAGACACAGAAGAGAAGCTTTAGAAAAAGCACATAAATACTGAAGGGACAAGGAAAATCAACTTACCTAAAAAAAATTGACAGCCATGGCAGGTACAAAATTATTAGAGAAAAAAGAGTAGAACAAAACATCAAAATAGTAAATGACAAGAAAAAATAACAACAGCATGAATTACTTACAGGAATTCTTCTCCAGGGTGTTTGGGTATATTTATCAGCATATGTACATTTTTCTTCTTTAGATTTTTGGTTGCAGTTACACCGAGTTGCCTGAACAAAAACACAAATTTTTACTTTGGTATAATTCTACATATACACATATACATACAAAGTAATCAGGGTCTCTCTTAGTGGATTAACAAAAAAAGGGTAAACATAAAGGTCTATTCAGTAGTCTCCCACCTTTTCCACAGATTGGGTTTTATTTATTTATTTTTTTTTGGTTTGTTTGTTTTTTGTCTTTTTGCTATTTCTTTGGGCCGCTGCAGCTCCCGCTGCCTCGGCAAATGGAGGTTCCCAGGCTAGGGGTCGAATCAGAGCTGTAGCCACCGGCCTACACCAGAGCCACAGCAACGCGGGATCCGAGCCGCGTCTGCAACCTACACCACAGCTCACGGCAACGCCGGATCGTTAACCCACTGAGCAAGGGCAGGGACCGAACCCGCAACCTCATGGTTCCTAGTCGGATTCGTTAACCACAGCACCACAACGGGAACTCCACAGATTGGGTTTTAGAATCACCCAGTAAGGCTAAAATTTTCAGTAGTTCAAATTACCCTTAGCAATCTCTTATACTGCCCACAAAACACACTACCTATGATTTTATGTATAGAAACATAAATGTATATAGATGTAGAATATATATAGCAATATACAGTATAAAGAATTTAACTCCAAAACATTAAATATTTCCCTCAACTATTCTGTTACTACAATCACTGCTGCAGGGGTTCTTAAATTTTTTTTTTTTTTTTTTTTTTAGGGCCACACCTGCAGTGTATGGCATATGGTTCCCAGGCTAGGGGTTGAATCCGAGTTGCAGCTGCCAGCCTATGCCACTGCCACAGCAATGTGGGATCTGAGCTGCATCTGCAACCTACACAACAGTTCAGGGCAATGCCAGATCCCTAACCCACTGAGCATGGCCAGGGATCAAACACACATCCTCAAGGATCCTAGTCATTATCATTAACCACTGAGCCATGAAGGGAACTCCCTTTAAATTCATTTTTGATAGGGCTCTGTTAGATATTAAACACCACCAGTCTACAAGTAAGGTTGCCTCTTCACATGTAAAATGCTTTTAAAAGTACCTTTAATAATGTGTTGATTTTACTGGACTGGAGTATTTTGAAGGATCTCTGCCCTTTGACAAAGAACCATCTGATCATCTCAGTTCATAAATAAACTCTCATCACATGAATTCACTCATTTAGTCATTTATACAACACAAAGTAACACACCTATGGTCTCTCAAATAAATACCAAATTTTAAAAAAGAAAAGATTGATAATGAGAATTTCTCCTTAGTGTGAAGCTGGAATATAACCTTATTATTTATTAAACAACCCTGCTGGAGGTAAATATACTTTCTTGTAGGAAAATCTATATAAAAAATTCTTGATTACTGTATCAGGCTAAAGTACCTTTTTTCTTTTAAAATATTCAAATTCTTTCTTAATTGCAATTAGATCATCACAATTTCCATAATCAAAATAAAATCTAATCAAAACAAAAATCTCTTTAGTACAGACATATTTCCCATCCCAAAACATGAGATAGTTATTGAAACAAAATTCAATATATAAGCAGATCAACTTAGATCTCTTAGAATTCAACATAATAGAACTTAATTTTTAACATATATGGGATATATGTAAAGAAGGAGAAAGATAATACAAAGCATTTATCTTAATGCAAGCACATTTTATTATAGCCTGACTGCTGCAATTCTAGAAATAATTTCCTTTCTGTACCCTAACATATGAAGAACAACAACTGGCAAATATTTGAATTTTCCTAATTTGGAAAAACCCAGTTTTTAGTGACATTTCAAGAGACAGAAAAACATCTACCCAAATCATTCCTTCTGGGTGGCATATTTTTTGGCACATCAAAGATCTAAGAATATGCCTTTGTATATAAATAAAAACGTGTTTAGCTACAAAATATGAAGGTCATAATCCTTTTTTCTAAAGTGCTCTAGATACAACAATATCTTACGCTCTATAATACATTTTTGCAAAATTTGAAGCTTAATTTCCTAAAGGTGCCTTTTTTTTCTCCCTAAAAATTGACTAGGTTGGTTGGGTTTTGTCTCTAGCTTTTAAATACAAATATTGGTCTCACTCTATTTAAAATTTTATATTTGGTAAGCCCTCAATTTGCAATATTTGGTTATTCTTTTTTCACATTCATAAGTTTTCTTTTCTGACACCCTTAATCATAACATCTGATCCATCTATCCTTACTCTTTATTCTTAAACTGGATTTCTGATCTGACCCCAGTGGCTCAGAGTCCAATATAGTATATCTTTTATATTCTGAGTGAGATTACTATTTCATATTCCTGAATTGCTTTGCTATGCCAAAAATGAGCTTTTGATTTTCCACAAAGATTTTCTTTGGCCTGTTATGATTGTTATGCCATTCTGTTCTTGTTATCCTGGCCTTTTGTTATTACAAACTAAATTATAATTAAATTCAAGAGACAGCACATACAGTTTTCATACGGAACTAACACTTGATATTGTAACAATTATACAATTATAGATATTCAAACATGGCTTTGAGAGACTACCCAACATCATCTAAGGAAGAAACTTTTTTTAGAATAAACTTCACTCCAACAGACAGCCATTCAGATTCCTAAGACTGAATATCCAATTTCATTCATCAATAACATGAATGTTAACTGCTGAGTTTAGAATCCCCAAAACAGAGGCAACTGAAGGTAGGTTGAGTTTTTCAGCTTTAAAATGTGTTATTTAGACTGAAAGTTAAACCACATACTTTTATTAGCGTGCATATAACCTAAAAGTAACACAATACTGTGTGATTTTAAAAGCCAAATATAAAGTCCAATTTCAATTCTGGCTAGTTTTATTAAAAATATACATGTTACCCAGTTTGAAAAACCTTCATTTTACACACTACAATACTTACAAGCTGATGTTCTAATAGTTGGATTTTTTCATCTTTTTTCTTTATTTCCTCTTTAAGTTGATTTATTTCATTTAACAAATCTTCATTCTGAAACATTTAAAAAACTTAACATGAAGCATTTAATTGTACTTAAAAACTCTAATGATAAGCAATAAATCAATGATAAAGATTGAGTTAAGCAACTGTTTGTTTATTTAAGGGGGAAATTCTTCTTAAATATGTCAGCTGTTAACCATTAAAAAAAAAACAAAAACCACTTTGGTCATCCAAGAATTCATAGCCTAATGTAGTCTGACATGTAAACAATGAACAATAATGGTAGCTCACACTCACTGAGTACTAATCAGGTGTCAAGAACTAAGTACTGTTAGGTATCCTAGCAGTTGATTGTGATTGCAATTCTGAGATAATTACTATTATTCCTATTTTACAGATAAGAAAACTAGGAACTAAACCACGTAGTAAAATTAATTACACACAAAACAGTAACTTCAGCTAGATTCCAAGGAATATATAAAAGTGCCTGTCAAAAGAAATGAAAGGCTCAACCAGCAGAGGAAACTGCATAATTAAAAGCACAGAGTCACGGCTGGTTCGGAAATCAGCAGAAAGGTAAAATGTGCCAGAAGGTAACAAGGCCGATTCTTTTTCCATCAACTACTTTCATGATAACTGCCTAAAACAAAGCTCAGTCTATAAGAAATTCTAAGCAGTATTAGTGGAAACCTATCGTCAAGGTAAGTAGGAATCCAGTTACATTTCCAAGTATTACTACCCTAGAGTTAGGCCCATTTTGTTCATTATTCAATTATATGCAAATACACACTGATGAAGTAGTGCAAGCAAGTAAATTACAGTTCACTCTTGAAACAGTACAGGGGTTAAGGGCGCCAACCCTCTGGAAAGTAAAAAATCTGGGTATAACTTTCAGTTGGTCTTCAATATCCACAGTTCTTCCATATTCACAAGTTTCACATGCTTGGATTCAACCAACCACAGATCGGTGTAGGGGTATTTACTGAAAAAAAAACCGCATTTAAGTGGACCCATGAAGTTCACACCTGTGTTGTTCAAGGGCCAACTGTAGAATATGTATGTTAATGATATATTTTTCCATAAAGAAAAATGAGTAAGCAAGTAATTATGCGTTAATGAGCAAAATATATCATCTTCCCCAGACACACTGCGAACAAAAAAAAAATTGTGCAGTCTCAGAAGAAGAAGAGATCAGAAACAGACATTTTATGAAGGTTTTGACATATTAAGTAAGCATCATAATGGGGAAGAAACAATGGGAAAGGAAAGGTTTTATTTTATTTTAATTTTTTAAAAATTATAGTTGATTTACAATGTTGTGCCAATTTCGGCTGGACAGCAAAGTGACTCAGCCATATATATATATACATATATATATATATATATGTATATATATGTTTTACATTCTTTTCCATCATGGTCTGTCCCAGCAGACTGTATATAGTTCCCTGTGCTAATAGTAGGACCTTGTTATTTATCCACTGCAAATATTTTTTAAAATACTGTTATGTATACCATAATTGGAAAAGAGCATTTATTGTATATATTAAAAAAAAAAAACCTTCCAGTTGAATTTAAAGAGTTTAGATACTTCAAAAAAAACCATAAATCAAGACCCCAAAAATAGATGGATTACAAATCATGAAAGATACATTTTTAAGCTAAGTAGTAAATGAAGCTATTAACAAATGATAAATATACTTGGTTATATAAAAATTTAAATCACCTACACAATTAACATTACAGTTAAAAGCTGGTGAAAATCTATGCTAATATGACAAACAACTTATATCTCAAGTATGTTAAGAGTCTGTTCAAACATATAAGAACGTTTTTAGGCCCCAATAGATAAATAGTCGGTTCTCACAAATATGCATACAACTGGCAAAATGTTCTATTTGACTTATAGAAGAAATACAAATTAAAGTATTAAAAAGGTATTGTTTCATAGGTAATAAAATTAGGGGGAGAAATACTCAATGTGATTAACAAGACTAGAGAAAAATGGTACATTATCAGATATACTAATTGACCTTTCTAGACAAACATATGCCTGAATATATAAGAATCATAAAAATACTTGCACTCTCTGATTCAGTTCTCCAATTCCTATGCCAAAGAAATGATCTTAAGTACAAGAAAACCTATAAGATATTATCTTAAGTTTACAAATTTACAACTGTCCTATAAGAGTACAACTGAAATGTAAGGTAGCAACTTGATGGAATACTACAAAACTATCATTTGATCATTGCTAGGTTCTGCTGGTGTTGGAGGAAATGGACTTAAAATGAAATCAAAATACAATGCAGTAATAACATCTATAAGCCAACATGCATACAGCACTTATTTTATGATAGGCACTGCTCTAAGGATTTTACACATGAAGACAGCCAAAGGAGAACACATCAGGAAATGGGTTAACTCCAGCAGAGTCTTAAAGGATAAATAAGTTCTGAAGACACAAAACTGGCAACGTTTGGTTTTAGGGTAAGAGATTCTAAGTATCATAAGACAATGCAGAGATGCGGTCAAGTATAATATATTTGGAGAATGACAAGCAGTGACGCTGTTCCACAAAGGCTGTGGTGAACAGTGGAGAGCAATGTGGTCAGTAAACTAGGGAAGGACCAGATCATAGAGGGCCTGAACATCAAGCATGGCTTTAGCCACGGAGTAACTGATAGATCTGCATTTGGGACAGCTTTGAAGGCTGTTTGGAGGATATATTTGACAAGGCAACAACAAAACTAGGCTAGGAACTGGTTATCAAGATGTTGTAATATGCCAGGTAAGAGCAGGAACCTGACTCAAAAGATTGATCATAGGGAGGAGAAGAAAAAGGAAAAGAGGTTTTGGTGGTTCACTGCATGTGAGAGAAGAGCAGTGAGAACAGTCAACAGTGACATCTCCAATTTCTAGCTTAGATGATACAGTGAATAAACAGAGACTGAAAGAGGAAAAGTATGTCCAAAGAGGTTGTTTTTGAGTTTCAAATATATTGTTAGAGGGACCTAACGTGGGATACACAGTGCAAATGTCTAGTGGGCAAATGGATTACCAAGTATGAAAGAGACTGATTTTATGTATTATCAACACATATGTTACATGTGAAATCATGACAGTAGAAAGTTCAATGAGGAATGGATTGAAGATATAAATCTACACTCTAAAGAAGAAAATGAACCTGCAAAGAAAATGGGGGAGGGGGGCAGTGTTGAGAAGCATATAGGGAATTCAAAGAGAAGTGACACAAAAACAAAAGACAAAACAAAGGCCATGCCAAATTTCTACAGCATTAAAAAAGTAGCTATTATCATTTTTCCAGGTTTTCACTTTAACTGAAAAGGTAGTTTAAGGAGAATCAAGAGAAGGTTTATTTGATTTACTGAATTTATGATATAGAAATAGAGAAATTTATAAAGTGAGGAAGAAGAGGCAGTAGAGAAAGCACACAGATGAGAGGAGAGGAGGAGGATGTACTTGGGTCTTCAACAGCAAGAGAAGACAGAGTCGAGAACATGAGAAGAAAGGGTGGTCTGCCACAGCATAGTCATCACTTTTCTGCCATAATTGGAACAAAGTGAATGAGAGTAACATAGGTACAGATAGGTCAGATGTCAGGAAGGCAGAGAGCAGAAGATTTGCTTGATAAACCCAGGCTACCTGAAGAAGTTGAGAAGAATGGCTGAGAAAGGGCTGGGTAGAGTGTTCAGATGTCTGTAACAGCTCCTCAGGTGAATGAAAGCAGGAGCTATCCTGAGATAAAGGAGACATGTCAGGTCCAGCGGCAACTTTAGACCCTAAATTTGAATGGCATTACTCATCATATCGTATCATTTGAAACTGAACTACAAATCCATCTTGGATGAGGTGATGAAAATGATGGATAGTCTAGTGTACCAGAGAGAGGTAGTATGAGCTACTGCATCTAACCTTAGAAAGAAGGAAGAAAGGCCATGAATGATCTGCCTGGAAGGAAAGGTGGTGGGGACAGGAAATAAACACTGGGTCAAAACGGACTAAGGACCTAAAACATAAGGCCAGAAATTGTAAAACTCCTATAGGAAAACATAGGCAAAACACTCTTTGACATAACTTGCAGTAATCCTTTTTGGACCCACCTCCTAATGAAAATGAAAACAAAAATAAACAGGACATAATTAAACTTAGAAGCTTTTGCACAGCAAAGAAAAACATAAAAAAAAAGAAAGAAAGAAACCCACAGAATGGAAAAATATTTGCAAATGAAGCAACCAACAAGGGGTTAACCTCCAAAATATACAAACATCTCACACAGCTTTATTAAAAAAAAAAAAAAAACTCAATCAAAAAATGGGCAGAAGATCTAAATAGACATTTCTCCAAAGAAAACAGATGGCAAAAAAAAAAGAGAGAAAAAAACGCTCAACATTACTAATTATTAGGGAAGCACAAATCAAAACTACAATGAGCTATCATCTCGACCAGTTAGAATGGTCACCAGCAAAAAGTCTACAAACAAGAAATGCTGGAGAGGGTGTGGAGAAAAGGGGACCCTCCTACACATTGGTGGGAGGGTAAGGTGGTACAACCACTATAGAGAACAGTATGGAGGTTCCTTAAAAAAGTAAATACAGAATTACCATATGATCAAGAAATTCCATTCCTGGGCATATATCTAGATAAAACCATAATTTGAAAACACACATGTACCCCAATGTTCACTAAGGCACTATTTACAAGAGCCAAGACATGGAAGCAACCTAAATGTCCATCAACAGAGGACTGGATAAAGAAGATGTGGTACATATATAAAATGGAATATTATTCAGCCATAAAAAGGAATGAAATAATACCATTTATAGCAACATGGATGGACCCAGAGATTATCATACTTAGTGAAGTAAGTTAGAGAAAGACAAATATCATATGATATCACTTATATATGGAATCTAATAAAAAATGATACAAAATAACTTATTTATAAAGCAGAACAAACTCACAGATTTCAAAACCAATCTAAGGGTTACCATAGGAGAAACCATGGTGGGTAGGGAGGAACTGGGAGGATGGGAATAACATATACACACTACTGTATAAAACAGGTAATTACAAGAACCTACTATATAGCACAGGGAAATCTACTCCATAGTCGGTAATAATCTATCTGGGAAAAAAGAATAGAGATCTATATTTCTGGTTCACTTTGCTGTACACCTGAAACTAAGACAGCATTGTAAATTAACTACACTCCAATAAATTTAAAAAAATAAATACTGTGTAATAATATGTCTATCATATAATGTTAAATACATAGAGACAAACTATAAAGGAACATGGAAAAAAATAAAGACACTAATTCAGTTAAAAAGAATTTCTTTATATGTGAAAAACTTTTCATAGAAAAGAATTCAGGAAAAGTCAACTTTACTTCTAAAATATCAGTCACAAAACTTAAACTGAGAGATAATCAGAAATCATCTAAGTCATTGTCCTCAATACATGTAAAATTTTTGTTAAGAAAAGATGTCGTACTACAGACCTATTATTGTGCTCACGATAGGATGGAAGCCCAGGGATGGGAAGAAATTTGCACAAGGACAGGTAGGTAACATGTTGAAAAGATTAGATAACTAGATACAACTACTATCCTATATTATTTTGATTTTTTCTTTTATATATAATTTTGTTCCTAATAAGTCAGTCCATAGCCCATGAGAGAACTATGCTTCTCTGACCTCTAATCCCAAACTTGGCCACTTGGCCTATTTCAGAAGCGACATGTGTCACATCCAAGTGGAATCCACAGGTTATTCTGCCAATGCTACTTTCCCTCAGGTATGAAATATATGTCCCAGAATAAGGGCTGATACTTCAGTCTGGATCCCAGAATGAAGAGGACACATGAAGTCCCGCTGATCTACAACCAAATATAACACACTGAGAAATAACAAGAAACAAACTTTTATTACTATAAGCCATCAATTTTTCAGGCAGTTAATACAGATGAATAGCACACATTAGCATACTTTGAAAACAGAATTTGAAAGGAAATAATTTTACTTGGAAATATGAAAGAAATCAAGAATACTTATATGTGCTTAAGAAATAAATATGTGATTCAGGTAGCTACAAAAACCTAAAAAGTTTTTTCAATGCAAAATAGACCTAAATATGAAAACTATATAAAAAGAAATACCTTCAAATACTATAATGCCTCTGCATTCTATAATTATATCTTTAAATACAAAAAAAAATTAATCTCACTTTTAGTTAATATTTTTTCAATATCATTGATTATATATGAGGCATCTATTATCCATTTTAATTTTTATTAATAATACTTTTAAATCTTTTATTTGTAAATGTGAAAAAAAAATTTAATGATTTAAAAATTTTTTGAAAAAATTCTGTAACCAATATTAATACAGGGAAAGATGATTATTCAACTGATAAAACAAACTCAAAGTACCACAAGGATATCATTTTATCTTAATAAGGTAGTAAAAGTCAAAGTAACTCTAATAAAAACCCAAGACAACAAAGCTGCAGGTTTTAATACACTTATTATTCAATGTTTTAATTTCTACTGCTTTATAATTTTAGTAATAAAAAATTCTTTTGAAAAGTTCAGCAAGGCTACCTAGTCGTCATACCTTGTATATTTGATCACTGTCTTCTGGTTCTGGACTGGATGGCAATGAGAGCTGAACATCATGCAATGAACCACTTCCATCATGCTGTGAGAAAGAAGTAAAGGAAAACACAAGATCAATAAAATTAACTACAGCATTCAGTTCAATCTAATTAACCCCCAACCAAATGCTAGCATGGTAAACAGGAAGTAAGATTCTGGAAATCTCCTTTTCCTCTTTAAGCAGATGGAAATGTGAAAGAGGAAACAAGAGAACTCAGGAAAGAATATTTTGTTGAAATAAGTCACATACACTATATAAGTGGATGACATAGAAAGCCACTGAAAGTTTTAGAGTGAGAAAAGGAATATGGGAAATTTCCTCAAATACCATATGATATCACTTATAACTGGAATCTAATATCCAGCACAAATGAACATCTATCTCCTCAGAAAAGAAAATCATGGACTTGGAGAAAAGACTTGTGGCTGCCTGATGGGAGGGGGAGGGAGTGGGAGGGATCGGGAGCTTGGGCTTATCAGACACAACTTAGAATAGATTTACAAGGAGATCCTGCTGAATAGCATTGAGAACTTTGTCTAGATACTCATGTTGCAACAGAAGAAAGGCTGGGGGAAAAATGTAATTGTAATGTATACATGTAAGGATAACCTGACCCCCTTGCTGTACAGTGGGAAAATTAAAAAAAAAAAAAATTTTAAGATTAACTCACCCAAGTAAAAATGTAAAATAAAAGCCAAATTAAACTCAGATGTGGTGTTTTGAGTATAAAGGAGTCAGAAACAATATTAAATGGCTCAAAAAGGTCGGACCACAAAAATCATTTTTTTAAAAATACAAGACACATGAGTATACAGATATATGGCATGTCTCTATTTATATATGAATGCCAAGAACAGGCAAAACTAATTTATGGTACTAAAAATAAGAAGAACAGTGATTAACTCCAGGGAAAGGGTTTATTGACAGTAAAGAGCAATGATAACCTATAACGATCTTGGAAACATCCTATGTTTTGTCTGTATGGTGGTTACATGGGTATATACAAATGAAAAGTACAAGCCTTACACTCAAGACTCAAAACTTAAGCACTTCACTGGCTGTATGCTATACCTCAATTTAAAAAGTTGAAGAAATTAAATTTTTTGTCCTTAAATCCAATTTTTAAAATGACAGGATAATAATAACTCCTACCCCTTGCTGAAAGGGTTAAGGAATAACTGGCTCAAAAATGGTATTTTCAGTGATTCACAGACCATCTCAAGAAAGATGAACCACTAAAGAATATGCCTGGGATGATGGTGAGGAGCTGAGCTCCTGACCAAGGCAGTACAACTGCAATTCGATACTTTATGTGTTCAGATGGTACTTATTAGCTGCCTTGGGACACCCACGAAATGAACAGCCTTTAAAGAGCACGACCCTAACAACATTCCTCACACCCATCTGTCCTGAAGAAAATCTTCTAGACTATGGATGTCCTGCACTGAAATAGGAGTGCTAAAACAGGAGACATAAATATGTAGAACATTTTCTTCTTTATGTATTATACTGAATATCTACTAAAGCAGAATCTCTAGGGATGGGGCCTAGAAATCGGTACTTAGAAAAATTCAACAGGTAATAGCAATTGATAGAGTGCCCGTTGTGGTTCAGCAGGTTAAGAATCAGGATGTGGGTTCAATCCCTGGCCTTAACTCCGTGGGTTAAGGATCTGGTGCTGTGCTTGTAGCAGTGCAGGTTGCAGATGCAGTTTGGACCCAGAGTAGCTGCGGCTGCAGCATAGACTGGCAGCTACAGCTTCAATTTGACCCCTAGCCTGGGAACTTCCATATGCTGCAGGTGCAGCCATAAAAAGAAAAAAAAAAATTAGTGACTGCCAGTGAAGTATAAGCATTTGTCAAATTTCCAACAGAGATAAGTCACATTTTTATTGGTGATGCCATATAGAAAATAAGAACTGGACTTGAGAGAGATAATAATGTCCTAATAAATAAAAAACATTCTCAGAACACCACATTAAAAATATTTTAGGGGGGTGGGGGAATGTGCTTGGGTTATGGGATGGAAATCCTGTGAAATTGGATTGTTATGATCACTATATAACTACAGATGTGATAAATTCATTGAGTAATAAAAAAGAAACAAAAAATAAATAAAAATATTTTAAAAAAGAAAAAGTCAGAAATTTTATAAGACTCATCTCAGTAAAAAGTTCATCTCTGGTGTAAATGCCTTGACATATAAAAACAGGGCCAGTCCTACATACAAGTATATATTAGAGAAAAGAGGGACTGCAAAATTTAACTTATTTCCCAACAGTCACAATATCTTCTTGCCCACTACAAAGCAGGAACCCCAAGAAACAGGAGACAATGTAAGCACACACACTGTCTTTGCCTGGGAAACGGGTACAGTTGTGGGAAGGGTGCAGCACAACAGGAAAAATAACAGATCAGCTTTCAATGTGGAGGAATAATGAGGAGAGCCCAGAGAAACAGAAAATATCAGTAAGATCATCAAGAAAATGACCCCAAAAAGTTGCATATAAATTTCTAGGTTCAACAACCTTGAGCACCCCACTTGCTTGGATCTGATCCTAATCTGCCTATCAAAGCCTTTGAGAAATAAACTAAGACTAATGCCCAGGTCCCAAGGTAGTCTTTGAAAGGTATACACTCAGAACAGAGCTAGCAAGCATGGGTAGGATTTGCAAACTGATATTACAACCACAATCCAAAGGTAGCTAATTAGAACTTGTAGTCTGACTCCAATCAATTTATTTTCTGCTTAAAAAAAAAAAAAATCAATATTCTCCGAGGGATTTAAACAAGATCAAGAGTTTGATAACACAACATTCAAATATCTAAGATGCAATCCAAAATTATTCAATGTACAAACAACAAAGAAAACCTCAACTCACACAGAAAAAGACAATCAACAAACATCAATGCCAAAATAAAAGAGCAGCTAAGAGCTATTATAACAATTCTTTGAAAGTAAGAGCAAACTCTATAAGGGAATGGAAAGAAAGTCACAATAAAGACAGAATACGTAAAGTGGAAACAAGTGAAAATTTTAGAACTGAAAAGATTCAATAAGCAAAAATTTTAAATGCAGATGAACTAAATACCAGCATTTGAGATAATGGAGTGAACTTACAGATCAACAGAAACCATCCAATCTGAACAATAAAGAGAAAAAAAGGGGAGTATGGGGGAAAAACAGAGTCTGCTGCAGAAGCCGTGAGGCAGTAACAAAAGAGCTAATATTCATATCATTGAAGTCACAGAAAGAAGGATATAAGGTAGAAAAAATATTTGAAGAAATAATGGATAAACACACCTCATATTTGGTGAAAAACATAAACCTATATATTTGAGAACCTCGATTAAAAAAATAGAAAATAGAGTGAGCTCTCTGAACAAAAGGTAATTTAACTAGAAATAAGAGAAAGATAATCTTCAAACATTGGGAAAGTAAACAACAAACTTCTAAATCATCCATGGGTCAAAAGAAGACGTCTCAAGGCAAATAAAATATTTTGAACTGAAGGAAAATGAAGACAGCACTTATCAAAATTTGCAGAATGCAACTAAAGCAGTGCTTAGAAGGAAAAATCATTATATGAGATGCTTATAAGTAAAATAAAGGTATCAAATCCAGAGTTAGAGCACAATAAACCTGGAACAAACAGAAAGAAGAAAATAATAGAGTAGAAATTAATGAACTTGAAAATCAAGAAACAGAAATCAATGAAACCAAAAGCAGGTTTTTTTAAACAAATGCAAAACCATTAGCAAAACTGCTAAAGAAGAAATATAGAAAGCACATGTCAGAACACAAGACATATATCAAGAATGAAAGCAGGGGAGTTCCCGTCGTGGCGCAGTGGTTAATGAATCCGACTAGGAACCATGAGGTTGCGGGTTCGGTCCCTGCCCTTGCTCAGTGGGTTAACGATCAGGCGTTGCCGTGAGCTGTGGTGTAGGTTGCAGACGCGGCTCGGATCCTGCGTTGCTGTGGCTCTGGTGTAGGCCGGTGGCTACAGCTCTGATTTGACCCCTAGCCTGGGAACCTCCATATGCCGCGGGAGCGGCCCAAAGAAATAGCAAAAAGACAAAAAAGACAAAAAAAAAAAAAGAATGAAAGCAGGGATACCATTACAGATATCTCAAGCATTAAAAGCAAATAAGGCAAAAAATGTATGTGCATAAGTGACTATGCACATACATTTGACAACTTCTATGAAATGGAGAAATTACTCAAAAACCACAAACTATCAAAACTTACACAAAATTAGACAACCTGGGTAGATGCATGACTACCGATAAAATGAATTTATAGTTTAAACCCTTCCATAAAACAAAGCCAGATGTATTCCTGGCAAACTCTTCCAAAATTTAAATGACTAATATCAGTTCTATACAATCTGTTAGAGAAAACAAAAACCAAGTTAATTAAATTAGAAAAATAATCAAATCAATTACTGATACCACTGTATAAGACTACAGATCAATATTTCTCATGAAGAGACACAAAACTCCTTTACCACTATATCTGTGAATCAAATAAAAATATATATTTAAAGGAAAACACATCATGGGCAAGTGGGTAATTCTGAGAATGTAAAAGTTAGTTCAGTAGTCAAAAAGCAATATAACCCACTAAATCAAGAGATTAAAAAACTGTATTATTATTCCAGCAAATACAGATAAAGTTTCTGACAAAATTCAACATCCACTCACAATAAAACTCAGCGAACTAGGAACAGAGAGAGCCTGTTAAAAGAGGAAATTCTAAGAATTCTCATCACAAAGAAAAAAATTACTTTCCTATTTCTTTAACTTGTATCTATGATATGGTGGATAGTCACTAAACTTACTGTGATAATCATTTCATGATGTATGTAAGTCAAATCGTTATGGTGTACACTGTATACACTGCTATATGTCAATTTTATCTCAATAAAACTGGAAGAAAAATACAAAGAAATAGAAATAAAGCCATCTCCATTTAGACAATATAATTACTGGTGTAAAAAAACCCCCAAGTATCTATAATATTATTATGAGAAGTAACAATTAGGAAAGTACAAAGATATAAGACCAATACACAAAAATCTACTATTTCTATGACAAAGAACTGGAAATTTAAAAAGAAAAATTAAATGCCACTTATAACAGACCTAAATCCACAAAACAAGCATAAATAAAAAAGAAAAAATTGAATTCCAAAATAAAAAAAGAAGTATTTAGGAATAAAACTAGCAAAATATAGACAAACTTTCTATATCAAAAAATAATATATATATGAGAAAGAAAGCAGAGATGACCTAAGTAAACAGAGAGAAATATTCTATTAATGATTGAAATGCAGTATTACTCAGATATCAACCCTTTTCCAAATTCAATTACAGATCAGTGTCTTCCCAACCAATATCCCAGTAGGATTTTTTGTAGAAACAAAAAGAGCTGCTTCTAAAATTTACATAGTAAAGCAAAAGAAATCAAATAGTCAAAAAATTCTAAAAAGAACAAAGTTGGAGGAGTTACACTACTTTAAGACTTACTCTAAAGTTATTTTAAGAGTGAGTGATCAAAAGGACAAGCATTGATCAAAGAAACAGAAAAAAGTCCAGAAAGACTCACGCATATATGCTCAAAAGCATTTCTGACAAAAGTGCAAAGACAAATCAAAAGAGAAAAGACAGTCTTTAAGAAATGGTCTTAGAATATCCCTATGCAATAAAATTCCTCACACCATATACAAGAATTCTCAAAACAGATGGTGAATCTAAATGTTAAACTTCAAACTATTAAACTTCTCCAAATAAACAGAAAATATTTGTGACCTTGGGCTGGACAAAGATTTCTTAAATACGATACCAAAAACATGATTCATAAAAAAGTAATAAACTTACCTGACCCCCTTGCTGTACAGTGGGAAAATTAAAAAATTATTAAAAAAAATAATAATAAACTTGACCTAAAAAAATACGACTTCTGTTTTTTTTCTTTTCTTTCCCCCTTTTTTTTTAGGGCTGCAACTATGGCATATGGAAGATCATGGGCTAGGGGTCGAATCAGAGCTATAGGTGCAAACCTACGCCACAGCCTAGGCAACATGGGATCCAAGCCACATTACACCACAACCTGCGGCAACACTGGATTCTTAACCCACAGTGAGGCCAGGATTGAACCCGCATCCTCAAGAACACTAATGTTAGGTTCTTAATTGGCTAAGCCACAATGGGAAGTCCTGAGACTTCTGTTTTTTAAACAAACAAACAAACAAAAACTATCAACAGAATGAAAAGAGAAGCTACAGATTAGGAGAAAATATTTGCAATAATTCAGGTAAAATACTGATCATGGATTCTAATTCCTGGAGAGAATTCATAAAGTGGCTATTTTTATAATATTAACAACAAAAGTAATAATAACATGAAAGTCTAATGTTTTTAACTGACTTCATTAACACATAATTGTAAATACTTGCCCAAAAAGCTAAATCCATTTTTTCAAATCATGTATCTACATGATAAAGGACTTATAAAGAACCAACAAAAATCAATAATTGGGAGCTCCCTTCATGGCTCAGCAGTTAACAAACCCAACTAGGATCCATGAGGATGCAGGTTCTATCCCTGGCCTCACAGTAGGTTAAGGATCCAGCACTGCCATGAGCTGTGGTGTAGGTTGCAGACACGGCTCAGATTCAGCACTACTGTGGCTGTGGTATAGGCCAGTAGCTGTAGCTCTGATTTGACCCCTAGCCTGAGAACTTCCATATGTCATGGGTGCAGCCCTAAAAAACAAATAATAATAATAATAATAAAACAGATGTTTTTGTTAATAGGCAAAAGAACACTTTATCAAAGATATACAAATGGCAAATAAGCCTATGAAAACATGTTCAAGAGCATTAGCCATTAGGCTAATGCAAATTAAAACCACAATGAGGTATCAACACACACCTATGGAAAGGGCATTTGTTCCCCTTTTTAAGCCACACCTGAGGCATATGGAAGTTCCTGGGCCAGACATCAAATACAAGCTGCAGCTGCAACCTACATCTCAGCCACGGCAATGCCAGATCCTTAACACCCTGTGCCAGGCTGGGGATTGAATTCAGGTCACCAGAGAGATGCTGGATCATTAATCCACTGTGCCATAGTGGGAACTCCTGGGAAAGGCTTTTGAAAAACACTGATAATACCAAGTGTGGATAAGAATGCAGAATAACTAAAACTTTCACTGAGCGCTGGAGGGAATACAAACTCACATAACCACTTTGAAAAACAGTTCAACAATTTCTTATAAAAGTTAAATATATACTGGAGTTCCCTTGTGGTACAGTGGAATAAGGATTCAGTGTTGTCACAGCAGTGGCTTGGGTCAATCCCTAGCTGCAGGTGCAGCAAACAAAAAAAATTAAATATACACTTACCATACAATTCAGCAATCCCACCCCTAGATATTTACCCAAGAGAAACGAAACCACGCTCACATGAAAATCTATGCATGAATGTTTATAGTGAGAGGCTTTAGTCAAAACTGCCCCAAATTGTAAAGAGACACAAATATCCTTCAACTGGTAAAGGATAAACAGACTATGGTATATGCATATAATACTACTCAGTAATAAACAGAAACAAACTACTGATACGTGTTATAGCATGAATGAATTTGAAATTCATTACAGTAAGTGAAAAACCCAGACTCCAAAGACTGAATAATACACAATTCCATGTATGTGACAGTCTTGAGAAGGCAAAGCTACATAGCCATAAAACAGAGCAATGGTTGTGAGGAGCTAGCAGTAAATAAAGGGATTGACTTTAAAGGGGGGAAAAGGGAAAAATTAGGGTGTAACTGTAATAGCTACACAGCTGCATGCATATGTCAAAGCTCACAGATCTGTACACAAAAAAGACTGAGTTTGACTCCCATGTACATCATCCCTCAATAGAGCAATACTAGGTTGAATGGTGTCCCCCTATAAATTCATGCTAACCCAGAACTTATGACTATGACTTCATTTGGAGATGTAATCAAGTTGAAGTCATACTGGGTGAGGGTAGGGCCTAAATCTAACATCACTAGTGCCTTTATAAGAAGACAAATTTGGACACATAGGTCATGTGAGATGGAAGCAGATTTGAGTGATGCATCTACAAGCCAAAGAATGCCCAGGCCTGACAGCAACCTCCAGAAGCTAGAGAGGCGAAGAAGGGCCGTCTCCTAGAGCCTTCAGAGAAAAGATGGCCCTAATGACACTTTGTTTTTGTTTGTTTTGTCTTTTTAGGGCCACACCCATGGCATATGGAGGTTCCCAGGCTAGGGTTTGAATCAGAGCTAAATGTAACTGCTAGCCTGCACCACAACCACAGCAATGCCAGATCCAAGCAGCATCTTCGACCTACACCACAGCTCACAGCAACACTGGATCCTTAACCCACTGAGTGAGGCCAGGGATAGAACCTGCGTCCTTGTGGATGCTGGTCAGATTTGTTCCCACTGGGCCACGAAGAGAACTCCCCTAATGACACTTTGATTTCAGATTTCCAGCCTCTAGAACTTCGAGAGAATAAATTTTGTTATATGCTATCCAGCTTATAGCACTTTGTTATGGCATCCCTAGAAAACTAATATAAGACCTGACTAATAAAAAACAATTAAAAGCAAACAAAAAGAAACACCAGATAAATCTCAATAATCACAAGGAAAATAAAGCTGACATAGCGGTATCACTATAAGAGGTTATAATGAAAGTATAATTAAAGATGAAAAGCATTAATGAGGGTAAAGAAAAACTTTAATTAGTGATCACAGAACAATCCACCAAAAAGACCACGCCAATCATAAAGATTTATATACCTAATAAAATATCCTAAAGACACTAAAAGATTAATATAATAATATACTGCTACTTGAAACATAGAGAATATATGTCTTATTCAAACAAATGAAAACAGATCATACTAACCCAGGGGTTAACAAACACAGTCTACAGGACAAATCCAGTCAACTGTCTACTTTTATTACAGTGGATAAGCTAAAAATGGTTTCTATATTTTAAAATGGTTACTTTTTTTTGGTCTTTTTAGGGCTGCACCCATAGCATATGGAGGTTCCCAGGCTGGGGGTTGAATAGGAGCTGTAGCTGCCAGCCTATACCATAGCCACAGCAACACCAGATCTGAGCTGCATCTGTTACCTACATCACAGCTCATGGCTCCTTAACCCACTAAGCAAGGCCAGGGATTGAACCTGCGTCCTCATGGATGCTAGTCAGATTCATTTCTACTGAGCCATGACAGGAACTCCATAAATGGTTAATAATTAAATTATTTTATTAATATCTACATAATTTCAATTTTGCCTCTTGCCTAAGACTGCTAAAACTATTTACTATATGGCCAAAAAAAAGTTTTCCAACACCTGCTTTAGGACACAAAGGAAATCCTAACACATTTCAAAGGATTTATATCACATAGATATTATTCTTTATTATTAATGTATTAAGATTAGAAATCAATTAAAATATGAAAGCCTCATACACCAAACCAGTATTTTTGAAAAATGAAAAAAATTCTTTGAAATAAAGTAAATTTATAGTACAGCCCAAGATAATTGGGACAGTCAGTAATGATTAAGGTATTGCTATGCCTCAAAGGGAAAAGAAAAAAGCCTTTCAATTTTTTAAAACAGTCTAGTAGTCTAGATTCATGAGATCAAAGACAGAAAAAGCTTATTTCCATCAAAGCACAAGAGCTTAAAGATCATGAATGTAATCTTCAACTAAATCAATAATAAAACCACCTACCCAAATAACTTTGATACGAAATAATGGTAGTAGTCTCTATAAAACCTTGACTAAGATGAATAGTGTTTAGGCCAAAATCAGGAAACACTCTGAGAAAAGCTTTTTAAGCACGGGGGAAGGGAATCATAAAATGTAGAGAAAACATTCTTTTAAAAAAAAAAACACACTGAATAACAACTATGAACGATATGTTCATGCTTCACACTACACATCCTAAGGAACTAACATTTACTGACCAATGCTGACCGCTGTTTAAGCATTTTACATAAACATATTTAATAAATGCGTTAATGAAAAAGTAATACATAAAAATTATAAAACACAACTGCACAAAAGTAAGCAATTCATAGTTAACTGATTGTCCAAGTATTCTCCCTACTTTACTAAGTATCTTAGCAGTCTCTATGGGTTCTAGTTAGGATTTTTAAACTATGAATGCAATTAACCTTAAGCTGATTAACTCGTGTCATTAGCATTTTACTACAGATTCAAAAAGACAGGGAAAACTTCTTCTGTTCTAGGATCACTTAAGAGAACCGATGCCAGCGAACCATCTATCACTTTCGTTTTTTGACAAAGCATAAAGATAAACTTGTGTTCTAATATTAAACTCTTTGTATTAACTTGTTAGAAAACCCTATAACAAACTCAATCTTACCCACGTGGTTCTTCCATGCGTTTGCAAAAACTGGGATCTTCCTATGAGTTCCAGAGCAGCTGCAATGGACATGGACACTTGAAATGACTAACCAAAAAGTTTGGCAGTGTTGACCAATCTCTGCTGACAAGCATCATCAGTGATGTCAACAAAGCTGCCTGTGTTTCAGATATGCTACAACACAATTACAAGAGGCATCCTAGGAAAGGGAATAGAGGAAGAGGTGTTTTGTTTTGTTTTCATTTTCTTTTCAAAAGTCACTTTAAAAAAAGTATATGGATGAACACCACATTATACAAATTGTAGAATGTGCACTGAAAATAATTTTTGAGTAATAATATAATTCATCTACGGGATTTAAAATCTAATGATCCAAACTACATTTGGAAGGCTTTTAAGCCTGATTTGCAGTGTTTCAGAGACGAGCTGATCCTCACAGATGGTTGGGACAAAGACATTTTAGAATCAGAATAATCTACCTGACATTCAGACTGACAGAACACTGCTGTATATGGGTGAAGTCGGTAATATTCTAAACAAACTTTACTTACAAATTAAAAGTTTAGACTTTTTAATTAAACCTGTGTTTAATTTGTACATATGTGAATCAGGATATGCTTTTCTATAGGTTTCCTTTTTTCACTTAAAAATATTAGCTGTAGATTTCTAATTATTCTACATTTAAAAATATTTAACAGCAGAAATTGGCACAACACTGCAAATCAACTATACTTTATTTTATTTTTTTGCCTTTTCTGGGGCCGTTCCCGTGGTATATGGAGGTTCCCAGGCTAGAGGTCGAATCAGAGCTGTAGCCACCAGCCTAGCCAGAGCAACATGTGATCCGAGCCGCATCTGCCACCTACACCACAGCTCATGGCAATGCCGGATCCTTAACCCACTGAGCAAGGCCAGGGATTGAACCCACAACCTCATGGTTCCTAGTCAGATTCATTAACCACTGAGCCACGACAAGAACTCCAAATCAACTATAATAAAAAATTTAACTCTTCAAACCATCTGGGTTTACTATAATATAGAACAAGAAATTAAATAATTGCTTCTAGAACTAGTTTTTTCTCAGCATTTACTTCAAAACCCATCTGTATCCAACCGATTTTAGTAGATACTTCAACACATCTTTCTGAGTTTTTTATTCTCTTCCACTGTTCTGCTTCTGTTTGTGTCAATATTATACCCTACTCTAGGAGTTCCCGTCACGGTGCAGCAGAAACAAATCCGACTAGGAACCGTGAGGTGGCTTGATCCCTGGTTCCACTCAGTGGGTTAAGGATCCAGCGTTGCTGTGAGCTGGGACATAGGTTGAAGACGCGGCTCAGGTCCCACGTTGCTGTGGTGTAGACCAGCAGCTGTAGCTCTGGTTGGACTCCTGGCCTGGGAACCTCCATATGCCTCAAGTGCATAAAAAAAAAAATATCACCCTACTCTAAATGGTTTTTCCCTTCTCTTTTTGTCTTTCTCAATGTACACAAATCTTATGCTTTGGTAGTAACAATTTTTGATGAATCCCCAAAATAAAGCTGTTGTGATTTTGGCTGAAATTGCATTACCTCTACAAATAGTACTGGGAAGAACTATGGGTTCCAATCATACACTCCGATTATAGCTTATCTTTGTTGTTTTAAAAACATCATTCTTTCCACCCACCCAAAACCCCATACACACAAACACCCCAATCTTGGGAGATAGGTCTCCTAGGTGCCTCTCATGGACTGGACTCCCTGGCAATGCCCTGGAAGGAAATGCTAAGGCATTCACATGAGATCTGGCTTCAGGGGAATTAGCAACTCTGTTTAGAAGCTTGAGGACCCTAACAGTTCAGTGTGTCCCCCAGAAATTCCCATGTGACACGCCAACACATCATTCTTTTTTTTTTTTTGTCTTTTTGTTGTTGTTGTTGTTATTGTTGTTGTTGTTCCTATTTCTTGGGCCGCTCCCGCGGCATATGGAGGTTCCCAGGCTAGGGGTCGAATCGGAGCTGTAGCCACCGGCCTACGCCAGAGCCACAGCAACGCAGGATCCGAGCCGCGTCTGCAACCTACACTACAGCTCACGGCAACGCCGGATTGTTAACCCACTGAGCAAGGGCAGGGACCGAACCCGCAACCTCATGGTTCCTAGTCGGATTCGTTAACCACTGCGCCACGACGGAAACTCCCCAACACATCATTCTTACAATTATTTAATACATACATGTCCTCCTAGACTATAAGGTAGTTGTCTTGGTTACTATATTAATATCCATGGGATACGGTAATTTTTACAATATTTATCCTTCCTACAGAACATAAGTGTTTTCTTTAAATATTTCATACAAAGTTGTACAGGGTTTGTTTTTTTTTTTTAGGACCACACCTGTGGCATATGAAGTTCCCAGGTTAGGGGTCAAATCAGAGCTAGCAGGGCTACGCCACAGCCACAGCAACAGGGAACCTAGCTGCATCTTCGACCTACACCACAGCTCAGGGCAACGCCAGATCCTTAACCCAATGAGCGGAGCCAGGGATCAAACCCACTCATGGATACTAGTTGAGTTTGTTACCACTGAGCCACAACAGAAACGCCTGTAGGGTTCTTTATGAAGCATCACAAACATCTCTCAGTAGATTTACTGATAATTTCATATTTTACTGATGAGGTGGTTATTTCATTATTTCAAATTTAAATCTTCATTATCCTTGGAGTCCTGAATATTGTACTGTTTTAACTACTAGAACAGAATTTTTTTGGAATATGTCCCACAATAAAGAATATATTTTACATTACAACCATATACACATATACTTGAACGTGTATCACGCACACATGCATGTGTGCACATACATACATCTAAAAGGATGATACTGGATAGATGGCAGACAGAGAGGTATATATAGATGTCACTCTAAAAACAAGTTCACAAAACAGTATCTGTCCCCTTGATAATTTTCATACTATTCTATTTTATTAGAGAAAAAGGCTAGTTATGATGGACAAAATTACTCGCTAACCTATTTTATTTTATTTGCTTTTTAGGGTAGCACCAGTGGCATATGGAGGTTTCCAGGCTAGGGGGTCTGGTCAGAGCTGTAGCCTCTCACCTACAACATAGCCACAGCAATGTGGGATCGACATCATGTCTGCGACCTATACCACAGCTCATGACAACACTGGATGCCTGACCAACTGAGCGAGGCCAGGGATTAAACCTGTATCTTCATGGACTAGTCGTATTCATTTCCGCTGTGCCATGACAGGAACTCCTCACTAACCAATTTTAATGTACAGTTTTGAGAACAATTCACTAGGTATAGGAAGAGAATTATGTCTTCTTTCTTTGCATCTTCATTACTACCACAATCCTTGATACTCAACAAGTATTTAATAAGGTATACTGAATGATGAAATAACAATAAATGAATTATTAAAGTAAATGGAATTAGTTTTTTGAGCAGCTACATAAAAATGTAAGCAATACAAGCAATTAAAAACCTTTGACCTGCACATTTTTATCATTGTTGATGTTGCTATTATTGGCAGCAAATTAAAAGCTAACATTTATTAACTGCTTTCTATGCATCAGACACTATGCTTAGTGCTTTATCTGAATTTCCTCATGCTTCCTTTACAACAGTCTTAAGATAGCAGCTATTATAATATCCATTTCTTTTATAAGGAAATCCAGGCATAGGAAGCTTAAGTACATTATCCAAGATCATACAACAAACAAGTGGAAGAAGTGGCCTAAATTAAAATTCTAAAGTTTTTAATATATCTATTCTTACTAACTTTCATCATTAACCTAGAGATTCAGCATTATCTCAATTATCCCACAACTGAAACTAACTCAAATATCGATCAACAGGTAAATGGATAAAAATAAAATTGTGGTACTTATGTATATAATGGAATGCTATTCAACAATAAAAAAGAATATACTGAAACTCACAAAACACAAATGAGTATCAAAACCATTATGATGAGTTAAAAAAAATCCAGAAACAAAAAGAACACACATTAGATAATCTAGAAGATAAAACTTTTAGATGAAATTCTAGAAAGAGCAAAATTTTAGTAAGACAAAGCAGAACAAAGGCTGCCTGGGCCAGGTTTGAGACAAGACTGACTGCAAAGGGACATGAGAGAATTTTAGCAGCAAGAGAAAAGTTCTGTATCTCTCTCTCTCTCTCTCTCTCTTTTTTTTTTTTGCCTTTTGTCTTTTTAGGGCCGCACCTGCAGCCAGGCATGGGGATTCAGAATTTTAGTGGGTTAAGGGGGGCATCTGAATAGAAGAGGTGATGACGGTGGTGGTAAGAAGCTCGCTACAGTCAGGAGAACTGGTCAAAAGAGTTTGAAATGTATATATGTATTTGCTTTTTGTGGCCGCATCTGTGGCATATGGAAGTTCCCAGGCTGGGGAAGAATTGGAGCTGCCACTGCCAACCTACACCACAGCCACAGTCACACTAGATCCAAGCCATGTTTGCGACCTACACAGCTCATGGCAATGCCAGATCCTTAACCACTGAGAAAGATCAGGGATGGAACCCACATCCTCATGGATGCTAGTCAGGAATTCCCAAAAGAGTAAATACATTAAGGTCATCAAAGTTGAGAGAAAACTGAGGAAGTGCTGCAGTCTGAAGAAATCTACAGAAACATGACAAGTAAAAATGGTGTGTGATTCTAAACTGAATCTGTCTACTATAAAGGATACCACCAAAACAAACGGCAAAACCTGAACAGGCTCTGAGGATTAAATGGTGGTATGGTGTCAGTGTTGATCTCCTGATTTTGAAATGTGCAATAAAGCCACAATTAAATATCACTTAGATTCCATTACATGACAAAAACTGACCAGTTGGATAATACCAAGTGTTGCACAGACATAGAACAATGGCGAAAAAAAAAAAGCATCTAACTACTTGAAGGGAGTGAAACAGATTGAACAATTTTGGAAAATAGTTTGGTATTTCTAGAGTAGGATGTTTCCATGCTCCATGATTAAGAAATTCCACTCCTACTTAGTTATTACTTCAGAAAAAATTTCACACGTATGTATCAGGAAAACTTCATATCAATATTATTTGTCATAGTAAAAAGAAAAAATCTACGTAGAAACAAAATGGATATCAAGAGTAAAATGTACAAAGAAATTATTCACAGAATGGTACAAAAATGAAAATGAATGAGGTAGAACTAAACATAAGTATGAAAGGACCTTAAAGAAAATGCTGAATGTAAAAAGCAATTCACAGAGAAATACAGTATAGTTCCATTCATATAAAGTACTAAAAGAGACAAAACTAGTGTTCATAAGGACACAAAGATGGTTAAAAAAATAAAAGAAAAAACAAGGGAAATGGTAGATTCTGGAAAGGGAAGACACTGCAATCAGGAGGATCACATAGCTTCTTAATGTCTCATTTCTGATGGTGAGTACAAACTTGCTTCACATTATTCATTAAAGCATTATGTTGTGTATGCTCTTTTATGTATATTTCATAAACTTTTCTTCTCCTGGATTGATGGGAAAAGTCTGAGGATAGAGAAACATGAATACATGACTGTTCTGTGGTTCTCTGTGCTCAGGTGGTAATCATTCTTAGTGCACTCACTTTTAGTGCACTCACCCAGGATGCTGCTGCTGTAAATATTCCATCCAATACCCTGCACCCAACAACCCTCTCCCCTCACACACAGAGAGGGATACTCAGAGAGAGAGACAGACAAGAGAACTATGTGAGGGGCAAATTATTGGTTTATTCTCAACACTGGAGGCAAAAGGAAATAACAAAACATTTGTATATCATGCTTGACAGTTCATAAAACACTATTGTATACTTCTTTATTTTTATCACCCAAACAGGTAGGCAGGGTATGAATCGCCAGGATCAAATATTTTGCAATCCCAAATAAAAATGTCAGAAAGAGGTAACATCATGTTCTTCTCATTATTCCACTTTAGATTTTTCATTTCTTACTCCAAGGTCAAAACAGATGCTGACTGTAATAATATGATAAAAACCAACAGGGAAAATAATGAAATAAGAGGGAAGAAAATGGATGAGCGTGACTACTTTGGAAAACTGTTTTTTACGTATCTACTAAAGCTGACTCCACTCATATACCTAACAAAAATACACACATATATATTCATCAAAAGACATATGTCATAATATTGTAGCAGCTCTATTCGTAATAACCAAAATTTGGAAAACTAAGTGTCTATCAACTGTAGAACAAATAAAATAAATTGTGGTATATTCACATCATGTAATGCTTTACAGCAATGAGAACAAATGCAAAAAATGAATGCTTCACAAATAGAATGGTGAGCGAAAGCAGTCAGATATAAAAAGTGGATATAATATACTCCTTTCTTTAGGTAAAGTTCAAATACAGGAAAACATTTACATTTTCAGAAATCAAGGGGTCACTATTAGAAATGTGGGTAGTGACTGGAAGGGGCTTCTGATCTGAGGTCCTGGTGAAGTTCTCTTTCTTGCTGAGTGCTGGCTCCATGAGTATTTTCAGTTTATGAAAACTGACTGAGATAGACATTTATGAAATGCACCTTTCTCTACATGCATATAATGCTTCGAGTGGTTGAAACAGGAAGTAAAAAATTAAAGTAAAGAGATATGATAACGCTAAAAAAAATTTATTTTCTGTATGTGACTATGTCTTTAAATCAGAATCAAAAATTCTTATTTAATATTAGAAAAGGAATACAAAAATACAATACCTTTAAAAACTGCACCCCAAAAAAATCAAATACCCGGGAATAAACCTGACCAAGGAGGTGAAAGACTTATATGCTGAGAACTATAAAACATTTATTAAGGAAATTAAAGAGGATTCAAAGAAATGGAAAGATATTTCACGTTCCTGGTTGGGAAAAATTAATATTACAAAAATGACCATACTACCCAAAGCGATATACAGATTCAATGCAATTCCTATCAAATTACCCATTACATTTTTCACAGAACTAGAACAAACGATCCAAAAATTTATATGGAACCACAGAAGACCCAGAATTTCCAAAGCAATCCTGAGGAACATAAACCAAGCAGGAGGTATAACTTTCCCAGACTTCACACACTATTACAAAGACACAGTAATCAAGACAGTGTGGTACTGGTACCAAAACAGACATACAGACCAATGGAACAGAATAGAGAACCCAGAAAGAAACCCAGACACCTTCAGTCAATTAATCTTCGACAAAGGAGGCAAGAATATAAAAAGGAAAAAAGTCTTTTCAGCAAGTGGTGCTATGAAAATTGGACAGCAGCATGTAAATAAATGAAATTGGAACACACCCTCACACCATGCATTCGAAATGGCTTAAAGACTTAAAAAGAGAACATAGGCAAAACATTCTCTGACGTTAACCTTACAAATGTTTTCTTAGGTCAGTCTCCCAAAGCAACAAAAATAAAAGCAAAAATAAACCAGTGGGACCTCATCAAACTGACAAGCTTTTGCACAGCAAAGGAAACCATAAAAAAAAAAAACCAAAAAGACAACTTACAGAATGGGAGAAAATAGTCTCAAACGATGCAACTGACAAGGGCTTCATCTCTAAAATACACAAACAACTTACACAACTCAACAGCAAAAAAGCCAACAATGCAATTGAAAAATGGGCAAAAGACCTGAATAGACATTTCTCCAAAGAAGATACACAGATAGCCAACAAGCACATTAAAAAAATGCTCAACATCACTAATTATCAGAGAAATGCAAATCAAAACTACTATGAGGTACCACCTCACACCATTCAGAATGGCCATCATTAATAAGTCCACAAATAACAAATGCTAGAGGGGGTTGTGGAGAAAAGGGACCCCTCCTGCACTGTTGGTGGGAATGTAAATTGGTATAACCACTATAGAAAACAGTATGGAAGTACCTTAGAAACCTATATATAGAACTACCATATGACCCAGCAACCCCATTCTTGGGCATATATCTGGACAAAACTTTCCTTGAAAAAGTCACATGCACCTGTATGTTCACTGCAGCACCATTCACAATAGCCAAGACTTGGAAACAACCTAAATGTCCATCGGCAGATGAATGGATTAAGAAGATGTGGTATATATACACAATGGAATACTACTCAGCCACAAAAAGAATGACATAATGCCATTTGCAGCAACATGGATGGACCTAGAGACTCTCATACTAAGTAAATAAAGTCAGAAAGACAAAGACTAACACCATATGATATCACATATCTGGAATCTAATATATGGCACAAATGAATCTTTCCGCAGAAAAGAAAATCATGGACATGGAGAAAAGACTTGTGGTTGCCAAGGGGGAGGGGGAGGGGGTGGAATGGACTGGGAATTGGGGTTAATAGATGCAAACTATTGCCTTTGGAATGGATAAGCAATGAGATCCTGCTGTCTAGCACTGGGAACTATATCCAGTCATTTACGATAGAGCATGATAACGTGAGGAAAAGAAATGTATATGTGTATTTGTGACTGGGTCACCTTCCTGTACAGTAGAAAACTGACAGAACACTGCAAACCAGCTATGATGGAAAAAATAAAAATCATTAAAAAAATAGAAAAAATACAATGTAAAATGGATTAGAATGTAGTAGACTTTCCTCAGTAGCTAAAGTGGATGCTAGAAAAGCAATGCCTTCAAATTTTTAAGGGAAAACTCACTTCTATCCCAGCCAAACTATTCCATCCCTGCCAAATTATGAATATCAAAATGTGAGAGTAGTTAAGAGAGATCTTCTATAATGAAGTAACTACAAAAAAATGTACTATCCATTTACCATCTCTTAAAGTAATCAAGGATATTCCCCAGCTAAAATGAAGAGAGTAAACTAAAAAAAAAAAAAAAAAAAAAAAAAAGCTAACATTATGCAGGAAATAATGAATCCAATTCCAGAATATAACCAGAACAAATCCCAAAAAAGTTCTAAAGAAGCTACGGATAACAACCTGTTTAGATTCAAAAAGGTTGACTAAGATGGAGAGAGGGCAAAATTACTGTTTTTTCACTAAGCCTCTGGACTATGAGAATTTTTTTTGAACCATTTCTTATAACACTAAAGTTTTTTTTAATTCAGTAATATTAAAAGGGAAAAATTAAGAGGTAGTTATATGAAATATTAGACTAATTCAGCTTTTAACCTCTTTTGGGAAACTTTAAAGATGTCCTAAAACGATTCTGAAATTTTCCTCTCATAATTTTGTTTCCACTGCATAAACAAAGGGGAAAGTCAATTTGATCAGTATGTGTATGTACCATGTAAAATTTCAGAGCCAATAATGACAGAAAAGATCCATTAACATATTCACAGTTTTTCATAAAGTACCTCAACAGTTTTCTATTTTTATGGTGCTTAACACTGGTTACCAATTGATCTATTTTATACTGAATTATGTTATTTCTCTCATCATTATAAGTAGCCTTGTCTTAATTAGATGGTATTTAATCATGTTTTATGTTTCAGAGCAATAACCCAAACACAAAAGAGGGTATGTGGTATAGTTAGTACAATGACTAACTCTAAGTAGATATTTAACATATATTAGCTATTTCCCACATTTTCTACCTCCTCTTTTGCTTGACTCTGAATCTCCTTATCACAAAATCTCCCCAGACCAGCAAGCAGATAAATACTATAAACAGAATCTATCTCCTAGTTACAGTTAAACTAGGTTGTAAGCTCTTTGGGTATTTCAGTCATGGACTCTGGTTCTGCCTTGAGATGAGTCCAACAATCTCAAATCCAAAAAGGATCCTTCACTTTCTTACTCCCAGCCTTAGCACAGAAAAGGGTCTTTTCAAAAGGTAGTCAAATATCTACAACAATGGAATAGTCCAGAGAATCTACAATCAAGCAATATAGAATAATTTGCATGACTAACAGGATATTTACAGGATATTGTAGTTATGAGCATAGGAGCCATATTCCACTTAAACTAGGCTTTACTAACCATATATCTTGAGCTTGGTTTTAATAGCCACCAGAAATTCTAAGACTTGGTTCCCACTCAAAAGAAACTAGAATATACAACCCTGAGGAAGGTAACTCAGAAAGTAAGTTGACCAAAGAATCTAGACTGTTTTTTCTCAACAATAATTTTAAGTTAAACTTGGCTAGTCAACAAAAGACAAATATAGATTTAAAACTAAATAAAAGATATTCATGTTTAGGATAGCAGGAGGTTTGGGACTGGCATACACACACTGAGATAAATCAAATGACTGGCCAATGGGGACCTGCTGTAAAGCACAGAGAACACTACTCAGTATTCTGTGACAATCTATGTGGGAAAATAATCTGAAAGAGAATGGATGTGTGTACATGTGCAACTGAATCACTTTGTTGTACAGCAGAAATTATCACAACCTTGTAAATCAGCTATAATTCAATAAAGCTTTAAAAAATGAAAAAAAAGACATTCATGATTTAAAATTAGTATTTTATTCCTTAGCTTTCTGTTTTGCATTGGCCCTTGTCTATATGTGCTACATGTTCCAACAAAGAAAGTACAGTTGACTCAGAAGCCAGGTTCTACCATCAGCTCACCCAGTGTATGAACAAACCACATCACTGCATGAGTCTAGATTTTCTCAATGAGAGACAGAGGGGATCCAGAAAGATTAAATTTGAAAGTTTGAGATGAAAGTGAAATTATATGACTATGATCATGTAAACGGCTATTTCTTATTTCCAACTTAGCTGAAATTATAGTAGCAGTCACTGATGACTGAACACCTATGTTTCAGGTATTAGATCACTCAATTTACAACTACTAACTCTAATTCTCTCAATAATCTTACAATGTTGGTACTATAAAAATGAGGAAACAGAAACAGAGATTGGCTTACCAAAGATCACACAGCTAGGCTGGGGACTGTGGAGACTATCATGTAAAATCCCATGTTTTCTTCTTCTCAGAAAAGTTTCTACTATGAACTATTTACAATCATTTCCTCTCCACAAATCTAAATACACATTAAAATCTCAACTTTACTTTGAAAAAAGAAGTAGATCTATTTTGCAATTCAAAATATGAGAGCTGAAAATGTTCACTGCGTACTCACCTGATGTAGCAGCCGTTTCAGTTTGAGTAACTGAGTTTTTACAGCGGTGCAATCCTGAACCATGTGCCGGAGGGTCATCTCATCCAGTATCACTGTATTTTCTGGTACATCTACAAACATCTTCTGAGCCTGGAAAAAGGGGGTTCCTCCATAGCTTTCAAAATGACCCAAAGGAGATTCTCTATAAGGAGAGCCTCTGGAAGGGCAAGGGAAGAAGTTGGAGGGAAAAGATATACAATATAATTTCAGAAAGAAATAACGATTATGAAATTATTATAGCGATTATTACAAATCATTTATCATTATCACAAAACCTTCAACTTTTACTCCCCTCAGATACTAAATTTGTTTCCACTGCAAGGTTCAATCAATTTTAGCTGTCATGAATACAATTATCATCTGTATTCCCCCTTTTGTGTTTTTTACACATTGGATAAATAAATTTTATTCCTTAAGAACTAGAGTAGAAACAAAAACCTCTGGGAAAAGGCCTCATCAGGAAAAAAATACAATTATTTTCTTTCCCTGCACTCATTGTCTGATCTTTGGCTTTTAACTTTAATTACCTCTTAAACCTCATGTTTTTTAAGCCACTAACTATGCTACCCTTATTAATTCGCAGTTTGGACCCACCCTTAGGCTCCTATTTCTTGAAAGTCCCAGCAGACAGTTAAGACAGATAGACTGTTATTCTTTTAATCTGAGTCACAGCTTGACAGCAAGTTATTTTGTGGGTATCAATAAAGTGATTCTAAAGTTTATACAAACAGGCAAAAGGCCCAGAATAACTAATATAATACTGAAAAAGAAAGTCAGAATACTGACACTATTTGACTTCCAGATTTACTATATCAAGTGACTGTAATTAAGACTGTGGTAGAGACAGAAAGATCAGTGGAACAGAATCCAGAATCCAGAAATACACTCATATATATAGTCAACTGATATTTGGTAAAGGAGCAATGACAATTCAACCTGGGCAATCTTTTCATTTTGTTTTGTTTTTTGGCCACATCTGCATCAACATATGGAAGTTCCTATGCTGGGGACTGAACCCACACCACAGCAGCAACCCAGCAACTCCAGATCCTTAACCCACTGCACCACAAGAAAACTCCAATGATGGCAATTCAAAGGAGAGAGGATAGTCTTTTCAACAAATAGTACTGAAACAATTAGTCATTGATTTCCAAAAAATGACCTTTCACACCTTTCACAAAAATTAATCAACATGGATAAAAAAACCTTAATGTAAAATGCAAAACTACAAAATAACAAGGGAGAAAATTCAGGTGACTTTGGCAGTACATTTTTAGATAGAACACAAAGAGTACAATCCATGAAAGAAAAAACTGACAAGTTGGACTCTATAAAATTAAAAATGTCTGCTCTATGAAAAACACCATTAGGAGAATGAGAAGCCAAACCCACACTGGAGAAAATATTTGTAAAATACTTATCTGATAAAAAACTGGTATAAATACCTCTTAAAATTCAACAAGAAAATAACCCAACTTAAAAACAAGCTAAAGATCTAATCAGAAATCTCACTAAGAAAATACACAGATGGCAAATAAGTATATGAAAAAATACTCAACATCATACATCAGGGACTTGCAAATTAAAACAATGAGATGTCACTACACACTTATTACAAAAGTTAAAATCCACAACACTAAAGGCTGACAAGTTTGTGTATGAACAGGAGCTCTCACTCATTGCTGGAGGAAATATAAAATGTACAGCCACTTTGCAAGATAAATTGGCAGTTTCTTTACCAAACTAAACATATCTTTACCATAGGACCCAGGCAATCATGCTTTTGGAGTTCCCGTAGCAGCTCAGTGGAAACCAATCAGACCGGCATCCATAAGGATGCAGGTTTGATCCCTGGTCTTGCTCAGTGGGTTAAGGATCCAGCATTGCTATGAGCTGTGGTGTGGGTCACAGATGCAGCTCAGATCCCGTGCTGCTGTGGCTGTGGTGTAGACCAGCAGCTGCAACTCCAATTCCACCCCTAGCCTGGGAACCTCCATGTGCCATAGATGCAGTCCTAAAAAAAAAAAAAAAGACACAAAAAAAAATCATGCTTTCAACCTATTTACCAAAATGAGTTGAAAACTTATCCACATAAATGTTTACAGCAGCTTCATTCATAACTGCCAAGTTTAGAAGCAATCAAGATATCCTTCAGTAGGTGAATGGATAAACAACTGTAGTTCATCCATATAATGGACTATTATTTAGTGATTAAAAAGAAATGACTGTTCTTTAGTGATATAAAGCCATGGAAAGACATGGAGGAACCTTAAATACATACTGCTATTTCCACCTACATGACATTCTGTAAAAGGTAAAGTTTTGGGGACCATAAAAAGATCATTGTTTACCAGGACTGTTGTTGAGGGTAGGGATAGGTAGAAGAAAGGGATGAACAGATGGAGAATGTGGGATTTCAAAAGCAGCAAAATTATTCTGCATGATATAATAATGGTATATACACATCATTATACATTTGTCAAAGTCCACAGAATGTACACATAACTTAATAGTTCAAGGCATTTAAAATGAATCCTAATGTAAACTGTGAATTTTAGTTAATAATAATGTATCTATATTTGACTCACTAATTGTAAATATACTACACTAACATTGCAAATATTCTACACTAATGTAAGATGTTAACAGCAGGGAAACCATGTATAAAATAAGGTGAGGGAATGTATAAGAACTCTCTGTACTTTCTGCTCAAACATTCTGCAAACCTAAAACTGCTCTAAAAAATTAAGTTTATTAATTAATTTATTTTTTTTGTCTTTTTGCCATTTCTTGGGCCGCTCCCGTGGCATATGGAGGTTCCCAGGCTAGGGGTTGAATCGGAGCTGTAGCCACCGGCCTACACCAGAGCCACAGCAACACGGGATCCGAGCCGCATCTGCGACCCACACCACAGCTCACGGCAACGCCGGACCCTTAACCCACTGAGCAAGGGCAGGGACCAAACCCGCAACCTCATGGTTCCTAGTCGGATTCGTTAACCACTGCGCCACGACGGGAACTCCGACCTTTTTTTTTTTTTTTTAAGTTTATTAATTTAAAAAAATCATGACAGAAGGAAAAGAATTACTTATAGAAAAGAAGAATAAAAGACCTCTAAAAATCCAATCCTCTATAAAAGGTCAGAAAGCACTGGTAAATTTGTCAAAATCAACTTTTTAAGAACTCTAAAATCAATTACTTGTAACAACTGAGGAGCACTTATTGGAGGAAAAAACAAAACAAAACAAAACTGAATCTCATGAGAAAAACCAGCTCTGTGGCATTTTATTCTTCTGTCTATCTTCCTAGCCGTGTGGTGGCATGAACGAAAAGAACTTTACAACTGCAGTAGCTATGAAATTCAGCAATCTTTAGGATGTGGGATAGGAAGTAAACTGGGTTTAGAACTCTCCAAAAGTACTGAACTGATACTATGTGACCTAAATGACACCTCCCTAGAAAAAGGCCATTCTCAGCAGTTGTTTTATTTGACCTGATTCAGAGTTCCCTCAGTAGGAACTGTCTTATCTCTAGCACATTTATTAAAAAAAAAAAATTAAAAAATTAAAAAAATTCAGTGGCAATTGTTTAAAATCTCAGCTGACTGAGATATCAATACCAGTGGGGCAAGCAAGAAGATCACCAAGAAACAGAAGAGGCAAAATTGAGGAATGAGATGTTGAAGAAAGGCTTTGAAAAGCATTAACATACTCCTGGGCATAAAGAAGGCCATGTACATGTACAGGGCTGTGTGCATGCCAAGGAAATACCTGAGAAGGTCTTAATCTCTCACCTTTGGCTGACCTTGAGACTCTGAGCAAGCAGGAAATGAAGGCCAAGGCAGTGCTGCAAACTGCTTATCAGGTTGTTGAAGGCATCCCTGGACACACACACAGAGCCCCTTTGGCAAAAGCTGGGAAATTTACTGGTTCAGAGCATTGAAGGAAATCATTTTCTAATCATCAGCTCAACAAACTCCAAAATATGATAAACTAAATGAGTAACAAACATCATAGTTAAACTGTTAAAAGCTAAAGAAAACATAAAGAACCCTGAACACAGCAAAAAAAAAAGTGATTTATCATATAGAAGTATGATTAACAGCTAATTTTTCATTAGAAAGCTTAGGGGTCAAAAAATGTTTAAAAGAAAGCCCAAAAGACTGTTAACCAAAAATTCTATATCCAGCAAAACTATCCTTTAATGTTAAAGAGTAACTAAATCCCAGATAAACGCAAACCAAGAGAATTTGTTGTCATCAGACCTTGGTTACAAGGTATACTGACTTTGGAGACTTCACCATTTTTTTCTTTTCTTTTTTTGGGGGGGAGGGGGGTAGGCGTACTCACAGCATATGCAAGTTCCCAGGCTGGGGATCAAATCAGAGCTATGGTCACTGGCTTACGCCACAGGCACTGCAATGCCAGATCCAAGCTGCATCTGCGACCTACACCACAGCTCATGGCAATGCTGAATCATTAACCCACTGAGTGAGGCCAGGGATCAAACCTGCATCCTCATGGATACTAGTCAGTTTCATTTCCACTGAGCCACAATGTTAATTCCTGAAGTTGAAAACTTCAATAATGTCTTCTCATTAATGGACAGAGCAACTAGAAAGAATATCAGGAAGGAAATAGAACACGTGAACAACACTACAAACTAACAAAACCTAACCGCTATCTGTAGAACATCTAAGAGATTAAATTAGTAATCAAAAAACTTGCCACAAAGAAAAACCTAGGCCCAAATAACTTCAATGGTGAATTCTACAAAACATTCAATGAAGACTTAACAAGAACCTTCACAAATTCTTCCAAAAACAGAGAGAAACACTTTCCAATTCAATCTATGTGATAATATAAAAACCACAAAGTCATCTCAAGAAAACTACTGACCAATATTTATCATGACTATATACAGAAAAATCCTCAACAAAACACCAGCAAACTGAATCGAGGTAACATATAACACCATGACCAAGTGGGATTTATTTGAGAAATGCAAGGTTGATTCCACATCTGACAATCAGTCAATGTCATATACCACATTAAGAGAATGAAAGGATAGGAGTTCCCATTGTGGCTCAGAAGAAACAAATCCAACTAGTATCCATGAAGGTGAGGGCTCAATCCCTGGCCTCACTCAGTGGGTTAAGGACACCGCCCTGCTGTGAGCTGTGGTGCAGGTCACAGATGTGGCTCAGAACTGACGTTACTGTGGGGTAGGCCAGCAGCTGCAGCTCTGATTCAACCTATAGCTTGGGAACTTCCACATGCTGTACATGTGGCCCTAAAACACATAAGGAAGGAAGAAAAGGAGGAAGGAGGGAGGGAGGGAGGAAGGAGGAAGGAAGGAAGGAAAATGATTATCTGAACAGACATAGCAATAGCATTTGACAAAATGTAATACTTATTTCACGATTTAAAAAAAACACACTCAATTAAATATGAAAAGGAGGGAACTTCCTCAACCTGATAAAGATATCTATGAAAATCCACAACTAATATCATACTTAACAGTGAATGTTGTTCCTACTCTTGGAAACCAGACAGAAATGTCTGCTCTCATCCCTGCTATTCAACATTGTACTGGAGGTTCTAGCCATAGCAATTATGCAGGAAAAAAAGAAAAGTATCCAGATTGGAAAGAAAAAAGTAAAACTATCTCTACTCTCAGATGACATATCTTACATACTAGGGAACTAGGAAGGCAGAAGGTTAAATGCATCATGTGCATGAACACTGGAGGCTACACTCAGGGTTGTAACAAAGCCTATAATGAAGAGGGAAAGGGAGCCAAGAGTAAGATTTTTGAGATAGGGACAGGGACCATTAAGGAAGAGCTGGTACAGCCAAATGCCCTAAGTGTCAAAGGAAAGAGGCTTAAGAATATTTCATTTA
Source organism: Phacochoerus africanus (assembly GCF_016906955.1). NCBI lineage: Eukaryota > Metazoa > Chordata > Mammalia > Artiodactyla > Suidae > Phacochoerus > Phacochoerus africanus. The sequence continues at coordinate 86,444,910 of NC_062558.1, read as the reverse complement.
GAAGTGACGATGAGAAGTGAAGAAAAAGACTTCACCTCTAAACAGTAAAGCACTGGAGTCACTGGAAAATAAGAATCTTTTATGTAAGAATGCTACTGAAGAATTAGTACGTTTAGGAAAAAGTTACAAGCAGGAGAATGTAGGTGAAGAGATCCAGGATGTGGGTTTGTTAAGACGTGAGAAAATCTGACATGGCTTAGTGGAAAAGGGAAGGTCTGGGGAGAAAAGAGTGAAAGCTTGGGTCAGGTGAAAAGAAAAAGCACTACTGACAAAAATATAGATAAAGTAGATCAGTGGTTCTGAACCACCAGTCCTCTGAGTTGTAGATAAGACATAATCTTATAATAAAGATGAGAATTGAAGGACAGAAGGAAAGGGAACCAGCAACACTCAAGAAGTCAAAGAAAGAGATGAGGAACTTTTATACATATAATATTAAAAGGCCCTGGGGTTAGTATATCCAAATCTTTTAAAAATTAAGGAACTGAAAGAAAATAATTGTTTTATGGTTTGCTGGAGTAAGGCTTATCTTGGATGAGGTTCCTCTCTCTACCACCCATCCCCATAATGGGCTCTGAGAAATCTAGCAAGTCCCAATCTTGCACAGCCACCCAAGAGCCTGAGGGGATTAATAAACTGGTTAACCTATAATTAGTCATAACAAACCATTGTGTGTCAGTCCACTTGCTGGGGAGTTCTATGCTAAATCAGTCAGATTAGCAACCCCCAAGAATGTTGTACATTTCTCTCTTCACAATGAAAATAACAAGTGTGGATGATCAACAAATCACTAGTCCCTCAAAATACACTGTGTAGAAGGAATCTGTGGTCATTTGTTTTGGGAAATAGCAAGTATTTTATCTTCTGCCAATTTTTGCCACATCGCAGGACTATAACTGTATATTAAAGGCACTGTGGAATTTATTATTTTTAAAAATTGTTAACTTCATTTAATTTGTTCTTATACTCATCTGATCAGTCTCTCTTTTCTCCAACTATTGACACCCAGGAATATAGTTTTTGGAAAATGTTGCTTAACTTTCTAACAGATAACTAATCTGTCCATTTTGGACATTCTGATTAATAGTCTCTCAAAGCTGAAATCTGCCACACTTTATCTTAAAATGCATAGATATTTTTGCTATCTGGTGTCAGAGATAGCATTTATTCATACGTCTAAAGGATTGGTAGGACTGTTTCAAACATGGTTTTTACATGCTATTTTTTTCCATCGAGTACTCACCCTTCTACAGAAACTGATCCTCTGCAATTGCTAGAGTCATACTTATCAGTTCAATAGTAACTTCCTTTATACACTATTATCCTAGACAAAATATGTATGCTCCTAGAGTCCTGTATACATCACTTTATTTAGGCATCTATTATCATTGCACTGTACTGAAAGTGCATTATAACTATCTATATACCAGTCTCTCCCATAGACTCAAACCCTGGCAGCAGGAAGTATTTACTACCCATCTTTGTAGGGGATGCCAGAGGCATAAGAATCTACTCACCTAATAACTGCAATGGTTCCAACTGAGCACAATTCTTTTTATCTTTCTCAAAACAATGCTCCAAAAAAAGCATTACCAATCTATAGCTTTTACCTCTCACACCACCTCTAAATTCATTCTAGCTTGAGAATTTAGCACAGAGCTCAACATACAGGTTCTCGATGAATACTTGTTAAATGGTTGAATAAATTATATTTTATAAGCAAAGGTTCATAATTTAGTGAAACTTCTAAATTTTCATAAGTTTCTTAAATTTACCTTCTCACAAACCAACCATTAAAGATAAGAAAAACATCATCATTATGAGCAAGGAAGACTATCTTTACATTACATTGTTGCCTGATAATACCAACTGTCTGATGCCCATTCCTTATCAAAAGCCCATGGGTGAGAAACAGCCACAATGCCTGGAAGGATATGCACTCCATACATTCTTCCAGATCTAAATTTTATCCTTGCATTAAATTACCAACAGAAGGATCTTTAGTTAGACCTCATTGTTTCATGATCCACTGTAGAACTGCCTTTTCTCACCTGTACTAGAGTTCCTTTTAACATGGATTGCAGAATGTAAGGAACAGACTTAAAGAATTAATCGTTATTTCTACTTTGGGAAGCTGTGTGAGATCTGTCCATTATATAGCAAGGTATTCTCCTTATAGGAACTCATGCAAGGCAATTCTTTCATATTTCTATCTCATAAAAGCAAATCGATTAAAGGAGAAACATATCCTTTATCTTCTGTACATTTTAAATTTTGTAACAGATTATGCTTTGTTCTTCGCTTTTGCTGCAAGGAATCTTAGAGCCAATTCTTTTTCTCTTACTTCAGAAACTATAAGGTACCTTTAGTTCCCCCCCACACACTGCCATTATTTATTTATGTGAATTTATTTATTTATTTATTTATTTTTCATTAGGGCCGCACCTGCGGCATATGGAAGTCCCCAGGCTAGGGGCTGAATCAGAGCTACGGCTGCCAGCCTACAGCACATTCACAGCAATGCAGGATCTGAGCCAAGTCTGCGACCTACACCACAGCTCATGGCAATGCCAGATCCTTAACCCACTGAGCAAGGCCAGGGATTTACCCACATGCTCATGGGTGCTAAACAGATTCATTACTGCTGAGCCACAACGTGAACTCCCTTCTTTATCCCAATTTTATTATTTGTATTGTAAATGTGCTCCAAATGATTTTAAACCCTAGGAGAATGAGATGAGAGAGGAAAAAGGAAAAAAATAAAAATAACAACTTCCATTTGGGTGCCTACAGTAAGCCAAACACTGCTCCAGGCACTTTTATCCCTCATCCTTGAACACTGAGAGAAAGGTACTACTATGTTTTACAGATAGTAAACTGAAGTAGAGAGGGGTTAAAAATTTATCTAAGCTCAAAAAGCTAAGTTGTGCCAGAACAGGGTTTGATCCCAGGTTTGAATGACTACATAGCCACATTATACATAAGGTCTGATCAAATGAAAGATGATGCTATGCTTCAAAAAGAAAAAAGAATTCTAGTGCAGGACTTGAGGAATTTCAAAATTTCAATTTTTTGTATAAGTAAAAATAGATAAATCCAATTTTACAGATTGATATTGGCACCAATTTTACAAATTAATATTTTAAATATAATAAACTTTAACAAAGTCAACATCTGATCATTCCCAAATGAGAACTAGAATGTCACACCAAAATTTAAAATCCAAACAAGCAGACAGAAATATTTTTGTTCAGGACAAAGCTAATGAAAAAAAGATTTGAGCCAAAAGAAAAGAATTAGACATATCATTCCAATTAGTACCACATATAACTTGAATAATTTTCTGGTGCCTCTAAAAACAAGACCAAAAACAACAGTTTTTGAGGGGTCAGGGGGAATAAGATTCAAAACTAATCAGAAGAAAGAAAATATAATTTAAATTAGTCTCACCTGCTCAAGTCACTTTTTCCATGGTGATGATAGTGGTCAGGATGGCTGAGGTGGTAATGTTCCTGTCCACTCCACCTCTGGGGTGGCCTTTTCCAAAATCCTTCCTGAGACTGCCGAACATTTCTGTCTGATCGGTCAAAGCGGTTCATATTGTCACACTCCACTACACAAAATCAAAAGCAAAACACTATTAAACATGTACGCACACTCTATAAAAGTTAACTACTTATAACTTGATAATTAAATGCTGCTGAAAATATATAAGTAGTATTCTAAAAATACCAGCCATTTATGTTAGCTAACCACAAAAACAAGATCTCCAGAAGAAAAATAAATAGTTCTTTTGGTGAAAATTAAACTTTATATTATTCAAGCTGAAGTAAATTTTAGAACTTTCGTATCAGTCACTGAAGTAACAACAGCCCCACTGTTTGAAAACAAGCAAGTGATCCCTGAAATCAACATTATACATTTTAAACACCAGTAATCAGTTTTAAGAGGTTTTCATCATTATCAGTAGTTGGTTCTGACTTTAGAATGAAAATGACAAGAAAAAGTAGAAGATTTTAAGTTCTATAGAGAACTCATTCTTAAAAATGAACGCCACAATCAACTTTTACTGATTTCAAGAAGTACAAATTAGCTTTTCATCACAAACAAATCATATTTTTTAAATTAAGCTCACAGTTTTAGAAAATAAAACGTTCTAATCTGCCGATAGTAGAGCTTGTTCAAAAAGTCTAAAATACCACTGAAAACAAAGCCAGTACTTTGCAGCAACAAACAGTACACTCCCTGGAATCCAAATGCCACAAAAACATGAAAAGAATCTCTTTGAAACACCCCAAGCTTCTCCTTCACTTACCCAAACACTTTTTCCTCACATATCTGAGCACTCACTAAGAGAGTTACTTTGTACAAGGGAGACATTGTGTCCCCTGCTGCCTACTCAGACATAGTTGCATACAAGGCACTGAGACAAACAGGCCTTCCTTCCTGCTCAACTCCCAGCCCTCCCTGTGGGAAGCAAGCCCAGTTTACCCTGTGACTCCATCTTCGCTCAGGGCTTACATAGCTACTGAGTTAGGACTGTTACTAAAAATACAGCTGAACACTAACCCAAGCCAGGAACAGGAGAGGTTTCTCTAGTCTAAGAATTATTACATGAGAAAGTTCAAATCCTGCATGTTCAGAATTCCTTGTGATTAGGAAAGCTTTAGAAATCAATGTAATCCTGCCCAATTAAAAAAAATTATTTAAATGATTATCTTCACTTAACTTAAACCTGAATTTGATATATGCAAAGTGTTTAATAACAGTATACCAGATAAAAACAAACCTCCCCACTCCAAAAAAAAAAGTTGATGTAGTTAAAGTATAGATATTCAATACTCACATACTATTTAAATAAGGTTTTAAAGGACATTAAAATTTTATTTACTAGAAAATTTCCATTAGAGGAATCAATTTCAGAAAAAAATACATTTTATAGTTTAAAAAAAAGTTTTTAAAGAAAAAATTTTTGTTGTTTTTGGCCACGCCTGCAGCACGCAGAAGTTCCTGGGCCAGGGATCAAAACTGCACCACAGCAGTGACAACATTGGATTCTTAACCTGCTAGGCCACCAAAGAACTCTCAGAAAAAAATTTTAGAGAAGCCTTATGCTTGTGAAATAACATTAGTAGTGGTTTCTTGGAAAACATTAAGGATTCTCTGACAGAACAAAAGAAATACAGAAAATAAAATGGAAAGCCAAAACAATGACAAGATGGAGTTAATTTAAAATCAGTGTCCAGAGCAATGAAGGAACAGGGCAAATAAGACTAAGAAAGGAAAAAAAAATCCTTCTAAAATGTGTAATACCATAGAGAAGGATGGGGCTAACCTAAAGCCATTCCAGTTCAAAGAAAAATTCAACCCAATATGCTATCTACACACCAGATTTGACCTTAGCCATAAGTTTAGGGATAGAAAATACAGGCCTTCTAAAGTGATTTCTAGCTCCAAGAGTAAAAGGCAGCATATTTCAGTAGTTCTTTTAATATGAGTAGGAAACAATAACATCAGGACTCCTACCGTTTAGAGAGGGAAAGAAAATGTAATACGGCTAACTGAAAGGTATGGGATATGGAGATGCCTATGTCTAACACTATCCATTTCTTCTGATCTGATAAGGAATGAAATATGATGCCAAAAGTAACCTATATTCTTTCTCTGATAACTTAAAGTCCTAAGATGATAATGGATAACACAGGTAGTATTTAAATCTGTAACTAATAATGGCTATGAATATAGCAGGAGGAAATTACACATCATAGAGTCTGGAAAGAATGTGCTTTGCACAAAATTTTATAATCTGAGCAGGAAAACTTTTAAATAAAATTTGGCTTGAAAGAAGAAAAGCTCCTGTTTCAAAAAAGTCATGAACTTGTTATTACTAAACACAATTAGCACTGAAAAGGGAATATACATTTCCAGAAGAAAATACAATAATCAGAAAGTGGTCAAGAGCAATAATATTGATTTCATATGACTATATCTCAATAAAATGTTTAGCAAAAATGTGACCTTAAGAAATATACATGAAATAAATGCAATTTAACAGGCACTATAACTTGGTGGGGTAGAATTCAGAAAATAATTAGAAAGACATCTTTTTCAACAGAGAAAAGTTTAAAACAACAAGGAAAGAGCACATCTAAGAAAATATACACTATGAAAATTCCCTAAACCTGAGGATGACACTATAAATGTACCAAATGCTAGGCAGTGAGTACCAAATCTATAGACAGTGAGTGACCATGAGAAGTTTCTGAGCAAGAGAATAAAGCAATACAACTAAGCCTTTGGTATAACAAAATGGTTCATCGAAGAGACACTTTAGAATAAAAAAGGAGTAAATCTCAAATACCCATTGGTCTCCTAAAAGAAATTCAGATTCCAAAATTGTTTCCTTAAGAGATTCTGTGACCAAGGTAAAAGGAAAATATAAAAGAAATCGCTCTCTCTTTTTAAATCCTCCCAAATCTCAATTCAAATCTAAAGTCCTTTCTTTACTCCTCTTCCCTCATTCTTTTTGATTTCCCTCTGCCTCATCTCTCCCTTTGACCTCTTTCCCTACTCCTCAAGCTGACCATGAACTTCAAAAGCTCTGTAACTCTTAAAGTTAACCTTCCTTCGGAGGAGAGAAAAATGCCTTAAGGTCAATTGCTTAGATCTGGTCTCATTCTGACCTGACAGCCAGGGCTACAAACTTTCTAAGGTCTACCCAAGAATGGGAGAAATTTAACTTCTTTAATAGTTTTTGGAACTGATATTCCAGGGCCCCCAGGTCTATACCCATTAGGTCACACATTAGAGGGAATGTGAGGTGTAATGGGAAAAGCACAGTGTGAAAAACCTAAAGTTGACTCAAGAACCCATGACTGACTGTGGAAGAGGGAAGTTTTTCTCAATTCTCTTAGGGTCTGAAAATAGAACTGACATGATAGATTAACAGGAGAAAAACACACAAATTTATTTAATATGTGACATGGGGAACCTTCAGGAGGAAATGAAGAAACAGTTAGACCTTTGGTTGTTTTTTGTTTTTTTTTGGTGGGGGGGCATCATTGTTGTTTTGTTTTGTTTTGTTTTTGTCTTTTTGCTATTTCTTTGGGCCGCTCCCGCGGCATATGGAGGTTCCCAGGCTAGGGGTCGAATCGGAGCTGTAGCCACCGGCCTACGCCAGAGCCACAGCAACGCGGGATCCGAGCCGCGTCTGCAACCTACACCACAGCTCACGGCAACGCCTGATCGTTAACCCACTGAGCAGGGGCAGGGACAGAACCCGCAACCTCATGGTTCCTAGTCGGATTCATTAACCACTGCGCCACGACGGGAACTCCTGTTGTTTTTTTAATTTTATAGCTGTACCCACAGCATATCGAAGTTCCCAGGCTAGAGACTGAATCCAAGCCACAACTGCAGTAAGTAACGCTGGATCTTTAACCCACTGCACCAGGCAGGGGATCGAACCCACACCTCCACAGTGACCCAAGCTGCTGCAGTAGGATTCTTAACCCACTGTGCCACAGCAGGAACTCCGCAGAACTGTGTGTTTTTATGCAGAGAATAAAACAAGGGAGAATATGACAGGTTAAGGAGTATGAGATAAGTGTGGTAAACTGAGGGAAAGTTAGGATCTTCTTGGTCTCATTTGTCTTCAGAGATAAGGATGCTCCTTTTCTCTAGGTAGGATAAAGTGGGTGATTAATCAGTGTTCTGAGGGGGAATCAAGCACCAATTTGGTGATGTTCTTATGTGAGGAAACCCTCTCACATGAGGGTTTTATGACCCATTTCAAAGAAGATGGATGAGAGGGTGAGGAAGTTACAGTGACTTTTCTGCTTCTGTCATTTTTTTCATACTCATTCAACTTAAAATATTTAATATGTAAAAGTGCCATATTTTGGGGTATTGTGTCCTGAACTCCATTAATTGCAGGGGAAATCAGAAGAAGTTAGAAAAGGACTTTTTCCAGAGGCTGTCAGTAAAGTCTCTTCTGTGAACACACACTGGGCTCTGATTCAGTTCTGTTAAGCAAAGAAAGAATAAATCCACTATAGATTTCAAGGATAGACTAACGCCATTAGACAGCAGGAATTGATTCTGAAAGAGATATGACCCCATCTCTCTCCTCACTTTCTGTGAAAGATTTTAAGGCAGAAATAGGGTAAATGGCCTCATTGTCAGACTTCCAATGCTTGGAAAGAGCCTTAGAAAGAAGCAGAATAAGACTCAGAATAAAATGATGTCCTTCACATGTAACAATTAAATGTCTCCACATGGAAAATTAAACACTGGAGGAGGAACCTTTTTTTTTTTGGTCTTTTTAGGGCTACTTCCTCGGCACATGGACGTTCCAAGGCTAGGGGCTGAATCGGAACTGTAGCTGCCAGTCTGCGCCACAGCTACAACAACGCCAGATCCGAACTGTGTCTGCAACCTACACCATAGCTCACAGCAACATCAGATCCTTAACCCACTGAGCGAGGCCAGGGATCAAACCTGCATCCTCATTGGGTTCATTAGCTGCTGAGCCATGGTGGGAACTCCTGGAGGAGGAACCACTTAATATACTTTTAGATATTATAAACAGCAGGCATTGAAAAAACACAAGTGTCTTGTACTGCCTAAGAAATAAAAGGGAAAAAAATAAAGTAGGTGATTAATCAAAGTGTTCTGAGGGGGAAATCAAGCACCCAATTTCTGGTTTTACCCTTAAACTCAAAAGTAAACTGTTCTAAACATTAAAAAACAACCTTGCAAATACATTATTTATATAGGCACTAAAATATCATCTTTATAAACTCTCCAACTATTCTATCACCTCCCCCTCAGTGTCACCTAACCACCCAGTAGAGATATCTCCAATAACTCAGACAGTTCCCAAATCCTAGCCCGTAACTGTCCCAGAAACATTTGACCAACACACATTCTTTCCTTGTCTGTTCTTCCACATATACAACCTTAATAGGTAATGACTGACTACACATGTGCAACTGCCAGATAAATATTCTCCTCATGGCCTTTCTTGAAATCCCAGAAGATTCCCCTATTCCTGATGAAGCCACAGCAAACTCGAATCCAAATCAAATCCAAAGAGAAGATCTCAACAAGGTGTCGGTTTTCCTGCCAACAAAAATTCCACAGATATTGGCAGAAGTAGTGGGGCTAAACCCATCAAAACCAAGAGTGACCCATCCAAAACTCTACCCAAATTTGCATAATAGCCTCAAAAACTGGAAACTAAAACCAACAGTCAAAGTATACTAGAAGACTCCTTAAACCTTGTACCAGTCCCTGTAACATTCCTATCCTCCCAATAAAAAAAACTCAGCAGCAGTGGGTATAGTCTTCAGGACCACAGACCTATGAAGAAGTCATTCCCTACTTTCCAGCAGTACCCAATCTAAATACTATTTAATCTTTGGCATTTCTGAAGGCTACATATTTTAGATTAAGGTTCCACTTCCTTCAGTGTTCAATTAGCTCAAAAAATAGTCAATACCTGTTTGCCTCCTAGGAAAACTATAACCTATGAGAGATGTTATGCCTCAAGAGTTCCCTCCTATTTTACACAAGTCTCCAACCAAGACCTCCAAACTTTAAATTTCCTTTCAATTCTACTTTTACCAAATATTTGGATAACTTTTTGTTGTGCTCTAAAGATGAGGCAGGCTCTAAGACCAATTCCATCTCTCTACTTCTTGTTTTAGCTCAGAAAGACATAAGGTTTCCAAAGAGAAATTTGTCATAGTTCTGTCAGAGTAAAATGCATTATTTAGGATGTAATTTATTCCACAGAAATAAACTCTCATTCTTCACTACCGGCCCTTAAAACTTCACATTAAATCTCCTGGATCATCCAGTCTCAATATTTTTCCCCTATAATCATTAATGGTTTATGTCTTTCCTCTGTGTTCTACAGTGTTTTTCCACTTGATTTTCCAGGCCACTAATTCAGTTTTCAACAGCAGCTACACTTTCTGTCATCAATTGAACTGTTCTGTTGGGAAATCTTTTTCTACGATAAGCTCCAGAAAGCACTGCGCTGCAAGTGAATCTAGGTGCTCTCATTACTATCTCTTTGAGCCACTCTAATCCTGGGAGTTCTGCTGTTTTCCCTGTTCTTCTTCCTGGATATTGGCTGTGATTTTTCCTTCTCATTTGACTAGAATTCAGCACTGATTGCTAAAATATCCCAAGTGACAGCAGAACCACAGAAGGGGCAGCAGTCTCTACTCTGTGGTAGAGTAGAGACTGCTCCAAGTTCTACACGCTAACCTTCAATAGAATTATAAAGCCAATGTCCTCTGCCACAGAGCTTCTCGCAGTGAACAGAGTATACTTTCCGGGCCCACTGGTGTTAGGCCTGGCCACGTAACTTGCTTTGGCCAATAGAATGTGGGTAGAAGCAAGTGTACTGGTTCTAAGTGAAGACTTGAAGAAATATTATATGTATATATCTGTTTTCCTTCTGCCATCTGCCATGAGCACCACCTGCTCTAAGGAGTCCTGGTTTCAAAATGAAGAAAGGAGTAGACTTGGTCCCACAGACTGAGCTGAACTAGCTAATCCAAAGATCTGTAAATGAGGAAAATAAATGTTTATTTTGTAAGCCACTGAGATTCTAAGAGAGCAGAGTAAAAGAAAAAACAAACAAACAAAAAAAAACCTATTAGGTATGATAAATATGAGAGGCAAGCTGGCTCCTAGTACCTCAATGAAGCATTAGAACAACCAAACAGCCTCTCTGAAATATGCTTGCATTTTTCTAGCATTATGTACAAAAGGCACTTCACCACTCTTTTTAGCTCATCCTTGGCCCCTGGAAGGCCTGAAAAACCTGGAGAATGTTGACAGGGAATGTGCAGCTCTCTGAGATTCTTCTTCCCAGGAGGATCCTCTTCATTTCAACCCTTGCCCCAGGAGCTCCCTAGATCTCTGGTTCTTGATCAGTCTTCTTTTTTTTTCTTTTTTTTAGGGCCATACCCGTGGCATATGGAAGTTCCCAGACTAGGAGTCGAATTGGAGCTACAGCTGCCAGCCTACACCACATTCACAGCAACACAGAATCCAAGCCTCACCTGCAACCTATACCACAGCTCACGGCAATGCTGGATCCTTAACCCAGTGAGCAAGTCCAGGGATTGAACCTGCATCCTCATGGATACTAGTTGGATTCATTTCCGCTGCACCATAACAGGAACTCCTTGACCATCTTTAAGATGGAAAATCCAGAGTTCCCATCGTGGCACAGTGGAAACGAATCCAACTAGGAACCATGAGGTTGCGGCTTCAATCCCTGGCCTTGCTCAGTAGGTTGAGGATCTGGTGTTGCTGTGGCTGTGGTGTAGGCCAGCAGCTACAGCTCTGATTGGACCCCTAGCCTGGGAACCTCCATATGCTGCGGGTGCAGCCCTAAAAGATACCCCCCCCCCAAAAAAAAAGGATAGAAAATCCTACAAATGCTGTGGCAGTGGGGGTAAGAGCACCTAGGCCTCTCTTGCACATGGATTATCTAAAGTCCCACTCCCAGTAGTTTTGGGGATCCAGAGAGGAAGACAGATCGCATTTAGGAGAAAGATGGATAGAACAATTCATTCAAGTCACCATTTTCCCAGATTTTTCTTAAAAAATATTTATTAACAATGATTTTTACTGCTTTTCATGAGTCAAATGATATCTCTGTTTCTCTAAATGTATTTTTTCTTAAAATTGATATGAGACAAAGGGAGGAAAAATTGGATATATACATAGGGAAAAAAAGGACAAATCCTATGTACCACCTGCTTTATGGTATAGGGATAAAATAGTACTGGATCATACAGAATTATATCAAAGATCTACAAAATAAAATTTTAAATTTTTATGTTATTCTTTTGTAATGGTTTTTATTTTTTCCATTATAGCTGGTTTACAGTGTTCTATCAATTTTCTACTGTACAGCAAGGTGACCCAGTCACACATACATGTATACATTCTTTTTTCTCACATTACCATGCTCCATCACAAGCGACTAGATAAAGTTCCCAGTGCTATACAGCAGGATCTCATTGCTCATCCATTCCAAAGGTGATAGTTTGCATCTATTAACCCCAGATTCCCAGTCATCCCACTCCCTCCCCCAAGGTTTTAAACTTTTAAATAAGTTTGCAAATGAACCTATCTAATATCACTTAAGATTTGTTCTCAGTCTACCTCCACAGAGATTAGGAAGTCTGTAATTAACAAGTATTAAATCAGCTGTAGTCAAGTAGCTCAAATATATACTTCCAGAGGTTCAATATTGTCCCTACTTACCATTCTCAAGAGGTGCATCCTCAGGCAGATCCACATCAAGCATAAGGTCATCATCTTCAAGGTCACATGATTCAAGATTATTCAGAATATCCTATGGAAAAAAGCAGAAAAAATGTTATAACCTACCTCAGTGTAATCACCAGTTTTGAACATACTGTATGAGAATCTGATTATACTCAATGTTTGTGTGGTTAAGAACAGATTTTTTTTTTCTTTTTCAGCTTCACTCATATGGAACTTCAAGGCATATGGAAGTTCCCGGGCCAGGTATCAAATCCAAGCCAGAGCTGCAACCTAAGCCACAGCCACAGCAATATGCTGGGCCAGGGATTGAACCAGCACCTCCACAGAAACAAGCCAGATCGTTAACCCATTGAGCCACAACAGGAATTCACAAGAATAGATTTTAAAGATAATTTTTTTTAATGAAAAAATATTCAACTGGTTTACTTGGTTAAGCTATTTTTGTAAAATCCTTTTCCTAGTCCTCTTCTCCACCAATAGATTTTTTATTTTTAAAAACTTACACAGAAGTTCCCATCATGGTGCAGCAGAAACGAATCCGACTAGGAACCATAAGGTTACAGGTTTGATCCCTGGCCCTGCTCAGTGGGTTAAGGATCTGGCGTTGCCGTGATCTGTGATGTAGGTCGGATCTGGTGTTGCTGTGGCTGTGGCTGTGGCTGTGGCTGGCAGCTGTAGCTCCGATTAGACTTCTAGCCTGGGAGTCTCCATATGCCACAGGTATGGCCCTAAAAAAAAAAAAAACAAAAACTTACGCAGTATTCACAAACTTCAAGATATTATTCTAAATTACTTTATAGGAGTTCCCGTCGTGGCGCAGTGGTTAACGAATCCGACTAGGAACCATGAGGTTGCGGGTTCGGTCCCTGCCCTTGCTCAGTGGGTTAACGATCAGGTGTTGCCGTGAGCTGTGGTGTAGGTTGCAGACGCGGCTCGGATCCCGCGTTGCTGTGGCTCTGGTGTAGGCCGGTGGCTACAGCTCTGATTCAACCCCTAGCCTGGGAACCTCCATATGCCGCGGGAGCGGCCCAAGAAATAGCAACAACAACAACAACAACAACAAAGACAAAATAAATAAATAAATAAATAAATTACTTTATAGATATAGATTTCTTTAGTCTTCACCCTGATTTAGTAACTAATACAATCTCCATGTAACACATGATGAGACTAATACGAGATAACCTAAATCCCTAGCCAAGATAGACTGTGAACACAAGAGGTCTACCATCCTTTTAACAACTTCCCTAACAAACCGAATAATCAAAAATGGTAAACAATCTCAAAATCTATTCATATTTTGTGTGAGAGGTAGTATTTTATTATCTCAAGGAATTAGACTACTTACATAAAATAATGAAATAAGTCTTTAACGATGTGATTATTCCATTTCCTTTCTTGAGCCAAACACACCTACTACTACCTTCAGCACCACTATTTCCCTGGTTTACCTTAATTTGTTCTTTTTCTATAATAGGACTAGACTAGTCAAACTGGCTAAAAACATCCCCTCCTGGGTTCTATTGGCAATCTTGTTAGCTATCATCTATCCTCAGAAAAGTAGTGTTTTGCTTGCAAAGACTTACTCTTAAGTCTAAATAACTAAATAAACAAAAACTAAGTTTAAGGTAATGAACTCAGTTTGGCCTATAGCCCACTAGTGAATCCCTCCAATTGAAGAACCGATCCAGTACTGCAAGACCCTGCCTTAGTATCTATAACTAAAAAAGATGATAATCTGCAAATCTTGAAATTATGTGGAGATTATGGACTTGAAAAACTCTTACAGAAGGAGAATATCTACTTTATCACAGATAATATGAATAAAATTAGAATTGTTCCCTATATTGGATATTCCATAAATATCCTCCCAATTTTGTGTTGTTGGGCCTTCCTTCTAGGATCCAGTAAAAACTAAGTGTACTTGGAATAATTGCTATTATTTAAAACAAAAACTGCATTATTATTTAACCTTAGAATAAGAAAAAGATATTTTACAGAACCTCTTTTCATCATGAAATATTTGTTGTCCTTAATACAGTCTTCCTAAAAAAAAAAAAATCAAGGAAAAAATAAATATGAAAAAAAAAAAAACTGGCCCTGCTGTATAGCACAGGGAACTCTACCCAATATTTTGTGATAATCTATATGGGAAAAGACTCTGAAAAAGAATGGATATGTGTATATATGTACAAATGAACCACTGTTGCACATGAGAAATTATCACAATATTGCAAATCAACTATATTTCAATTAAACTTAAAAAAAAAAAAACTGGCAAAAGCCATAATGGATAATTCAAAAAAAAAGTATAAAATAAATTGCCAATAAATATGATGTAGAAAGAATGCTAATACACCAATGTGACTTTTCGTGATTTAGAAGAATCTAGTATTCATCTATATTCCAGATAGGATTAGATTCACAAAGCTTCTGGAGGCAAATTTCTTAAAATTTAGATAAAACATTTTTTAAAAAGGAAAAATTCTCCCTCCTAAGAATGAATCTCTTATAAATAGAAAAATGCAAAAATATATGTATAAGTGTGGTCACTGCAGCATTGTACAGAATGGCAAAAAAGTAGAAATAGGCTAAATGCCCAAAAATAGAAAAGTGGTTAAACAGGAAGCATGATATGGTCCAACAACAGAATATTATGTTGTTCTTAAAGAAAGATAATAGGAGGTCCCATCATGGCGCGGCAGAAACAAATCCGACTAGGAACCATGAGGTTATAGGTTCAATCCCTGGCCTTGTTCAATAGGTTAGGGATCCAGCGTTGCCGTGAGCTGTGGAATAGGCTGCAGACAAGGCAGCAATAGAACCTTTGCTTTTCTAAGTCTAAAGTGGGGCTTGCTGAAATGCACCAGTTAGCAAAAGGAACATTGCCCCCACTGACAAAAAGGTGTTCAATGTTTAATAACTAACTAAACTCTACATTTGTTTTGTGTGGCTTTCTGTAGGTTTCATATTATAATGAAAGGCTTAAAAACATAGTCTTAGAAAATGGGAATGAGCTTGTTCTAATGAATGCTAAAGTGGTCAAAAAACTGTATCACTTTTGAGAAGTTACTAAGAAAGCTCAGTGGAAAAGGAAATGACCAAAGTTAGCAAAGTTACAGGAAGAGAAAAACATTCATGTTCATGCTTCAAGTTAACACTCACCAATAAATAATTATACATGATGTTACGGAAATTTATGGAAAGACGTTCTGGAAAATGGTAGGGGTGGGGAGAAAGCAATCATATATATAAAATATGATTCCACCTTTAATGCTGAAAAATACATTTAAATATCTGAATAGTGATAAACCAAATAATTATTATTTTCCATGATGTGAGATATATGCTAATTGCTCTTTGTATTTATTTTGATTTTTATACTTTCTTTTTGATTTTGTAATAAAGACATACTGCTTTTATAATAAACAAAACTTCATGCTGAAAAAAGTCTACCTTCCTTGGCAACAGTAAGGAAGTTCAAACCACACAAACCTCGCCTGCATAAGGGAGCCCACCCTAACCACAATGATAACCAGAGCCGCCCGCCCCTCCCCTCTCCACTCAGGCCATCCTGGACCAGTTTGGGTGCCTGCCCTGGTGTTCCCAGAAAGTCTCATTATGTGAGTAATAAATCTTTTCACATTCTCTTGGTGTGGGTGTGGCACCGTCCTTCTTAACACTTGAACAAATTTTGAGGGAGGGGAGTTCATCCTGCCCCTCCATGTGATAACTACAAGACACACTTTCAAACATTCAACACATATAAAAAAACAATATATGCAAGGCATAATTCTGGGCACAGGGTATATCCATATAAAAAGAGTCCCTATCTTTGTTGAGAGTTTAGCTAAACTACTCCACAATATTGGTGCCTTGGCATCCATTTTATGTGACCAAGCAGCCTGCAGAGGCCTTAAACTAAAACTAGCCCCTCCCATGAGTGATGCCTTAGATAACAGCCCCAGAGTCACAAGCAAACAAAAGTTCCTAATATGACTTCTCCAGTAGCCCCTATGAGGATTAGTCTCCCCTGGCTCCCAGGCCTTCCCTTTGAACAACCTAGGGTAAGACCCCCACAGAGCTTACTAAAATCCTGCACTTTTTAGTTTGAATTGGCTCTAGCCTTAGCCTAGGAACCTCAAAGCACTTTTATTATTAGGGTCCATATTTTGGACACACAGGTTCTTGCCACTCTGTCTGCCCTTGTATGACTCCTCAAGGGATGCCATGTATCTCCCACGTGGCCACTCCAGGAGTGCTATGTGCTTCCTCCAAGTCCTGTTAGTAATAAATATCTCTATTTCAATTTCCCTTGTGGTCTTTTATTGAACTGGAATTCACCAGCCAACACACTGGGTCTCACTTAATGAATGCTAATTTAACAATGTCACAACAACCCTCCGAGATTACATGTCTCCTCTCAAAGACATTTTCTTCATGGTATGGTAACTGCCCAAGTGCCATGAGGGTACAGCAGACAGATATATAAGTCTTGGCTAATCAGAGACAACCTATAACAAAGTCAAGTCAAAGACAATCTAAGAAACAAGCAAATTTGAGCTCTAGAACACAGGAGACTATTTTCTGCATTAAACAAGGGCAAGGAAGCAAAAGCATAATCTACTCCAAATGTTGACAAAAACTATTTTTAAAGGCGAAAAGTAAATATTTTAGATTTTAGAGACCTACAGAGAAATCAAGTATATTATGTAGGTACTTATACGAGCATTTAAAGTGTAACCTCTAGAAATGTAAAAAACATTCCCAGGTTGCAGGCTGTGAAAAAGCAAGTGGTTGGTCAAATCTGGATTACAGGACCTACTGCTGACCTACTCTATTCAAATGACTTCCCAGTAACTCATTAACGCTTATTAGGGACTGAATGTTTGTCTGCTGCACCCACCCCCTCCCCTATTCAATGTGAGGGTACTTGGAAGTAAGGATTTTGAGAGGTAACAGGTTTAGACAAGGTCAGGATGGTGGGGACAAGGTGATAGGATTAGCGTCCTTAGAAAAACGAAAGAGGAGTTCCCGTCATGGCGCAGTGGTTAACGAATCCGACTAGGAACCATGAGGTTGCGGGTTCGGTCCCTGCCCTTGCTCAGTGGGTTAACGATCCGGCGTTGCCGTACGCTGTGGTGTAGGTTGCAGACGCGGCTCGGATCCCGCGATGCTGTGGCTCTGGCGTAGGCCGGTGGCTACAGCTCCGATTCGACCCCTAGCCTGGGAACCTCCATATGCCGCGGGAGCGGCCCAAGAAATAGCAACAGCAACAACAACTACAAAAAAAAAAAAAAGACAAAAAAGACAAAAAAAAACAAAAAAAAAGAAAAACGAAAGAGACCAGAGCCAGAGCACATACACTCTCTCTCCACCACCTCCACCACGTGAGGATACTGTTAAAAGAGGGCCGTCTACAAGTCAGGAAGAAGGCTTTCACCAAGAACTGAATTTGCCAACACTGTGATCTAGGACTTCCAGGCTCCAAGACTGTGAGAACCAAATGTCTGCTGCTTAAGCCACTCAGTCTATATGGTATTTTGTTATAGTAGCCGGAATTAAGACAAACGCTTTAAATACAGAGTGTAAAGGGAAGAGACAGAAGTATACCTATACATGAACAACTATTTAAGCCACATTAAGGAGTGTGGGCTCTATTTCAATGAGGGGGTATGACTATTGAGTTTAAAGAAGTGACAAATTGAGATGTGTATTAAAGAAACATGATTCTGGTTGCAGTGAAGACAACGGATTTAAATGGGGGTCAAAAAGTTTTATGGCCATTGCAGAATCCATGTGACATATAACAGCACCTGATATTAACCAGTATCCAGAATAATGAAAGAATAAGCAATTATGAGACATACTGAGGAGTTAGTATCTATAGAACCAAAGTTAACTAAGTAAGAAAGAGCCATGAATGACTCCTTGGTCCCTGGATTTAGAAACAGATGGATGATTCTGATTCACTGAAACAAAGTATTAAAAAAAGATAACCAGACCTGGGAGTTGAAAAAAATTAATACATAATTTTAGAATCTGACAATTTTGACACATCCACTGCATCTTCAAAAAGACATGACCACCAGACAACTGAATATACAGGGGCGTGGAGGTGAGCAAAGAGATTTAAGGTGTGGGAGTCATACAGATGAGAACTGAAAGATACTTAATAATGGGTTTGACAAGAGAGACAGTGCTGAGAGAGAAGAATGGATTCTGATATTTGTCTTAGTTTTTCCCATATTCATCTTTATGGAAGGTCTCTGTTTCTCCAGTATCAATTTTGAGAAGAGTTCTGTCAGAGATTATTTGACCTTTCAATAAGTGTTCAGGCAAAGAGTTAAGAAAAAAATTAAACTATTATAATTTTTCTTCACCAGTTTAGAAATCTATCATCTGCACAGACCAGGAAAATGCATTATTAGAGGAAGAAAGGAAGCCATATAAGCATGGAGATTACTTAACAGGGAAAGAGTTTCTGTTCCATGTTTGTGATGGCAGGCTCTTCCTCTCACTGGCAAGCCTACACTTGTTGGAAGCCAATATCCACACATACCTGTTTTAGTTGGGAAACCATCTAGTACAATTATTAACTGGGAGTATGACAATGAAAACCTAAATGTGTATACTCTCTGGCTTTCAGAGGCTTCTCACAAGCCTCACTGGAATTAAAACCCTGACTGAGCACATACTAGCAGAAGTGCCACAGAACTTCCTTGGCCTCTGAGAATAATCTTCCATTTAAAAAGAGTGAACTATGAGATGGTGGACTAGTGCTTCCTTCAACAATTTTATCTTTCACTAATAAGGTGGCAGAAGCCTAAATGTTTTTTGACAAATGAATGATACCATCACTAATTTAAAATAAGTACCATGCAGTAAAATTAATTTTTCTTTTGGCATACAGTTTCTGAATTTTAAATAACATGTAAATTTTTGTAAACACCAATAATCAGGAAACATAACAACTTCTTCACCCAAAGAAACTTTCTTGTACTATCCAGTTATAATCACACCCTCCTCCCACCCATAACCTCTAGCAGACAATGATCCATTCTCCATCATTACATTTTATCTTCTAAGAATGTGATAGGAACGGAATCATACAGAATATAACTTTCTGAAATTGGCTTATTTTATTCAGCAGCATGCCTAAAAATATCAGTAATACACAACATTACTTTTTTCTGTTGAATAATATTCCACAGCATGGATGTACCAGTTTGTGTATCTATTTACTCACTGAAGGATATTTTGGTTTTTCTAGTTTTTAAACAAAGCTATTATGAACATTCATGTACAGGTTTTTGTATGGATATAAGCTTTCACTTCTCTAAGGTAAATACCCAAGTGAATGAGATTGTTGGATGATACAGTGAGTTTACCTTTAACTTCACAAGGAACTCCTAAACCATTTCCCAGAATTGCTGTAACAATTTGCATTCCAATCATCCAAGGGCCTTTCCCATAAGCCCCTTCCCGGCTTGACTGCAGACTTAAAGCAGACTTTGTCCCTAGTGTGGGACTCTGCTACCTGGTTCCAAAAGGCACAATGGCGACTTTATTCACAAAATATTGTGTCTACTCTAACCTGCCTAGGGTTACCCAAATGACTAACACAAAGTGCTTGTCTTTGTTTTGCCTAACTTGGAAGTCACTCAGGCAGAGAAGCTGTGGGAATTGCTCAAAAACATTTTAAGTCAAACAAACAATCCACAATTACCCTGAGGCAAAAGATTATAGTTGGGATACATAATAGAATACTAAATGACTGAGAAAAAAGACTGAGGAAAGAATTTCTTAGGAAAATTAGGTAACTCAAAAGTGCCATGTATGCTGGGGAATTTAGAAAGCCACAAAAATGCCCACGGCAGAATGGATTCTCAGTAAAGACCAAAGAAAACCCAAACCTTTCAACTCTGGCTAATCTGCAGGCCAGGAAAAAGTAGCAAGGGAAGGCTAAGGTAAAGTTGTAAATGGTCAGGATAAACACAGAAGGACTGCCCCAACACAGAGCCAATATACAAAGACATGAACACTGAGATTTTTGTGGTTTTATTTGTTAATTTTGACTTTAAGTTTCTGTGGGTTTTTTTTTTTTTCTTTTGGTCTTTTTAGGGCCACACCCATGGCATACGGAGGTCCCCAGGCCAGAGGCTGAATAGGAGGTATAGCTGCTGACCTAAACCACAGCCACAGCAATGCCAGATCCAAGCCACATCCGTGACCTACACCTCAGCTCACAGCAATGCCGGATCCTTAACCCACTGAGCAAGGCCAGGGATCAAACCAGCATCTTCATGGACGCTAATCAGATTCATTTCCGCTGAGCCACAACAGGAACCCCTTGACTCTAAGATTTTTTATTGTTCTCTTTTTAATTCTTTGTTCTTTTTCTGCCTCCCTCTCTTCTTTCCCTCCTTCTCTTCCTCTCTTTTATACCCACTCTCCCTCCCTCTCTCTCTTCTTTTCTATTTTCCGTCTAGTATAAAACACTAAAGAAACACAAGCCAAAGTAACAGCCTTCATAGGCCACACATGACTAGAGATTTTGCAAATATAGTTTAGAAAACTCACTAAAAGAACAGATATACCCCACAGAAAGTAACAAAAACAAACCCCAAGGAAGGCAAAGAATATGATTTTTTGAGTTCCCACTGTGGCTCAGCAGGTTAAAAACCCAACATAATGTCCATGAGGATACAGGTTCAATCCTGGCCTTGCTCAGTGGATTAAGGATCTGCTGTTGCCACAAGCTGGAGTGTAGGTCACAGATTTGGTTCAGATCCTTCATTGCTATGGCTGTGGTGTAGGCCAGCAGCTGAAGTTCCAATTCAAACCCTAGCCACAGGTGCAGCCCTAAAAAGACCAAAAAAAAAAAGGAATTTCCATGTTGTGATATTAAAAAATTTGACTAGTTTTCAACAATATATCACAGGACTCAACACCCCAACCATCTAATCACATGTTTATTTTTTCTTGCATGGGCTATCCCCACCCTGAGTCATCTTGTTAGCATAAACTATTAGGGCCCACCACGAACAAAAACACTCCTACCACTTGGAAAATTCCAAAAATGTAGAGGCTCCCACGCAGAAACTGGGAACAAAAACCAGCTAGATTCTTTATTATACAACACAAGACTTCCTTATAAGATATAACAAAACAATAATCAAGACAGAATGTTACTGGCAAAAGAGAAGACATACAGATCAATGAAACAGAAGAGAGAGCTCAAAAGCAGACCCACACAAATATACTCAACTGATACTGAAAAAAGAGCAAAGGCAATTTAATGAAGAAAGGATAGTCTTCTAAACAAATAGTGCTGGAACTCAAATAAAATTTATGCAAAATCAACCCAAACACAGGCATCATACAAAAATTAACTCAAAATGGGTATGGACCAAAAAGTAAAACAAGACTATAAAACTTCTTGAAGTAAACAAAGTGAAAAAACTACTTTGGTGATGATTTTTAAACACCACCACCTATACCATGATCTGTGAAAAAAAAAATTGTTAAGTGGAATTTATTAAAACGTTTGCTCCAAGGAGTTGCCATTGTGGCTCAGCTGGTTAAGAACCCGACTAGTCTCCATGAGGATGCAGGTTCAATCCCTAGTCTCACTCAGTGGTTTAAAGATCTGGCATTGCTGCAAGCTGTGGTGTAGGTCGAAGATGCAGCTCAGATCCTGCATTGCTGTGGCTGCAGCTGCAGCTCCAATTTGATCCCTAGCCCAGGAACCTCCATATGCCCCAGACGCAGCCCTCAAAAGAAAAAACAAAAACAAATAAAACATAACAAAAGTTTGTTCTGTGAAAGATACTTTTATGAGAATGAAAAGACAAGGTACAGACTAGGAAAAAACATCTGTAAAACACATATCTGATAAAAGACATACCCAAAATATAAAAGGAACTCTTAAAAAACTCAACATTAAGAAATTAATTTTAAAATGGTCAAAAGACTTAAACTGACACTTCAACAAAGATATACAGATGACAAGCATATGAAAACATGCTCAACATCATTCACCATGGAGGGAACTTCAAATTTAAAACAATAAGACACGTGTATTAAAACCGACTAAAATCCAAAACACTGACAATACCAATGGCTGGTGAGGATGCAGAGCAACTGGAACTCTCACTCCCTCCCAGTGGGAATACAAAATGCTACAGCTACTCTGTAAAACAATTTGTCAGTTTCTTGCAAGGCTAAACAGTCTTACTACATTACTGAGCAATTGCATTCTTTGGTATTTTCCCCAGTTGAAAACACTTGTTCACAGAAATACCTAAACATGAATATTTATAGCAGCTTTGGTCAAAATGGCCAAAAATGAAGCAACCGACATATCCTTTGATAGTTGAACCAGAGATAAACTGTGGTACATCCATGCAGTGTAGTATTATTCATTAATAAAAGGAAATCAAGTGACAAGCCACAAAAAGTCATGGATGAATCCTAAATGCATACTGCTAAATGAGAGAAGCCAGTATGAAAAAGCTATATGGTGTATGATTTCAATTATACAATATTGTTAAAAATGCAAAATTGGAGTTCCTGCTGTAGTACAGTGTCTCTGCAGCGCCAGGACACAGGTTTAAATCTCAGCACAGTCCAGTGGGTTAAAGGATCTTGCATGGCCAAAAGCTGTGGCATAGGTGCAACAGCAGTTCGGATCTGATCCCTGACCTGGGAACTCCATATGCCACAGGGCAGCCAAAAAAGAAGAAGGAAAAAAAAGGCAAAATTCTAGAGATGGTCTATACATTAGTGTTTTCAAGGGGTTCATTGCGGGGAGAATTAGATGAAATACAGGGGCTATTTTAGGATGGTGAACCTATTTGTGATACTGTAATGGTGAATACAAGACATTAAGTATTTGTCAAAATCCAATGATCTTTATAGCACAAAGAGTAAACCTTAATGCATACAAATAAAAAAAGTTTAAAAAAAAACCTCATTGAAGGAGGTGAGGGGAAGAAAGGACTGTCCTAAGTAATTTTGGAAATAAATGGAGTCTCTAAGACCAAAGGCAGAGGCATTCTGTAATAGTCTAACTGATAAAGGTATTTACTTTGGTGCTCTAAATTAATACTTTTTTTGAAATGACTACTCATTCAGGCTATAACAGCAATTCAACAACTTGTGACTTCATTTAATTAGTAAAAAGCATTTTACTCCTTAGCCTCAGTGTCCTCATCAACCATAACTAGTTTATAATATCTACATGAGCTAACTCACAAAATTTAGTATTTTCTTCATAAATATTACTAATTACTCATATACTCTATGCTAGGTACTATGCTAGGTAAAAGGGACTTGGTAGTGAACAAATTACTTTTTTTTTTTTTTAACAAACATTTAAGTTTACTAACTTTTTCTCTGAAACACAGGCTCTGACCCAAGAAGAGTTTAGAGAGTCCAATAACTCCATTTCGATGGAAAAAAAGAAAAAAATGCTCAGAAAAAATTACTTTGCTCATAGTCCCAATACATAGGAAGTGTGTATAAAGATCTGAAATACAGACACTGATATAACTTTTTTCTTTTTTTTTGTCTTTTCTAGGGCTGCACCTGCAGCATATGGAGGTTCCCAGGCTAGGGGTCTAATCGGAGCTGTAGCCGCGGGTCTAAACCAGAGCCACAGCAATGCGGGATCTGAGCCGTGTCTGCGACCTACACCACAGCTCAGCAATGCCAGATCCTTAACCCACTGAGCCAGGCCAGGGATCAAACCTGCAACCTCATGGTTCCTGGTCGGATTTGTTAACCACTGAGCCACAATGGGGACTCCCTGATATAATATTTGTTATGTCTGTCTTACACTATTCTAAAATCTGATTTGCAAATGTCACATTTTTTTTGTTTGTTTGTTTTTTCTTTAATGGCTGCACCTGCAGCACATGGAAGTTCCCAGGCTAGGGACTGAATCAGAGCTGCAGCTGCAGGCCTACACCACAGCCACAGCAACACCAATCCAAGCCACATCTGTGACCTACGCCAAAGCTTGTGGCAAAGGTGGATCCTTAACCCACTGATCGAGGCCAGAGATCAAACTTGCATCCTCAAGGAGACCACACTGGGTTCCTTAACACACTGAGCCACAACGGGAACTCCTCGTTTGTCTTTCTGATTTGAGATACAAAACTTTCCTTCCTTTCTACTTTCTTAATTCTGTAACTAACTTCATCTGTACTATCCACTTCACAATTTATTAGCAATGCAATTACTCCTCTCAAGTACAACATGATTTTGTAATCCCTCCATGTCACCATACATGCTATTTCTTATGCCTAAAATGCTCACCCTCTCTTTTCCTTGACCAATTGATCAACTTTGTATCCATCTTCAAAATTCAACTCAACTCAGATATCACTTCCTCTTAGCATATCATGCATATGCTAACACAGCATGCATGATATCACTTAAAAACTATATTTATGATTATCTATTTATAAGTTTGCCTGTCATACTAGATTTTGAATTAGGGACAAAAAAAGACTTTTGCATATTCAGTACCTTTGGCACTTAATAATATCTGAAACATAGTAGAAGCTCAATAAACAATTACTGAATCCAACTTCATATTAAATAGATTTAGTCTAGACAAAACAATATGGAGTGAAGAAAAATATGCTTAAAGGGTCGCAACAACTATATATGATAAATTTAAACTTTTTTTTTAATTAATTTATTTATTTTTGGTCTTTTTGCCATTTCTTGGGCCGCTCCCACGGCATATGGAGGTTCCCAGGCTAGGGGTCCAATTGGAGCTGTAGCCACCGGCCTACACCAGAGCCACAGCCACGTGGGATCTGAGCCGTGTCTGCAGCCTACACCACAGCTCACGGCAACGCCGGATCGTTAACCCACTGAGCAAGGCCAGGGATCGAACCCACAACCTCATGGTTAAACTTTTTGTTAAAAATTACATCAACAGGTCAAAAAGAAGCCATGCTAGTAATTAAATGCACATGGGAGATTCGCCAAGTCTGGCCCCAAAAATGTGAAATTAAGAAAAATTTAGTTTCCTCATCTCATTCTGCCCCCTTATCTATAAAACAGTCAACTGAGTTGGATTAGATTCCTTCTATGCCATTAAGTCTTGTATTCTGCATCAGAACATACTGAAAGTATCAATATCAGTTTAAGATTTTCATTTACCTATATTAGGACGGTCTCAACTTTCTGTAAGCTGTCCCTTTAGTTACTTGCAACTTGCTATTATGACACGTGGTACCTTAGAAACTTACTTTGTAAATAGGTTATGTCATAATGTGTACAGAAAATAATGAATAATATTAAACATTATATCTAGTTTGAGTTTCTACTTATTTTGAATTAAATGACATACCATCATGGCACCCACTTCAACAAGCATATAATGAATATTTACTGCCAAAAACCTAAAAGAGTGATAAGAGAGAGTGAAATATCAACTATATTCAAGGCACATAGTAGGAACTGGAGATTAAAAGAAACTAGATAGACTTGTATAAAGTAAGAAAGGACCATGGAGAGCCAGTCAAGGAGTTTAGATTTGACATTATAAGGAATGGGAAAACCAACAGGAAAATAACAACTCGAACTGGCAATTCAGGATGATTCTGAGGATCTGAGAATGAATGAGAGCAATAGTACTAATCATAATGTCTGAAAGTGGGGAGGTGATACCTTTTTCCTCTATGCTCAGTGAATAACAGAATTTCAACAGCTGTACTCTCATTAAACCTGTTTCCAAAACTGCTGGACCCTCTACATCTCAACTCTGCCACCACCTTGGCCCAAGCCACTACCTTCCCTCACTTGCATGATAGCTTCCAGCATACTGTCTACCTCCCTTCTAATTCGATCTTTATATGGAGCATTTTAAAAATATAATTTGAATTGTGTCCCTGTCCAGCTTGAAATCCCTCCAACAGCTTGTCTTTAATTTTTAGGGTAAAGATCCAAACCTGCTAAGCTCCATAAAAGCTCTATACAATAGCCTCTTCTCTCCTGCCACTCCTCCCCATTGTTTCAGTTCTCAGCCCATACTGGCCTTTTCATATTTCCTCAAACATTCCATGATCCCTTCCTACCTCAAGGCATTTCCATATGCCATTTACTAAAAACACCTAACATTCTTCCAATTACATATACCCTTTTTACCTCCTGTATTCCTGGGCCAACTTAGCCTAAACATTGTTTTCTGAAAAAGCCTTAGCTAAAACCACACCAGACCAATTTTCCAATAATACACTTTCACACTTTGTGATTCTCTGTGACATTTTTCCCACTTATCAGTTGAAGCTAATTAGTTAAATATTTCAACTACATGTGCCTCAACAAAATATAAGCCCAAACAGAACCCATAGCTGTCTTGGTCACTGTGTTCTCAATGCTTTGCACATAGTAGTCACTCAAATATGTTAAATGGATTGATGGATACCGTCCACTGGGGGCCAGAGGAAGAACGTATAGCAATGATAACAGAGAAAACTGAGTGCCCAAAAGGTTTCCACAGATTTATATTTGGTTTACAAAGTTAATTTCTGAATCTTTAAAATTATCTGCAGCATTCTAATGTAGGAGTCAGCAAACTTTTCCTTAAAGGCCAGATAGTAAATATTTTTGGTTTGTGTGCAATACAGTCTGTGATGCAACTATGCAATATTACCACAATAGCATGAAAGCGGCCACAGACTGTGAGTAATTTAAACTTTACATGTACAAAAATTTATTTACAAAAATAGGTGGGCAGCTTGAAGGCTGTATCTTGCTGTCCCCTGTTAATACATCCTGAAGAAAAAGGAGACAGAAATTAAAGCCAAAAATTTTTCCTTTACATTTTAAACTCATAAAGAAGCTTTTCTTGAAATACCATACAAACCTCCCCAAACTCTGAACCTGAAATAGGTCAGCATGGAACCTTCCTTTAATGGCCACAAGTATATCCCCTCTCTTAATGTGGATCATGAGTTTCTGCTGAGGTAGCAACGGTCTCTTTCTTCACATGTATTTCTCAGTAACCAGTAGTAACACACATGAAAATTTTAAAATATATGCTGAACAAATAAATGAACCAAAAAGAGGAAATATATAAATGAAATCCTCCACATATTAGCTTTTTTCCCCTTTCTTTTCCCCAATCTACTATAGTTCAGTGCAGAAATGAGTAAGAGGGGAAGCAGATGACTTTTTGTTTTCATTTTCAAAAAGAGATTATTCTCCAATAATTGCATATTAATCATTTTCCAAAAGGCTGACATCTGATAACAAACAGAAAACCAGAGGACAGCAGTAAACAGGTAGAGCAGTGTCCCCCTTATCCAAACAGGATACTTCGCAAGATTCCCTGTGGATGCCTGTAACCACAGATAGTACCAGACAAAACAAACACCGTGTTTTTTTCTGTACATATAGACCTATGATAAAGTTTAATTTATAAATTAGGCACAGTAAGAGATCAATAATAACTAATAACAAAATTAAACAATTATAAAAATATACTGTAGTAAGTTATATGAATGTAGTCTCTCTCTCTTCTTCTTCTCTCTCAAAATATCTTACTGTTCAATTTTAATGCCCTTTTTTTTCTTTTTAGGGAGGCACCCACAGCATGTGGAGGTTCCCAGACTAGGAGTCTAATTGGAGCTGATGCTGCTGGCCTACGCCAGAGCCACAGCAACACGAGATCCAAGCCACATCTGCGACCTACACCACAGCTCACGGCAACACCGGATTCTTAACCCACTGAGCAAGGCCAGGAATCGAACCTATGTTCTCATGGATACTAGTCAGATGCGTTTCCACTGAGCCACAAGGAGAACTCCACCTTTTTCATCTTAACGAAGCACTTACCATGCACTGTGGCCCTAACTTTTGCAGTCTGAGGTACATGACTAGCACAAACTTCTTTTTCCTTTACAATTTCACACATAGAAGATTTAAGATTTGTTCTTACCTAGGTCTTGGCAACCTCAGCATATAATTTTCCTTTCCTTACTATGTCAGGAACTCTTACCATTTCATTGAAGAAAGCAGTCTTTCACTTCTCTTTGGCATATCCAAATTGCCAGTATCACTCCTCTTAGGCTTTGGGGCCATTATTAAATAAAACGAGGGTTATGTAAACCCAAGCACTAGGATACTATAAGAGTCAAAAGTATAGCTATGAAAGTAGCCTCATGGACCACAGACCAAAATTTGGGGCTTTATTCTAAACTGAAACAATACAATTTAAACATAAATAGGAGTTCCTGTCTCGGCTCAGCAGAAACAAATCTGATTGGTACACTGTTCAGATCTGGCACTGCTGTGGCGTAGGCAAGAGGCTACAGTTCCAATTCGACCCCTAACCTCCATATGCCTCATGTGCTGCCCAAAAAAAACAATAAACAGGAGTTCCCGTCATGGCACAGAGGAAAAAAATTTGACTAGGAATGAGGTTGCGAGTTTGATCCCTGGCCTCGCTCAGGGGGTTAAGGATCCGGCATTGCCATGAGCTGTGGTGTAGGTCAGGTCGCAGACGCGGCTCGGATCTGGTGTTGCTGTGGCTCTGGCGTAGGCCATCAGCAACAGCTCCGATTAGACCCCTAGCCAGAAAACTCCGTATGTCATGGGTACAGCCATAAAAGGACAAAAAAAAAAGACCAAAACAAAAAAAAAAGACAAACAAACATAAATAACAAAGAACCTAATATTGATTCAAGATCTAAGGTAAAACCTGAGTGAAGGATGACATAAACATCAGAAAATTAGAAATTCACTAAGTAAATTAAAATTTTTAAATATAATTCATATCACTGGACCTTATCTAGGTTCTTAATTTCACTTCAAACTATGACAGGTTCTACCCTGTGACAGGAAAAAAGATGAATAAGACACAGGCCACTTCTTGCCTTCAAAAGTACCTTCCCTGTAGGTGGGGAGACCAATACAGTGTAGTACACCAGAAGCAAATAAAGTGCTAAAACTAGAAGGAAGCAATATGGTTAGAAGCAGAGAGGAAGTAGTGATTAACTGTAATTCAAAGGACTATCTACCCACACTAAGTCAGAATTTGTGCAAAAAAAAAAAAAAAAAGATGAAAAACAGCAGTCTTCACTATTTAGCAGGAAGAAGAAAAGCAGAAAACCAGGGCATGATTTAAGAGTGCCATGAGGTCCCATCACTGAACAGATAACACTTAGGAGGTAGGAAGAGATAACAGATCTGAATAGAGCCTCAGAGGATGAATAAACTTGATATACAGAGGAAGCATGGGAAGAGAGCATGCTAGGCTAAAGAACAACACAGGGTAAGGCACAGAATGGGTGCACTTAGAGAAATGTAAATTATCCCAAATGGTCTTTGCATGAGATGAAGGTAAGAGAGAAGCAGCATAAGATAAAAGGCCCCTGAACAAAGGGATTTAAAGCGGCATGATTTCACCAGAGTTTAACAAAATAGTAACAGTGGTATGAAAGACTGTTGAATGGGGTGGAAAACAAGCAGAAGGAAGCCAATTTTTTTGCCACCATCATTGGGACAATATATATGAATACACTTTAAAAAGATTAAAGCATTCCCAGTGCCTTCCTTAAAGTAAAATAACCCAAGCTAAATTAAGAACACTGCTGTAAAATTAGAGAGTAACTTACAACTTATTGGGATTTCCTCTAAAATTTAAAATAAGACCAAATATGAAAAAAACAAACCAAATTTGATATTCTGGTATTCCTCTGCTATATTTCTGGGCTACAGGAAATTCCAAAATTCAGTGCTAAAAAACCTAGGGAATTTCTATTCCCACATAAATTACTGCCAAGAATATTATGACATTCATCATAACTTTAAGTCTCAGTAAAGTCTAACAGCATCTGTTACCAAGGTAGAATCCCAAATTCTAGGCAGTTGTTCCTTTAGTAAAAACAGGTAAAGAACTGTGTAATAAAATATGTTAGCATCATAAGGCATAACTACTTAATGATATGTCAAAGGTGTTCAAGAAAGAGTCTGAATCTACATTTTAAAGTGAAAAATACTCTGTTTAAAGAATAAGAAAGTTAAACCTGCCTACTATGTGAAGATAGGTCAAGGCTGGTAAAACAGAAAAATAAAGCTAAACACTTTCAGGGATAACCTGGTTCAACCACATGTTTAGCTTTCTATAAAAATCCTTCCAAAAATAAAAGCACTCCATGTGA
Organism: Phacochoerus africanus; assembly: GCF_016906955.1. Classification (NCBI taxonomy): domain Eukaryota; kingdom Metazoa; phylum Chordata; class Mammalia; order Artiodactyla; family Suidae; genus Phacochoerus; species Phacochoerus africanus. The sequence goes on along the minus strand of NC_062558.1, from coordinate 86,414,401 downwards.
TGACTTAAAATTATCAATCCCTAAATATTTTAGTGTTAGGAACTCAGTCATCATGACATTGTAATTCGACTCTTCTGCAATGAGAATTCTTATACTGGTCACAACATTGAACCAAAGGAGTCTAAGTATGGTTCACTGTTCTAACAGCAGTGGAAAATGTTTTTGCCTCACACTGTGCACATATAATATGGTTCCAACAGTATCTGCTAGCCAAAAACAAACAAACAAAAAAGCTTTATTTCATCTTCAAAAAGTTAAATATCAACTAAAAGTTTACTGATGTTTAAAATGCTCAGTTATCCTGAGTAGACATAAGGCTGAAAATCAAGAATACCAGACTGAGAGTATAACAGTCAGTAAGCTAGTTCCCAAACTATCAATATCAATTTACTCAATTCATCTGAAATTCATCCAAATCTGATATAGGAGTTACTAACTGGTCCACAGCTACTTCAAATTATTACTATTAAAATATAAAACATGATAAATAAAAAAGACACCGCCCTTGCAGTGAGCAAAGATAACTTCAAATCATGACGTGTCAGAGTCCTCAAGACTGCTCCCCTGGTTAAATGGTTTACAAGAAGGACTCACGGGACTCAGCAGTCACAGTCACAGCTAAGATCTGTTCCAGCAGAAGGACACAAAACAAAATAAGAAAAGGAAAAGATACATGGGATGAAGGTGAAGAAACGAAGTATATGTAAGCTTCCAAGAGGCCTCTCCCAATGAGTCACAGTACTTAATTCTTTCAGCAACAAGCTGCGACAACACATGAAAGATGTTGTCTATTACAGATGTTCCTAAGAAATTCTGTGGTTTTTTACTGAGGGCTGGTGACATGGGCATCCTTTGCCTAGTACATACCAAGACTCTAGAGCCCCAGAAGGAAATCACGTGCAGAGCAAAAACCACATGTGCAGCAAAAACCACACTGCCCAAACAGTTCAGTCACAGTGAACCATTCTCATCACTTAGGAAAAGTTTTGTATCACAATAAAGGAACTGTTTACCAGCAAAGGGCTGGCCTTTCTAAGGCTAGGCAATCTCAGGCCTGCTATGTTGTCTTTTTTTGCATAGCACCTCAAGTATATTACAAAAGAATATTAATGAAGGAAATCATTATGCCTCATACCAACTTCATATAAAGTCTTAATTGCAAAAAATAAAAAATAAAAACAAAAAGAAAATGATAAATAGCTAACATTTATTGAGCTCTTGCCATTTCCCTGGTATATTTTATATGTATGACCTTATTTAATGTTCACAGCAATCCCCTGAGGTAATCTAAGATGATACTCAGATCACTCAACAATTATCATAACCATGGCTGCTACAACACTCAGACATGTACTTCTAATATCAGCCCCGGAAGTAGATACCACTCTTACCTCCATTTTTTTTTTACCAAAAAAAAAAAGGAACAGAGAATCCAAAGATTATACAATGAGTACATGACAGAGATGGGATTTTTAGTCTAGCTTGTTCCCCAGCTCTTAATCACTGCACTGTACTGTCTCTCAACATACTAAATACCTTGTGCAGCCCTGGGACAGAAAATTATGTCTTACACACACACACACTAAAAACTATAAATAAAAACACTACTAAGTTTATTTACATAAAAATCTAAAACTATGCATGGTAAAGGCAACAAAAAAAGTTAAAAGCCACTGGCTGAGAGATTATATGTGACATGTTTAAGAAGAATTAAATTCAGACCGCATAAGAAACTTTTTCTTATCAGTAAGAAAAAGATAAACAACTCAGTAGAAAAATCAGTAAAAATAAGTAATTCACATAAAAGGAAATCAAACAGCCAGTAAATACATGAAAAAAACTATAAAATAGTGACGTAAATGCAAATTAAAATGAGTTATCATTGCATATTCAGCTAAAATCTTAAAGTCAGATAATAGCCGAAGATGAGGATCAAGAGAAATCTTCAATCACTGTTGAGACATATAAATCAGTAGAACCATTTTAGGAAGATAATCTGGCAGCATCTAGTAAAGCTGAAGATCCACATATCCTCTGATCTGGTAAAGCTATTCTTAGGATTATAATCTAGAGAAATCCTAACATATATGATCAAAGAGACATGAAGAGAATGTTCATTCTACACTGTGATTATTATTAGAGAGGAATAACTCAAATGTCCATTAGCAAAGGAACAGAGAGAAAAAAGTGGTATATTTACAAAACTTCATGGTGGTACATCAGGTTAAGGATACGGCATTGTCACTGCTATGGCTCAGGTTCTATACCTGGCCCATGAACTTCTGCATGCCACAGGTGCAGCCCCCCTCCAAAAAAGGTATATTTAAATATTATACTGTATTAAAACTAAATAAACTAGACCTATAACAGGAATACATGTATAGCACAAAACAATAAAACTGATTTTTAAAAAAGTTACAGAACACTACGTATCACTTATATAAGTTGTAAAATACACCTAAGAAACAATATGATGTGTTGTTCACAGATACACAAACACATTAAAGGTTAAAATAAAAATGAAGATGGCCTATATAACATGACTTAGAATTCATGTTTTAAGTAAGGCACATTAGAAGAAACTCATTCTTACATTTACACTAGGATGCTAACCAAAGAATTATTTACTAAATAATAAAACCTTCTCTTTATGAGAATCCATTCATATATCAGAAGAAAAAAAGGCTGAAAATCATATTCTAGCTTTCCATGTCATGAATTTTGGAAAAGAAAAAGCAAACTAGGAGTTCCTATTGTGGTGCAGCAGAAACGAATCCTACTAGTATCCATGAGGATGTGGGTTTGATTCCTGTCCTCCATCAGTGGGTTGAGGATCCCATGCTGCCATGAGCTGTGGCGAAGGTCGCAGGCGCGGCTCGGATCTGGCATTGCTGTGGCTGTGGTGTAGGCCAGCAGCTGTAGCTCCGAATGGACCCCTGGCCTGGGAGCCTCCATGTGCCGTGGGTGTGGCCCTAAAAAGAAAAAAAGAAGAAAGAAAAAAAGAAAAGAAATCCAATCTAGGCATTCCCGTTGTGGCTCAGCAGTTAACAAACCAGATTAGTACCTAGTATCCATGAGGACATGGGTTCGATCTCTGGCCTTGCTGAGTGGGTTAAAGGATCCGGTGCTGCCATGAGCTGTGGGGTAGGTTGCAGATGAGGCTAAGATCTGACTTTGCTGTGGCTGGTGTAGGCTGGTGGCTACAGCTCTGATTCGACCTCTAGCTTGGGAACTTACATATACTGTGGGTACAGACCTAAAAAAGGAAAAAAAAAAAAGAAAGAAAGAAAAGCAAAAGACAGATTGCATTTTTTAAAATAATAACCTATTTGCTATATATCAAAAAAATTGACAGTAAAAAGATGGAAAAAAAATATATATATATAACTGGTAAAATATACTAATTCTGAAAAAAAATACTAATTTTGCCTTAAGACAAAAAGTATGAGGGTTAGAGAGGATTGCTAAACAATGACAAAGTCCAATTCACCAAGGAAACAATAGTAAACAGGTGCACATCTAATAAAATTAACTTAAAAAGTATAATAAACAGAAAATTGATAGAATTTTAGAGCCAAAAATGGTAAACCCACCATCATGGTATATCTTTTCTCTTTCTTTCTTTTTTTTTTTTTGCTGTGTATTGAGTGTGTGAAGTTCTTGGGCCCGGAATGGAACCCGAATCACAGCAGTGACCTGAGCTGCTGCAGTGACAACACCGGATCCTTAACATGCTGTGCCACAAAGGAACTCTAGATCTTAACCCACCCTTTTCAACTTTTGCTATCAATTCCCCATCCTTTCTCAGACTCTCTTCCTCTTAAATCTGAAGAGGACACAGAGACACCATTTTCTTCCAAAGCACAGAATGAACACTTCTGTCATTTCTCATCCTATATATAAAAGCCAAATGATCATGGGGGAAATTCATGGATCTTAGAGACTAAAGGTCAACCCAGGTGTGGTACTGAACTCCTCTAGGTTATTACATCATCTAAGATACAAGAACAACGAGGTGTCTGAAAAATGTCAGGTGGGTTACTATTGCCATCTGCTGGACAAAATGTTCACTTTCACTTCAATCATACTCACTTAAAAAGTCCTATTAAGAGCACACATAAGGCCTTAAACTGTAATCTTTTCTGGACTTTATCTAATGAAATAAAGATGCTGCCTCTAAATTAACTATACGTCCTCTCCATGTTTGTACAATTTAACATGCCTCTAGTAACAACATTTATTTTTTTCCAAGTCACAGGTTTATGAGTGTAGAAAATTATATCACCTGAAATCCATCTAGAATTTAATATACCACAAAGACTACCAATTTTCCCATACAACTGCTGAAAAATCATATTCCATATACTGAGTAATTTCAGGGATTAACTCGAATCACATCAACTATACTTTACCCGCATGGCATATAATTCACATTATTTGCAATTTTTCTTAAAATATGTATTTAAAAATGTACGTTAAGTCTTCTGGTGTTCATCCATATCCAGTTCCCTTGCTTACCAGGCACACAGGAAAATTACACTTCCTGCCCACTCAGTACATAAGATTATTTCAGGTCACTATGTTATGAGTAAAAGTGCCATATGCCATCTGCAGGCCAAAGCAAGTAATTGCGTTTATGTGAGACCCTCTGACATGCACTACCAGAGTGACACTGGGCCTCCAAAAGCCATGGTAAAGCCTCAAGATCAAACCAGCTCAGAACACTGAAGAGATCTGTCCAGACCTACAATAGACATTTTAGAAGTAAAAAATAAACTTTTATTGTGTTAAGTCACTGAGACTGGTGCACTGAGAATGTTACCTCAGCACAGCCTAGCCTAGGGATTTTTAACAGCAGCTCTACTGATATCTTAGGCTGAATAATTCTTTGTTGTGGGTGCTATTCTGTGCATTACAGCACATTAAGCAGTATCCCCAGTCTCTACCCATTAAATCCCAGCAGCACCCCTCAATGTGACAACCAACAATGTTTTCAGACATTGCCTTTTCCTACTTTGAGAACCAGCAGCCTAGCTTAACCTGAACTATACAGTATGTCTACACGTACACATATATATGTGTGTGTATATTTACTTATGTACAGACCCTTGAATAACACAAGGTTAAGGGTACTAACCCTCCTCACAGTCAAAAATCCATATAATATACAGTCTGTTCTCCAAATACACTTTTCCTCCATATTTGCATCCACAAATTCAACCAACCACAAAGCGTGTAGTACTATAGTATTTACCGTTAAAAAAAATTCACATATAAGTGAAACCTTGCAGTTCAAACCCATGTTGTTCAAAGGTATTATGAACATATATGTATGAGACCATAGTCAACTCAAGTGTCATATGACAAATATATGCTTTATTATGTATTAACATCACACGTCTTACAGGCCCTTAATAGAAATGAATTCCTACTTCTCAAACTAGGAGACTTCTTCATAAACTTAAAAAATCCAATCAATATCCCAAGTCTCTGTATAATAAGGTAAAAAAAATGTTCCAAATGGGTATATATAAATCCATACATACTATGCTGTTCATTTCAGAGGACTCATAGCTCCCAACTGGGTGGACATTTCCAATGGGCTCCAAGCCCTCTTCATCCCACATGTATGTCCCATCAGAGCTATCAGATGGAGAGAGTTCAAACGAAGAACCAGCTCTGTAATCTGTGTCTGGTGAGATCAAGTTATTTCCAGAAGTATGTTTTGAACATTCACTCCTGTCTTCAATTGATGTTTTAAAAGAGAGAAAAAAAGTCATTAATTCACAAAAATATAATTATTTCTCAGGTTCAAGTTCTAATAAGCTCTAATAGTTTGATATACTATAGCAAAGAAGTTGGCAAAAAAGGCATTCATAACTAGCATCCTCTAAATTTAAATTAAAAAGACACAAAATCTTTAAAATAACCTACTGAAATGTTTCCCAATAAAGAAAATTCATTGAACCGCTTTTCACTTCTGCAATATTTCTAGAAATATAAAAAGTCTCATATCATTTGAATATTTCCTAAGACATTTATTTTTAAACACTGCCCTGGAAACTCCTTACTCTGTGTATATTATTTAATCTTGCAGTTGCCTCTTTATAAGGAAATAACTTAGCCAAGCAGTCATTCCTAACTAAAAGACTCTCTGACAGTCAAAGTCGTATGCACATCTCCAGGGATGGCCTAGTCCCCCAACCAGACTACATACCTATATCTAATTCCTCAGTCTGGTTTTTTTCAGGCTATATGGGCACAGAGATATATTTCTGCCAGCATTGACACCAGGATTACCAAGTAAAAGAAGAAATGTTTAACAGGTACTTTCTCACTTTCCTCAATTAAAAAAATAAAGCTCCTCTGAAAGTACAACTATTAAGTTTGCTAGGCAAGAAATCTAAGTCCTCCTTCACAAAAATGAAAATTGCCTAGGATAAAAATTAGATCAGACATAACCTATATTAGGTTCATTCACCCTTTGGTATAGCTCCACTCAACAAATAGCAGTAATCTGCTACCATAAAGGAAGAGACTGCCACTGATGTGAGGAAGCAGGAGAAAAAATATTTCTTTTTTGGGTTTTTTTTTTTTTTTAGGGCCACACCTGGGGCATATGGAAGTTCCCAGGCTAGAGACTGAATCAAGGTTGTAGCTGCCAGCCTACACCACAGTTCCAGCCATGTCTATGGCCTACACCACAGCTCACGGCAACACCAGTTCCTTAACCCACTGAGTGGGGCCAGGGATCAAACCCACATCCTCATGGATACCAGCTGGGTTTGTTACCACTGAGCCACAAAGGGAACTCCCAAGAAAAAATAATTTTGAAGCAACCAGGAATAGGCCTGTGTATGACAAAGAACAAAGATAAGACACCACAGGGGGAAAAGTGTTTTTACAGATGATGTTTTATTTTTTTTTATTTTTTATTTTATTTATTTATTTTTTTGTCTATTTTTGCTATTTCTTGGGCCGCTTCCGCGGTATATGGAGGTTCCCAGGCTAGGGGTCGAATCGGAGCCGTAGCCACCAGCCTACGCCAGAGCCACAGCAACGCGGGATCCGAGCCGCGTCTGCGACCTACACCACAGCTCACAGCAACGCCGGATCGTTAACCCACTGAGCAAGGGCAGGGACCGAACCCGCAACCTCATGGTTCCTAGTCGGATTCGTTAACCACTGCGCCACGACGGGAACTCCTACAGATGATGTTTTAGAGTAAAAAACAGGACAAGGAACAAAAGTCATAAGGAAGGTAAATGTTGCCCCATTCCAATTTTATCTAGATCCATCCCTCCACGAAATTATCCAGTATTGTGGAATTAAACAGAAGATTAATCCTTTTTTTTTTTTTTGTCTTTCTGCCTTTTCTAGGGCTGCTCCTATGGCATATAGAGGTTCCCAGGCTAGGGGTCTAATCGGAGCTGTAGCCGCCAGCCTACACCAGAGCCACAGCAACGAAGGATCCGAGCTGCATCTATAACCTACACCACAGCTCACAGCAACACTGGATCCTTAACCCGCTGAGCGAGGCCAAGGATGGAACCTGCAACCTCATGGTTCCTAGTCGGATTCGTTAACCATTGAGCCACGACAGGAACTCCAAGAGAAGATAATTCTAAATGTAAATTCAGTTATATTATCCAGGAGAATGCAAAAAAAAAAGACATTAATATTTACCAGAGACACTTATATCTATCCACTCTTCAGTTTTAATGAAGGATTTTTCATTTTCCTTAGGGGAATCAAATATATCCTTTGGTGGTACATTTTCACGCTTTTCTTCTTTGAGAGAAATTTCCTCTGGAGTTATTCTAGTTCTGTTGGAGTCTTCCATATCTATAAAATCATCACTAAAGTCTTCACTTAGATCATTCTTATCAGAAGATGACAAAGAAGACAAGGAAATGTCATCCACATCATCACTCAAGTATCTAATTTTAGCATCATGCTTCACGGTCTGGTCATTTTCTGTTCTGTAACTATCATTTTCAATTAGTTCTTGGTCCTTATTAGCAGCTCTGTCCTTAGTCACAAGTGCATCATCTTCCTCTATACATGTGTCAGCAGGTGAATTTTTATTACCATCAACTGTGATGGTTCCAGAAAATGGCGGTCGGCTAGATTTCAGTAAAGAGGGGTGAACCATCCTGTAACCCAAAGTGGAAGTTACACCTGGGCCATTTGGTAAAGCCAACTTCTTTCCACCAGCAGCATAAGGCCTATTAAACCCATACCCTAAATGTTCATTCCCATTGAGTACTTCTGTCTGTCGGGAATTTCTTGTTAGCATACTTGACCTCAGAGGCACTCTAATGGGTGGCTGTTGGTTCTGATAAGGCTTTGTAAGATCTGCAGCTCTATTGAAGGAATGTGATCTGGTTATAGATGAAGGTGGAAGGAATGAATTCTGAATGGAATGTGAAAAACTTTGTGACCTTACCATTTTTTCACAAGCAAGAGATTTAATATTATCTAGGGATTGTGCTAAGCTTTCTCCAGAACTGCTTCTGGTGGCACAGGAGTTTGCTCTAGGCCTTTGTATGCTACCAGTTGATCGGTTTCCATAAAATCCATTCAACTGTGATTTTGGAGCACTGACTGAAGCATATGAAGTCCTTCCTAATAATGTGCCTTTGGTGAATTTACCCAAATTAGATGGTCCAGACAAAGACTTTTGATTTAACTCCTCTGTAGATGACACAAACATAGTTGTTGGCTTCGCTAATTTTGATGTGAATAAAGAGATACTTTTCAAACCTCCCTTTATCCCATTTTTATCAAATACTCCTTGAGTTGGTACATGTTTTTCAGGATCAATTACTTTATCATGTGAACTCTGAGGATTGTTAGGTTCCTCAGGACTTTGTGCACTAAACTGGTATTTATTTGCCGTTCTCCAACTGAATGAATGGGACGATGAACAATCAGAGCCATTATTTTTGATGAAACTTTTGATGTTGCTACTCTTTGAAGTTCCCAATAAATTAACAGGTTTTCCATTTGGCATTGGCTGCAGTGTACTTCTTACAGATTTTGTTCCATACTTTGGCAACCTGGAACCCAAAAAAGTCTTGATTTGTGTTTTTTCTTCCATGAGCTATATGGTGCATTTGTTCTTAAAATTTGACAGAATCTGAGGAGACAAAACAGCAGATTGAACATTCTTAAATAAAGATAATTACATGATTATTACATAATATTAATACATATCTTAAATAATTAAACATGGCAAAGCCCAAAAGCTACTCGTGATTCCTACAGATCTCTTAATAAATACTGAATGCACTAATAATTTTATGTTAGAAGAAAATATAGAACATTTTGGTGAACACTTTATAAATTTGGGCTATGGATGGTAATAGCAAAATCCAGAAATAATAAAATTAAACTACTGAATTTGTACTAAAAAAAATTTCAACAGCACATTTTCCAATTTCTAATCCAAATTATTTTTTCATTTTCAGTAATATTATTTGTTAAAAATAAAAAAGTGATCTTTTTCTTTTTAAAGCATACATGATCTTATAAAAACTGGAATACATTTTAAAATCTTTATTATTAAAGTTATGGGAAGGCTTTTCCAGTAAGTGGCCTGAGGTGACCTCTAAAAATGGCTCACTATTCACTTGACCCAGAAAACCCCACAAAATCATGCAAATGAAGATGTTCAAATCTTCGTGTTCACTTTAAAAACACTCGTGAAACTGCCCAGGCCGTTAAGGGTATGCATATTTGAAAAGCCACCAAGTATCCGAAGGACGTCACTCTACAGAAGCAATGTGTGCCATTCCGTTGTTACAATGACGGAGTTCATAGGTGTGCCCAGGCCAAACAGTGGGGCTGGACACAGGGTCGGTGGCCCCAAAAGAGTGATGAATTTTTATCGCACATGCTTAAAACTGCAGAAAGTAATGCTAAACTTAAGGGCTTAGATGTGGATTCTCTGGTCATTAAGCACATCCAGGTGAACCAAGCCCCCAAGATGTGGTGCAGGACTTACAGAGCTCATGGTCAGATCAACCCTTACATGAGTTCTCCCTGCCACATTGAGATGATTCTTACTGAAAAAGAGCAGACTGTTCCTAAGCCAGAAGAGGAGGTTGCACCAAAGAAAAAGATATCCCAGAAGAAACTGAAGAAGCAAAAACTTATGGCCTGGGAATAAATTTCACAAAAATAAATGCAAATAAAAGTTAAAAAAAAAAGTTATGAAAAGGACGTTCGTAAAGAATCCAACAGCACAAAAAAAATTTTCTGGCACTGAGGGCTAAGCTATAAGCTGTCATTTTATGTAACTATCTCAAAAGAATTTCTATCTAGTAATATAATACACTACAGTTATTGGTAGGGTAAGAGGTAAAATGATTTATCACATTGATTAGCCCATTAATCTCAACCTCTCACATTTATTTTATAGGTAATAGAAAAACAACCAAAAGGTTCAATGAACATACAAGATCATAAAGCTGAAAACGAGTATCCTCTATTTAGGCAATTTTAATAAATTATATCATGTGATAAGATTATGAAGATGAGATAAAAATATTAAAATGTCCTAACATTAACAGAAATATAATACACTCGCTATATATTCACTGTGGTTAATATAAAAATGTTACAAGACCACACACAAGAGCAAAATTCAAATAAAAGAAAAATACATGCCTCAAGGTCACTAATGTTTTTAAAAGTATGTACCTTAAGACACTGTGTTTAATTTTTTGGTTTTTTTTTAATTAGAGAAAAATGATTCCATGTCTTCTCTGACCTTAAAAATTAGAGTTCCTAGAGTACACATGTGTTATTAGTCATACCAAAAATAAGTATTTAAAAAATCATACACACTTTTAAGTAAAGACAATGGATCAAACAGAATTACAGAACTTCCTATCCCAGTAACTAATAAAAGGGACAGACTGTACACATGTGTGTGTGTGTGTTTGTGTGTGTAATTTTTCAGCCAAAAACCCACCAGATGTAGTCAAAAAAGAAAATGTTTAAACTAAGAACCTTTAAACTTTAAAAAGTACTGGTCAGACCTTAGAAAACTAAATACAGAAATACCATATAATCCAGCAATCCCACTCCTGGACAAAACTACATGCATTTTGTAAAAAGCTACATGCATTCTGTCCACTGCAGTACTATTCACAATAGCTAAAAATACACAGAAACAACCTAAATGTCCATCAACAGATGAATGAATTAAGAAGATGTATATATACACAATGGAATACTACTCAGCCATAAAAAAGGACAAAACAATGCCATTTGCAGCAACATGGAACTAGAGACTCTCACACTAAGTGAAGTAAGTCAGAATGAGAAAGGCAAAAACCACATGATATCACTTATATCTGCAATCTAATATATAGTACAAATCTATCTACAGAAAAGAAACAAACTCATGGACATGGAGAACAGACTTGTGTTTGTCAAGGAGGAAGGGGGAGGGAGTGGGAAAGACTGGGAATTTGGGGTTAAGAGATGCAAACTATTGCATTTGGAGTGGATAAGCAATGAGATCCTGCTGTATAGCACAGGGAACTATATCTAATCACTTGGGATGAAACATGATAGAGGATAGTGTGAAAAAAAGAATGTATATTCATGTATAACAACATGTATAACTGGGTTACTCTGTTGTTATGGCAGAAATTGACAGAATATTGTAAATCAACTACAATAAAAAATTTTTATTTTATAATGATTTTTATTTTTTCCATTATAGCTGGTTTACAGTATTATGTCAATTTTCTACTGTACAGCAGGGTGACCCAGTTACACATACATGTATACATTCTTTTTTCCTCACATTATTATGCTCCATCATAAGTGATGAGATATAGTTCCCGGTGCTACACAGCAGGAAAAATCTTTTAAATGGCTGTTATTCTTACAGAAATTAACTCAGAAAGGTTTTAAGAAGCAAATTCATATAATCAAGGTAAATGGCAAACAAAAACCATTTAATAAAATAAGTTTATCTTCTCCTTTTTTCAATCAGTGGTAAGTACAAGCATACATATTTATTCTATTACAGTAACATTCTAAAATGTATATAGGTTTACTGGTCAAATAAACCATTATTACTTACACACTATGTTTACGATTATGAAAATGCAAAACTTTAAATTTTAAATTGAATAATTATCCTGATAAACTTTTATTTTACATTTTACAGTCATGTCAACTTACAGATAGTTTCCAAGCACTTTATGGTAACTTAAATCCCTAGACTACCTTGTGGCACAGTGGGGTTAAGGATCCAGCATTGTCAGTGCAGTGGCCGGAGTCGCTGCTGTGGCTTGGGTTTTGATCCCTAGCCTGGGAACTTCCATGTGGTCATAGCCAAAAAAATTTAGACTCTACAGTAAAAATCATGATCAAACAGCAATACGTGCCATGAGCAAAAAAAGGGACAGTATATCCATGCCAGATGATTGCCATCTCAATTTTCTGATAATGATCTTTAACACAAAATATATTCCACACCTACAAATACTTTCAGGATTACCAGAAAGAAATTGGTAATAATATTAGATATAAGGGTCATTCTGCATATCACTAAATAAAACACATTAGAGATTCTGTCCTCTGGTGAGTCAGTTTGTGAGTCAGAAAGGCTTTAACATTTCCCTGCCAGTCACAAGTAGACTGAGAACAGAACATTCTGTTCTTTTACTTCTCTATGCTTCTAGGTGACTATCTGAAACAAGGGCAATACATGTTATCTCCCAAGAACATCTTCAATGTAACACAATAAGTCCACAAAAAAGACACACTGTTATTTACTACAAAGTGTTGGGGGGGGGGATGAGAACCTGACTGCACTATTTCCTATCAAGAATATTTATTGATTTCTAAATGCACAAATAATTACAACCTAAATGATATCAATCGTCTTGGACTGTGGTCATGAGACTAAACTAATCTGACAGCTTAACTATAAAATTTCCATATCTGCTTATATTATGAATATTGTCACTTCATTTGTTGATGAGCTACCTGTCTTTAAGTATCATAAAAGTTTCTCCTACATTGTTTACAACTTTAAAATCAAACAGACAGCAGTTCCTGTTGTGGCTCAGTGGTTAACGAATCCAACTAGGAACCATGAGGTTGCAGGTTCTATCCCTGGCCTTGCTCAGCGGGTTAAGGATCCGGCATTGCTGTTAGCTGTGGTGTAGGTCGCAGATGCGGCTTGGCTTGGATACCTTGTTGCTGTGGCCTGGCATAGGCCAGCAGCTGTAGCTCTGATTCAACCCCTAGCTTGGGAACTTACATACGTCCATATGCTGCGAATGTAGCCCGAAAAAAGCAAAAAAAAAAAAAGGTAAATCAATGTTTTTTCCTTTTAAAAGGAATCCACTGGAGTTACCACTGTGGTGCAACGGGATCAGCAGCATCTTGGGCGCTCTAAGACACAGGTTCCACCCCTGGCCCAGCACAATGGCTAAGGAGGCACTGCCACAGCTGTGGCTTAGGTCCTGAATGCAGCTTAAATCTAACCCCTGGCCCAGGGAACTCCATATGCCAAAAATGAAAATAATAATAAAAGGAATCCACAATGAAATAAGAAGGGAGAAGAAGGAGCAAACATTACTGAGCACTTACATGAAAGGTACCAGGCTTACCACTTTGTCCTTGTTAACTGTTTAATCTTAACATTTTAAGGTGGTAGATTTCATCTCATTTTAAATAGATAAACCACAGTTCAGAAAGGCTAAAATAGTTGCTCAAAGTCACAAGCTCATAAACTACTGAAGAGAATTCAGGTTCAAGTCTACTTGACTCTGGGATCCATGAAGTCTGCCTTCTTGACAAAGGAATAAAATATTGTGAGAGGTTTACTGATGGCTAGGGTCAAGAGTGAAGGAATGAACTGGATAGCTAAGGTTAGAAAAGCAGCATGAAGCCTGCAAATAACCTAGGTATTAATTGATTAAAGAAGTCTTTGCAGAGGAACAAGTAAGAGCTTTCATTTTTTTCAAACTCCTTTCATATCCATTACCTTATCATCTGAGGAACCACCCACTCACATTCTTTTTTTAGTTTTTCAAAGAGCTTTTTAGACAGTGTGAATTGCATGCATTTTTAGGGATTTTACAAAGGCATAAATTCGCTAGAGTCCAAGGGCAATTAATTAACTGAACAACAATGCTAATGACATGTTCCTACCAGTCACTTCTTGAAACCTGCTTTCACATTCAAATAACTAATTTTTTTTTTAATTTTTTTACCTTGTGTTACTCAACCCCTTCCCCCATATCCCCTTCTCCCATGTTTTTTGGCTGTCACCTATGTCAAACTGATTCAAAGCCTTGATTATAGCAATTAAATAAGCAAAAATAACACCTTCAAAAGCAAATGTTTAAAACAATACAACTTCATTCCAGATTCTTCATGATTTTAAAGAGTGCACACCAAGCTCAACACAAAACCCCATTTTTGTATCTAGCTACAACTTTTCACTCAGGCAGATAGGGATCAAAGCAACTTGTGAAAGTCTCAAAATGAATTTGATGGTTTAAGAACAGTAAATGAGGAGTTCCCGTAGTGGCGCAGTGGTTAATGAATCCAACTAGGAACCATGAGGTTGTGGGTTTGATCCTTGGGTTAAGGATCTGGCATTGCCGTGAGCTGCAGTGTAGATCGCAGACTCCCGAGTTACTGTGGCTCTGGTGTAGGCCAGTGGCTACAGCTCCAATTAGCCTGGGAACTTACATATGCCACCGGGAGCGGCTCAAGAAAAGACAAAAAAAAAAAAACAACATTAAATGATGTTATTAAACATAAATTCGAAGTATATTACTTTCTGAAACTTTAAGAAACAAAGAGAATACTAGTAGGTAAAGAAGACCAGAAACTCCCCTGACAAAGCCACAAATGGTCTCCCTCCAAATTTTATTATTTAGTTCAAGTAAAACTCAAAAATTGTGTAAGGCATTCAAATGAATGTGGACTCCTATCTCTTGACAAAAAGCCTAGCATTCCTGAGACCACACCACGTTTATGTTCCCTTCACTGGAGGCCAAGTTCTTCGAGAACACAAATCATGCCTTTCACTCATCTATTTCCATACTGTGCCCCTCGGAAACAGGATGGTGTTTTACAAATCAGTTGAAAGTAAGAACAGCCATATCCCTTAACAGTGACTTTCTGAGAATTTTGTTAGTTTTACTTCAAATCAACAATATAAACATTTATATGTATAAAGCATAACACAGCCTGACACAAAATAGGTAGTATATTTCAACTATTAACTGAGATCCTAAAGAACTATCAGTTTCAGTTTATAAACTCTTATTTATCTAGGTAAAATAGGTACCCAAATTCATGATACTAATTTTTCCTGCCCCTCCACAAACCACACTAGGTTATTAACCCATTGAAGGAGCCACTCTCTTCCCTGATGGCTTCCTTCTTGCACAATAATTTATCCTAATTTAGAATCTCAATCCTTACCTACATCCATGGCACCTAGCTCTTTCAGGTTTTTTCAAGAAACCTAAAACTTTTGGCATAAAAAATTATTTAAAAAAATAACTACATTACAAAAGAAATAGGACATGACACAATCAGTCTCAGTCTGATTGTGCTCTTTAAATGCTAACTCTTTGTGTGATTAATTACAAAGTATTTTAAATAATTACTCTGCAACTTTTAATAGAAGGAGGACACCCATACTTTAACATTTTTAAAAAGTAAAAAATCCTCAAACTAGGTAACAACATTTAACCAATCCCTAGAGGTACTGACACTGAGAATCCTCTTGATTTGGCAAAAATCAAAGTGATTTAAGTTAAATACAATGTTTCCATCTATAAGTTGATCATGATGTAAGACATAAGGACCACTAAATATAAAAGCAATATTTTTGTGCTTAGACTAACTCAATTCAACTTCTTCCTATGCACAGAAGCCCCACTGAGTTCACCACATACCTCCACCTCAGATTACTACACTTTTTACAACACTTTTTTATTAAGCACCTGCGAGACAGGATTCTAAAAAACGGACAAGATATAATACCTGCTAGAAGCTTATGATCTGGCAAAGGAAGGAATGTTTTCAACATGATAATGACTTAGAGTACATTAATTCAGTCATCAAACATTTATTGAAAGCTTCTTTGAAGACATTTATTCAAGGATTTACTACAAATAAGGCTCTGTGCTAGTAGAGGCTGTGGATATAACAGACACTCCAATATAGAGAAAAAGACATATAGACAAGAAAAGGGCAATGAAGTGCCATATTTGCTACTGGAGAGTGTATAGGGTAGTACATGGGGGCACAAAAAAGAAAGTGCTTAACTCAAATAAGGGGATTTCATAAATGGCTTTATAGAGGAGGCAATGCTTGAGTTGGGTCTCAAATGATAAGTAGTAAATAATAACAAAGACACTGAATATGAGAAGCAATATAGCCTAAGTAAAGAGCATAAACAAAAGCAGAAAAACAGCATGGAATATTCAAGAAACTGCTATTAATTAAACAAGGGTAGTGAACAGGTTCAAAGAAATGCACCAAGTAAAAAGAGATCAATGGAGAAAAAACAGCCAGCTAAAGGTCTTAATAAACACTATACTAAGAAATTTGAACTCTACTATGAGCAGTTAGGAAGCCAAAGGGTTTTAGGCCAGAAAACAAAAAAAATGATCTGATCTGAACTGTGAAAAGTTACTCTGATTTCAGTATGAAGGATGGACCAGAAGAAGAAAGGGAGATAGGTTAAGAAGTCTGCATTCGCAGCATATGGAAGTTTCCAGGTGAAGGGTCAAATCAGAGCTACAGCTGCCAGCCTCTCACTGCCACGGCAACACTAGATTTGAGCTGCATCTGAGACCTAAACCACAGTTCACAGCAATGCCAGATTCCTGATCGAACCCACATCTTCATGAATACTAGTTGGATTTGTTTCTGCTGTGCCACAACGGGAACTCCCAGGTTAAGAGGTTTTAACAGTAGAAAGGTGGCAAGAATTAGAGCAAAAAGGTTAGAGAAAAGGTACAAATACATAAGATATTAGCAATACTGAATCTTGAGAATTTTATCACAACAGTGGACATAAAATGAGAGCACAATATTTAATGAATAAATGGATGAATAATTTAATGACTTATCAAGTGTAGTTGATGGAAATGGATGAATAACTCACTGACTGATTAGATGTAGAGGAAAAGATTTAGGATTCTAGGCACCAGAGGATGGTGCCTTTAACTGAGGGCAAATATTACATCTGGGAAAAGAGATCATAAACTTAGCAGGTCAAGCTGACTCTAAGGTAACTACAGGGGTAGAGGTGTTTATTAGTCATGTAAATAAGTCTGAACCACAAGGGCAAGGTCTGGATGGGGATAATGATTAGGGAATTGTCAGCACAGAGACAAGAATCATTTAAGGATGTGGCATTGTCACTGTTGTGGCTCAAGTAATTGCTGAGGCAAGGGTTCAATCCCTGGCCCAGGAACTTCTGCATGCTGCCAGCATGGCCAACAAACAGAAAGCTGAAAAAGATGCTCAGTTTAATCTGAAAAAAAAAATGTAGCCACAAGAGGAGATGGAACAGTTACTAGAGCCTCCTGAAGAACTGAAAATAAACAATAAGCAAATTACCTTTTTTTCCAAGAATATCACAGTAAGAAAAAAATTCACTTTTTAACAATGAATTATAACATGGGTAGGAACTGTATCTTAAAATAACTCTTTATGCAAACATAGCTAAAGCCAAGAAAATGGAACACAGAACTACTACAAACAAAAAAAGAACTAAAATCTCTTGTACATTAAGTCAAAGAAGATACTTCTAAAGGAATTAGAGGTAGCTAAAAAATAAACAGAGGAAAATGAAAAGCAATTCTGTAAACAGGAAGATGACATAAGAGCACTGGAAGTAGAACTGTCTGATTCAAATGATGGAGAGAGAAGTTTTGAAAAGCAGTTTGGGGAAGAAATCTTAGGTA
Organism: Phacochoerus africanus; assembly: GCF_016906955.1. NCBI lineage: Eukaryota > Metazoa > Chordata > Mammalia > Artiodactyla > Suidae > Phacochoerus > Phacochoerus africanus. The sequence continues at coordinate 86,396,423 of NC_062558.1, read as the reverse complement.
AAAGGAGAGATACAGAGATATTGAACTGGAAACCAGTCAGCTTAATCATTAAAAGGAAGCTAAGGAACAAATAAGGAAAAATGAAACTATACAATGACAACTGGGAAATTCTGAGCGAGACGAGAGGACAGATGAAAGAAGACATATTTTTGTAAAGAGGTAGCAGGTAAATTTCAGGGAAATCTAAAACGTATTATAGGACAAAGAGAAGGTAAAGAGATGTTGGAAGAGTATACAAATACATGTAGGCACTGATTGTTTGAAGGAGAAAAACAAACAAGCGGAAATTCTGATTGATTTAACTGAGAAATCAAAACTGTCTGAAGGTAAAAAATTATTATGTTACTTAGGGTGAATTGCAAAACAATACTAGAATGGACCCCTGTGAGGGAAAACACCAGCAAAGGAGGACAGAAGTTCCATAAAATCTCAAAATGTTTTATCAGAATTCTATCATCGTAGATGAAAGATTGAGGTAGATTAAAGACTGTAAAATGGAGACAGACTCAATCTCTTCATGTGGAGTGATTCCATGTGTGTGTACTAATGTCTCTTACTTGTTAGATCAAAGGAGGCATGTCACATTCAGTTCACTTAGAGCAGAGTGAGAAACTTGCCTGCAATAATTGTTAAAACCCAAAACAGTACTATAAAATGCAATTATTTTATGTAAACATTTTTGCTTTTTTAAATGTTTCATACAAGAAAACCAATGTAGAATCTAAGATAGTTACAGCTTCAGCAGTTTTTATAATGTTCAGTTGGATTTTTAAAATTAATTTTGCAACATTTCAGTCTTTTTTATATTAAATTTTGGAAGTTAGATTTACTGTAGTAATATTCTAAAGCAGTTTTTTTTTTCCTGCTTAATAATGATTTGATATCCTTGTAAATATACAACAAGAACAGAACAAAATAAAAAATACCAGGGGAAGGAGTAGGATGGACTGGGGATCTGGAGTTAACAGATGCAAACTATTGCACTTGTGGTGGATAAGTAATGAGATCCTGCTGTATAGCACAGGGAACTGTATCTAGTTACCTATGATAGAACACGATGGAGGATAATGTGAAATAAAGAATATATGTGTGTGTGTGTATGGCTGGGTCACTTTGCTGTACAGTAGAAACTGAAAGAACACTGTAAACCAACTACAATGGAAAAATAAAAATCATAAAAAAAAAGAATTAGGCTGCCACAGCACATTAACAGAATCAGTCATTAATAAATCAACGACAACAAAAAGTATCAGAAGGCATCACGATAGTGAAGACAATTTCATGACACTTTAGTTTCTGTTGTATGTATGTGTATGCAGCATGTAAAATATTCTGAACATTCTAAGTTGTAAAATATAAAAGGATAAAACATTTTACTGCAATGTCTAAGAAACTTCTTTAGTGTAGATACTCCTAAAACATAAAGATCCAACCAACGAACTTCTGCATATACAGAAAACTATGCACACTAGCTGCCCCTCAGCCAGGGGACTGCTCCCCTCATTTTTCCCTTGTCCCCAGTGCTTCTCCCATAACCAGCTGACCTGAGTAGACACTGTCACCTGATGCCAATATAAAGAACCATATGGGAGTTCCCGTTGTGGCTCAGTGGTTAACGAATCCGACTAGCAACTATGAGGTTGCAGGTTCAATCCCTGGCCTTGCTTGTGGGTTAAGGATCCAGTGTTTCCAAGAGCTGTGGTGTAGGCTGCAGACGTGGCTTGGATCCCGCGTTGCTGTGGCTCTGGCATAGGCGGGTGGCTACAGCTCCAATTAGACCCCTAGCCTGGGAACCTCCATATGCTGCAGGAGTGGCCCTAAAAAAAGACGAAAAAAAAAAGAACCATATGTCTTCAGGCCATATTCACACACCTCCTCTCCTGCACCCCTCTTTAAGATTTGGCCTCTTTAGCCTGAAAAGGAATGTGCGCACAAAAGTCACCATTTTGTCTGCTTTCACTGTCATGAATAATCCCATCCCCTACAATCTCTTATTCTAGCACTACCCACAGAACTTTCTGCAAAAATGGAAATGTTCTATATCTGTCCTGTCCAATACAGTAGCCACTAGCCACAAGCAGCTCTTGAGCCTTAGAATGTAACTAGACTGACTAAGGAACTGAATATTTATTTTAAATTTATTTTCCTTTAACTCACTTAAATTTAAAAACTACATAAAGCTAGAGCCTACCATAAGGGTAGTACAGTCTTATACACAAACTTAAAAACAAAGTATGTATTCATCTCCCCTCTGCCTTTTCAAACTCTTGTCCAGTTACTATGTCAGAGAAAAAAATCCTTTTGTTTATTTTCACTCCACTTATAAATAATAAAGTGTGCCTAAAGATAGATAAGCTTTGAAAATTAGATAAACCAGTGAAAAATACTTACCATGAAAAATATTCTAAGTAAAATTAGATACAACAAATAAAATTGCTATTAACAACCTCTATGTCCTTAAAAATGTCACTGCCATACAGTGTACCTTAAATTTAATAAATAAGAATTTTAGAATTGGGAAATTACCAATCATACAGGAAATTCAGTCCAAGAAGTTAAGAGACTTGCCATTCAGAGTCTGTTGACCACAGAGCCAGCTTTTCTAACATAGACTGTGCCCACAAATTCTTTCAGAATTCCCTCAACAACCATTTATAACAAATTACTAGATACAAAGAACAATAAGACATAGAGAAATGCAAATCAAAACTACAGTGGGGTGCTAACAAACACAGGCTAGAATGGCCATCATTAAAAAATCTACAAAAATAATAAATGCTAGAGAGGGTATGGAAAAAAGGGAACCCTCCTACACTACTAGTGAGAATTGGGGAGTTCCCATTGTGGCACAGTGGTTAACGAATCCAACTAGGAACCATGAGGTTGCAGGTTCAGTCCCTGCCCTTGCTCAGTGGGTTAACGATCTGGCGTTGCCGTGAGCTGTGGTATAGGTCGCAGACGCGGCTCAGAGCCCACGTTGCTGTGGCTGCTGGCGTAGGCCAGCGGCTACAGCTCCAATTCGACTCCTAGCCTGGGAACCTCCATATGCCGCGGAACTGGCCCAAAGAAATAGCAAAAAGACGAAAAAAAAGAAGAATTGGTACAGCCTCTATGGAAAACAGAATGGAGGTACCTTAAAAAACTAAAAATAGAGTTTCCATTTGATCCGGCAATCCTACTCCTGGGCATATATCCAGACAAAACCATAATTCAAAAATAGCCAAGATATGGAAACAACTTAAATATCCATCAACAAATGAACAGATAAAGAAGATGTGGTATGTACCCATAATGGAATACTGCTTGGCCATAAAAAAGAATGAAATGCCATTTGCAGAAACATGGATGACCTAGAGATTAGCATACTTAGTGAAGTAAATTAGAAAGAGAAAGACAAATACCATGAGCTATGACTTAAATGTAGAATTTAAAATATGGCACAAATAAATTCATCTACAAAATGGAAACAGACTCAGAGAGAGAGAACAGACTTGTGGTTGCCAAGGTAGGGGATGAATGGATTGGGAGTTTATGGTTAGCAGATGCAAACTATTACACACAGAATGGATAAATAACAAGGCCCTACTGAATAGCACAGGGAACTATACTCAATATCCTGTGATAAACCATAATGGAAATGAAATATGAAAAAGACTGTATATCTACATGTATAGCTGAATCATCTTGCTGCATAGCAGATTAACACATTATAAATCAACTACATTTCAATAAAATAAAAGAACGGTAAGGTAGAAATCCCTCTCTCAAGCCCATCATTCTTTTTAAATGTCTACCTATCTTTTTAATGCATATCTAATAAACCCTGATTTTATCACATATCAATTAAAAAGAATAATTTCAATCAATTTTATTTTCTGGATTTAACTAATATCCAATGGTGTTACTATTACTTTGGCTTGAAAATATAAAATAATGCTTTTATGAGAAGAAAATCTAAGTGTTGAATATATTTAAGTCTGAAGATTATAATAATTCAATTCTAAAGATATTTCTCTGTTAAAAACAAAAGCATGAATTTATTTTTAGGTTTGTTTTTAAATATGCTAGCTATTGTATAAAAGTAAGCTTTTTCTCAGAAAAAACTTTCTAAACTTGTTATAATTACCACTTAATTATTAGTTCTGATTAAAAATAATATTAAAGTAGTAGCCTATGTCAGGATATTAGGAATTACAGTATTGGTAGAAAACATTTAAATAAGTCCAAGATTTTGGTACCTTCAAGAAATAACTTAGACAGGAAAAAACACCCTGACCAGTCATTCAGTCTATCTCAGGTCTCTAAGCCAATTTGGTATGTCACCATAGAAAAAGTAAAATGCTTTTAAATCTCAAGAAAATAAATTCTGTGCTTTAGTTTAACTTTAGCAATTTCAGTTGACAAGTTCAAATACGTTAATGTGTGATAAGCCCACAAAACAGGCAATCTTAGATTACACTAAAAGGCAATATCCAAGTCAGAAGAGGTAATGTAGACTACTGAAGTCTCACTTAACTGTAGCTGCAATGACATTATAAGCAGTACATTTTCTCCTTTCTTATTCTTTTTTTTTTTGGTCTTTCTGGGGCCACACCCACAGCATATGGAGGTTCCCAGGCTAGGGGGTGAATAGAAGCTATAGCTGCCAACCTAGGCTACAGCCACTGCAACTCCAGATCCCAGCCACATCTGCGACCTACCCCCACAGCTCACCTGGCAACACCAGATCCTTAACTCGTTGAGCCGGGCCAAGGATTGAACCTCCGTACTCATGGATACTAGTCAGGTTCGTAAACCACTGACCCAGATGGGAACTCCTCTCTTATTTAAAAACATCTTCCTGGAGTTGCTGTCGTGGTGCAGCAGAAATGAATCCGACTAGGAACCATGAGGTTGGGGGTTTGATCCCTGGCCTCGTTCAGTGGGTGAAGGATCTGGTGATGCCGTGAGCTGTGGTGTAGGGGTCACAGATGCAGCTTGGATCTGATGTGGCTGTGGCTGTGGAGTATGTAGGTTGGCAGCTGTAGCTCTGACTGGACCCCTAGCCCGGGAACCTCTATATGCTGCAGGTGCAGCCCTAAAAAGCAAATAAATAAATAAGTAAATACATAAATAATAAACAAAAGAGTTCAAGATGAAAGAAAGAGATAAGAGCTGGAGCACTTGGCTAAATGCAAAGGATGAGGAAAAAGAGAAAGAGAGAAATCAAGGATGATTTTCAGGTTTCTGTCCTGAATAACTAATGGTTGTTCTAATGATGCTGCCATTCTCTGAGATATAAAGACTGGAGGAAAGAGAAATGTGGAATAAAAGAGGAATCCAACTTTTAAGTCTCTGTGATTTTCATTAGACCCTTAATAGAAAATTTCTACCAAAAATCTCTCATAATTCATTCTCTGCTCTCTAAATGGCAGTTTGTGGAAGGGGGTTAAGGCTACAAAGGAGACTCAAATCAATTTTTAACAGAGTTCCTATCGTGGGACCAGTGGCATCTCTGCAGTGATGGGATGTCTCCCAGCATCTCCCAGTGCTGCAGAGATGCAGGTTCAATCCCCAGCTCAGCCCAGTGGGTTAAAGGATCCAGCGCTGCCACAACTGCAGGACAGGTTGCAAATCCAACTCAGATCTGATCCCTGGCCCTAGAAGTACATATGCTGCAGAGCAGCCAAAAAGGAAAAAAAAAATTATTGTATCAACATTAAATTTAGTGAAGTAGTTTATACAGTGGTTGTATTAATATTTTTAAAACCCTATTCTAAGGAAGTGCATGACACAGTATTCAGGGGTAAAGTATCATGATGTATGCAAATGCTTGGCATGTGTGGGCATATATAAGGACATATATACGTAAACATTTATGTACACATGTACATGTATATGTAGACATGTGAAAGCATGGTAAGTAAATGGCATAAAATACTAACAATAAGTAAATCTGGATAAAGACTCTGTACTAGTCTTTTTTTTTTTTTTTAATGGCCACACCTGTAGCATATGGAAGTTCCCAGGCTAGGGGTCGAATCAGTTACAGCTGCCAGCCTACACCACAGCCAGGGGATCTGAGCCTCATCTGTGACCTACCCTGCAGTTTGCAGCAATGCCAGATCCTCAACCCACTAAGTGAGGCTAGGGCTCGAACCCACATCCTGTAGGGTTCTTTACCTGCTGAACCACAACAGGAATTCCTCTTTATACTACTCCTTTGTTTTGTTTTTTAGGGCAGCACCCATGGCATATGGAGGTTTCCAGGCTGGGGTCCAATAAGAGCTACAGCTGCCAGCCTACACCACAGCCACAGCCACACAGGATCCAAGCTGCGTCTGTGACCTACACCACAGGTCATGGCACTGCCAAATCCTTAACCCACTGAGTGAGGCCAGGGATCAAACCCACAACCTCTTGGTTCCTAGTCGGATTCACTTCCGTTGTGCCATGATGGGATTTTATACTATTCTTAACAACCTCTTGATTCCTAGTCGAATTCGAATTTGTTTCTGCTGCGCCATGACAGGAAATCCTCTTTTTCTTTTTTCTTTTTTTTTGGTCTTTTTGCCTTTTCTAGGGCCGCTCCCATGGCATATGGAGGTTCCCAGGCTAGGGGTCCAATCGGAGCTGCAGCCACCGGCCTACACCACAGCCACAGCAACGCCAGATCCAAGACGTGTCTGCGACCTACACTGCAGCTCACGGCAACGCCAGATCTTTAACCCACTGAGCAAGGCCAGGGATCGAACCCGCAACCTCATGGTTCCTAGTTGGATTCATTAACCACTGTGCCACGACGGGAACTCCAGGAAGTCCTCTTTATACTATTCTTATACTTGTGACTTCTCTGAGTATGAAGTAATTTACAAATTAAAAAAAAATTTAAGCAGTGAGTCTAAGATTTCTCTTATTCATGCTAAAGAATTACAGTTCTTTTCAACCCATCTCATATGTATTCCCCCCGTCCCAACCAATCTTGTCTTTTCATTATCCAGCGTAGTTGTCCCATCAGGGAGACAAGAAGCATATACAATAGCTCTATAAAGAGATGGCATGGAGTTCCCTGGTGGCATAATAGCTAAGGATTCAGTGTTATCACTGCTGTGGCTTGACTTCAATCCCTGGGCCAGGAACTTCCACAGGCCGCAGGCACAGCCAAAAAAAAAAAAAAAAAGAGAGAGAGAGAGAGAGATGGCATGATAAGAGGTGAAGACTGTAATAACAGGCTTCTTGCAAATGGTTTCTTGCAATTTGCAATCTCCCATGAAGTACAATATCTATATTTTTGCTCTTTGGAATGTTCTTTATCCTATGCTCTGATGTATATCAGGCTGCTGGATGACAGTGCTTCAGTTTTACATTTTCTCTTCTCATGTAATATATAGCAATAAATCTCATGGTGGAATTAGCATACTACTGTGATATCTACCTGGATTAAGTGCTCTTCCTAAACACTCCCATAACCTCTCTGGGCATAGCAATTATCAAACCACCTTTTTTTTTTTTGTCTTTTCTTGGGCCACTCCCGTGGCATGTGGAGGTTCCCAGGCTAGGGGTCTAATCAGAGCTACAGCCACCAGCCTACACCACGGCCACATCAATGCTGGATCCAAGCCACGTCTGCGACCTACACCACAGCTCATGGCAACACCAGATCCTTAACCCACTGAGCGAGGCCAGGGATCAAACTCGCAACCTCATGGTTCCTAGTCAGATTCGTTAACCACTGAGCCACAACAGGAACTCCCAAACTATTTTATCTTTAAAATCATGTCTACTTTCTCTACTAGACTGGAAGCTTCATGAAAAAAACGACCACACCATATTTGTTTTTGTTTTCTTTTTCTAATTCCTAAAGGTGTAGAAAAAACACTCAAAGCTAATGAGTGAAGAAATAGAAGTTGCTTAAAAAATCTAAGTAGGTTATGACTACAGTTCTGGTTAAAGGTTTTGTTTGTTTTCTTTTTTTACCTTGTACATAACAATATGTAGAAAAAGTCTTATTCTAATTCAATAGCAAAGGAAACAAAACATCTAGAGTTTGCTGATAAAGAACTGAAAATGCTAATAACACTATACACAAAGTCAAAATTTAGTTTACTTCAATAATAGAAATAATTAATAATTTCACAAAATATGATTGATGAAGAGTTAAAGGCTGAGCCCTGAGTATCAACCACACCTTAAAATCAAAGTACGTTTATATTTAACCTATACTAGCCAACTAGTCAAACAAGGCAAGGAACACTTCGGTGACAAAAAAAATACAATATTCTAGAAGGAACTTCGTTCTCTATTGCGAAAGAACTTTTAAGTTAAATTATATCAGATAAAAATACTCAACTTAGGAAACAAGTTAAAAAGTAACAATTTTACTCTGAAAGGCAGTTTTTCAAATGCTATAATTAAATTTGCCAAAAATATGATTAAATGAGAATACATATAAAATACCTCAAAAATAGAACTATAGTGTAGAAATACGTGTTTACCCAAAATGACTATATGGTAATACTCAAAATGTCCCACTATCAAAATGTTAAAATACCAAATACTTAAAGGATACTTCTGGAGTTCCCATCATAGCACAGCAGAAATGAATTCGACTAGGTTCGATCTAGGAACCATGCAGTTTCAGTGGGTTAAGGATCTGGCATTGCCATGAGCTGTGGTGTAGGTCGCAGACACGACTGGGACCCCACACTGCTATGGCTGTGGTGTAGTCTGGCACCTGTAGCTTCAACCGGACTTCTAGCCCGGGAACCTCCATATGCCATGGGTGTGGCCCTAAAAAAAAGCAAAAAATAAAAATAAAATAAACAAATAAAGGATACTTCTGAGCCCATAATATTAACAAAACTTACATGAGTCCCTAGTAGGGCTTGATCCTCTTTTTGTACTTAGAAAAACCAAAACTCAGAGATTCAAATCCAAATATAACACTGCCAGCTTGTCCTTCCAACCCCTTAGGTCAGAATAGCTCTTCCTCTATTTCATGCCTGGTACCGCTGAGGTCTACTTGTGGGCTATGTCATTTATCTCTTCCACTCATGAGAGCTTCCTGTCACTTGGCACACGACCTCGTGTGCTGCCCAAAGTTAATGCTCCGGACTCCCCTAGAGTTGCCCAAATGCTCCAACCCCATCTAGGGGACAGCAGGCAGCTCAGCTCAGTCATTACCCTCTTCTGCCCTCTCTTATTATGAGTAGGAGAATACAATGTTTCCTACTCAAAGTGGTACTCTGTCTACATGTATACATGCTGTGGATTCTCCTAGTTCCCTTTAAGATCTCTCCAACCCATGGAATACAGTGCACATGTCAATTCACAATAATTCTCAACCCCATTTCATCTTCTCCAACACCACCTTATTCCCTTTTCTTGGGGGGGGGGGGGGGGCATGCTTGCAGTGTGTGAAAGCTCCCAGGCCAGGGGATCAAACCCACGCCATAGCACCAATCCAAGATGCTGCAGTGACAAAACTGGATCTTTAACCTGCTATGCCACAAGAGAACTCTGCTTATTCCTTAATCTAGAATCTCACCACCTCTAGCCAGTACTCTAGCATAAATTTCCTTAACTCCCTATCTTTAGTTTCTTTCCCTTCAATCCATCCCTATAGTTTCCCCCAGAGCTGATATTTTAAAATTGTAAATCTGATCACATCACTCTTAAATTTAAAATCCTTCAGTAACCCATGAAAGAACAAATACCTTAAAACAGAACAGCAGGTGACAGCTATTGAGAATTACTGTGCCAGGTACCTACCTGCATTACCTCATTTAAATCACATAACAGTCCTGCAGTGTAGATGTTTTCATTACTCTTATTTTGCAGATTTAAACAAACTGAAATTTAAGAGAAATCACATATTCTGTCCATAGAGAGAGGGACAGTAAGCAAATGCAGCTAAGATTACAAAAGCCTTCAAAATATGGCTTTTATTCCTCTGCAGCAGCTCTCTCCCACCACTACCCAGCAAACTCTGCCTTCCACTTACACCAAACCACCCAAGGATCTGTGACCATGCTATAATCTTTCAGAACTCCTTATCAGTCTTGGTGCCACATTACTCCCTTGGCTCAAAATGCATAAAAAAGAATGAAATCTTGCCATTTGCAGGAACATACATGGACTCAAAAGGCATTATACTAAGCAAAATAAATCAAAGATATAAAGCTGTATAACATATGGAATATGAAAAATATAACAAACTGGTAAATACAACAAAAAAGATATAGACCCACAGATATAAAGAACAAACTAGTGGTTACCAGTGGGGGAGGGACCATATAAGTTGGGGGAATGGAAGGTATAAGCCATTGGATATAAAATAGGCTCAAGAATATACTGTATAGGAGTTCCCGTCATGGCTTAGTGGTTAACGAATCCGACTAGGAACCATGAGTGCGGGTTCGATCCCTGGCCTTGCTCAGTGGGTTAAGGATCCAGCGCTGCCATGAGCTGTGGTGTAGGTTGCAGACGCGGCTCGGATCCCACGTTGCTGTGGCTCTGGCGTAGGCCGGCGGCTATGGATCCAAATGGACCCCTAGCCTGGGAACCTCCATATGCCATGGGAGCGGCCCAAGAAAAGGCAAAAAGACAAAAAAAAAAAAAAAGAATATACTGTACAACATGGGGAATATAGACAATATTTTCTAATAACTATAAATGGAAGGTAACCTTTAAAATTGTATACAATTTTTTAATTAAAAACAAAAAAGGCCTGTCAAAAAAAAAAAAAAGCCCATTCAGGGAGTTCCCTTCATGGTGCAGAGGAAATGAATCTGAATAGGGACCATGAGGTTATAGGTTCGACCCCTGGCCTAGCTCAGTGGGTTAAGGATCCAGCAATGCCGTGAGCTGTGGTGCAGGTCACCAATGCGGCTCAGATGTGGCATTGCTATGGCTGTGGTGTAGGCCGGCGGCTACAGCGCTGATTTGACGCCTGGCCTGGGAACCTCCACATGCCGTGGATATGGCCCTAAAAAGGACAAAAGACAAAAAAAAAAAAAATGCCCACTCAGCCAACATGGTCCACTTTGGGAACTCCCTCTGAAGACTTTTTTCCTTTCTTTCTCACCTCCTTTCATTCTTACCTCCACCACAAGGGAGCTCCATAGGCAGAATACAAGGCAAAATGGTGCACCTACCCAACTCTAAATTTTAAAATGCTATAATACAGAATGCTCAGAGTTCTCATCGTGGCTCAACAGTAACAAACCCAACTAGTATCCATGAGGATACAGGTTTGAACCCTGGCCTAGCTAGTGGGTTAAGGATCTGGTACTGCTGTGAACTGTGGTGTAGGTTGCAGACTCAGCTCAGATCCTGCATTGCTGTGGCTATAGCGTGGGCCAGCAGCTGCAGCTCTGATTCAACCCCTAGCCTGGGAACTTCCATATGCCTCAGATACAGCCCTAAAAAACAAAAACAAAAAGAGAATGCTCAAATCAATTTTCCAAGGTAATTTCCAAGTGAAAATCTAGTGCCAGACTCAAACCCTAAATTTATCAGAAAGTAAATAAAGAACGACAATGAAGCAATAGCAAAACCTAATAAAAATACACTTAAAACTTTTGTAAAACTCCCAACATGTAAAATTCAATTATTTTGAAATATGTGCTACATCATCCAGAATATAAAGGACTCAAGTTTTAAAGTGTTTTCTTCTGCAAATTTGGACTTCTTTAAATGTTACAAGCAAAACAAGTTCTATTTAAAATCTGTTACAAACCAAGAAAAAATTCAAGAAACTAAAGAGCTCTTCTCTGACTATATCTGGGTTCAGAAAATGATGATTCAATACTAAATGACTTGTGCTTATGAAACATGTTAGACGATGGAGAGGTACAATGATTATGTTATCACATCTGCAGCATCAGTATATTAGGCCAGCATCTTCCAGAAACATCCGACAATGATATCAGGAGTCTCTCCTGGTATTAACTCACAGTTAAACAGCATCTCTTCAAAGTACTACTCAAATATATTAGCTTACAATTCCCCACACTAAAGCCCCCATTTTTATCTATCCATAGTTTCAAGATACTCCTATACTTAGCTGTTCTTTAACTGGCATTTGGATACGAAGTACCAAGTGTTACTTTCAAACTTTTTTTTTTGTCTTTTTGTCTTTTTAGGGTGCAGTTCCCAGTCGGAGCTGTTGCTGCCAGCCTACGCCAGAGCCACAGCAACGCCAGATCCAAGACGCGTCTGCAACCTACACCACAGCTCATGGCAACACCGGCTCCTTAACCCACTAAGTGAGGCCAGGGATCAAGCCTGCAACCTCATGGTTTCTGGTCAGATTCCTTTCTGCTACACCACTATAGGAACTCCTAATTTCAAACTTTTAATGTCTTTTCTAGCTCATTGAGAAAATGTTCTAAAAGATCATTTCTGGCACTTACCCATGTATCTTTTACCGCTTTCCCCAACTAATTCTTACAAGTCATATTCTTAACCCTTAAACAAATTTCTTATAAAAAGCACAAATTATTTCCTAACAATGTCCCCTAATAGACATATTTAGGAAATTGACCTTCAATGGATACACAAGGTCTGTGGTTCAAGCACTATTTCAGGTGGCATTCCTAATGGATACAACCAACATGCATTTCCTATAAAATATAGGACCAAGGAGAAGACTTACTTTCAAAGGGGCTTTTATAATGGTCTACGCGGAATATTAGAGCCTGACCCAAGGAAACAGTAAAGGGAATGGAGAAGGAAGAGCTCCATCAGCAGAACTTGACAGCCAAAGGAAAATGAAGGATAGAAGAACACAAGTCAAGATGATTCTCAGGTTTATAATTTGCATAACGGAATGACTGCCAGCATCATTGACCAAGGCATGAAATGAAGTGAATATGTGAGTCTGGAGAAGACCATGTACTAATTTTTGATGTTTTAAGTCTCAGGTTTTCTGTTGAAAATCAGGTGGGCATTCTAAATAGCAAACATAGAGACTGAAATGCTCAAGAGAGAAAGCAGACTGAATAAATGAAACAGATATGAGACAACAAAAAATAACACATATTCAAGAAAGCATAACAACGAGGAACAAAAGAGGTCAGGCTGAAACCTCAGAAAACAAGAACATTAAGAGACAGGAATTAGTAATGACAGCTGAGAAAGAAGAGGTAAGAAAGAGAAGCAGGAGAGAATGATATCATGGAAGGCAAAGAAAAAGAGGATGTCAAGGATATGGGCATGATTATCTAAATGGTTCACACAGGATTTAACTGTTAGGAACTACGTCCAAGGATAGATATAATTTCAATAAGAAGAGGAGGCAAGAGTAAAAACACTGATGGGAGGGGGAAACAAAAAAGGCAGAGGGCAAAGGGCATTTGGTACGGAATGCAGAAGGGTTTTGCTGGAACAGAAGGTTCATATAGCAGAAGACAAGAAAGGAAGTCTGGGCCAAAGGCTTTGCATTCCAAATTTTATTCTATTTTAGACTTTATTCTGTGAGGAAAAGAAAAACATGTAACTTTTTTTCTTTTTGAGACAACTATTCTGGTGATAGCATCCATGATGAACTAGAATAACCAGAGAGTTATAAGCTATAAAGTAGACATTTTTTGTTCTTTTTTTTAGGGTTGCACCCTCAGCATATGGAGGTTTCCAGGCTAGGGGTCCAGTCGGAGCTACAGCTACTGGCCTGCACCACACCTCACAGCAATGCTGGATGCTTAACCCACTGATCAAGGCCAGGAATCGAACCTGCAATCTCATGGTTACTAGTTGGATTCGTTTCCACTGCACCACAACAGTAACTTCTATAAAGTAGTCTTAATATTATCAAAACATAGTAATGAAGGCCTGAAAGAGGTTGGCAGTAGACAAAGTAAGAACTAAGGGATATATAAAAGAGAGAGATTCTCTAATCCCAGGGTTCCCTAGATATTCCATCATTTCTATATTTATTTACACTCACCATTTTGCATCATAATCACCTGTGGATGGGGACCTTTATTCAGTCACTAATCACTAATACTAACAAAAACAGGCACATAAGAAGAGGCCAAAAAAATTCTGTTGAATTATAAAACAATTCAGTAATAATGAGACATAGAAGTGAAACAGACTGAAAATTACTGCCAAGGAACCTAAGTGACTTATAAGATGATGATATAGAAAACACTAATGAAAAAGTTAAGATCCAGTTTAGGGAATGAGTTTAAAATATATTTGGAGGGGGGATGTCTAAGGGCAACATGCAAACAAAAACATCAAACAGAAAAAAATGAAACCACACTAAGAAAAAAACAACAAGGGGGTTAGGAAGAGCGACTTCTGCAGAGCCAAAAATCCACCTCCCCGTACTGAGTCCCTGTGTATACTCAGATTTAACTAACCACAATAATATAGTACTGTAGTATTTACTATTGAAAAAATCCATATATAAGTGTACCCACGAAGTTCAAACGTGTGTTGTTCAAGGATTGACTACATTTAGATATTCAGACAAAAACAGAAATTTGAGATACATAATGAAATAATCAACGAATCTTATTTGCTCATAAGAACAAACATTTAACAAAATATTCTACCTTTAAGATTTACATATTCTGTACAAATTAAGTGGATATAAAATACGTCAATCAAGGAGTTCCCGTTGTGGTGCAGTGGAAACAAATCCAACTAGTATCCATGAGGGTTCAGGTTCGATCCCTGACCTTGCTCAGTGGGTCGGGGATCCAGCGTTGCCATGAGCTGTGGTGCAGGATGCAGCTAGGATCCCGAATTGCTGTGGCTATGGCTCAGGCTGGCAGCTGTAGCTCCTATTTGACCCCTAGCCTGGGAACTTCCTTATACCACAGGTACAGCCCTGGGGGGTGGGGGAAGGTTGAAGTAATTTAACAAGATAGCTAATTCTGGAAAAACAAACAAACAGAACAGTATGTACAAAAGCATGAGACATCAGAGTTTCTCATCTTCGTGGAACCATGACAGAAGATGAGGGTCACAGCTCATGGAGGACCTTCTAAACACTAGTAAGGAATTTGACCTTTATCCTGCAGTCCTGTGGTCAGAAATCTCAGATGTCTGTTAGAATTCCCTAAGAAGCACTTCAAACCCCCTAAAGCAGAGTGCAAGTACAGGCAGGAGATGGAAACAAAGCAAACTAGGATGAACTAATAACTTCCATAGACAACAGGGAGCCACAAATTATTTTTAAAACAAAAATAGAACCTGTTTCAAAAATCCAAAAGTCAGCAGCATGGATCAGTGGCTATGGGAAAAGAAAATCTGGAGGAAAACCAATGAAGACAATAAAGAAGCAACTGCAATAATGCTCCAGCACTAAGTACTGACAACTACTTACTCAAACATAAATGAACAACAGAAAAAGGCACATAAAGTGCTGTAACTGTAATATGAGCTTTCAACATGAGTTTCAAACTCATCTTGGATAACAACTCAATCATCAGAAGCAATTACAGCAAAAGTACAGTCAGGGACACTAGAAAAGAAGAAAGGGAAAAAGAACAGCCATTAAGTTTTCCCCTTGAAAGTATTTCATTTAGGAGTTGCCACTGTTGCACAGTGGGTTAAGAATCCAACATGGGTTCCATCCCCGACCCAGGAACTTCCATATGCTGCAGGTGCGGCCATAAAATTTTTTTAAATAATAATAAATTTTTTAAAAAATTACTTCATTTATACAAATACTTTATGATCAGACTATCACAGCAAGCAGAGACCATCATATCAAAATTCAGAACTTACCACATGGCTAAAACTGCAAAACTGCTGAGAATGACAATCAGTGGAAAGTTAACAGATAAAAAGGCTAACAACAACAGCAAAGACCATTTAACAAATTTCGGGAGTTCCCATTGTGGCACAGCAGAAACGAATCCTACTAGGAACCAAGAGGTTGCAGGTTCAATCCCCGGCTTTGCTCAGCGGGTTAAGGATCTGACATTGCCATGAGCTATGGTGTAGGTCACAGACATGGCTCGGATCCCAAGTTGCTGTGGCTGTGGCATAGGCCAGCAACTACAGCTCCAACTGACCCCTAGCCTGGAAACCTCCATGTGCCACAAGTGCAGCCCTAAAAAGACCACCAAAAAAAAAAAAAAGAAAAGAAAGAAAGAAAGAGAACTCAGTACATAAGAACATATATATGATAATGATAGACAGACCTTGGGATCACAAATCAGGATAAAATTAATTTCATTTATTTTTCAAAGAAATGGCTTTTGTAATTTTTTTTGTCAAATTCCCTTGACTGGGAGTTCCTGTAGTGGCTCAGTGGTTAACAAATCTGACTCGGACCATGAGGTTGTGGGATTCAATTCCTGGCCTTGCTCAATGGGTTAAGGATCTGGCGTTGTTGCCATGAGCTGTGGTGCAGATCGCAGAAGCAGCTCAGATCGCAAGTTGCTGTGGCTGTGATGTAGGCTGGCGGCCACAGCTCTGATTGGACCCTGAGCCTGGGAACCTCCACATGCCACGGTGCGGCCCTTAAAAAAAAAAAAAAAAAAATTCCTTGACTCCACATCCCCTCAAGCTATCACCTTGTTTTTCTTGGTTTCAGTTTAGAGCAAACTCCTTGAAAGAACGGGCTATTTCCAATTCCTCTCCTAAAGTTCTCTCTTAAACCCTCTCCAATCAAGTTTTCATCTCCCCTAGTCCACCATGAACAATTTAGGATCACCAATGATTTTCATACTGTTAAATCTAAGTCACAAGTTAGTCCTTGATCTAATAGCAGCTGAATAACAGCTGACACAACTGATCACTCACTTCCTCCTTCTTAATAAAACATTTCCCTTGGGTTCAGGGATACCACCTGATCTTAATTTTGCTCCGGAGGGTGCTTTTTACTCTCCTTTGCTAGTTCTAACTCTCCCTCTCCCAGTCTCTCTGTCTCTGTTAGTACCATGAGCAAAGTCTTTGGACTTCTACATTCACGCTCACTCTCTAGAGTACCTTAATCAGTACTAACTGTGCCCATCACAATCTCATTTCTTCCACATCTCTGCTCAAACACCACTCATCACTGCAGTGTTCTCTAGCTACCTTATGTAAAACAGCAGCATCCCCCTGACAAGTTCTTTCCACCTTATTCTGCTTTTTGTTCCACAGCACTGTAGCAGCTGACATTTTTACATATATACTTTCTTATTTTCTATAATTTGTTATTAGAATATAAGTTCCACAAGGTTAGAGAATGTGTTTCCTTCACTACCTAATTACTAGCAAGTGCCCAGTGGATATTTGTTGGATGGATAGATGGCACAAATGGGGAAAATCCAGACTCAAGATCTGGTCTCAAAGCCTGGGTTGAGGAAATTTAAAGTGCAGAAATCCTCATGTCCTGAAAAAATGTCAACTGCAAAGCGGCCACAACAATGGCCAAGACTACAACTCTAGCTAGTGTCAATAATAAATAAGGGTTGATAAGTCCAGACTATTTGTAAAGTAAAGGAAATACATCAAGGAAAAAAATTAAAAATAAAAGAAAGAAGAAATGGCCATCCCTGCCTCCCTATTCTGTGAAAAGAAACAGTACCTGGATATGTTTCCTGTAAGCTGGCCTACCAAGTCAGACCAAAATATCACCAGACCCATTCTACACACTTAAATAGCTGTTATGAACAGTAGTCCCTGCTTTTCTAAACTAGGGTCTTCTGAGAAAACTGTAACTCCCAACCCTAGCACTCGCTGCCAAGACATAATGGTCAGAGAAAGCTCTCCAATTTCCCCAAAGCACTCAGGCTGCAACCAAATATCATTAATACGATGACAACAACAATTTAAAGTACTTTCTGGTGTCTGCCTATCTTTATTGTCTCAGTGCATTCACTAGGGTATCAGTCATCAAAGATTGCGGGATCTAGGTATGGGGGAGGAGTGTGTATGTGTGTGAGTGTGCATAAGAGAGAGAGGATTCAAATAAACAGGATCTGGATTTATTTTTTATATTTTAAAGAGAGGTAGATTTTCTATGGAATAGAATGCATCTGTTAAAATATGTCACCTGGGCTCTTCATTATGACACCAAAAGAGAGATCACAGAAGGACCAAAATTCTAAGATATCCAGCACTCCTCAGCTAAAGAGCTGTACTGCATAGAGTTAAAGAGATGGGGCAGGAGACCATGCCACAAGGTACAGCTGGGAGCAGTGATGGGGAGACAAGAGTGTTAACAACCATGAAAAGAGAGAGGAAGAGAGGTATAATTATCCATGTTTCCCGCCCCCCCCCCCTCCCCCGCCAGCTTCACTTTCATTCTACTTACCAAGTACAGAAACTGGGCAGATGAATACTAGGAAGGAAAAGGCAGAATATGAAGGACAAAGATGCTCTGAAGCAAATGGTAACAGAAGAAATCAAGCACAAATTCATTTTCCAAGTGACTCTTTGAAAAACAGACATATGAAGTTAGGGAGTGACCAAGAAAATTTAAAACAAGTCCCCATATCTTAGATAACTACAGAACTATATAGAGAACAGAGATTCTTAGTTATTTGGAATGACAGTCCCAGGGCGGTTTTTTTTTTTTTTTGGCCACTCCCAGGAAGTTCCCAGGTCAGGGACTGAACCCATGCCATAGCAGTGCAGTGACCTGAGCCACAGCAGTGACAATGCCAGATCTTAACCTGATAAGCTACCAGGGAACTCTGTGGGATATATTTTAGATCAAAAATCCTCAAAGATGATCCACATATTTCAAACTAACTTATGGCTCAATATGGAAAAGGTGAAATCAAACTTCAGCTTTCATGGATGCAGCCTTTAAGAATCCTCTGGCTTCCCCAATGGCTCCAAATATCAAAATAACCAATTAGAAGTCTTCAAGTCAGAGATGTAACTCTTGGGGGCATTCAAAAGCAATCAACTTGGCAGAGAAGAACTGAAAACTCAGAGATTACACCTATCATATTCTTGATTGGTCAATTCACTTAAAAAGAAAGGAGTGTTCTGATTGGTTGCTCTCTATAGGCTGAGTTTCCCCAGTATCAGAGCCTGCAGCAAGCAGATGTTAGAAGCTAAAAGAGGCCACAGGATACTTTGAGAAAGGTATTGGGGGAAAAGAAGTCAATAACAAAGTAAAGTCAATTTAACTCTATACAGCCACTGGCCATGGGCAAATCACATTAGGGCACCAATCAAAACTGTCACCTGAGGGGACATTCTATGTTTACTTTTGAGCTAATACTCCCTCTCCTTAACACCCCTCCTTTAATCCTCCACTATGGCTCTCCCCCTTTCTCCTGAGAGCTGTCACTCTCTAGAGCTCCTCTTCCTCCAGCCACTCTGTGACTTTGGTGATTTGGTGTTTCCTACACCAGGTTCAGTCTCTTGCCATCTTCCTGTGTGAGCGCATGCCTTCTACTCAGTCCCTGTCCTTGACAAGCACATAATCCAGTGGGGGAGGTAGATATGTCACTAGCTCAGGTACAATAAATCACAACCAATGCTATGAAAGAAATATAACAAAGTGCTGTGAGCACATGTTCATCTGTCATTACCCCACTCAATAAGTCCAAATCAACACTCCAGCTTCCCACTCTCATATCAGTTACTGAGCCCTGTTATCTTTCCATAAAACCCACTGATTTCCACTTCCAACTTGCAATTCAGGCTTTGTTCCTCATTAGACCTACTTCAGCCGCTTACTATCAGAAAACACTATTTGATATATTTCTACATTGCCACACTAGCCATCTCCCTAAAAGATATAACATACTATATCATCCCCTCGCTTTGAAACGTCTAATATTTTTCCAGTATCTAGGAGATAAGTTCAAATGCTTAGCAGACAAAATAAGATAACATACTTTTCAAACAAAGCCCTTTAAAAGCAAGCAGACAGTCTGAATTCTAGTTCCAAAGCTTACTAGCTATGTTAACCTTTGGCAGGTCACTTTACCTCTCTCATTGGCAAAAAGAGGATGAAAAGAACCTACTTCTTAGGGCCCTTATAAGTAAGAAATTCCATCCAAGTACCCGCAAAACACCCAGCACTCCAATCAATGTTAACTATTACCCCAGGGTTGTCTCGTCCATCTAGAATGTCTTACTCCCCAAAGGAAGCACATAACCAAGGTTTTATTTTCGTATATTTCAGAATGATTAACAGTAGGAGTTAAATCAGAAATGATCTTCTATTTAACTCTGAACCAGTAAAAACTTCAATCAACCAAAATACTGCTTTCATGAAATTTTTGGTTCGCCTAAATTTACTACATTTATTAAAAAACAAGTACCTATTTATAAAAAAAAAAAAGATTAGTTTCGTTTTTTGTGTCCTATTCAAGTTCAAGAAGAAAAAAGGCAGCAGTTTACCAATGAAAACTTAGATATTTAAAAGCATGTCATTCTCTATAAAATCCACATAAATTAAATACAATTTCAACTGCATGTGTCATTTGTTGAAGATATATACATATCATAAAACGAACTCTAAAAACTTAAGAAAAAAAACATTCACCAGATGGTGGAGTGACATTTGTTCACAGACTTCACAATCAAAAGATGAAATAATAAAATTTTAAGTCAGCAATTTTAATAATTTTAAAATTGCAAAGTCTACAACAATATAACAAAAATACAACAGATTACAAACTTATTTCCAGAGAATGATATATTTATGTCAGGTACTAATGAAAAATGGTAAGAAAAATCCAGTAAATTTATAGGTAAAGGACAATTAATACAAAGAAGAAAATAAAATTAGAAAAATACTACATCTTTTCTATTTGTATAATGATCTTAGATAGCAGGTACTCTTATACCCATTAGGAAAAAAAAAAATTAAAAACAAAAGCCTGTAAAGGTAAAAGATAAACTGATCAACCAAACTGACAGAAGCAGTGTAAATCAATACTACCTTTCAGAAATACACCTGGCAATATTTTCCAAAAGTGACAAAAAGCCCTATAATCCCCCTTCCAGGACTTTACCCTAAAGGAAAGAAGCAAAACAAAGGACATCTACACATTAACTGCCTCTCGTGAAAAATGGAAAACAGCTTAGATGTCCAATTATTAAAAATAAGTAAATCAATTCACTGTATCACTGTATAATTTAAATGTACAAAAACCATTAGCATAAGAATATTAAATATTAATGCAAATATTAAACATTTATGTTTTGATTACAGTACAAAATCATGTATATATGAGAAATAAACCTGTTGGGACTGATCAGGCCTACCACAGAAAGCTCACATTTTAAAACTAACTATTCAAAAGCATAAAAATCACAATTTCTCTTTCCCAAAAAAATCAATCACATAGGAATAATCAGACAGGCTTTTCTCTTGTACAAACTAGCCATATATGTAATTTGAGCCATGCTACTGGCCAGCTGTAACCTTATTTTACTAAATCTCATTTTACCATCAAAATGTAACTGTACATTGGGTCTCCATATGGTGAGCAGAAATTATGGGGCACTCTGTCCTGCACAGAGATCAAAAACTCTACAGACAAATGGAATAGAGAAGGTTGGGTTTCTCCTATATTCCCAAATGAATCATGTTTCTTAGCCCTAAGTGCTCTAAGATCCCAGGAGTGGCAGGCAGCTAAGCAGTCCCGGAGGGTGACAGTGGAAGCTCATTTGTTCTCCCACTGAAAAATGGTTAAATTCCTCATTTTCCCCCAAAGTACCATAGAATAATGAAAAATACACAAGCATGACGACAGGAGATGTGGGATACGGGTGACTCTAAATAACCTCAAGCAAGTTACTTGCCCTTTTGGGCTTTAGTTGTTTAATGCGTAAAATTTTAAAAGTTAAAACCAAATAATCTATTAATGCTTTCAAGTTCAATATTCTATTACTAGACCTCCTTGACCAATAAATGACCAACTCCCTCAACCTCCCCACTGTAATTATAAAACAAGACTTAGAATTAGGAAACTGGGGGCAAGGGCACAGATGGTCAAAAACACCTGGATTGGATCCCACCTCTGTCCCTTTCTATCTGCATGACCTTGGGCAAATTTCTTTGTCTCAAAATAAGGTTCTAAGATTAAAGAAGCAGCAATCCCTACTGGTGGCCTTACCCTTTTTATCCTTATGTCATAAAACATATGGTTATTTCTGTCCTAAGTTGGGTTTCATTTCTAACCAGCAACAACAACTCTGACTTTATTCTTGGAAATTTTGAAATAACTTATGCATTCCTCTTTTCTAAGTTTTCTAACATGGAAAGAGGTAGTAAACATATTTTGCTTATGTTAAAACTATATTCAACATTAGGGGCATTCCTCAAAAATTCATTAAGTAAATAGTTTGTGAGCCCCTGTGCCATACAACAGCATGTGTTAGAGCTGTAAAGGTCCCTTCCCTTCAGAAGCCCAAAAGTCTGGTGGAGACAGACATATTAACAAATCATTAACTACCAACTGACAAATGCTAACTGCAGAATGAACAATGTACTAATGGATCAGTGGAGACAAGGCAGGGGTAAGCTGTCTGGACAAGATTCAGAGGTTATATTTTGGTTAGTATTGAAGGGCAAGTTGTTTACTAGATAGAGAAGAATTCTCAATAGAGCCAACAGTGTAAAACCACAAAAGAAGGTATCATCTTCAGAAAACTCTAAGTAGTCTTTGTATGGAGAGGGCAGGCAAAATGGTAGAAGATGAAATCAGCAACACAAGCAATTACCAGAAATCATGAAGTACTCTGACTTTTATCAAACACAAATTATGAAGAGTCACTGACGGCCTTTTAAACATGGAATCAAAGTCCTCTTTCTCCACCAACCAAAGAAGATGAGTCAGGACAACAAACAGAAAATGTAGGTCTGAATGTGAAAAGGTAGGATAAATTGTTTTGTTGTGTTTTTTTAAATGGAGAGCTCCTGCTGTTCAGGATGGCTTCTGGTGGTTTCTGACCATGGCATATTAATACAACACTAAAGAAAAACAGTATACATCACATCTAAAGGGTTCAAGAAAGTATGTGTTTATCTAAAGATTATTTGACATCTGGAGTTCCCGTCGTGGCGCAGTGGTTAACGAATCCGACTAGGAACCATGAGGTGGCGGGTTCGGTCCCTGCCCTTGCTCAGTGGGTTAAGGATCCAGCGTTGCCGTGAGCTGTGGTGTAGGTTGCAGACGCGGCTCGGATCCCGAGTTGCTGTGGCTCTGGCGTAGGCCGGTGGCTACAGCTCCGATTCGACCCCTGGCCTGGGAACCTCCATATGCCGGGGGAGCGGCCCAAGAAATAGCAACAACAACAACAACAACAAAAAAGACAAAAGACAAAAAAAAAATTATTTGACATCAGTATTGTTGAGAACACCAAAGAAAACAAGCCAAAAATACTAAAGATATTAAGTAATAAAAGAGGCAAACAGTGAAAATGTCTAAGACTGACTACAAGCAAAACATTCAAGAATGTTTAAATCCTTATAATACATATATTGATTACAGTTATGACTTTTGTGACCATCTTTTGCAAAAGGTATCTTAAATTCCCTTTGGTTAAAGAAGAAGTACCACCACCCAACTCTCTTTAAACTAGCCTAAAAGATGATGCTTAAGAATGGGGGGGAAAAATGGCAAAATTAATAGGTTCCATTAATATTTTAATGCTCAGGAAAAAAGAAAAAGAATGACTTCCCAAAGGGTTATTCTGAAAAGTCTAAGCTCCATTTATCTCACCAACAGAAATGAAACATACACATTCTAATCTGAGACTGCTAAGAGTCCCTGCATCAGTAATTTCCACACTGTTCGGGCCTAGTGTAGGAACAGCAAGCCTAATTGGCTGGGTAGCCTACAAAGATGAATTTGCAATTATTGAAATTCAAATTCACGCTTAGCCATCAAACCCTCAAAGAGTCATTCCCTTTTCGCCTGACAAAAAAAGTAGGTGCATTAAAAAATATATATGTCTGTCTGTATGTATGTATAAAAACAGCAGATGCCTAAAAAGGAGAGAGAAGCAGCATCTGAACCTATGGCAACGGTGTGGTCCACCAAAGTTTTCTCTCAGGATGTTTCAGGGTGTGTCTTTGTTTGGGCCCAGCAATTAAAAAAAGTCATTCTGGGAACCCAAGTACTTCCCCTCTATCAACCTCACAAGCATCCTGGTTCTGAAATCACTGGGTACCTCAGCCGCGCCCTGATTTCTCCTGAGAGAAGGGCCGCAAACCCAGCGGCCCAAGGCCCCCTATGCGCCTGTCACAGTCCCAGAGGCGAGGGAAGTCCGGCCTCCAGGCTCCGCGCCCTCTCGGCCTCAGCTGACGGGGGCTCAGGGGGTAGCTCTGGAGAGCAGGAGACCAGAGGACGCCACTGCCTTATCCTAGACGCCCGGGCCTGGGCACCAAACCGCGCCCCCCGCCCGGAGCAGCCGCGGTCGCTCGCCCCGCCCCGACTCCGGCCCCGGCTCCCGCTCCGACCCCGGCTCTCACCGTGCGGAGGTCGCACTGCCTCCTCTGCCCGGCTGCGGATCGCCCAGCGACCTACAGGCCCCAGGACGGCAGGTGAGGCGAGGGGCCGCCCATCACATCCCCGCCGGCCCCACCGCCTGACCCGCAGCAGCCAGCATCACGTCCACGGCCTGAGGGAGCGCTGGACTCCAGAGCCACCGCGCCCCCTCCCTCGGCCGGCGCCTGCATGGACTCCGCCCTCCCGGGCCCGCGCAATGCGCGCGCGCAGCCCCGCCCCCCGGGACGGCCTGCGCAGGCGCGAGCCTCATGTGACTAGGCCCCGCCTTCGAGCCCGCCCCCTCCGCCCGGATCCGGCCTCAGCCCACCTCTGGCACCGCCCCCGCCTTCTCACCAGCCTTTCCCAGGCTCCGCCCCCACTTGGGGACCCGCCCACCTCCTCTGACCTTGCCTCTATGCCCCCTGACTCAGGCCTTTGCTGGGATCCATCTGTGACTCCAGATTGGTGGCTGAACCACCTTCAGCCGGCCTCCTGGATCAACATTTGCCGCTTAACTGAAGTCAAACCTGTCAACTAAACCTCCTGACCCCGAAAAGTTAGTAGTCTAAGCTTTGACACAGACATAGTCTCCCCTCCCACCTTCTGATAAAGTGGACACCTCCAACATTTTGTGTTTACCAGCGCATCCCTGTTCTCTATCCTATGCTCGCTCTGGGGCATGCCTGAGCCACACACCCTGCCTACCACACCAAAACACCGGATCCTGCTGAGATTGAAGGGAAGGAAGGGGCTCACTGTAGCTGAAAATGGAAACAAGTTCATGACATCATCAATCTGGGTTTCTTTTGTCAAGAACCAGGACCTCCTTCCCTTTGTGATTTCCTTCACCTACAGCAAGAGGCCTCTTCCTCTCTGTTTTTGAGGGCTGGGCCTGTTGAGTGCCCTGCCCCTGAAGGCCTCCAAGGTCCAGTCACTAGAGGTAAAAGCCAGGGAGCTGCCTATATCCGGCAGTAGACTAGATGTTATCTGAAATCCTCCTGTGCCATACTTACCAACAGCTCCACTGCAGTAAATAGTGCTTAAGGTGGGAGTTTCCGTCGTGGTGCAGCAGAAACAAATCCAACCAGGAACCATGAGGTTGTGGGTTCGATCCCTGGCCTCGCTCAGTGGGTTAAGGATCCAGCGTTGCTGTGAACTGTGGTGTAGGTCTCAGACGGGGGATCGGATCTGGTGTTGCTGTGAGCTGTGGTGTAGGCTGGCAGCTACAGCTCTAATTGGAACCCTAGCCTGGGAACCTCCATATGCCTGCAGTGAAGCCCTAAAAAGCAAAAAAAAAAAAAAAAAAAAAGTTGGGAAGGATTAGCTCTAAACTCTACAATTTAATCTTTGGATGAAGTCAGGTCATTAAAAAGGCAAACACCAGGAGTTCCTAGAATCTGACTAGGAACCATGAGGTTTCAGGTTCAACCCCTGGCCTTGATCACTGGGTTGAGGATCCAGCGTTGCCATGAGCTGTGGCATAGGTCGCAGACGAGGCTTGAATCCCGCGTTTCCGTGGCTCTGGCGTAGGCCAGCAGCTACAGCTCTGAATTGACCCCTAGCCTGGGAACCTCCATATGCTGTGGGTGCACTTGGTCTAAAAAGACCAAAAAAAAAAAAAAAAAAAAAGGCAAACACCAGACTGAACATTTGAACAGATCCCTCAGGAAGTGCAGTTACTAACTTGTGCTTTGAAGTTTATGCCATCAGCTAAATTGAGAGGTGGTTCAAGAAATGGCTCCTAACACTTGCATATGGAATCTGGTGAAGATGCTACATACTACAGTCTGCACTTGAGGACCTGGGAAAGGAACATCTCTCAGTTCCTAAAACCAGAAGAGCCAAGTTTCTCCAAACTGCTCAGTTGCTCTCTTGTGATTATCAGAACACTTGAGGTGATCATGTTTTCTCTTTTCTTTGATAGCTCTTAAATACTGTCATCTTTCTCTTCTTCCTCTGCAAAGGTGACTGGGTGCTTGTTGCTTATGAATAGTTCCCAGCTTCATCTGATTTTCCTTATTGCATTTATAGTCTTTGTCCCCATTTCCTCATTTCCTTGGTCATTAACATGTCACATTAATTCTGTCACATCAAGCTATATATAGAAAAGCTCTTAATATTAAATATAAATATGTTGTATATACATATTATATATATCCTTAGAAGTCTGACCTCTGAGGGTCTGAAGTCTGAAGTTAAGGGCGAAAGGACAGATCAAGATGAGCAGTGTGGTTTACAAATTTTAGCATGAATCAGAATCACCTGGGGAACTTAACAAAACATTGCTAAGCACCACCCCCAGAGTTTCTGATTCAGAAGGCCTGGGGTGGTACCCAAGAATTAGTACTTGTGATAAATTACAAGGGAGTATGCCCAGGGACCACACCTTTAGAACCACTGTGCTAAATTACCTCTTCAACAAATCTATGCTACAATCATCCTAATCAGGTAGGAAATGACCATCTCCCAGGAACCTGTGAATGACTGATTCACAAAGAGAGACAAAGGCTTAAGTGTCATGTGTTATGTGGATAAATATCACAACTGTGGCAGTCTTCAACACAGGATGGGCAGCAGAGAACAGCTGAGAAGTCCAAGGGATGACACCAGCTCCATGAGCTGGGGGAGTAGAACAGAAGATGAAGAGTCGTGGCCAGATTATAAACTGCTGTGGTGGGAATGATGGTGGCTTGATAAATTTTCCTTGTGTCTTTTTGGATGGTCCCAGTGGTGTCAGGACATAGAAACAGTGAATAGAATGATCTTTCAGGATCAGAGCCTGGTCTTGCTTATTAAAAAAAATAGTATCGTAGCACAGAATGTCTCAGGGAATGAGGTGTGTGACTTATAGACATCTGTATGGGGATGACTCTAGGGAAGAGTCAGCAAGCATAAACATTTTTACCATGTATTTTTTTTTTTTTATGGCCACACCCATGACAAATGGAAGTTCCTAGGCCAGGGATCAAATCCAAGCCACAGCTGCCACCTACACCACAGCTGCCACCTACACCACAGCTGCGGCATGCAGCTCCTTTAACCCATTGTGCTGGGCTGGGGATCGAACCTGCACCTCCGCGCCACTGTAATCAGGTTCTTAACCCACTGTGCCACAGCGGGAACTCCTAGTTTATATTTTTTAATTAGATTAACAGAGTATCTACAATAGAATCATAATAGACAAACCAAGGAAATGACTTTTCTCACAATTCTCAAACATACTTAGTACAATCACAATAATATTTCAGTGTATTGTCTTAATTTTATGGACATCTTAACATGTTTTACTAGTTTGGAGTTAATATTCCTAAGGACTTTCTGTGTTTATTTACCTATTGCTTAAATAATACACATTTGTTATCTTTGAAAAGATACTCAACATCACTAATTCCTCAGTGAAATGCACATTAAAACCACAAAAAGATATTATCTCACATCTCTTAGAATGACTATTATCAAAAAGACAAGAGATTAAAAGTGCTGGCAAGGATGTGGAGAAAAGAGAACACTTGTGCACTGTTGGCAAGAATGTAAATCGGTACAGCCAGTATGGAAAACACTACAGAGATTCCTCAAAAAATTAAAAATAAAACTATCACATGACCCTGTAATCCCACTTCTGAGTATATATGTGAAAGAAATTAAAGCACTGTCTTGAAGCTAGATCTGCACCTCGATGTTAATTGCAGCATAATTCACAATAACCAAGACATGAAACAACCTAAGTGTCAGTGGATAAGGAAGATGTGATGTGTGTATGTGTTACACATATGAAACATTATTCAGCCATTAGAAAAGAAATTCTGTCCTTTATGACAACATGAATGGAACTTAAGGGTAACATGCTAAATGAAATAAGTCAGGGAAAGACAAATACTGTACGATCTCACTCGTATATAGAGTCTAAAAACAGCCAAACTCATAGAAATAGAGAGTATAATGGTAGTTGTCAGGGGCTGAGAGGTGGGAAATGGGAAAGTGTTGGTCAAAGGATTTCCAGTTATAAGGTGGATATATTTCGGGGTTCCAATATATAGCATGTAAACTATAGTTAATGAAAAGGGTATTATATACTTGAAAGTTGCTATGAGAGAAGAGCACCATAAAAACAAAATGGTAGTTATGCGAAGGATGCCTTAACTAACTTTACTGTGATAATCATTTAGCAATACATATATGTGTCAGATCATCACACTGTACACCTTAAACTTATACAATGCTATGTATCAATTATATCTCTATAAAGCTAGGGAAGATAAACATTTATTATCTTAAAATTCTGGAGGTCAGAAGTCTGAAATAGGTCCCCTGGGACTAAATCTCCTGTTGTTCAGGGTAAGGAATAAATGCAATTTTTTCTTTTCATATGGCTGCCCAGTTATCTCACACCATTTGTTAAAATGTCCATCCTTTTCAACAAATGGTACTGGCACAACAGAATATTCAAATGAACTAAAAATATCAACCTTGATATTTACAAAAATTCTATACAATCTATACAAAATTTCAATGTAAAACTTAAAAATCACAAAGCTTATTATAAAAGAAAACACAGGAGAAATACTTGGCATAGGCAAGTATTTCTCAGGCAAAACCCAAAAAACATTAGACATAAAAGAATAAATCAGTAAATTAGACTTCAGCAAAAATTTTAAGTCTGGTCATCAAAAGACATAATTAAGAAACTGAAATAGGCAAGCCACAGAGTGGAAGACAATATTCACAAGAAAATAACTTACATTGAGAACATTTAAAGAAGTCACTAAATCAATAATGGGAAGACAAATGACCCAAAATGGGCAATGGTCTAGAACAGACTCCACAAAATGAAGCATGTAGATGATCACATGAAAAGGTGTTTAATATTATTAGTCACCAGGGAATTGCAAATTAAAATCCAAGGAGATGTCACTTCACACCCACTATAATGGCTAAAAATTGTAAAAGACTGACAACATCAAATCTTGGTTAAAAAAAAAAAAGAGAGAGAGAGAGAGAGAGCAATAGGGACTCTCATACACTGCTGGCGAGGATTTAAAATGCTGGAACTGTTTTGAAGCTCACTTTGGTAATTTTTCATAAACTTAAACATACTCCTGCCTATAGCAACTTTCCTTTTACGTATTTGCTCCAGAGAAATGAAAACATAGCCACAAAATGACTTAAGAAAAGATGTTCTACAAGGCCAAAAACTGGAAATAATCACATACCTATTAGAGGGGAGTGGATAAACAATTGTGGTATGTTCATAAATGGAATACTAGGTCAGCATTGAAAAGGAATGAACTACTGATAGGTCCAAAAGAAGACAGACACCAAAGAGCACATACTGAATGATTTCATTTCTATGAAATTCCAGAATAGGAAATCAGAACAATAGTTGAGTGGTTGCCTTGAAGGTTGTGGGGAGGAGGGAGGGTGATATTGAATGGAAAGTGCCAGGAGAAAGCTTCCTGGGGTTCTGAAAATGTTAGATATTTTGATTGGCATAGTGGTTTTATTGGTGTATAAATGTGTCAAAAATCATTGGACTATATGAATAAAAACCTTTCATGTTATAAGATAATTATACTTTGATTTAAAAAAGTATTTTTTTTAAGTCCATCATTTCCTCACTGATTTGAAATACTGCCTTTATCATATGTTACCTTTTCAACTAGTTCCATTTCTGGATTTTTAAATTCTGTTCCTTGATCTTCCTGTATATTAATGGGCCATTACCAAAATGTTTTAAATATAGAAGCTGTATAATATATTCTGATGTCTGGTAAAATTAGCTCTGAGCTTCTCCACTGCTCTCTTTCACTCAGGAGTTCCTGACTATTTTTTCTACTCCATTCTTCCAAATAAATTTTATAATCAATTTATCTTGTTCCAGAAAAAAAAGCAGTTATTTTTATATTGGAAATGCTTTGAATGTATTAATTAGTTTAGACAGAGCTGACATCTCTATGAGGCTGAATCTTCTGATCCAGCAACTTGATATGCCTTTCAATTTTTTCAAACTCAATTTTGTGATTTCAGAATTATTTTACAGTTTTCCTTTTTGGATATTATGTTATATTTATGCCTTGGTATTTTGTACACTGCAACAGATGTGGCCTCCTTTTACATTAATCTCTTCTGTTTCTCCTTTGCAAGTAAACTTCTTCCTGTTTTTTTGTTTCATTTGGCTGAGCCCATGGCATGGAAAAGTTCCTGGACCAGGGATGGAACCCAAGCCATAGCAGTGACAATGGCAAATCCTTAACTGATAGGCCACCAGGGAAGTCCCAAGGACTTTGAGTTTTGTATTTTAATTAGATTTTAAAATTTTAGTACTTTACTAAATTAGATTGTTTGTATTAGTTTTCCCATTAATTCTTTGGGGTTTTTTAGATATTTGATTTGTCCTCTGTAAAGAGCCCTGGCTAATGCTGTCAACTCTCTATTATCTAGTAGAAGACATAACAACATTGTTTTGTTCATTTCTGTAGCAGAAAATCTAGTAGGATACTGGCTTTTGAGGTAAAGTATATGTTTCTTTAAAATCATATTAAGGACATATATATTAATTTCTAGTTTACTAAGTGTTTTGACTTAAGAAAACATACAAATAGACATTGAATCCTGTCAAATGGCTTTTCTACTTTTGTGGAGATGAATTAATGAATTTCATAATATTGCATTCTTTTGTTTTCTTGAGCATAATGTATCTTTTAAATTTGCTGTTAGATTCTATCCTAAGGTTTTCTTTACATTGAAAATCTTAAATGAGAAGGGTCTGTAGTTTCCTTTTACTTGAATAAAAATCTTTACAATTTATTTAAAATAAAATTGAAATGTATTGGAAAACAACTTGGCAATTTTTATCAAGTTTGGAGATTAATATTATATGTGCTTCTTAAAAGGAAATGCTCTGAAATAGTTTAAGCAACAATGAATTATCTGATCTTTTTTTTTCTTTCTTGGATGCTTTGTGGTATATGGAGTTCCTGGGCCAAGGATTCCCATTGCACCATGAAAGGAACTCTGAAATATCTAATCTTCAACAATTATGCAGAATTTCTTTTAAAACCATTTGGCTTACTGATCCTTTGTGTATTAATTTTTGTGTAACAACTCTTAGCCTTTTCATTTCTTTTATAGTAATTAGTTTGCTTAGACTTTATGTTATGATCACTTTTGGTAATTTGTGTTTGCCTAAAACTATAGATCTTTCTTCAAAGTTTTCATTTTTTTTCTGCACAGAATTGTATAAAGTATTTTCTTCTTAAAATTGTTTTTCCTGTTTTTATGCTATTTCCTCCTTTATCTTTGTGGTTTCTCCCATTTTCAAAGTATAAGTTAGCTAATGGCTTACCTCTTTTTATGCTATTTTCCTCTTATATTTGTGATTTCTCCTTTTTAAAAAATTCTCCTTTCTTGTTGTTCCCGTCGTGGCACAGTGGTTAACAAATCTGACTAGGAACCAGGAGGTGGAGGGTTTGATCCCTGGCTCAGTGGGTTAAGGATCCAGCGTTGCCGTGAGCTGTGGTGTAGGTCGCAGACACAGCTCGGATCCTATGTTGCTGTGACTCTGGCGTAGGCCAGTGGCTAGAGCTCCCATTAGACCCCTAGCCTGGGAACCTCCATATGCCGCGGGAGTGGCCCTAGAAAAGGCAAAAAAAAAAAAAATCCTCCTTTCTTAAAAAACTTAGCTAATAGTTTGTGTATCTGGTTGTTTTTTTTCAAATAACCAGCTTTTGGATTAGTTCTACCCTCTTCTGTTTTCCAAATCAACATTTATAATTTCATCTTTATTAATTCCCTTCTTTTACTTTACTTTTTTTTGGGGGGGGGGGAGCATACCCAAGGCATGTGAAAGTTCCTGGGCCAGGGATGGAACCGGTGCCACAGCAGTGACTCAAGCCGCTGGAGTTGGATCCTTAACCCACTGTGCCACATCAGGAACTTCTCTTTTAGTTTACTTTTTTTCTAACTTTCCATTTTGGATGTTACATTTATTTATATAGATGTTTTCATTTTTATTGCACTGGGTAGTTAAAGCTATAAGTTTTCCTGTGATAACTGCTTTAGTGGTCTTACGGAGATTCTATATCATGTTTTCATTATTATTATTTTCAAGAAATTCTGCAATTTTATTTTCCTTTTAATCCAACAGTTATTTAATAGTTTTTTAAAATACCAGGTAAAGGAGTTCTTGTTGTGGCTCAGCAGTAACAAACCCAACTAGTACCCATGAGGATGCGGATTCAATCCCTGGCCTCACTCACTGGGTTAAGGATTCAGCATTGCCATGAACTGTGGTGTAGGACACAGATGCAACTGGGAACCCGAGTTTCTGTGTCTGTGGTGTAGGCCAGCAGCTACAGCTCTGTTTTAGCCCCTAGCCTGGGAACTTCTATATGCCGCATGTGTGGCCCTAAAAAGACAAAAATAAATAAATAAAATAAAATACCAAGTAAAAGGAAATTTTAGATTTTTAAGAAATTCTGTCATTAATTTCTAAAACTTTTATTGCATTATGATCAGAGCATGTTATTTGTATATTTCTATTCTTTGAACTATCCTGATATTTTCTTGGTGACTTAATATTTGGATAACTTTCATGAATTTTCCATGTGTACTTCAAATATATATATATATATATATATATATATATATATATATATATATATATATATTCTTTTCTATAGGTACAGAATTCAATGAGTTTTATTATAGATCATTAGTTCCCCTTCCCTGCTTAACAACAAAAAGAAAACCAAAACTGCAGGACACTCAAGGACAACCTCTAACACAGAAGACAAAGGACCACCCCCCCCAAAAAAAAATAAACAGACCTGAGAGGAGCCAGAAACTCTGCAGGAAGAAGAAAACTATCCTCCATTCACTTGCCTCTTCAAAAAAGTATAAAAATATGTTCAAGGAAGTGAAAAATAAGAAATATTCTTGTGGAGTTCCCGTCGTGGCGCAGTGGTTAACTAATCCGACTAAGAACCATAAGGTTGCGGGTTCAATCCCTGGCCTTGCTCAGTGGGTTGAGGATCCAGCACTGCCATGAGCTGCGGTGTTGGTTGCAGACATGGCTCGGGAGCAGCCCTAGAAAAGACAAAAAAAAAAATTCTTGCATCCATGAAACGAAAATGGATGTCATAAATGTTCTGAAAACACAAAAGAACACTTACCTTGGCAACGAAAGAGATGCAGTAGCAATGAAAAAAACTCAAAAAAAGGGATGGAAAATAAAGTTGAGAAAATCTGCCAGAAATGGATGCAAACAGAAAAAGAAATTGAGAATGAGAGATTCAATAATTTAATGAGATCTCCTAAAGGTATGCCAAATTCCTGGGGTACAAAGAGAAAGCTCCTCACTGGCGGATGACTCACTGTGGGACATGGGTTTCATAGGCACACCCAGGGGGATGCTCAGGATGCATCTTAGCACCCAGACAGGGGAAGTGCCCACTCCCACAGTTTTCTCTCCCCACTTTGCAGCCTGCCTTGGCTAGCTGTCTCTGGTGCAGAACAGCCTTTCTCTAGTCTGACATCCACCGTGGCCACTCCAACAGTCTTCTGCCCCCATTCACCTTAGGCCTAATCCATTCCAGTCTACATACTACAGCTGGGACCATTCAAGGATGGGCCAGGTACTGGATCCAAGGACCCAAAGGACTTCCTCTTGTGCCCTACTCCCAGGCATTTCTTAGGGTGCCAGATCCAAATCCATCTTGTACCTCTCCTACAAACCTTCATTTTGCTTCTTTTCTGTCATAACATGACTTCAATCCCTTTCGGGCAAAGCTTCGCAAAAAGGAATTCTACTATGAGTTTCCTTGTGGCACAGTAGGTTAAGGATACCGCATTGTCACTGCTGCGGCTTAAGTCCCTTGCTGTGGTGCAGTTCAGTTTCTGGCCCGGGAACTTGTACATGCCACAGGCCACAGGTGGAGACAAAAGAAAAAAAAAACAACAAAAAAACAGTTCTACTAAGTTAAGGAGGGCCTACCAATTCTTAAGATACACAATGGCTACTCTGCTCCTTCAGGGGTGACAGGAAATGCTTTAATTCTTTCTGGATGAGTCATTATTCCTGAAGCAGCAAAGATACCAATGAAGGTTTAATTTTTATACCCTGGAATAAAACCACTATTCCATGTGGCTCTTTAAACAAATGCAACAGGTATACAAGTACTGATGGAAAACTACCAGGAAGTATTATGTTTTACTGAAAAACCAAGTTTCCCTCTGCTGGTGGAATGTGTAGCTCTGGAGCCTGTCTGGTTCTAAATCCTGGCTCTGCCACGTGGGCTTTCTGAGGCTTTGGAAGTTACCTTCTCTGCCCCTCAGAGTTCATATCTGTAAACGAGATTAAATGAGGTTATAAGAATAAAATGAGTCAAGACATGTAAGCCCTTAGAATAACGCCTGACAGAGAGAAAGTACTAAATAATTAGCTATTACTATAACACCCTTCGATTTATGTAAAAACTAAAGTTGTGATGGGGATGTAAATTTATTTACACTATTATTCAGATATGCAGATATATTAGTTTGCTAGGGCTGCCATAACAAAGTACCAAAGACTGTCTGTCTTAAACAACATATTTGCTTTTTCTCACCATTCTGGAGGCTGGAAGTCCAAGATCAAGGAAAAGTCAAAGTGTATGCAGTCCAGTATTGGTATGGGGGCTTGGCTCCTTCAGTTTCTCTTGAAGTTCCTCTACCATCCTTAGGGTGTGGCTTTCATTTTAAGGTCTATGCCAGCAACTGTGTTCCAGGCATCAGGATGGAAAAAGGAATGAAGAAAGGACAAAAGGCGTGCTCCAACGGTCTCTCAAGGAAGGTTCCTGAAAGTGGCCACAAGATACTCCCTCTTGCATTTCCTCTGCCAAACTTTAGTTCA
The DNA here is from genome assembly GCF_016906955.1 of Phacochoerus africanus. Lineage (NCBI taxonomy): Eukaryota > Metazoa > Chordata > Mammalia > Artiodactyla > Suidae > Phacochoerus > Phacochoerus africanus. The sequence continues at coordinate 86,361,140 of NC_062558.1, read as the reverse complement.
TGGCCCCACCTAGTTGTAGTGAAGCTGGCAAATGTGTTCTTTCTTCTCTAGAGTTTTGTGCCCAGATATAAAACCTATGCCTATGAAGAAAAGGAGAATGTGTATTAGAGGCAGTTTCTGCCAGAGACAATTCAGTGCAGTGTCTGGCTCCTTCTCCCTTCAGTTTCCTCCTTTGCATTATCCTGAGCACTAGGGCACTGAGCCAGGGAGGCCAGACTCTGCTTGATGTGCCTGATCCACGGACATCTTGGGAGGGAGAGGGACAGGAACTGAAAGCAAGCAGAAAAAATGAGCAAAATTTTTTATCCGGGAAAGGTGAAATTACTCTCCAATGAAAACATTATACAAGAAGAGGCTAACAGGTTTTAGAACATATAAGAGGGAAGATTGGAGAATTAAAAAATCTAGACCGAGAGGCATTCCTGTTGAGTCTCAGCAGGTTAAGAACCCAACATAATGTCCTTGAGGACGTGGATTTGATCCCTGGCCTGACTCAGTAGGTTAAAGATCCAGGGTTGCTGCAAGAGTAGGTCAAAGATGCAGCTCGAATCTGGTGTTGCTGTGGCGGTGGTATAGGCTCCAGCTGCAGCTGGGACCCCTAGCCTGGGAATTTCCATATGCTGGAGGTGAGGCTATAAAAAGAAAAAAAAATGTAGACTGAGAACAGGGACCATGCTTTCCTGTAGGGTTACAGTCTTCGTACCTAGAATACAACTTGTAATGTTGTAAGCATTTGAATGTATTTGTTGAGGGAGTTCCCATGTGGCTCAGAAAGTTAAGGATTTGACATTGTCACTCCAGTGGCTTGGGTAACTGCTGTGGCACCATTAAATCCCTGGCCTGGGAACTTCCCCATGCCCAGAGTGTAGCCAAAACAAAAGAAAAAACAAAGACATTTGCTGAATTGGGGAGAAAAAGGCTATCCCTTTAGGAAGTGATAATGCAATAACCTACATGATCAAGAAGTAAGGAAATTGAGATATCCTGCTGCCCTGAGCCCTGAGAATAACACAAACTGTACCTCATGGAAAGCAACCCCTTGTTTATCTTATAGGATAAACACGCAGATAAACCCAAAAGGATTGCTGATTTGATATTGCTGAGCCTTGCCCTCTCCATTTAAATGCCATTTGTCCACTATGGCTTGGGAGGTTTTGTGACTCTGGGCTCCTGGCCAGGCATCAGCCTGTCATTGTTGAAGGCCCACAGATTCCCTTCCAGAAAGAGCCATTTCCCTTTTCAGTTCAGCTGTTCTGTGGTTCCAACTGCCTCACTCCTCTCCACCACTGGCAGGAAAGCCAGGGAGAGCTGCAGGGAGGGTGCCAGTCCCTGAGGGTGGGGTGGACTATATTGGGTACCTTTTACTGGAAGCTACAGTGTGGGGAGAAGAGGACAGCTTTGGCGGAGGGAGGTTCCCCAAACAACCCAAGACGTTTTTCCAAAATTCAAAGCCAAAGAAATGTACTGTCATTAACAACAATGAGCAACTCTCCATGTACTAAATTTTTAATGGAGTTCCTTTAAGTCACAATATGAAGGGGAAAGAGTCAGGTGCAGAATAATTTGTATAGGGAAAATGAAATAGGTGCGTATATACAAAAATATTTGTTAATTTCAAAGGCCATCTCTCAGAAGATACTCAAGAAACTACTAACAGTAGTTGCTTTTGTAAGGGGGATTCTGTTACTAAGAGATGTGGAACGAAAGAATATAGTTTCTCCGTATGCCTGGTTTAGCTTTTCAATGCTGTATCACATGCAGAAGATTTCTTCAAAATAATAAATAAATACAGGTGGAATTGTAAATTGGTGCAAGCAGTATGGAGATTCCTCAGAAAACTAAATATAGAACTACCATTTGATCCCACTCCTGGGCATCTATCCAGAGAAAACCACGACTCTCAAAGACACATGTACTCCAATGTTCATTGCAGCACTATTTACAATAGCCAAAACATGGAAACAACCTAAATGTCCATCGACAGAGGAGTGGACCCAGAAGATGTGGTACATATACACAATGGAATATTACTCAGCCATCAAAAAGAACGAAATACCAGCATTTTTAGCAACATGGATGGACCTAGAAACGATCATGCTAAGTGAAGTCAGCCATACAATGAGACACCAACATCAAATGCTTTCACTGACATGTGGAATCTGAAAAAAGGACAGACGGAACTTCTTTGCAGAACAGATGCTGACTCACAGACATTGAAAAACTTATGGTCTCTGGAGGAGACAGTTTGGGGGGTGGGGGGATGTGCCTGGGCTGTGGGATGGAAATCCTGTGAAATCAGATTGTTATGATCATTATACAACTACAGATGTGATAAATTCATTTGAGTAATAAAAAAATGAAAAAAAATAAATACAAATTATAAAGTAATAATAATAATAATAATAATAATAATAATTTAAAAACACAACCGTGGAGTTCCCACTGTGGCTCAGTGGTTAACGAATCTGACTAGGAACCGTGAGGTTTTGGGTTCGATCCCTGGCCTTGCTCAGTGGGTTAAGGATCTGGCGTTGCCATGAGCTGTGGTGTAGGTCGCAGATGCAGCTCGGACCCCACATTGCTGTGGCTCTGGTGTAGGCCAGTGGCTACAGCTCCTAATAGACCCCTAGCCTGGGAACCTCCATATGCCACGGGAGCGGCTCCAGAAAAGGCAAAAAGACAAAAAAAGAAAAATAAAAAATAAAATAAAAATAAAAACACAATAAAAAAGGAAAGTGCCAGAATCACTGGTTGCATCGGTTAGAGCAAGAAGTCTTGAGGGAGGAATTAGCGGACAGGACTAGGAGACAAGAGTGCAAAACGCAGAGAAGCCTGAGGAGTTCCCTTGTCATAGCTCAACAGTTAGCGAACCCAACTAGCATCCATGAGGTTGCGGGTTCGATCCCTGGCCTCACTCAGTGGGTTAAGGATCTGGCATTGCTGTGGCTGTGGTGTAGGCTGGCAGCTACAGCTCTGATTGGACCCTTGGCCTGGGAACCTCTGTATACAGCAAGTGCAGCCCTAAAAAAGACAAGAAGACCCCCCCAAAAAAAAACTAAAAACAAACAAACAAAAACACAGAGAAGCCTGGTGCCAGGACCACAGTGTGATGTGAGCAAACCAGAAGGAGGGTTATGGGAAAGTGAACATTGGCCCTTCTCTGGAGCTGGGAGTTTATGGTTAGGGAGTAGGAACACTCAAGTATATTTCAGCTGTCGACCTAAAGAAAATCACACAATATAAGAGTTATGAGTTTAAGTTTTATTCAGGGTCTTACTGAGGACCTTGGAAACAGCTGCCCAGTTAGCTCTGAGGAACTGCTCCCAAGAGGTAGGAGAGGAACCAGTTTATACTTGATATTTTTGGCTAGGAAATACATATAGTCAAGCATACATCATGGTAAAAGATTACTGCTAATCACCAAGAACAGATATCTCACATTAATGATTTTAGTTGTTTTTTTTTTAATTTTAATTTTTTGTCTTTTGTCTTTTTTAGGGCCGCACCTGTGGCATATGGAGGTTCCCAGACTAGGGGCCTAATAGGAGCTGTTGCTGCCCACTTACGCCACAGCCTCAGCAACGCCAGATCCAAGCCGCGTCTGCGACCCACACCACAGCTCACAGCAAGACCGGATCCTTAACCCATTGAGCGAGGCCAGGGATTGAACCCCCAACTTCATGGTTCCTAGTCGGATTTGTTTCTGCTGTACCCTGATGGGAACTCCTTAGTTGTTTTTTTAATGAGAAGATGTTAAGAATATGGGTCACTGAAATTCTTCCCGAGATAGGCAACTAACTCTCTAAGGTCTGTTTATCCAAAGTACAGGGTGCCTCATCCTTTTTTTTTTTTTTATCCTGAATTCCTCTCAGGGTGCACTGTCAGTGGGTAACTGTAGTGGGTTTTGACTTAACCTTTGAATAACTGGGTGATGAGTGATGCTCTCTCTTCTTTACTCACACATCCTACAGTAAAATCCCACTGTAAACCACTGAGAAAGGTTTCTAAAATTCTATTTTGTAAAATGTCCAAGTCTATGTTACTGAAAGTTTAATGATTAAAAGATGAGGGTCAAGTCTTTATAGCTGGGACTTCTCCAAGTCCATCCAGATCCTGGCTGCATATAGTGCTACCTGCTGGTAGAAGGCTGCCCCAACAAAATGCTCACAGAGGTGACTGGATTCAGATCCTGGCTGCATATAGTGCTACCTGCTGGTAGAAGGCTGCCCCAACAAAATGCTCACAGAGGTGACTGGATTCTGTGGCTGATTCAGGCATCCAGGATAAGAGAACCATCCCAGGATCTCTTAACAGTTGTTTTCCCACTGACCTGGAGCCAATAAGCCAGGAGAATCCCAGGAAGTGGGAGGCCATATTCTTTTCATTTCATTGCCCAATCTCACTTCTAACATCCCCCTTCCTTTGAGGGAGATAAGAATTGTATCTGGCCCCACCGGAAAAGGAAGAAGAGGACTGAGAGGAAGGGAGGACCAAAGCACTGATCTAGGTAACTCAGATCTATTATGTCCAAACTCACTGTTTTTTTGTTTGTTTGTTGCCTTTTAGGGCCTCACCCGAAGCATATGGAGGTTCCCAGGCTAGGGGTTGAATAGGAGTTGTATCCACTGGCCTACACCACAGCCAGAGCAACACAGGATCCCATCCACATCTGCGAACTACACCACAGCTCATGGCAGCGCCAGATCCTTAACCCACTGAGCAAGGCCAGGGATCGAACCCAAAACCTCACGGTTCCTAGTCAGATTCGTTAACCGCTGAGCCATGATGGGAACTCCAAAGCTCACATTATTTATGGGGCCACCTTCAGCAGGACTTTAATGCCTATACATATGAAAGACAGTGAGAATGCTACATGTTGAATTAATAGGATACAGCCAAACCATCTAAAGAGAGGAACTTCTAGCCTCAAATGTTCTATTATATAAGAAGAAAAAGGCCAAGGGGGGCCCTGATGTGACGGGATGATGCAACTGAGGGTGGCCAAGGAGGTGACCACTTGTGCCAGGATCCCACTTACATAAAATTTCCTGTTTATAATATGTGAGGGTGAACTATATTTTTTGAAGCTCAAGATGATGGAAGCAAATGAAATAAGCTTTCCATTCAAGATGTTAGAAAACAAGTAAAAAAAAAATCTAAAGAACAACATAAAATTAACAAAAATAATTGAATCTGAAAAGAGGCAAAAAGGAGAATTAATAAATTCAACCAAGTAAAGAAACACAAACCAATAGACAAATGTCTGGTAAATGTAATAAAGAAAAAAGATAACACAATTACTGCAGGGACAATCTTCTGAAAACATTAAACTATGTATTTTTTTTTTAATATTCACTAAATTATGTTCCCCAGAAGCCACTCTGCCATTATGGCCCCAGGGAAGGTGGCCAAATGTCCACTATAGAAAGAAGGAGACATTAATAACAGAGAAGTCATTTTCAGACAAGAGGGGAAATAAAAGAAAGCCTTTTTGGTTCTAGGAGGAAAAGAGAGAGATACACACAAATGACTTTTGATGCTACTGTCCTTGTGATTATCCCTCCCCACAGCTGGTCCTAGTGTTAAAATTGGGGAAGATGAAGAGAAAAACTGCCCATTCAGATCGAAAGCCTAAAGCAAAGAGACTTTGTGTTTCTCTTCCCATTTGGTACTTTGGAAGGATGCCTCTCACAGGGAGTTCCCACACATCATTTCAGGGGTGAGGAAGATGCATGGAATGCTCATCCAAAGAAGAGCTAAAGGCAGCCCTTCCTCACCCCCTACCCCTGCTTCTCTTGTAGAATGCAAGGAATCCAAAAATTCTCTTAAGCTCCTACTAACATGTGGGGTGAGCAGCTGAGCTGAGAACCAATAAGCCAGCCACTGGACCACTTCAGTGAGAGCAAATGACCCCGAAGCAAAGACTGTGGTAGCGATGCGGACAATTGTGCAAAGTGTAATCTTTAGACCTGCTTCACCTGGGAGCTACTAACCAGAATCTCTGGGTGTGGCACCCAGGAATCTGGACAAGCTCTCCAGGTGATGGTTCTATTTGCTGAGGTTTGAAGAGCTGTGGTGGAGACAGCCTAGTCAGGAAAAGTGTCCAAACTCAGAAGATTTGCAGGAGTCATCAGTCAGGGACTCAGCTAGCAGGGAGGGGCTCCCATAAACTTTAGACGAGACCCCATAACCAGAGTACATAGCTGGAAAGTCTGCCCCAGGACCTGCCTCCTCATCCCCGCACACACTGTGCTCCTGTCAACCCAGATACTGATTTCAGAAGTATGAGACTAAATATTGACAATTTATCTCTAATAAAAGACATAAAGCAGAAGAGATAGAGAAACTTTTTTTTTTGTCTTTTTGCCATTTCTTGGGCCGCTCTCACGGCATATGGAGGTTCCCAGGCTAGGGGTCTAATCGGAGCCGTAGCCACCAGCCTACGCCAGAGCCACAGCAACTCGGGATCTGAGCCGAGTCTGCAACCTACACCACAGCTCATGGCAACGCCGGATCTTTAACCCACTGAGCAAAGGCAGGGACCGAACCCGCAACCTCATGGTTCCTAGTCGGATTCGTTAACCACTGCGCCACCACGGGAACTCCTTGAGATAGAGAAACTTTTAAATGGTGGTTCTACATTCTTGTTATTACCCCACCTGATAGAGACTACCTTGTGATAATTACAGAGAAATTTAAAAACTGTACTCTTGCACCTGAGGAGACTGCAAACTTTTTTTTTTTTTTTGTCTTTTTATTTAGGGCCACACCTGCAGCGTATGGAGGTTCCCAGGCTAGGGGTCGAATCAGAGCCATAGCTGCTGGCCTACACCACAGCCACAGAAATGCAAAATGTGTCTGCAACCTACAACCACAACTCATGGCAACACTGGATCCTTAACCCACCGAGTGAGGCCAGGGATCAAACCCAAGTCTTCATGGATACTAGTAGGACTCATTAACCGCTAAGCCGGGGCAGGAAGTCCCAGAGATTGCAAACTTTTTACCGCACCACATACACACAGTTCAAATGGTAAAATGCTGTTTGTAATTGGCAATGGAAGCTAATAAAGATTGATACAAACATGCAAATTTTTAGGCAGCCACTAAAAAATTATGTTGACTTTTTTCCTAAAGAATTCATGATTAATCTTAACTGGTAAAAAGAAAATTATAAAATAGTATCACAAGATTCATTTTGTAAAGAGTTTGTGTGTGTATGTATACACACATGCAGTAATAAGACTTGAAATATACACACCAAAGATATTGTGGTTATCTTTGGGTGATAATATTATAAGCAGTTTTTCTTTCTCATCTGCATTGCCTCTTTTTTTCCTATAATGAATACAAATTATTTGTGTTATTGTACAAAAAAGTTATACAAAAATGTTTATGAAAGTAAGCTTTAAAATAAAGAAAGCATAAATTTAAAAATGAGGATGGCTAAATTAAAAATAAAGCAATAGCTATAATTTATTGAGTGCTTACTATGTAATAGATGCTATTTTAAGCACTTTGCATGGATATATATTTAAATCTCACAACTTCTTTGTGAAGTAGGTCATTTTACAGAGGTAGAAACTTAAGCTGTGGGTCCCCAAGGTCACATAGCTAGAAAATATCAGCGTCACGGTTCCAGCACAGAAGATGGGACTGGTACACCTGCTCTCTGAACCAGCAGTGTTAATGAGATTTGCCATTAACGTGGGAGATATTATTTCAACCAAACTTCCAAGGGAGATATATATATATATATATATATATATATATATATATATATATATTGCATGACAAAAATGCCCATAAATGAAAAAAGCAAGACAGGGTGCTGTGTGAAACATCAGTGTCTACCTCACACTCCCCATTCAAGGCCAGATACACAGGTAGAGAGGTCTGACCTGTGTCTCTCAAGAGCGGTTCTTGCAGGGTGTCTTCAGCATTAGAGGTCTTCCCTGGACATAATGTACCAGATGGCTGGTGTCTGCTTGTCCTCCAAGACAGCACAGACATGGTGGGGTCATGCAAGAGGTTCCGCTTTTCCATCACCTTCCCGTGGTCCCCAAGAGCCCCTCTCCCTATACCGGCCATATAAACAGGCACACTTCCATTTTTCCAAATAACTTCGCAGATTTCAATTATTTGGTAAAGTTATACACAAACATGGCTGAGAGTGATGGGGTGGAGGATGATAAAGCAATACCTTGCACCACCTCTGACCACTCCCTAGCTCTCCCTCGACGAACACTTTTCATCACAATTTATTAATTTTAGATACTCTCTTTAATACCTTTAGCTCTGTCACATCACCTTCCCCTCCTTCCATTCTCCCAATATAGCTTGATTAACATTTTGCTTAAATCAGTAAACAGAGGCTACCTTATTACATCCAGGTTGACAATATTCTTTGTAGAGCCAGGAAGTGTTACGAGTACATTTCTTTTCTTTCCCGAAGTGTTAGGAGTACATTTCTTTCTTTCCCGAAGTCCTAACATATTTTCTTTCCTTCTATTAAACAATTACTACAAAACACAAGGCCTCTGATGGAGTTCCTGTCACGGCTCAGTGGAAATGAACCTGACTAGCATCCATGAGGATGCAGGTTCGATCCCTGGCCTCTCTCAGTGGGTTAAGGATCTGGCATTGCCATGAGTGTGGTGTAGGTTGCGGATTCGGCTCTTATCTGGCATTGCTGTGGCTGTAGCGTAGGCCAGCAGCTATAGCTCCAATTCAACCCCTAGCCTGGGAACCGCTATATGCCTCGGGTGTGGTCCTAAGACAAAAACAAACAAACAAACAAAAAAAACCACAACCAAAAAAACCCACAAGGCCTCCAAGGTATCAGGTATGCAGTGACCTTCTTCTTCCAGGAGGCAGAAGATACCTGTCTACTCTGCCCTGGGCCTGCTGCCCTAATGTCGTTCAGAGGCTTGGATTGGGGCAGTGAGGCAAGAGAATTTGTCACACTGAAGGTGGTGATCAGCATTTCTCCCCAGAATGTGAAGAAACATACCAAAGAGAGGAGCTCCTCAAGAAAGGGGTTCCTTTCAGGGTGCAACCCAGGTCCTAATTTGGCTCTGGGCCCCCTGCTGTGGTGTGCACCAGCCCCCCTGTGGTGATGCCACTCCACCCAACTTTTTTCTTTTTATGGCCACACCTGTGACATATGGAAATTCCTGAGTCAGGGGTTGAACTGGAGCTGCAGCTGCCGGCCTACACCAGATTGCAGCAATGCTGGATCCTTAACTCACTGAACGAGGCCAGGGATCAAACCTGCATCCTAATGGACACTGGGTCAGGTTCTTAACCCACTGAGCCACAAAGGGAACTCATCTCCACCCAACTTTTGAACACAGCCCCCATGAAGGAATAGGATCCCACTCCCCACACCCATCCCCATATAAGGCCTGGAAACCTATCCTCAGGACTGAGCCTGTCCTCCTCTGGGCTTTGGAAGGCTGATGGTAATTCCCAGCCCAAACCCTAGTCCCCTGCACATGCTGGCCTGGGAGGGCTTGGCCCTTGGATGTCAAAGGTCAGGACGGATGCTGCCATTGGGTCAGCTTTTCCTTTGACACGTTCCTACCAAGGAGTGCACCTGTGGGATCCAGCTTGCTCAAATTAGGCATCTTTGAGATCCAGCATCAACACCCACGTATCTCAAGAACAAACAGCAATGCTAATAGTCAGGGACGGTGTCCAGACCCACGATGAGGAAGGACTTCTTCCCTAAACAGCTCCATAATTAGGAGTGTAACTCCCTGCTTTCTGGGAGTCAGTAGGCTGCATTGTTAGGCTGTGTCGTGTTTATTTCCTGCCTCTCCTTGGGGCGGGTCTGAAAAATAAAGGAGCCACATCATGCTTCAGAGGAGGCTCCCTTCATTACCCTGAGAGGAGCTGTGAGATGACACTTCTAACCATGCCTTTACTTCATTCTCACCCAAGGGCTTTTGATTCTCCAAGTTGTTCCGGAGGAAAGGGAGATAATGGTCAATTTTTCCCTTTACAAGGATGTATATAGTGTTTCCAATTTTATATATATTGGGGAAAAAGCTGGAAGGAAATATACCAACATGTCAGCAGTTTTTTCCTCCAGGCATAGATATAGCAGTGATTATATATATACTTTCTGCATTTTCCTATTTTAAAGAACTATGTCTATCATGAAGTGCTATTTAACTAGTGTTTAAAAATATTTATATATATATATATGACATAGCAGGAGTAAGAGAGCCTGTCTTGGAGTTCCCATTGTGGCTTAGCAGTAACGAACCCAACTAGTATCCACAGGACTCGGGTTCAATCCCTGGCCTCACTCAGTGGGCTAAAGGATCCAGCATTGCCATGAGCTGTGGTATAGGCTGCAGGCGCAGCTCAGATCCCACATTGCTGTGGCTGTGGCACAGGCCAGTGGCTACCGATTCAACCCCCTAGCCTTGGAACTTCTATATGCTGTGGGTGTGGCCCTAAAAAGACACACACACACACACAAAGAGAGAGAGAGCCTATCTTGAGTATGAACTGGAAGCAGGCCTATTTGGAGACATCTGAACCCTGGAGTGATGGAGTCAGAGGTCTCTTTGCAAGAAGGGGCATTCAAGATGGTCAACCCAGAGAAGTGTCTGGCACATAATAGGCACTCAAAGTACCTTTTTAAAATGCCCTCATGAGTGAATGAGTGGAAAGGAATTCCCGTAAGTTGAGCCTGATCCAATCAGGAACTTGGTTATCAGAAAAGAGCCAGACCTGGCATCTCTCAGCATTGTCTCTCAGCCCAGCCTTTCATGTTGTGGGAGAACAGGATGTGGTAAGTAAAGCCAAGGGAGCTGGCCTTCTAAAGACAAACACCCTGCTTTTCAACCACACAAGAAAATGCATCACAGAAAGGAGGAAAACTATACTCACTCCCTTACTTCTTTGAAGACCACCCACCGTCTTTGGTAAGAAGGACTCTCCATGAAACTGAAGTCCAGCCCGTCCCAGTGGGGCTGAGGTGCTTGGTGAAGCAGCGGCAGCAGCAGCTGGCCGCATGATCTTTGTTCTGAGCAGTTTAGCTTTCAATCTGTGGATTACTGCTATGAAGATTCAGCAGAGCAGTAAGATGCTCTGTGACAATTTCCTGCTTAGGGGGAGAATTTCCCGTTTGTGTGTCCCCCCGCCACCATGTCTAAAAGCTCGTCCTTGAGAGTCATGAGATAGTAACATATATAGGAAGTGGGATTTTCCACTTCAGTCATCCCTGATCATTAAGTCTGTAGCCTGATCTTTGCTCTTACCTCCAATAACACTGCAATTTTCTATGGGTGCTCTTAACATTTTTTGCCAAATCTTAGCTTCTCGGGAATTGAGACCCTACTTTCAGGTTCAGGTGACTATTTTTTTTTTTCTCTCTCCTTGGTGATACATCTGCATGAAATGCCTCAAAATACCCTTGCTCAAGAGAGTGCGGGAGGCAGATGTCCCCAGAACAGTGGGTTTCTGAATAAGGAATGTCCACTTGAAGGAAAGGCACATATGTTTTCTACCTCATTTTAATCTCTAGGTGATGAAGAGAAGCCCTCTGGAGGGTGGAGGGTCCTCTGCATCATCTTTTCTAAACATGGGATCAGGAGGCTCGCAAGCACCCGTCAGAAGCCAAAGGGGGACAGGACCTGCCCAGCTGGGCTTCTGCATAATCTCAGTGGGCCCTGTGATGATTAATTTTATGTCAGTGTGGCTAAAAGATGGTGCTAGTTATCTGGTCAAATGCTAATCTAGATACTGCTGTGAAGGTATTTGTAGATGTGATTAACACTTATATCAGTTGACTTTAAGAAAAGCAGGTTACCTTCCATAAAGTGGATTGGGCCTCATTCTATCCATTAAAGGCCTTCAGAGCAAAAAACTGAGGTTTCCCCAGAGAAGACATTCTGCCTTAACATAGAAATTCAGCCTGGGTTTCTAGCCGGCTGGCCTGCTTTACAGATTGCAAACTGGCCAGCCTCCACAATTACATGAGTCAACTCCTTAAAATACATCTTTTTTCTCACTTTCTTCCTTCCTTCTCTCTCTCGCTCCCTCCCATCCCCTCATTCCCTCCCCATATACATATATCCTATTGATTCTTTTTCTCTGGAGAGTTCTAACTGTTACTGACAAGGACTCTCTCCTAGACCTTCTTGACTAGGTCTCATCCTTGGCCTGATGAGCCTAGTTTCACCAGAGTCCCGCTAACCCAGTTTATGAAGAGCCCCCACCCCACCCCACCCCGACCCTTTGCTATCTAGTCAAACTCCTCTTCCTCTATCTTTTATCAAGAGCTAATCAAGTTCCTTTTCCTCCCAATCCTTGATATCTAACCAAGTTCCTTAGTAAATTTCTATTCTCTCCTCCACCTAGCCTTGGCCATAAATCCCTATTTATCTGTTTTATGTTCAGAGCTGAGATGTGCTTCTCCTGTTGCAATAGTCTTAAATAAACTGTCTTGCCATTTTTAACAAGCATCCACTGAATAATTTCTCTTTAACAATGTAGACCCTCACTTTGCTGTACAGCAGAAATTGGCACATTTTGTAAACCAGCTATACTCTAATAATAAACATATAAACCAATACAGACCCTAAGCCCAAGATCAGCTATTATAAGGATTTGTTAATATTACAGAATCAAACTCAGTTTCTGGGTGGCAGCTATTTCCCATGTTCTTACAGCAGCCGGAAATACTGACATTATCAAAAAGAGAAAAGACAAATACCATGTGATATCACTTATATGTGGAATCTAAAATATTGCACAAATGAAACTACCTATAGAACAGAAACAGACTCAGACATGGAGAACAGTCTTGTGGTTGCCAAGGGGAAGGGGAGGGAGTGGGATGGACTGGGAGTTTGGGGCTAGTAGATGCAAACTATTACATTTAGAATGGATAAGCAATGAGGTCCTACTGTAGAGCACAGGGAACTATATCCAGTCTCTTGGGATAGACCATGATGGAAGATAATATAAGAAAGAGCATGTATGTATGTATGTATGAATGACTGGGTCGGTCTGCTGCACAGAAGAAAATGGCACAACACAGTAAGTCAACTATACTTTAATAAGAAATAAAAGAAAATGGAGTTCCCGTCGTGGTGCAGTGGTTAACGAATCCGACTAGGAACCATGAGGTTGCGGGTTCGGTCCCTGCCCTTGCTCAGTGGGTTAACGATCCGGCGTTGCCGTGAGCTGTGGTGTAGGTTGCAGACGCGGCTCGGATCCCGAGTTGCTGTGGCTCTGGCGTAGGCCGGTGGCTACAGCTCCGATTCAACCCCTAGCCTGGGAACCTCCATATGCCGCGGGAGCGGCCCAAGAAATAGCAACAACAACAACAACAACAAAAGACAAAAAAAAAAGAAATAAAAGAAAAATTTTTTAAAGAAATACTGATATCAAGAACAGCCCATGGGCTTTCTTGGGATACAGCAAGCAAGTGGAGGGGTGAGATTGGGTTTTAGTGCATCTATTAAGGCATGTGGTAGCTCTAATGGATGGCAAAGTTTCTGAATCCCTTGCGTCTAAGTGGGCAAACCAGACAGCTGCCTGCCATCTGTTGTGAAGTAGGGCGCAGGAACTGTGTTTAATTACAAGCAGCTTTTCTTATGTATAGGATATCCTTTGTGAGTTTATCTGCAAGACCCACAGGGGCCTCTGTGATATCATATTTAGGGGAAGATAGGGAAGCCATATTAGGTCATCAGAGGACTGGAGAACCTCTCTGCAAAGCAGCTGGTGAGCCACAGGGGTGAGGCAAGTGCTCCTCTGGGTGAAGGAGTCACAGTGACAGCTGGTAGGTTGAACACAGTGCTGTCATTCTTCTGACAGTCGGCATTCACAGAGGACTGAGCCCAGCTGTCATTGGAGGGCACAGAAGCCTCTTGCCCCCAACCTCTGAGCAAGGGGCCACAAGGGGGATATAGCTAAGCCAAGTGTCCAGCAGAAAAATCCAGTCAGAATCAAGGTCAGATGGACAAGGACAAAAGATTGGGGGCCTGGGATTCAGTGGGTACCTGAAGCTCCACTATAGTACAGTTGGTTGGTTGAGGCCATGATGTCCTCCTGTCCTGGTTGGAAATGTTTCAGGAGATGGGTGGGGCTGCTTCTGCCAAGGAATGTCTGTCTGCAGAGGAATGACAGGCCCACAGGCAGGGCCTGGGGCAGTGAGGCCAAGTCTGTCCTGTCTTTCCAGCTCTGCTTCAAGGAATATGGAGACATGCTAAGGAGCGTCTCCCTTTTATTGTTGGAAATCTGCTCTTTTCCTTTAGTGACCTGCGTCACAGCGCAGTAATGATAGGATAACAAAAACAGGTACAGTTGATTGAATACTTTCCACAGGACAAGCGTATGACATACATAATTACATACAATCAACCCTATCATTCCCATTTTACAGATGGGAAAATTAAGGCTGACAGGGTTAAGTAAATGTTCTCAAATAACACAGCTAATGAAACTATGTGAACACAGACAACTTGAGTTGGCACTTAAACCCACCATGCTATTATCTCACCCTGAAAGATTTATCCTAACGTATGGTGTTTGCCAGCCTGACCACGTCTCAGGTGACTATGAAGGCTTGGTGCTCTTGTGCTTAAGTCACTGTCCCAGAGCACTGCCAGTCCAAGTTTTCAGGGCTTCCTTTTTTCCCACTGAGTAGAAATGAAGCTATTTTCAGGCTCTTTCCAGCACCTAAAGGAACTCACCTGCAGGCTGAAGAAGGGGGCGCTGAGGGAGCAGCATCCTCTGACTGCAGAGCACTAGGATAATAAATATCCAACAGTATTTATTATCTAATCCAAATGCTCTTTAGTTCTCCTTCAATAGGGCAAGGGTCCAGTGTGTTGTTGACGTTTTGAAAATAACAGCACACAGAGTGTAAGAAGATGGACCTTTGAACTGAGAGGAACCTGGAATGAAACTCTTTCCTTACTGCTGCTTAGCGAGGTGACCTTTAGTGAGTTACTTAAATTTTCTGTGCCTCAGGTCCTTCATCAGTAGAGAAATGCTGACACATCTGGTGACATACAGTGTTCTGAGAACCAAATAAAATATCTTTTTTTTGTCTGTGTTTATTTAGGGCCACACCCGCAGCATATGGAAATTCCTAGGCTAGGGGTCAAATCGGAGCTGAAGGTGCTGGCCTACAGCACAGCCATAGCAACAATGGATCCTTAACCCACTGAGCAAGGTCAGGAATCAAACCCACATTCTCATGGATACTAGTTGGGTTCGTTAACCACTGAGCCACAACGGGAATAACTTTTATAAAGTAGCTAGTCCAGTGATATGGAGTTCCCGTCATGGCTCAGTGGTTAACGAATCCAACTAGGAATCGTGAGGTTGTGGGTTCGATCCCTGGCCTTGCTCAGTGGGTTAGGGATCCAGTGTTGCCATGAGCTGTGGTGTAGATTGCAGACGAGGCTCGGATCTGGCCTTGCTGTGGCTAAGGTGTAGGCCGGCAGCTACAGCTCTAATTAGACCCCTGGTCTGGGAACCTCCATATGCCACGGAAGTGGCCCTAGAAATGGCAAAAAGACAAAACAAACAAACAAAAAGTAACTAGTCCACTGATAAAGAGTACACACTCACATATTCACTCTTTTTCTTCTCCTTCCTAAAAAGATATATAGGTCCAAAGGCAGCTCACTTCAGACCCAAAGACCTTAGCTGATTCAGGTTTTGTTTAATTTTGAGGGGTTTTTTGTTTGTTTTTTTTTTTAGGGCTGCACCTGTGGCATACAGAAGTTTCCAGGCTAGAGATCAAACTGGAGCTGCAGCTGCCAGCCTACACCACAGCCACAGCAAGGCCAGATCTGAGCCACATCTGTGACCTACAGTGCAGCTTGCAGCAACGCCAGATGAGCGAGGCCAGGGATGGAACCCACATGGATTCTAGTGGGTCTTAACCTGCTAAGCTACAATGGGAACTCCCTGGGTTTTGTTTTTTGGTTTTTTTGTTTTTTTTTTTTTGGCTGCACCCTCTGCATGTGGAAGTTCCTGGGCCAGAGATCGAACCCATGTCACAGCAGCGACTTGAGCACCACAAGAGATCCTTAACCTGCTGCGCCACAAGAGAACTCATTTTGTTTTAACAGACTTTTTTTCCTGGGGCCCTCAGCTCTGCTCACAATATCGTGTTGGTCACCCATGAGCCCTATTCAGTGTAGGAGACAACTACACAAGAGCATGAATACCAAGAGGTAAGAATCATTTGAGGTTCCTGAAGACTGCCTCCCAACATTTGTACAGAGAAATTGTCATTTGTTCATTTGTCAGGGCTGGAAGTCAATCATTCTGCCCTATATCCCATGGCCACCTGCCTGATATCTGTAGCAAATAGTTTTTTTCCAGGCAATAAAGAAGAGAGGGTGGCTGTTTGGTAGGCAAACAAGTAACTGTCTGCCACAACATTATGCACTTGCCAGAAAGAAACCCTTCTTGTGCCCACCATACAATTGGCCTCTACATGTTTTATTCCAGCTTATTAACCAGAATAAATTGCTCTTGTGTCTTTTAGGCTGGGTTTGCACAAGCCAACTTTGTGTCTCTCTGTTGAATAGACAGCCTTTTCATGGGGTGGGGCTGGATCTCTGGACATCGAGTAAGGGGGGAAAATGAGGCTGATGTGCAATAGTTTCTTCATCTCTGGACACAAGGGTAAATAATGCTCCTACCACATTTGGCCTGATCACAGGTGCATAATTCTGAAGCTGCTGCTTGCTGGGTTAATAAGCAGGTTGAAGGAGAATGTTCGGTGACTGCTTCCAAGGCAGTTGTCTTCAGAAGCATTTGAAATATTTTCAGAGCACTGTGCAATGAGAGCATAAGAGGTGAAAGCAGTTTCTATAACAAAGTATTTATGATTATTAACATTTGGTTCCTTGATAGTATAAAGGGCACAGATGAGTTCTGAGGTAGAAAGATGCCGTTGCCTTAACATCATAGATGGCTTTTCACTCAAAACTTTAATTAATCTTCTTTCCTTCCTTCCTCCCTCCCTTCCTTTTTTAAATTTTGCCTGCCCCACAAGATCCTTAATCTTTAACACTCAAAGATTAACCCACTCTGCCAGGCCAGGGATGGAACTTGCATTCCAGGGCTCCAGACATCACCGATCCCTTTAGGCCACAGCAGGAACTCCCACCCAAAACTTTAATACAAAGAGCTCCAAACAGTAAGTAACAAATCTTCATGTTGTAAAAGGGTGGATGAAGTAAATGCCACATAGTCCCATTATTCTCTCCAACCTCCAAACTGAAGACAAACCCAAAGATTCTCAGATAGAAAATGTATTTTTCTTCTAATAGAGATTATGGGGTCCGGGACAAAAAATGCTTGAGTGTGGCTTTCTTTATTAATCAGATGTGTCCTCTCAACATACAATGAATGTACTGTGTAGAAAATCATACCACACACAAGGCATGCCAGATGCAACTGAGCCATTTGTGATGAGATTATCAGAGAAGCAATCATCCTTTTGGTGTCAAGTCTAGGAACACTTTGGTTGGCTCTATATTCTGTGGACTTTTTTCCTAAGTTTTTTTGGAAACATTTTATAGTTTTACATTTTATATTTATGTCCATGATCTATGTTAAGTTTTGCTTAAAGTGTGAGACTTTTTAAGTCAATTTTTGTTTGATTATGGCTATGGACTTTTTTTTTGTCTTTTGTGTCTTTAGGGCCGCACTGGCAGCGTATGGAGGTTCCCAGGCTAGGAGCTGAATTGGAGCTACAGCTGCCAGCCCACACCACAGCCACAGCAACTCGGGATCCAAGCTGTGTCTGCAACCTACATCGCAGCTCATGGCAATGCCGGATCCTTAACCCACTGAGCAAGGCCAGGGATCAAACCCGAGTCCTCAGCTGTTAACCACTGAGCCACGACGGGAACTCTTATGGCTATGGACTTCTACTGCACCATTTGTTCAAAAGCTTATCCTTTCTCCCCTAAGTGCTTTCTGCACCTTACTCGAAAATGAGTTGGTATATTGGTATGGGTCTTTTTCTGGGCTGTCTGTTCTGTTCCACTGATCTATGTGACTGTACTTCTGCCAATACTATAGAGTCTTGGTTATTGTAGCTTTAGAGTAAGTCTTGAAATTGAGTAGATGGATTCCTCCGTTTATTCTTCCTTTTCATAAATTTTAGGGTAAACTCCTTTGTCTTTCTATATACAATCTTGAAAAGTCTCCATCTACAAAAATTGTTGTTAGGATTTTAATAGGAATTGTGCTATACCTGTATATACATTTGTGGAGAATTACCATCTTTATTGAGTCTTCCAGTTCACAATGTTCTGTTTATTGAGACCTTTGATTTCTTTCATCAGCACTGCATAAACTTCAACACACAAGTCCTATATACGTCTTACTAGATTTACACCTAAGTATTTCATTGTCTTTGAGCAATTGCAAATGGTATTGTGTTTTGTTTCCACATGTTAGTTGCTAGTATAAAGAATTGATTTTATATGTTTTCCTTTTATTCTGCAACCTTGCTGAACTCACTTATGAGTTCTGGTTTACTTATATACTTGTTGGGATTTTCTACATAGACAATCTTGTCATCTGCAAGCGGAGGCAGTTTTCTTTCTTTCCAATCACTATGCTGTTAATTTCCTTTTCTTGCCTAGATTTTACTGGCTAGAACTTCTGGCACTATATTGAATACAAGGTGTGAAAGTGAACATCCTTGCTTTGTTCCTAATCTTAGGGAGAAAGCATTCAGGTTTTTTCATCTTTAAGCATAGCATTTGCTGTAAGTTTTTGTGGATGCTCTTTATCAAGAATAAAAATTCCCCTCTATTCTTATTTTTTCTGAGAATTTTCATTATGAATGCATGTTGGACATTATCAAATGCTTTTTATACATCTACTAGTATGATCATGTGATTTTTATTTTTGTCTGTTAATATGGTAGTCTATAGTCACTAAAGAAAAACCTAAAAGTTCTGAATTATATTTTATTCAGGGACCTTACTAAAGACTGTAGCCTGGGAAACAGCCTCTCACATGGCTCTGAGGAACTGCACCTAAGGAGTAAGGGAGGGGCCAAGCTATGTAGGAGTTTTTGCTAGAAAACAAAAACAAAAACAAGTAATCAAGCTTCAAAAGATTACTAACTAATCACAAAAACTAGACATCTCAAGTTAACGACTTCAGTGTTTTTCTATGTTTGGAAGAATCTGAACTCATTGAAACTATTCCCTAGATATGCATCTTAACTATTTAGGGCCAGTGTTCTGTTTTTCTCCCTCCAGAATCTCCTCAGGGTGCACCATGGGGAGGTAGCAGCTGCAGTGGCTGAGAGCTTGATGGCTACAGCATTAGTTGCTTATTGGAAAAGCAGATAACATTCTTTGTTCACTGAAATGCCAGGAGATATTCTTTGTCCCAAATTACATTGATAGATTTTCCCATATTGAACGAGCCTTGTTATCCCATTATTTTTTATGGAAGTATAGTTGATTTACAATATTGTGTTGGTTTCAAATTGATTTAGTTATACACACACACACATACGTGTGTGTGTGTGTGCATACATGTACATATATATAGACTCTCTTACTTTGTTTCTTTTGTTTTGTCTTTTTAGGGCTGAACCCACAGCATATGGAAGTTCCAAGGCTAGGGGTCAAATCGGAGCTGCAGCTCCAGGCCTACACCACAGAACAGCGACACCAGACCCAAGCCATGTCTGCAACCTACACCACAGCTCATGGCAAAGCTGGATTCTTAACCCACTGAGCCAGGCCAGGGATCGAACCCGCATCCTCATGGATACTATTCGGGTTCGTTACCACTGAGCCATGATGGTAACTCCCTAAGTATTGCTGATTTCTACTTGCTGATAAAATTTTAAGGGCTTTTGCATCTATATTATGAGGTATATTGGTCTGTAGGTTCTCCTGTCCTGTCTTTGTCTGGTTTTGGTGTCAGGGTAATGATAACTTTATAAAATGAATTGAGATGCCTTCCCTCCTCTTCTACTGTTAGAAGAGATTCCATAGATTTGGTGTTATTCCTTCTTTAAACATCTGGTAGAATTCTCTGGGTCTAGAGATTTTCTGGGATTTTTAAACTATAAATTTAATTTCCTAATAGTTGTAGGGCAATTCAAATGATCTGTGTCATACGGGATACACTGTGGCAGTTTGTGCTTTTTAAGGAATTGGTAAAATTTAAGCTTTGAAATCTACGTGTTTAAATGCCATTTTCCCATGGTATTTAATTAAATTGAGATAGTTATTGTCTACATGTTCTTTGTCTTGTTAGGCTGCAGCTTTCCTGTTAACTCAGCTAGATAGAGCAGATTTTTATTGGGTTCTTTTTTTTTTTTCTTCCTTTAACTGTCATGACTGAGCTGCTGGCTTCTTCAGCTTCAAATCTGTAATATATGAGGAAACCCAGGGAATTCACCACTGTGGCATTTCTTAGTCCTAAGGTCTCTAGGCAGTCTTTTTTTCTCTCCATTTTTAAGCCATTTTTTAAATGTTTGTTCCATACATAATGTCCAGTGTTTTTAGCTACACTTGACAGGAAGAACAAGGAATAGTAAGTCTATTCCAATTTCCTGAAAGCAGAAGTTTGCTCACTGTGGTTTTAATCTGCATTTCCCTAATGCCTAATGATGTTGAACAAATTTTCATGTGCTTATTCGTAATCCTCTTCAATGAAATTCAACTTGTTTTTTGCATCACTCATAATTGTATTTTAAATGTTTTATTTAATGACATTTGCATATATACTTTATGCTCTGGTACAGAAATTACACCATTGGAGTTTCCATTGTGGCTCAGCAGTAACAAACCTGACCAGCATCCATAAGGACAGAGATTTGATTCCTGGTTTTGCTCAGTGGTTTAAGGATCCACTTGAGCTATGGCAGAGGTGGCAGACATAGTTCGGATTTGGCATTGCTGTGGCTGTAGCTTAGGCTGGAAGCTGCAGCTCTGCTTCCATACCTAACCTGGGAACTGCCAGATGCCACAGGTGCAGCCCTAAAAAGCAAAAATTAAAAAAAAAAGAAAGGAAAAGAAAAAGAAATCACAGCAGCATTTTCATTACGAGTGAACTTATCAAAACACAGAATACTGTGCTGGCATAGTACCAAAAACTGTATGCAAAAACTGAGTCTTTTTCATACAACATAGATTTAAAATGTTAAGTATATATCCTATGTAATGTTTTCTAGTTGCACATTCAATAATTAAATTTTACTTATTTTTTATTGAAGCATAGTTGATTTACAATGGTGTGTTAGTTTCAGGTGTACAGGAAAATGATTTAGTTATATACACATGTGTATATATTTATATATGTGTATATATAAATTCCTACATATATATTCTTTTTCAGATTCGTTCTCAGATTCAGTTATCACAAAATATTGAGTCTAGTTCCCTGGCTATACAGTAGGTCCTTGTTATCTATTTTACATATAGCAGTGTCATCTTTTCTTTTAAACCTTCATTCCTATTAGTCTTCTCAATCTTTTGATCTCACTTCCTCTTCTAATAGCAGATTTTCTCCTTCACAAAGAAAACTGGAGTCATCAATGGGAATTTCCTTCAATTTCTGACACTATAACCACAGCACATCCGTCTCCCTCTTTCCATTCTTTCTTTCCTTCTGCACTGGGCCCTGTCTTCTTTCTCCTCTCAGAACCCTATGCTATTAATTATTGCTTATCTCGCCCATGTGTGCAACTGTTCCTTCTCAGCAGAGCTTTCCCATTAACATCTGAGTTTGCTCAAGCCTCATGCTGCTGCTGCTTTTTTTTTTTTTTTTTTGTCTTTTTGCCATTTCTAGGGCCGCTCCTGCGGCATATGGGGGTTCCCAGGCTAGGGGTCCAATCGGAGCTGTAGCCACCAGCCTATGCCAGAGTCATAGCAATGTGGGATCCCAGCCACATCTGCAACCTGCACCACAGCTCACGGCAACACCGGATTGTTAACCCACTGAGCAAGGCCAGGGATCGAACCCGCAACCCCATGGATCCTAATCGGATTCGTTAACCACTGAGCCATGACGGGAACTCCTCAAGCCTCATGCTTCTTAAGCAATAGTACACAGAGTTCCCTGCCTCCCCCACATGACTTTATTTATCCTTTTTCACCTCACAGTTACAATTCTTAAAATAGTCTTTCCTATTTCCAGTCTGGCTTCCTTCTCCTCCTGTCACTGAAGACAGTTCTTGCTCAGGTCAACAATGGCCAACAAGTCACCAAATTCTGTGTACACTTTTCCATCCAAATTTTACTTGACCTTTCTTTCTTGAGAGACTCACTTCCCTTTACTTCCGGGTACCCCGACTGCAGGTTTCTCCCCCACTACTCTGGATACTCATTCTATTTTTTTTTTTTTTGGCTTTTTGGCTTTTTGCTATTTCTTGGGCCACTCCCGCGGCATATTGAGGTTCCCAGGCTAGGGGTCGAATCGGAGCTGTAGCCGCCGGCCTACGCCAGAGCCACAGCAACCTGGATACTCATTCTCTGTCTTCTTTCAAGACGTTTCCTCCTCCAGCAGACTATTAAATGTCCTGGGGTTTCTCAAGGCTCAGTCAAGGCTTTTTTCTCCTCTCTGTTAGGGGTTACACGGGGGCTCACTGATAAAAGGGCTCTTTATGCTGACCCATGAGATGGACCACCTTGCTTAAGCGACATCCTGTTTTCGTCGCTGGTGCCTACTGTCCCAAGACTGCAAGACCCTTCCCCCCTTCACTGTGGGACACCACACACCTCCAGCTTTCTCAGGATTACGAGACCGCCACACCGTGAGACACCTCTGACTTTCTCATGACTACGTGACCACCAGAGTTCAGCTGCAGGCGAAAGATAAACTAAACTCTCCCCGCCTCAGGGAATCCCATTTTCCATCTGCGGGGTATAAGAAGGCCCCACAAGAAGGGCGGTGGGCTGGCTCTTCTCAAAGGTCAGTCACCCTCTCCCTTTCCCCACTAAGAAATTTTCTTCTCTTTGCCTGAACACCCGGCTCGTTCTCTTTTTCTCTGCACTCACCTTACACTCTCCATGTATGATCTTGCCCTGGGAAATCTTACCAGGACTACAGCTTCAGTTATCAACTCTGTAGCAAAGACTTACGCATCTATGTTCCCACCCAGCCTTCTCTGAGCTCCAAACCCTTAAATTGAATCCTTTGTCTCCATTTGGCATCACACAGCTATCTCAACCACAGCAACCCGAGGCTGAACTCATAATCCTCCCCCTTAAACCCAGCCACTTGCAGCGTTTTCCTCCATTTCCACTGCCATCGTCATAGTCCAAGTTAGCACCGTATTTTCCCTGGGTGTTCGTAGGCAGTCTTTTACTGATCCCCTGCATCCAGTCCTCTTAACAAAGACTCTTCTTTTGCCAGAATGTCAAAATATAAATTGGATTATATAGACTTACATTTAACCCACTCCTATGCCTTTCAATTGCACTTAGTATAAAGTCCAAAATCTCTGAACAGACCTATGTGATCTGACCGGAGTCTCTTGTCCAACCTCAGCTTATATCATTCCTTTCCTTTCATTTGTTACTTCAACCCCGATAGCCTAAGAGCAATGTGTCCTTTCTCATCTCAAAAACACTCCAAATAGAGTAATACATACACACTACTGTATAAAATTAGATGGTTAAAGAGAACCTACTGTGTAGAACAGGAAAATCTACTCAATAGTTTGTAATTACCTATACAGAGAGAAAAGAATGGATATATTTACACAAATGACTGATTCACTTTATTTCTTTTTTTAAATTTTTTTGTCTTTTTGCCTTTTCTAGAGCTGCTCCTGTGGCACATGGAGGTTCCCAGGCTAGGGGTCTAATCGGAGCTGTAGGCGCTGCGCTGGCCTACGCCAGAGCCACAGCAACGCAGGATTCCGAGCCACGTCTGCAACCTACACCACAACTCATGGCAAGGCTGGATCCTTAACCCACTGAGCAAGGCCAGGGATGGAACCGGCAACCTCATGGTTCCTAGTCAGATTTGTTAACCACTGAGCCACGACGAGAACTCCAACTGATTCATTTTAGTGTACGCTTTAATAGAATATTGTAAATCAACTACATGCCAATAAAATTAAATTTAAAAATTAAAAAAATAAGAAAACTTAAAAATACCCCCACTAAAAGCATATGACTTTCTCAAACTTCAGCAATGCTAAGGTCCAGAGAGTTGACGTAGGAGGTGGGGGGCAATTCCTGTTCTAAAGATGAAAGCTCCTTCCTTCAGGACCTAGAGTTAGGAATCTGCTCTCCTCCCAGCCCATTTCCAAATCTATCCTCCATCTGTGGTGTCCCTTGGATTTCTCCACCAATGTTTGCTGTTCCCATTCAGATCAATACACAACCAAATGGATCCTGGCACTGGGCCATGGTTTCCTTATCAGCATGGCTCTTATGGCACACAACCCTGGAGCAAGCCCAGTGATTGGCAAAACCACACTACAAGTCACAGGATAATGTCCCTTACACCCTGACATTCAGCCCCTAGCACACCCCTTCCCTTACACTCCCATGGGCAGACTCCCTTCCACCCTGTTCCAGCCTTGAATGCAAGTGAGATGTGAAAATTCTCCCGCAAGGTGTCTATCAGATATTGATTTTAAAATGACTGTGAAGGGATTTCCCACAGTGGCTCAGCAGAAATGAATCTGACTAGTATCCATGAGGATGTGGGTTTGATCTCTGGCCTCGCTCAGTGGGTCAGGGATCCAGCATTGCCGTGAGCTGTGGTGTAAGTTGCAGATGAGGCTTGGATCTGGCATTTTTGTGGCTGTGCTGTAAGCCAGAGGCTACAGCTCCAATTTGACCCCTAGCCTGGGAACTGCCATGCTGCAGGTGTGACCCTAAAAAAAAGACACACACAAAAAAAGAAATTCTAAGAAATGACTATCAAAAAATGTATTCAGGAGTTCCCGTCGTGGCGCAGTGGTTAACGAATCCGACTAGGAACCATGAGGCTGCGGGTTCGGTCCCTTCTCAGTGGGTTAACGATCCGGCGTTGCCGTGAGCTGTGGTGTAGGTTGCAGACGCGGCTCGGATCCCACGTTGCTGTGGCTCTGGCATAGGCCGGTGGCTACAGCTCCGATTCAACCCCTAGCCTGGGAACCTCCATATGCCGCGGGAGCGGCCCAAGAAATAGCAGCAGCAACAACAACAACAACAAAAGTGTATTCAGTTGTAGAAGCAAATTCCACTGAAGAATGGTTGGACAAATGGGGCTTGGAGGATTTTGTCAGTATGATGTAAAACCTATATAGAGGAAAGGGAGGCACTGGGGAGAACATCGGAGTATGAAGTGGGACCTTACTGCTCTGGTGAGGCACTGCTTTGGAAAATGATTGTGAGCCAGAGCCAACTATATTTCAGAGACTGGAGAGCTAGGAAGAGAACTTGCATCACCTCCTCTGAGAAGCCCTCCTAAATACCTCCTGTAATTTTTAACTTTACTCTGAGCTCCTGGAGAACTTTCTATTTACATAATAAAACTGAGATATTTGGTGAAATATGTATTATCCCATCATTCCTGCTAACAGTCTGTGGCATTCTGAATCAACCTCTATTACAGCACTTGTAACAAATAATAATGTATGACTTTTATTTTTATGCTAGGTTGTAAACTCCTAGAGGGAAAGGGTTATATCTTACCTCCTTATCTTCACCTCCAGAAAAAAAAAATGGGTTCTTGTAAATGTTAGGCTGTTATTGAAGGAGTAAGTGATTGAACTCCAAAGATGGTGACCATTGAGGACAAGTTTGAGAGTTATGTTGCAATGCTGTGGCTTTCTTAATCCTAGAGAATCTTAGAAACTACTCTTGCATTTGTATCTAAATAGTTCTGGAGGGTTTCTATCCCAAATGTATCACTTATTAATAATATCTTCAGGCAGTTTTTAAATAATCATTTAGAGCCTCAGTTTTCTCGTATATACAATGTAGATAATACTACTTAAGATCATAATATTGTGATCCTAGTATGGTTACAGGATTAGATGAGATGACACATGTAAAGACCATAGCACAGTGTCAGGCAATGCTGCTCATAATTGTAAGTGTTTATTCTTCCTGCCTTCTCTAACTCCAGGGAGCCCTTTAATCATTTCCTGTTTAACATAAGCAAGGGTTTGGCAAATGCACCTGCCAACAGCAACTGATGAATAATAGTGTCTTTAATTCTCTCATGCCTGAGCATCCAAAGGCCTTCTTTGAAACCCAGACAGGCAGAACAACCAAGGTGCTCCATTCATGGGGCTCCTGCCCTGACACAGCTAGGAACAGAGGGTACCTGCTGCCTTGTGGGGCTGGCCAGGTATGGAAGCAGGGGCTATAAAGCACCTTGCCTAGGAGGCTGGAGGCTTGAAAACTGGGGGCAGGTAGGCAGCCCCAGGACTTACCTCGAAAGACAAGCAACCCACAGACTCCTAGAAAGCAAAGCAGAGGGGGTCACTGGACCTTCCAGGATGATGGTCCTGGGGGAAGACAAATGGGGACAAATTATGCTAGGGTCTCTCTAGTTTAATTATAGCCTGGTGGTGGCTTTTCTCCAAATAAACAAAAAATTCAGTTTTTTTAAACTTTGAAAACAACTGATGCAATCTGAACCCCTTACTAGATGAAAATGAAGACCAGAAAATCCAGTGACCCATCCAAGGTTAGAAAGGAAGAGGGTAGGGAAGCTGGGACTCCAAGGTGGCTATTGTTCTGACTGGGAGCCCAGGGTTTCTTTCCACCTTACCTGTTGCCACTCTGTTAAGTCACCTCCCAAAGCACCTGAAAAACACCTGAGCAGGTGCTGTCTTGAGTTATGGACATATCTCATATTCAAGATTAGTTTACTGGACCACAGGTACTTGGATCTTCTGGGTTTGGAGGCTTGGTTTAGAATCAAGAGGACAGGAGTCAAACACAGGCTCTGATGTCATCAGTTAACCTGAATATCAGTTATTGATTAAAAAATGGGCCTCCAGGAGTTCCTGTCATAGCTCAGTGGTTGATGAATCCGACTGGGAACCATGGGGTTGTGGGTCCGATCCCTGGCCTCGCTCAGTGGGTTGGGGATCCAGCGTTGCCATGGGCTGTGGTATGGGTCACAGAAGCGGCTCGGATCTGGTGTTGCTGTGGCTGTGGCGTGGGCTGGCAGCTGCAGCTCTGATTGGACCCTAGCCTGGGAGCCTCTGTATGCCATAGGAGTGGCCCTAGAAAAGACAAAAAAAAAAAAGGGCTCCAAAACCCCTTCCTGCTTCCTTGGTTTATTCTAAGGATCACGGAAATCAAAGAACTGGAAAAGGTTTTTCGCTCTAATTTTTCCCAATCCCCATCTTCACTGTGATCCTCTGTTTACTTCCCTAATAGAAGAATACTGAGGCTCATGACTTTATTTGGTCTGGAGAATCAGTGGCCCTAAACCTCTCATCAGAATCCCAGGGCACTCCTCTCCTCATGCTGATTCTTAGCCTGTCAAGACAGACTGTGCCAAGGCTGGAAGTGTATCACTCTGTCCCACACCTAGGGGATGCCAAGTGGTGTGGGTGACTCCACCCAGGACAATTCTCTTTAGCTCCTGCTCATGTTTCCAAATGCTCGCTGGTCTCAGATACCTGAGCATCTAATAGGCATCTGCGCTTACTCTCCTCCAAGACTGTGTGTCTTTCTCATCTTAACATAAGACCTCCAAACACCTCAGAGTCATCCTTACATTCTTCCGTGCCTTCAAACCTCATATAGTGCCCATAATGGAAATTGTGGGACATCAACATCTATGCTGTTCTCCCTACTATGTAGCACCTATGCCATTCAGGTGGCACTGACCACACCATACCTTCATTGGTCCAAGCCAACTAAGGTAATTTCACCCCCTTACCGTTGGTGATTTTTTCTCCAAAAATTCTCATTTAAGCTAGCCAGTCCACTGGCAGTAGAAATGTAGTGAGAGTATTACGCCAACCATTCTCTTGGCAATAGATATTTGGTTCAGAGATGGCTCAATCAATCCCAAGATCAAGATTTTTGTTTTATCACTGTTGGAAATGACACCTGCTTCTCCTCCATGCAAATGGAGCCATCTTGCAGCCATGCATGGTTTCTCGCTCTTGAATTCCTCTTTCAACTATGTATAAAGCCAGTGTAAGGAAAAACAAACACACAGAAAGGGGGGAGAGATGGAGCACGACCAAGAATGATTGATTAACAAAAAAAAAAAAAAATAAGGCTAGAGCCCTGAGTAAACCTTACCTGAATCCTCCATCCATCACACTTTTCATTCATGTACATCTATATGTTTCCCTTATTTTCTGAAAAGTTAACTAACATTGTGTTTTGTTTCCTGAAATAAAAAGCATCTAAACTGACAGACGTATTCAATATATTAGCAAGTCTACTGGTTGCATCTGCTTCCAAAACCATACCGTATTTGCCTCTCACTCTTACTACCACCACCATCACCGCCATCCCAGGTCAAGGTGACAAGTCCTAGCCTGGACTATTGTAACAGCCCTATTTCACTTTCCTACCTCCACCACTGGCTTCTTCACTATAGTCTCCGCACAGCAGCCAGAGTCATCAGTTAAAAATGTAAATCAGATCTGTTACTTACCTGATTAAAACCCTTCAAATGCTTTCATTTGCTCTTAAAATAAAACCTGACCCCCCCTCCCCCATGCTCCCACTGCAGCTCTGCTGGATGTGGCCCCTGCATCACCTCTTGCTTCTCCTTGACTTCATCTGCTCCAGCATCATGAATCATTATGTTCCTTGAACAGCCCAGCCCATTTCCAATGCTGTTCCCTCTGCCTAGAATGCTTTTCCATGTGCTCTCCACCTGACTGTCTTATTCTCATCCTTTAAGTCTCAGTCAAATATCACCACCTCGGAGCTGTCTTTCCTGACTCTCTCCAGTCACTTCCCATCTTATGCTGTGTTTATCTCCTTGCTTAGCACAACTCATAATGGTCTATTTTATATACTTGTTTATTGTCTTAGAATGTAAACTGCTAGTGAGGACCGTGACTGACTTGTTTAAACTGTGTCCTGATGTAATTAAGCTAAATAAATATTTGTTGAACACCCAAAAGCAGCTCAGCAACATGAAATTCTGGGGTGGGGGTGGGTTCCCAAGCACCACCCAGTGGTGGACTGAGGTACAGAGTGGAGGTCTGCAGAACTGCATAACCAGATGACACATCCTGAAACACTGGTCTGAAAAGTGGAGAGGGTGAGAGAGACTGAATGCACTCCAGTCAGCTGCTGGGAAGGGAAAGCCAGGCAGCTGGGACCAGGGATCACTGTGTGCGGCCCTGGCCGAACACACCACAGCTTCAGCTGTATCAGTTTCACTCTGGAGCTTGTTGGAAACGCACAATCTCAGCCCCACCTCAGACTTAATGAATCAGAGTTTGCACTTTACAAGATCCCAGGTAACTCGTGTGTACCTTATGGTTTGAGAAACCCAGCTCTCTACTTTGTGCACATGAACTGCCAGCACTGATACTTGAAAACCTCTGGGCCTAGAGTCAGGAGTCCAGCTTCCCCATGTACTGTCTAGCCTTGGGCAGTAGGTTTAACTTCTTTATGCCTTTCTCTCTCCATCAATTACAAGACCTGACCTTATTATCTTGTAAATGATACCCTGGTGATAAAACAAAAGCTTTAGGCCACGGCTCTACTGCTGGGTCTCTGATCTTTGGGATTTGGGGAATTAGTAAGAGAAAGATGAGAGCAAGCCATAGGACAAGACAGGAATGAGTAACAAAGAAATCAACTTCTAGAGAGAAATGGATATATATGCATAAAATATTCATATAAAAAAGGAAAGAATGGCCTCAGAGATGACTCAGCGTAAATTTCAGCTAAACTACTCTTTATAAAGTGAGAGTCCATAGCCCTACCCCCACTCCCAATCAATGGTTCTTAATCCTGGCTGCACTGTAGAATCCTCTGGGAGCTTTTAAAAACCCAAGCCCACTCAGCCCTTCAATTACAACAGACTCTCTGGGGGAGGGACTCAGACAGTCTGTAAAGCTCCTCTGTGCTTCTTAAGCTTTAAAATACACACCAATGATCCGCGGGTCATTTAAAAAGCACGCTTGCATTCCGGGAAGTCAGAGGTGGGGCCTGGATATCTACATTTCTAACAAGCTCCCAGATGCTTCTGGTCCAGGGACCACTTCAAATCGCCAGGCCCCAAGATGATTCAAAGGTGCAGACAAGTTTGAGAATATGCTTCTGAGGATGTTTTGTGGAATTAAATGAGGTTGGAGGTGCGACACGTGTTGCATATAATTGTCACCTAATTGTCATAATTCTCCTGTATGCCCCTTTCTTGAGTGAATAACAAAAATCAGGGAATAATGAAGAATAGTCAATAAGGTCCCCCATGGAGGGAATCTAATACTTATTGAACACCCACTACATACGATGTACTTTAAAATATGACACCCTACTTAGCTGTTTAAGGATCTGGCATTGTCATTGCTGTGGTGAGGGTTTGATCCCTGGTCCAGGGACTTCTGCATGCCATGGGTATGTCAAAAAAATAAAAAACAGAAATAAAATGTGCTACCCCAATGAGGCCATTTCGGTGGGAGTGGAACAAATTCAGAGATAAGAGACTTGCTCAAACTTGGTCACTTGCATAAAAGGCCAATCCTAGATTCATGCCAGTCTTTCCAATACTCATGCCCAAGTGCTTTCCAAGCCACACCGCTGGCACCTCTCACCTAGACAGCGAAGGATTTGCATGTTTTGTGACAGCTGCAGGAGGAAGGGCAGCTGGGCAGAGGAGGCCTCACAGGCAGACAACAGAGGCCATTGTGACAGCAGCTGCAGGGAGGGAGGGAGGAACAGGTGTGCAGTGCTGGGGCCAGCAAACAGTTTAAAATGGGAGTAGCAAGTTACCTTAGCCAAGAAGAGAAGGAAGACGTAGGGATTGTGATTTTGGCCTTCACCCAGGGCTTTTCCAGGCCTCATTACCTTAGAAACATCACCATCACCAAGTGACATTTACTGTACCTCTGCTGACACTCAGGCTGCTTGTCCAGGCTGGGTACTTTCAATGCCCCCTTGTCCTGTACCCCATACTGTACAGTGTGTCCCCATATGTAATGTCAGCACTTTCCAGATGACCAATCCAAGTCAGAAAAATTCAGGGACTGCCCCAACTTCCTACAATTAGACAGAGGGAAAGGCCAGACCAGATTTTCTAACCAAATCCTATGCATAGGACGACTATGGAGGTTTACATTTGGCTGGGCTTTCAATGACTATCCTGTGGGCAGAGAAAAGGGGAGCTGTATAGGGGCCATCTGGGAATCCTCTGTACTGTAAGGGCATGGTTCTTTCTGTTCCCTTCAAGGAGCAACGTGGAATCACATCATTATGTGAAATAGAAAACAACTACATCAGGCTTCTGTGACAAGAGAAGAAAAGAAAGCTTGTCTAGGATCTTGAGGGAATGGATAATTTACCCAGGTGGGCTTGCAGGGGAACCCCAGGCTCTTCAGAAAGGCACTTCCAGGGCTAGAGGCCTAGGAGGAATTTATTTATCTTTGAGTTAGCACTGCCACCTTGTGGTATAAGCTAAGCATTGCATCATCCTTATCAGCCAGGTAAGGATCTATGCATTATCAAATCGATTCCCACTCCCTACCGCCCCCCGCCCCCACTCCTTTTCTCTTCATTTAGCTTATAGGACAAGACAGATAGTAGAAATGTTGACCAGGATTGGACAAATAATCCAGGAGACAGTTTAGTGAGAGGGAGAGTGAGTTCATATTTGAGCAAATTGAACTAGGTATGTCTCTAACAAGGAAAACAACAGAAACTCTTCCAATTTCATGGTGAGGAGAAAGACAGAAATAAATTAGGCCTACTCCCTTGCCACTGAATTTATTTATCTATGAAGAAAATTAGCAAAATTCCTTTACTTTTAAGAGAAAATATAGATATAATTTAATCCGGTCTAAATATGAGACCAGATACTATAGAACTCTTAGAGGAAAACATAGGCCAAACACTCTCTGACATAAACGACAGCAACATCTCAGATCCACCTCTTAGAGTAATGACAGTAAAAACAAAAATAAACAAGGGGGACCTAATTAAACTGACAAGTTTTTGCACAGCAAAGGAAACCCTAAACAGAACAAAAAGACAACTCACAGATTGGGAGAAAATATTTGCAAATGAAATGACTGACAAGGGATTAATCTCCCAAACATAATAAACACTTCCTGCAGCTCAATACCAAAAAAAAACCAAACAACCCCATCAAGAAATGGGCAGAATATCTAAACAGACAATTATCAACAAAAAAAATTAAAATCGTTATTAAGAAATGAAAAAAAACCCCAGACAATTCTCCAAAGAAGACATACAGATGGCCGAAAAACACATGAAAAGATGTTCAACATCACTATTAGAGAAATGCAAATCAAAACTGCTATGAGGGAGTTCCCGTTGTGGCTCAGTGGTTAACGAATCCAACTAGGAACCATGAGGTGGAGGGTTCGATCCCTGGCCTTGCTCAGTGGGTTAAGGATCCAGTGTTGTCGTGAGCTGTGGTGTAGGTTGCAGACACGGCTCGGATCCCGCGTTGCTGTGGCTCTGGTGTAGGCTGGCAGCTACAGTTCCGATTGTACCCCTAGCCTGGGAACTTCCATATACAGTGGGAGCGGCCCTAGAAAAAGCAAAAAGGCAAAAAAAAAAAAAAAACCAAACCAAAACAAAAAAACTGCTATGAGTACCACCTTAAACCAGCCAGACTGGTCATCATCAAAGTCAAGAAACAGTAAATGCTGGAGAGGGTATGGAGAAAAGGGAACCCTCTTATACTGTTGGTGGGAACATAAATTGGTGCAACCATTATGGAAAACAATATGGAAATTCCTCAAAAATCTAAAAATAGAATTACCATATGATCCAGCAATCCCACTCCTGAGCATCTATCCAGAGAAAATCATGACTTGAAAAGATACATGTACTTCAATATTCACGGCAGCACTATATATACAACAGCCAAGATATGGAAGCAACCTAAATGTCCATTAACAGAGAAGTGGCTAAAGAAGATGTGGTACATAGACACAATGGAATATTACTCAGCCATAAAAAGGAACAAAATAATGGCATTTGCAGCAGCATGGATGGACCTAGAGATTATCAGGGTAAGTGAAGTTAGTCAGACAGCAAGACACAAATGTCATATGCTATCACTTACATGTGAAATCTAAAAAAAGGACACAATGAACTTATTTGTAGAACAGAAACAGAAACACAGACTTTGAAAAACTTATGGTTACCAAAGGAAATAGGTTGTGGGGGTGAGGGGGTGGGGGAGGGATGGACTGGGGGTTTGGGATGGAAATGTTCTAAAATTAGGTTGTGATGATGGTTGTACAACTATGAATATAATAAATTCATTGAAGTAAAAAGAAAATATAGTTTAGGGCCATAGCTATATTTTCTTTGAATCAATCAGGCACACACTCCCTCATCTTCCCAGGAAAATTGTACCAGTGGTGATCTTTGGGAGGAAGCCAGGGATTGTACAGATCAGAGACAACTTACTACTTTGTAACTTTAATTTAGGTCCACTTATCAACAGGCAGAGCCATCTTTCCCAGCAAGAAGATGGGGTGGGATGGAGCATATTTTTCAATTTACTTATATTTCTTTTAGGAAGATCTCATATAAACTTTAAAGTCAATGGATCTTGGAATGGTAGGCACTCTTAAGAAAAATTTTGTGCCTTTTAAATTGGGTTATTTCTTTTTTGTTGTTGTTGTTCCCAGGCTAGGGGTCGAATTGAAGCTGCAGATGCTGGCCTACATCACAGCCACAGCAACGTGGGATCCAAGCTGCATCTTTGACCTACACCACAGCTCATGGCAAGGCTGGATCCTTTAACCCCTGAGAGAGTCCAGGAATCCTCATGGATACTGGTCAGTTTCTTAACCCAATGAGCCACAAAGGGAACTCTGACCTCATTTTATCTTTTTTTTTTTGTCTTTTTGCTATTTCTTGGGCCGCTTCCGCGGCATATGGAGATTCCCAGGCTAGGGGTCCAATCGGAGCTGTAGCCATTGGTCTACGCCAGAGCCACAGCAACGCAGGATCCGAGCCGCGTCTGCAACCTACACCACAGCTCACGGCAACGCCGGATCGTTAACCCACTGAGCAAGGGCAGGGACCGAACCCGCAACCTCATGGTTCCTAGTCGGATTCGTTAACCACTGCGCCACGACAGGAACTCCTGACCTCATTTGATCTTAATCATCTCTGGAAAGGCTCTATCTCCAAACATAAGACACTCTGGGAGTTAGGGCTTTAACATATGAAGCTGAGGGGGACACAAAACATATGATCCATAACAAACATCTTACTTGAAAAAGAATGGGACTTCCGATAGCGTTTGAAAAGCTTCTACGCTTTTGAGAGCCCACTCAGACAGAGAAGATGGGAAGGATGGGCCAGAGAGGGCTTTTGACTTAACCAGGCCACCCAGTGAAGGGAGTGGAGGGTGGCAGGGCTGGAGCCTAGTCTCCACACACTAGTGCACACTTGGGGCCCTCCTCTTCCATAGGTTACATGTAAAAAAATCACTGTGACATATAGGTCACCAAGTCAAAGAGAAAGAAATTAAAAGAACACCCCCACCCTCACCCCTGGCAAAATTAGTTTGAGGCTGAAATGCCCTGTGGACTGAAAGCAGGTGGGGAACAATTCTGTTGAGACATGCCCTTGAAGCAAGTGAAGCTCAGAGGGCATGTTTAATTCATCTAGAATGAGTGAAGAGTTTAGTTTTGAGATAAAGACTTGCAGAGATTCAGAAGAAAACTTCTGGGTAATCTTGATAACCCTTACGACTGTGCCTGAGTCCACTTACTTGGACACAGTGGTTCCCTGGCTTCTACCTTTTTTTTTCCTTTTTCTTTTGGCTCCCCCGCAACACATGGAGCTCCCCATCTAGGGATCAGATACGAGCTGCAGTCGCAATCTACGACACAGCTGCAGCAATGCTGGATCCTTGACCCACTGTGTCAGGGGTCGAAACTGCATTCCAGTGCTCCCAAGACACCGCTGATCCCATTGCACCACAGTGGGAGCTCCCTTGACTTCTACTTTTAACCTCTCAGCCACTTTAGCACCTCTTTTCCACTCACAAATGCCATGGAGCAATAAAGAGGTCATGAACTTTTCCAGATGTAACTGCAAAGGATCTCAGCCCTGTATCACCCATCAGTGCAGCATTTGATACATAGCAGCTGGTTCATTAAATACATATCAAATGACTAGAGGAACAAGGGCTAAATGAGAGGGGCAAGGATTAGGGGATCAAGTGGATGCTGATTCACAAATAAAAAACAGATGGCTTGAGGGGGCATTTCTGGAGCCTGGTGCTTGCCTGGTTCTGGTTGTCCACTCACCTCTTGGTGGCCTCTTCCATTTTGGTGGTGCCGTAGGGGCTGATGCCAATTGGCCTGCAGTTCTGGTGAAGCCTGAAGGGGAGGCTTATGTGGGTCCCTTCGGGCCAGTGAGGAAGCACTGAGCCCTCAGGTCTGTGGCCTGGGCAGCAGCTGTCTCTGCGGTTTTCACTCTTCTTTCCAGGGCTGGGACTTTTCTCCTGGCTCATTCTTCCCTCACCACCATGTGGCCTCAGTTTTCCTGGCATAAGGAGGACGTAGGGGGCGGACGGTGCTGGTGTGTCTGTATGCTGTGTCTGGGGGAAGCATGGGGGGAGCCACCACTCTCCCCACCAGGCGGCATTCGGGGTCACATGAGTGAATGGAAGAACGAGACCTGGGTGCCTAAGAAAGGGTGAGACGTCGCTTGGCAGGAGCCTGAGGGGAGGCTGGGGAAGGACCCGTCTCCAAAATCAGGTCAACGGAAGGGGCCAGGAAACCAGTGCTCCAAGGAGGCGGAAGTAACCTCTTTGCTCACACAGGTTTTCCTGACTGAAAAGTGATACCGCTTCCTCGTAGGAAATGGGCAGAGGTAGCGGCTGTAAATCGACCCAGGGTGCGGCGGTGAGGGTGGAGTGGGGGCAGTGCACAGAGCACGGCCAGCCCCAGAAGATTCTGGGTTCCAGGGGGCTGGACTCGAACGTCCTCGGGAGCTGGCCGAGGTCCAGGGCTGGGCGTCTCTGACTCCCCTACCCGCCCGGTTACTGTGCCAGGAACCCCTCACGTGGGACTCTGCCACTCCCTGTCCTTTGGCCCCCAGAGGTGGCCACCCTGGAAGAGCGGGATGGGGGGATGCCAGAAGGCTGGTGAGAGAGAGAGAGGAGGAGCCGTGCGCACCGAGTCCACAATACTTTGGAACATGGGCAGAAAAACCTAAAAGTGACGAGGTTTCCCGAAAGCCGGTCACCAAGCGAGAACGCAGGGATGCGGGCGGCCTTGGGGCTTCTGAAAATACGGCTTCCGGCAGGGTTCTGGGCGTGCCCCGCCGCCCCACCGCCCCGCCCCGCCGCCCCGCCCGTCATGTCAGTCCCTCCCATCTCCTGCTGATCCCAGAGAGGCTTAGAGCTGGC
Source organism: Phacochoerus africanus (assembly GCF_016906955.1). Classification (NCBI taxonomy): domain Eukaryota; kingdom Metazoa; phylum Chordata; class Mammalia; order Artiodactyla; family Suidae; genus Phacochoerus; species Phacochoerus africanus. Next base: position 86,324,588 of record NC_062558.1, on the reverse strand, counting down.
CTTCCGCTCCGCTTCGGACTTGGGGCTGCAGGACTCCAGCTAAAGCGGTCCTTGGCCACGCCCAGCTAGCCTCCCTCCGCCCCCTCTGAGCACCCGCGCGGGGCGTGAACTGTTTGGGCGCCAGGGCCACTCTTGCCGGGTGACTGCAGCATCCTCTCACCTTCCAGCCTTTCTCTCTTGGAGTCTGGAGTCACCTCCCCTCTCTTCTCAGTGTGTTCCCTTTTACCTTGGTGTCTCTAATGGTGACGTGAAGGTAGGGGAGGGGGTCCTCAATAAAGACAATATAAAGATCCGTGGGCCATGGGGACAGAATCAGCGTCTCTGGGCCCCAGACTGCATCGCTTTCTTGGAGTCCCACTCAGGCCGTTTGGGGTGTCGGCTCAGGCCCCGAACTTCCCCAGCCGGCCCCACTCCAGGGCGGAAGACAAGGACCCTGTGTGGGCGCTGGACTGAGGCCAAGTGGCATCTTGTCTCCACAGTGCCGGGCACAGGGCGTGGTCTAGGAAACTGCTGTGGGAGGGCTGCCTCCCCTCCCCGCCCCCACCTGGTTTTGCAAAATGACTGAACAGGCCTCTGCTTTGGGCAGACTTCCGGTGAGTTGTATGTTTCCGGGGCCTGATGTTTTGCATCTGCAAAACCAGCAGGGCAGGTCCTGGTCCTCAGGGACCCCAGATGCTTTTTTCATGACCACCCTAACCCCCCTGTGGACATGGCTCTTCCTCTCCTCAGCTTGGTGAGATTGGCTTTCAGACTTTCTGTCTCCACGGTGCCTGAGGCAGCTGCCCCTCCATTCAGACCTTCTGGAGAGCCTGCCAGTCCTATGCCAATCACCTCCATTTCCTTCTAGGGCCACGGGTCCCACTTGTGTGCACCTGCCACCCCTTGTCCCTGAAGCTCCAACTCTGTGGGAGGCACAGCTGTTCATCCAGGGTCAGGGACCCCAGAGTTAGTGTCTCAAACTCAGAGGTGCAGCTGATGGGGGAGCATGTGCCCTGGGCAAAGAGCAGAGCCCCCTGAGTCTCAAACTGTCACCGTGGAGCCTCCTCCTGGCTGATGGCACCTTATCTTCACAAGTCTGGAGTTTTAAATAAGTTGTCCTGATGTCTTAATGTTGGCAACTAAGCAACATGGGGCTTAGCTATCTTTGACTGATGGGTGCTGTGGCTACTCTCAGTGAGCATTTCACGTGTTCTCAGTAACGTTCTGGGCCTTTCTGCACAGTCAAGTCACCATTACTGTTGTCACATCTCTCAAGCTGGAAAACAAATGCCCTAGATCATGATTTAATACATGGTGTTTGAATGCTAGCAGCCTAGGCCCGGCTCCCACAAGTAAGCTCAAGGCTTCCAGCCCTTTCTATGTAAGACTCTGAGTCCTAACAGCTGTTCTAATGAGCAGCTTCTATGTGCATGCTCAGTACACACTAGCATGTTCAAGCCTCATAGCAGACCCGAAGTCCAGTTAATAACGTCTTTCCATTAGGAGTCAGGATGCTCAGTTCAGAGAGCATGACTTCCCAGGGTCTCTCAGCCTCCGGGTAGAGGGCCATGACCAACGCTCGGGTCTGTCTGGCTCCCAAGTACCAGCTCCTTCCATGCAACCTGGTTTCTCTCCGAATCCCCTGTGTCCGGCCTTGGGCCAGGCTCAGCAGGGCCATCAGGGATGGTACTTGAGTGTCTGAAACTGGGCAGGACTCCCGGGACAGCCTTCTGCGAGGGGCTCAGTGCAGCCTCCCTCCTCCCTGGAGAGGCTCACTGCTCTCGATCCCGCTCTCTTCTCTGTGGGGAGAGGCACTGCCAGATTCCCCTGTGCACCATCTCGCTGCCCAGGGCATAGTTGATGGCGTTGACCGTGGGCACCATCTTGGCGATGAGAGCCGGCACCTGTTGTGACAGAAATGTCCAGGAGAGAAGTTTCAGAGCCTCTGCTCCTCCTTCTGTTTCCAACTGGTGACCACAGTCCCCTAACCCCACTCCGACGTGTCCCCAGTTGCCAAGCATCTGTCTTGGCTTCCTTCTGCAGCCTCTAAGCCTTCTCTGACTAGCTGGTGGGTGAGGCATGGAATTCCATTTCTCTCTGGGTGCCAGTCTCAGCCTCTGGTCCCAGAGTGGCTGCTGTCTGTCTGCCTGTCCCTGTCATCTCACATAAGGCCCAGGTAATGTCAAGCAGTGGCCCTGTGTGGCCAGGGGTGTAAGCAAATACCCAGTGTGTTCTGAAAGTTTGAAGGAATAGAGAAAGAGATTATACTGGAGGCCAGAAAGCCGGAAAGAGGCGAAATAGAGGCACAGAGGTGGAGAGACTTTTGGCTTTGGGTAGTGGAGGGGATCATACCATCTGCAGCTTGGGGGAGATGGAGGTCACATCCGCGAAGGTTGCATATAGATACAGGAGGGCATAGGGACCCCAGGCGAGCATCAGCGTCCTGGCTGGCAGAATGGTGTTCACCTGGGGAGATACAGGCATGGGAGGGAGGCATCGATTTGCTCCAGGTGGCTGGCAGCCCCAGGAGGCCCAGGGACCAGGTTGCCCCTCTGCAGGGCTGTGGGAAGATGCTGAGCCTGTGAGGGAACCTGGGACCAGATGCCTCTCTGGTCTGTTTAGGCCTCTTGTTCAAGCTTACTTGACCTCAGTTACCTTGTCTGTAAAGTGACCTGGTAGTGCCTGCCTTGCCTGGAGGTGGGGGCTAGGGTGGACAATGAGCTTCCATCCTGGTCTGTGCTCTGAGAAACCCAGGGCTCCGTGAATGTGGCTGTGTTCCTGAGGGTCCTCAGGCTGAGCTGCTCTCACAACTCAGTCCCTGATCCAGCTCGCCAGTAGCAGCCGCTGGTAGTTCAATCTGTCCTGAGTTCAAAGGGGCTGCTTTCCCAACAAGATAGTTAGGCAGCAGGTGATGCAGTCCTACCTGTGGCCACAGGAGAGTGCACGACTTAAGCTCTAATTTCAGGGTGGAACCTGCTAAATTCCCACTCCGCACCTCACTCAGATGTTAAAATTCTGAAGCTAAAAATCAGTGCCTATTTTCTCACTGACCCTGTGGCCCTTTAACAAAGAAGGCTACTTAAGCTCACACCCAGGGCCCCTGAGATAATGCGTGGAGACCCCTGCTGATGCTACTGGAACAGATGGTTTAAAGTCAACCCAGAAAAATGAGAAAATCAGGGTGGCAGCCTTCTTTCCCGGCTGATTTAACCTCCGATAAGTGTAGCGACCCCCTGGCAGGGCTAGGGGCTGGCACAGTGCAGAGGACAACCTCTGAAGCCGTGATGAGCAGGAGAGCAGCACAGCCCTGGCCCTCCTTCTGACTCAAGAGAACCTGGGTCCACAGCTAAAATTGATTTGTACTTTTCCAATTCATAGGAAAAAACAGTGATTTTTTGATGTACTATGACTGCCCACTTGGGTGGTGGAGTCCCAGATCTGGGTTTCATTCAAATCTTTTTACTAATTGTGTGGCTTTGAGTTGCTTACCTAACAATTCCCTTTCAGCCTCAATTTTCTAGTCTATGACATGGGGATAATAAACCTTCTTTCCTCAGACAGTTGGTGCAAAAATGAAATGACATAATGCACATCAAGTTACATTAATATCTGGGTTTGTTGTGTTTGTTTTGTCTTTGGTGCTGCTTATGACTCTCTGCTAGAGATTGTTCAGATTACAAAATTAAAAGAAAATTGCGGCAAGATAATATGAATGCAGAAGCTGAGAAATGGCCAGGAGGGCTTATCTGAAGCATTGTTTTTCTTGGACAAATATGCTTGCTGGTGAGATTTTATGGCATGGGTAACACCCTGTGCCTGTGATTAAATTAAACATCTCTAGGGAGTTCCCCTTGTGGATCAATGGATTAAGAATCCAACTAGTATCTATGAGGATGCAGGTTTGATCCCAGGCCTTGCTCAGTGTGTTAAAGGATCCTGCCTTGCCATGACCAGTGGCGTAGGTGGACAGACATGGCTCGGATCTGGCATGGTTGTGGCTGTGGTGTAGGCCCCTACCCTTGGAACTTCCACATGCTGCAGGTGTGGTCCTCAAAAGACACAATGAAGAAAAAAAAAAAAAACTCACAAAAAATCAAAACATCTCCAAGCAATTTAAAAGTAGCATTTAAGATGTGCACAATTTTGTGCCGATCCCCCATGTCCCTGGGAAGAAGCAAATGTAATGGCAAGGATGGCAGGGCACCCTGGCTTTAGGGTTCTAGGGTCTTGGTAAGTCTGAGCATTTCTGATCCTCTCTCCTAGATCTTGGCCAAGACCCAGCAGTGGGCCAGGTGTGTTCCTGCCCTGATACTCCCTGCTTTCTGTACTCAAGATGGATTTTTCTCTTGATCATTGAAAACATAAAGCCCCTGATTGTGTCACATCATTCAGGTCCCCAGTATTCCTGAGAGGGACACAGATTCCTCCTGCTCCAAGAGAGGCTCCTTACCGGGGGACGGCCAGTCTTCCCAAGTTTCTGCTCCATGAGCCGATAGGAGGTGACTGTGATGAAGAGGGGCAGGAGGAAGTTGAAAAAGGCCATGGTAAAGAGGAAGCTGGTGAAGTTTCTGCAGGCAGAGGAGAGGGAGGAGTCAGAATGGCCTCTCAGATCTGATCAGCTGCCCTAGAAAGCCCATCAGGCTTGGCTCTAGACACTTGGAGGTGAGGTCTAATATGAGAATTCAGAGTGTGGGTGCTTCCAGGTCCCAGCTGACTCCCTATGGAGCCAGGGGGCTACTAGATCCTCCTAGAACCTGTAGGAGCTAGGGAGCTGAGACAGGGACAGTCCTCCTTTACCTTGCTGTCGGGCAGTTCAAGGGCTCAACCTTGCTCTCTGTAGGTGCTCCAAGCATAATGGTGAATGGGATGCTTGAGCTTGGGAAACTAAGTGGAGATGTCAGTGGACCAGGAGGAAGGATCATTCAAGGTGTGTTCAAGGATATGGAAGGACCCTGTGGATGGACACTGTATCACTGAAGAAGTCATTGAAAGAACCGGAGAACAGCCTGGGGTCCCAGGTAGTGGTCATGAGGAGGCAAGAGGGCTGACCAGGAGCAGGTGGGGGCCACAGGGAGGCAGAATCCCATTCCCTGAAGGGGAGAACACATCACCTTGGTGCTGTCTGCTAAGGAGGATTGGGAGGGAGGGCTGCCAGAAGGCCTGGACACCAGCTGGGGGAATGCCCTGGAGGGACACTTAGACCAGACTTGGGGTTCTCCAGTGGGTTTCGCCTGGGAAGCCTGTCATCAAGGCAGGTGCTTTATGTGTGAACAGGAATGACCTGCTAAAGCAGATGAATGTCCCTCCCCAAGGCGGTCCCTAGAGGGAGCTCTGGACTCCCCAGAGCCCCGTGGACTGGAGCAGTAGTAAACCTGTGCTCCACGATGGAGTGCGCCACCATGCGTTTACTCCTGTCTCTCCAGGGCCTGGCTCACAACAGGTGCTCAACTCAGGGAATTTGGAGAACTGAACTCTGTGCCAAGGAGATCCTTCCCATTGCAGAGACCTTCTAATTCTTTGACTAGCAGACCAATGATATGGCTCCCTGTGGAATCTGGTAAGTCAGAACTGGGACATCTTTCAGTGCTAAAGATGACAAAAGGGCCATGGGGCCCAGAGACTGTTTTAACTTACACAAGCCAATGGGTCCCTGGATAGCACCTCTTCTGGGGCCCAACTCTGTACCCCAATTTACATAAAATTCCCATCATTTGGCCTGTCTTCAGAGTGGGTTTTCTTAGTCTCACTGTCAGCTTGCCTGTCGATATTTTGACTAAGGAGCTGAGATTGTCTGGCAAGTGTTGACATGTCCCCATTTGGATTTTCGGCTCATACAGCTGTCCTACAGGCTAAAGGCCAAGATTCCCCCCGGAAAGGAGCTGCTCCCCTACCTCACCTGTCCACCCTGGAATAGTCTAGGGTGCAGCACGTCCCCAGCGGCTCATAGTCATAGTGGCCCCAGCCCAGGAGGGGCAGGGCTGCCCAGAAGGTAGAAGACAGCCACACAAAGAACACCAAGGAGACAGCTGTGTTCCAATCCAGTCGGCTGCCTGAAAGGAACACAGGAGGATGGTTAGGGGAGGGGATAGCTTGGCAGAGAGAAAAATAAAAGACTCCACAGTCACACAGCATGTCCCTAAATCCCGGCTCTGATGATTAATCACACAGTGCCTCAGGCAATTTAAGAGTTTCTCTGAACCTCAATTTTTCTCTAACAAAATGGGAATGATGGTCCCTGCCTCAGATGATTGTTATGAAAAATAAAAGGGATAAGGAATAGTGATGCTTTCCTAGAGACACCCTATACCATCTTCTTTAGAGGACACAGAGAAAGAGCAGATAGCAAAGAGACAGGTGTGGTTCCCAAAGCCAAGTTAAGGATGAAGCATGGAGAATGGTTCAGGTGAGGGTGATGGGAGCAGAAGGCAGAAGTTGGGACTTACCAGCATTTTTAGCTTTTGCTCAGAAGGAGGCCACTGTCTCTGCTTCTGGGATACCCTCTGAGAACTCTCAGCTTTGGGGGTGGAGCTCCATCCCAGTGCCAAAGGCAGAGACTGGTTCCTGACAGCATCTTTGGTATGACCAGCCCCACTGACCTGACCTCCTCCATGATCCCTCCACTTATGCCCTTCACAGCCTCCTCCAGCCTTTCTCCCCAGTGGTCCTCCTGGATCTGGCTTCAGATTGCTTTTCCTGGCGCCTCCTTTGTCCCTGGTTTCCTTGCATGTGTGCTCCTTTGTCGACAAGACCCCAGGGCAGAGGACAGGACTCCAGGTGGGGTTTGATCGGTAGAGAAGAGCAGGTCTACAAACTCCCTGATCCCAGCACTTTGCTTCCACTGATACAGCCTCAGATGGAATTTGCTTGGATATGTCCCCTTGCTATGGATTGAATGTTTATGTCCCCTCCCTCAAATTTACATGTTGAATTGTGATCTGCTGGTATTTGGAGGTGGAGCCTTGGGGAGATAATTAGTTCCTGAGGGTGGGGTTCCCATGTTGAGATTACTGCCCTTACAAGAAGAGACACAGAGAAAGGATCTCTCTCCTCCATGTGAGGACAGAGCAAGAACGCAGCCATCTGCCAGCTGGGAAGAGAGCCCTCCCCAGAACCCAACTGTGCTGACTCCTTGATCTCAGGCTCTCAGCCTCCAGAACTGTGAAAAATAAACTTCTGTTAAGCTGCCCAGTCTATGGTATTTTATTATGGAAGCCTGAGCATACTAAGAACCTCCCTCCTATCCCCCAACTGTGGGGGAAAAAAAAAAAAAAAATGAATATCCACCTTGACCAATGTGGCGTATTAGCCTCTGCAGTTTTAGAAACAGATGATGAAAGTGACACATCATCCATTAATGGAGTAGATGAGCTCACACCTCCACTTCCCTCTGTTTTCATGCTGCTCCTTTGCACCCTCCAGCATAGGAAGGCCTTTGATCCAGAGGCCCCTGGAACAGGGATTAACTGCTCTATATTAAGACAGAGAGTCTAGGAGTTCCCATCCTGGTGCAGTGGAAACAAATCTGACTAGAAACCATGAGGTTGCAAGTTCGAGCCTTGGCCTCTCTCGGTGGGTTAAGGATCTGGCATTGCTGTGGCTGTGATGTAGGAGGGGGCAGCCATAGCTCCAATTGGACCCCTAGCCTGGGAATCTCCATATGACATATGTGCAGCCCTAAAAAGCAAAAAAAAAAAAAAAAAAGACAGAGAGTCTATTGCCACTGAGATGGTGTGCATTTGTGTGTTCACGTGTGTGTAATGGTCCAAGGGAGCTTTGGGCACAGGGCTGTGGTAGCAGTGGTGGAAGAAGAGCTTTGTTAACCACTGAGCCAGATAGGGGAGGAGGGGCTCCCCTGCCAGATAGGAGTTTGGACAGGATAAGAACAAAGCCTTTTTTTTTTTTTTTTTTGCCTTGGAGAAAGGCATGTAACTTTGTGGAGAGCAGGGGGGAGTGTGTGTCTGTGGCAAGGGCAGATCTGTGATTTCAAAGGAGATATGCCCAGGGTTTGAGGCTGTGCTAGCCATGGACTCCAGAGTAGCTTCTATGCCAGGCAAATCAGGATGCAGAGCCCAGGAGACAAAGGGGGAGACTCCCTCTGGAGGCATCCATGCCAAACCCACTCCCAGCTCTGCTCCTAGAGCTGTGTGACCCAGGGCAAGCTACTTAACTTCTCTGAGCCTCTGCTTCCCAGTCTGCAGGCTGGTAGGGTTAACTGAGCCATGGCCTCCCCAGAGTATGTTTATATATCTCTGTGGTGAGTGGGATTCTATATGGTCTCTGGGTGAATGTGCTTTTTTAATTTAATGTGTATTAAAAATTATAAGGACATTGAAGTTGTGATTTCACAGACATTTTTTTAGAATGAGACTAAAGCAGGTGTTTAATTGTTTGTAAAATGAGTTTTTTGTTGTTGTTGTTGTTTTTTGTTTTGTCTTTTGCCTTTTCTAGGCTGCTCCCATGGCATATGGAGGTTTCCAGGCTAGGGGTCAAATCGGAGCTGTAGCCGCCGGCCTACGCCAGAGCCACAGCAATGTGGGGATCCAAGGCGCGTCTGCAACCTACACCACAGCTCATGGCAACGCTGGATCCTTAACCCACTGAGCAAGGCCAGGGACCGAACCCTCAACCTCATGGTTCCTAGTCAGATTCGTTAACCACTGCGCCACGACGGGAACTAAAATGAGATATCTTTAAAGAAAAAATCGGGTAAATTACAGAGCAGGTGGTACACTGGTATGGCTTATATTAAGATGGAATTTGACAATACAGCTTGGAAAATTCAGAGTTACACTCATTTTCCATGAAGGCTTTGAATGATGAAAGTTCCATGAAAGTGTAATGTGCAAAGGCACATGCTCAGTTACCCCCTCCTGCACACACACAAAAGCCACCTCTCTGGCTCCCAACAATGCCTGAACAATGCCTATCTTCAAGGGCATTTTTTGTATCCATGATCTCATTTGATTTTCAAAATAAAACTATGAGGCTGATTACAAAAATCATCTTGCAGAGGAGGAGACTAAGGTTCAGAGAGGACCTCTGTCTTGCTTGAGGCTGCAGTGAGGGGACAGCCAGCCAGCATTCCCAGCATGTGCCTCAACACCTCTCCTGCGCTCTCCCACCCTCCCTCCTTTCCTGAGTGCCTGCCCTACTCTCACGCACACTTACACCTACCCACACGTCCCTGAACTGGGAAACACTGAGCAGACCTTAGTCCTGATCACCCTTGGAACGTGGAGGTCCTTCCACTATGGGACCCCAAAGACATACGTGTGCAGTAGTGGTGATAGCGCCCCCAAGCGATGGCTGCGCTGCTGCAGATGCTAGCCAACGCCGTGGCAAAGCCCTGGAAGCCGTGAGCCTGGCAGCCTTCGGAGCCATAGGGCCAGCGCCTGTGGAAGACACTGGGCGTCAGTGACCCTGCCCCCGTGCCTGCCCTCCTCCCACACCTGCCTGGCAGCAGCTTGGAAGGCACCTTCAGCTCCTCAGAAAAGGGCTTTATTATCTGTCTTTCCCATGGGAAAACTGGAGCCTGGGCTGCAGTCTCTGGGTCCTTCACTGCACCTTGGTTGGACCAAAGGGTCTCTCTGGTGATCAGATGACTGCATCAAAGGATACGGAACAACTTGGTTGGGAGGCGAGCTCGTGCCTGAGGCTCAGAGAGGAAAAGATACAGAGCCGAGGTCACATAGCAGATGAAGGCAAGGTCAGAGAGTAGACCCCCAGGACTCCCCACTCTCAGCCCCACGGACCGAGCAAGGCAGAAGTTTCAGTCGCCCCTCCCCCACCCTGGGAAGGGGTAGGAGAAAAGGGCAAGGACTCCACACTGACCCTCATGGTCAGCCCTGAGCTTTCCATACGGTGTGTGTGGGGGGGTGCTCTAGCTTCCGCAGGAATGTCCCATCTGCTTAAGAAAACAATCCTGTAAACACCTTCTGAGGCTACATTGGAAGACGGTGGTTTGCGCTTAAGGAAGTCTTAGACACTTGTCAAAATCCTGTTTGCTTTCACTTCCTAGCTGTGAAGCATTGTTTTAAGCTATTTACAAATGACAATTCAGTATTGCCAACTACCCTATGAATTAGCTAATAATTTACTGAAGAAGCTGAAAGAGAGAGAAAGAAGTCAGGATTCCAAACTAGGCAGCCTGGTTGCAGGGCCCATGCTCTTAATCCCCACAGTCAGTCAGTTCTGTTAGTCAGGTCCAACTCCCATGTTCCAGAAATTGGCTGTGGTTCTACAGGGATAGTCTGGGATTTGGCTTTAACCCAGCTCATTCTGCCCTCTCGCTCCCCTACAGTTTTCTATAGGAAGGAAGAATGTCTCTGGCCTGCTGCCCAGTGCCCAGAGATAGGCCCCAGAGCCCAGGGACTGGGGAGAGGGATGGTACCGGAGGAGGCTGGATGTGGCGGCAACGAAGGCGTTCAGGCTGATCCCGCTGTCTGCCAGAGCCAAGCTCAGCACTAGCAGGTGGCTGGGAGTCCGCAGCTCCGGGGTCTTGCAGAAAGAGAGGATGGTCAGACTATTGAGGCTGAGACCGGAGAGAGCTGAAAGGAAGGGGAGAGCTGGCATTGGGGCTGGAGAGGCCCCTGGGGTCAGAATAAGGTGCTGTAGGGGATGGAGCCTCAGCAACAGTGTTCCCCCCGCCCCCTGGCTGCTCGCACTCAGCATCCATCTCAGGGCAGCTCATCAAGCACCCCAAAAGGTGGGCTAGCCCTCCGACACCAGACGCCATGAGCTGTACACCCTGTTGTCTACCACTGCACAGTCTGATGGGAAGGCCAATGAGGAAGAAATCTAGTGAAGCACAGCATGGTTCGTGCTGGAACCATCGTAATCATGGACAACCACTGAGCACTTATCACATGCCCTGCAGGGTACTGAGCACTTTAAGTGGATCCTCTCACTCAGTCTTCACCTGGACCCTGTCGTCCCCATTTCTAGCTGAAGCACCGAGGCTCAGAGATGCCGGCCAACTTGTCCTAGGTACACAGCTTGTAAGTGGCAAAGCTGGGACAGTAACTCAGGTCTTTCAAACTCCAAAATGCCTCCTCCAAGGGCTGTGGAACAATATCAGGAAGGGCCTTGGAGAGGAGGAGCCACTGCAGAGCTGGAAACTTCCCAGGACGCCAGGCAGCAAGGTGAGCTTGGAGCAGGTGGTCTCCAGCAGGACCCAAACCCAACCTTGAATTTCAGCTTTGTCACTTGCTGCTCCTTATGCTGGGCTGCAGCTTCTGCCATCTAAAGTGAGGAATTGGGAAGGATCCTGCCTTCAAACTGTGATTGTTCAACTAGGAAGACAAGGTGTGGAAGAGCATTCTAGAAAGAGGGAATAGCAAGTGCAAGATCATAAAGTCGTAAACTTTCGAAGTGTATTTGAAAACCTAGAGGGATGGTAGATGGTAGGGTCTCCTGTGGAGGGGAAAAGGGGGCTGGGGCCACCAGACTTTGATGTCTAGGGCCTCCAGGACCAGCTGCTGCTCCCTTTCCACGGTCTGTTCTTTTTTTCAAAAAAAAAAAAAAAGTCTTTTTTTTCTGGATCTGCTTTGAACAAGGTCTGCATCTCCCATCAATCTAGTCTTGGGTTCCACCAACTCCAGGGTCTACCGTCCCACCTCTGGCCTTGGTAAGTCTTTTAAGGATTCTGGGTTGAAGCTTTCACCTCAGGGACCTGAGTCGTCCCTACAGTGAAAGGGTTTAGGGCCAAGGAAATGGGAGTAGTGGAAGTAATGGTGGCGCTGGAGAGGAAAGAATTGATAAACTTAAATCCCTGGATTTCTATCTAGGCGAGCACTGTATACACTGATACCATCTAACCTTTACCACCACCCACTTGGAATGTCAGGGAACTGAGGGTCAAAGAGCTCAAGTGTCTTTGCTATAGTGACACAGATAGTGGGTGGCAAAGCTGTTTCCAGAACCTACCTGGGTTCTACCAGGGACCTGATCTTATACAAGATTTGTAGCAGGTTTTCCATTCTTCTGGCTGTGGGGGCATGAGTGGTTCTTGGTCATGCCCTGGGCAGATGCCTCCCCCTCTCAAAGTCCCTCCCTCCCTGACTTTCACCTGCCTTCTCTCTCTTGGCTCCCAGCCTTCATGCTGTGTCCCACAGGTGCAGCTATCAGAAGACTCTATGGGTACAGGCCCTGAGGAGTAGGGTTTAGAGACTTTGCAGCTGTGACGTGGGTTTTGGGAGCCCACTGAGTTCCCACCCCAGCTCCTGCCTGGCTCACCTTCCACCAGCAGCAGTGTCCCCACCGCCAGCACCTCCAGTTCCCCGAAGCCGGTAGGCAGGGCCCCGGGCTCTGCCATTCTCTGGCCTTCTCACAGCTGACCCAGCTCTTCTCTGGCTCTCCCAAGCCAGGCCCCTCCATTATAAAGGGTCATTCCACGTGCTGGCACATGCAGGTTATTATGCTAGACCACGGGCATCTTTTTCCTGCCCCCTCTGGCCCCCCAAATCTTCCTCTTGGCCCAGGCAGAAGAAACCCATTCATCAGTTAGACAGTGCAGCCTTTGTGAAATGGCTCATTCTGTTCAGCCCCATCGGATTAAGGACCTGGAATCCAAAGGATGCGTGGCTGAAAGCTGAATTAGAAAAGAGTTGCATAACCAAGGGAGGGGTGGGAAGCAAAAAAAGGGATTTGAGCTGCAGCTGAGCCTGAGAACGGGTCAGGAGCCAAGCCCTCCCATGTTTGTAGGTGCTGACAAGCTGCGTGCCTGTGTATACACATGTAACAAACAGCAGGACCCTATGGGGTCTTCCCGGGACAGTCCCCTCCCCTCTATCCTTTGTTGTAGCTCCTCAGTGGAATAACCACAATAATAGTATCTCTGGCATACTGCCTGAACTTTTCAGATGCTAAAAACTGCAACCAAATGGAAAAAAATGATCTACCTGATGATCATGAGCACATAGCCTCCAGACTTTTTAGTGCCTAAGGATTGAGCTCTGTTACCTCACCATCAACCAATCGGAGAATTGCACATGCCACGCAAGGAGAACAGGTGGCATTTGCTCCCCAAACTCTAAACTCCCTGAAGGGTTTCAGAAAAGCATTTTAAAGGCAAGGCAAAGGAGAAGTAGTTGATTCTTGGTGGTTGGTTGTTGCAAATTTCTTTGAGTCAGAGCCCTTTGTTTTTGCAGCTGTTCATGTGGGTCACAATGTCCCTGTAAACCTCCAACAAGAGAGATGTTATTCTCTGTTCTGCAACTTTTTATCTCTCTATGAATGGGAAAGTATTATACCCTTAAAGGTCAGAGCCTTTAGAATGGGATATCTTGTGTATTTCAGGCTCTAGACAACATTCTTACCTCTAAACAAAAGCAACAGAATAACAAGAAACAGATCTAATATGGACTCAGATTTGTTCTTCCCTATTTCAGTACTAGCAATATAGTTAATGTTTATTGAGTGCTCACTAAGGATCAGGCACTGTGCCAAATGATCTTATGATGATTCTTACAACTCCATGAGTTAGATTCTATCTTCCTTTTCATTTCACAGGAGGAAACTGAGGCTCAAAGCCGTTAAGAATGGGCCTGAGATCATGCAGTGATTCATGGGTAGAACTGGAACAGAAGCCAATCTCCCACCTCCCGGGCTCCTGGTCAAGCTGCTTATTTTACTCTGCAAATGTCCATTTCCCATGCCCTTTCTTTCTTTGCTCCCCACTTTTGTCCAAGCTTTAGCACCCCTCAGGGATGAGCTGACAGTTCACATCCTCCTGGAAGCCTTCCTTGATAACCCAGTTTTCACAGTCTTCCCTGTTTTTCCCAATTTCTATCTTGCTTTACTGCAACCTATGTCAGACTTTTTTTTTTTTTCATATCTGCAAGATCACAAAATATTCAAGGGAGGAAAGAAAGTCAGGACGGGCCTGTGAATCAAGGGTCGAGTTTAGGAGAGAAGGGAAGGCATCTCCAACAGAATGAGGAAAAGCCAGAGATCAGAGAATGGGCAAGGCTGGCCTTTTGGTTTGGGAAGCAGGAGATACAAGGGGGAAGCACTGAAAAAATATTGGCTGAATTGGAAGAGAGGAAGGGATGGGAACCAATAGTTCCTGGAAGCCAATACTGTTAAAACAGAACTGGCACAGGCATTTTATATGTGTACTGGGACCACAGATATCTGCCTTGGTCACACCTCACTGGTGTAGGTTTGTCTAGACCCATGGGTATGAGGAGCTGAGGAACCTTCTGGAAAAGCCACAGGAGGAATTCCTGTCATGGCCCAGTGGTTAACGAATCCGACTAGGAACCATGAGGTGGAGGGTTTGATCTCTGGCCTTGCTCAGTGGGTTAAGGATCCAGTGTTGCCGTGAGCTGTGGCGTAGGTCGCACATGCGGCTTGATCCCGTGTTGCCGTGGCTGTGGTGAAGGCCGGTTACTACAGCTCTGCTTAGACCCCTAGCCTAGGAACCTCCATATGCCACGGGAGCGGCTCAAGAAAAGGCAAAAAGAAAAACAAACAAACAAAACAAAAACCAAAAAAAAGCCACAAGAGCCAGGTAGGGCACGCAAGGCCAGAGAGCAAAACCTTGGAGTCAGATGTTGAGAATCAATGAGTACAAGGTAGTATCTTCAGTGAGATGAGTTTGGGGATAGGGGACAGTGGGTTAAAATGGACAGGTCCTTCTCTAAAAGCTCTGGGACATCCCGCTCTGGGACCCTCTTCAGAGTGAGACAACTTGAGGAGGTGGGCACTCTCTGCCCTCATGCTGAGACATCTCGTGCCTTTTTGGCATTGGTGGTTATGCCCAGAAAGGCTCAGCTCAGAGAGCAGTGACTGGAGACTCAGGGTGTCTCAGGGAGGGGGTGCTGTCAGAGTTCATGAGCCCGTGGGAGTCACTTTTGCTGTCGCCCCCAAATACCTGGATCTTCCCAGCACCCCTACAAGCAGGTACTGGAAATGCCAGTGAAACTGGCCACTTACTACTTTCAAGAAAGCTTTGAGGCATTCCCGCTGTGGTGCAATGGGAATGACGGTATCTTGGGAGCAGTGACACAGCTTCCATCCTTGGCCAGGCATAATGGGTTAAGCGTCTGCTGTTGCTGTAGTTGAAGCTTAGGTTGCAACCGTGGCTGGGATATGATCCTTGGCCTGGAACTCTATATGTCACAGGGCAGCCAAAAAAGAGAAGAAAAGAAAAAGAAGAAGAGGAAGAAAAGAAAGCATCTGTTCTGACAAGGTTGTCAGGTTCTGAGAAACTTGGGTTGTTTAATTCTCATAAACACCATGAGTAGAGTAACATTAC
Organism: Phacochoerus africanus; assembly: GCF_016906955.1. Lineage (NCBI taxonomy): Eukaryota > Metazoa > Chordata > Mammalia > Artiodactyla > Suidae > Phacochoerus > Phacochoerus africanus. The sequence goes on along the minus strand of NC_062558.1, from coordinate 86,309,350 downwards.
TTCTCTTTGACAGATGAAGACAGAAGCTGTGAGAGACCTATCCAAGGTCACAGCCTGTAAATGGAAGTGCTAGGATTTGAACCCAGCTGGCCTGACCTGGAGCTTAGGCTCTTTCTAATGCCTCTAGCATTTTCCTCTTATTGCCTTTTCACTATAAGATAGTGTCACTGGACAGAATTCCCAGTGGCCCTTATTAGAGGCCAGGGTCTGTCTTCATCACCTTTGAGCCCAGGCACCCAGTGGGGTCTGTGCAGCCACAGCGTGGCTGACATGGGGCAGCCTTATAGGTGGGTAGCTCTACTGGCTGGGCCAGCAGCCCCTTGCCCCAAGGTGGCTGTCCACCTCTTGCCTGGCCCTGGGTGCTCTGGGACTGGGCTGTTTCTATGGAAAGGGATTCCCCACCCCCATCTTCAGGGCTGGGTGTTTCCAGGAAGCAATAAGCCGTGAGTGCTGTGGCCGGGGCTCCCCTCCATAATCCCCAGCCTGTCTGTGTTTATCCGATGGCTTCAGGCGGGGGTGTGGGTAGCCCATGAGCCAGTGGGCAGCTGCTGGGCTTACTGGGCCGTCAAGACAGAGCAGTCAGGGACAGGGCCCTGCCCGGGCTACAGAGGAGCCAGGAGCCATGAGGGTGGCAGTGGGTCTCCTCTGGCTCCTGGCCCTCAGAGGGCCCCCCCAGGCCGGGAGCACCTGCCCCTCTCAGTGCAGCTGCAGTCTCCATGTCCTGGGTGATGGCAGCAAAGCCAGGTATGGCACCAGGTGTGTGGGGGTGGGTAGCTCAGCCCCCAGGTCTCTTGGCTGGGCTGGGAGGGGTTGGATGCAGGGCCCTCAGACTGAGGCCGGGTGAGACCCCAATCTCCCTGGCCCTCAAGGTCCAAGGGTCTTATGGGGCTAGTCTGTGCTATGTTTTCTTCCAGGCAGCAGGGTGGGGTTCTGCTCAGGTGGTAGCAGGTACCTTTCCACTTGGAGCAGGGATGGGGCACAGATGCGTCAGCTCCAGGAAATCCTTTCTGAGTCCTCCTCCAGGATCCTGTGAGAGGAACCCTTGTTAAGGGCACAGGAATGCTCCCCTTACCTCTTTCTTTTTCTCTCCTTCCTTCCTCTACCTCTCCCACCAGCCTCTATCTCACCCACCCCTTCTTTTCTAGGCCTCTTTTGTTCTCTTGCCTCACCTCCTGGGGGCACCCAATCATACTCCAGGTATTTCTTCCTACCCCATCCATGATGGAACCACCTGCCTCATGCTCTCCCTGCTCCAGGTATCCCCTAGCCCAGCCCCCAGAAGCCTCAGCCTTAACCCCTTTCTGTGGGCTTTTGCAAAGGCAGAGAGTACCCATTCCAGTGCAAGCAAGTGCCCCTCCACCCTTAGCCTCTTTAACTTTCCCCATCCCTCCTCTGATCCCTGAAAGCATTTCCTTCCTTGCTTTTTCCTCTTTCTGGTCTGTTCCCAAAGTCACCGTGGTTTGTGGACCCTTGCTCTTCCCCCATGGCTCATTCCCTGTCTCTCTTTGGCAGTCATTAAACTGTCTTTTTTACCTCTTTAGTTCATCCATTACTGACCTCTGTATTTTCTAACTTTCTCAAGGATTTCAGCCTCTGGCTTAGGGTCTTTCCTACCATCTTTCCAGCCTCCTGGAATTTCATTCTCTCTCTCTCTTTCATCTTAGATGGGTGTTGGGGAGCCACTGATAGTTTCTAATCAGGGTAGCAATGTTATCAGTGTGACTCTTTCAATGATCTTAGCAATGGGGGTCAGGCTGATTGAGTCTGGGTGCAGGCAGAGAATGGAGAGGCATCTCCAAGAAAGGACACTCCATATGGTCTGAAGAAAAGAGCTCCATTTCTGGTCCAAGTTTGTTATGCTCCAATTCATATGGGCCATATGAAATAAGAATCTCCCCAAGAGAATCAGGGCTGAGCCCTGAGCAGTTCAGGAAAGAACCTATGGCCAAGGAGAGTGTGACAAAGAGCCTCCTGTGCAACCTATAGAGAGCACAGGGCTCAAAGTCACACAACATCAGCAGCAGAGCTGGTCCTAAAAGCCAGAGCTTCAGTTCCATTTCCAGAACTCTTCTTACCTGATGATGCTGCCATGGGCAGGGACCAGGGAGGGCTTTTGATTGCAGGTTGGCTTTAGGATGTAAAATGAAATTCCAGAGGCTGTTTCCAGGGCCTCTAAATTCAGCTATTGGTCATGCTTTCTCTGAAGCTAGACCTCTCACCACTGGTTCTACCTGCGTGACAGTGCCCCGCTCATATGCACTGGCCCATTTGCATGGAGTGTCCTATGCTATGAGGGGAGCGAGGTCATGCAAGGCTATAGGGGACCCTGAAGTCCTCACTGGCCACGGGCACAGATTGTACAGGCAGACTGAGGCTCCTTCTGCATCTCAGATGCCTTCCTTAGCACCATCTCTAAAGGGCCTTTTGGAGGCCCAGCTTTTGCATCTGAGCAGCCTGGTGGACCTTTTTGTGCTTTCTGTGTCATGAAGAGAGTGTGTGTACTTGTGGGTACTGGAGTTTCAAGGGGGGATGGGGAAGGTGAGTCTGGGCACCTGAACAGATATGTCTCCATGTCCTTCAGGCCCAGTTTGCCCCCTCAGGACCTAGGCTGTCAGCTTGTGCTGGGCTCTTATTGGTTTCTTTAACCCCTCTTAACCATTTTCTCCCCCTTCCAGCGCATGTTTTCCCATCAACTCCCTTTCTCCCACCAACATCCAGACCTTCCTTCCTACAACACCCAAGCCTCTATTATCATTGACGATATCATTACCTCCAATGCTTTTTCTTCCTTAGCTAGATTATAAGCTGTAAGGGGAGAAGGGCTATTGAGTCTGATAGACTTCTGAATCTCCACAGCACCCATCCCTCAGTAGGGGTTCCACGTACAGCTGAAGAATGGAATACGTGGGTGGAAGTAACTGCCTTGTGGGCACCATTGATAAAAACAAGCCAAAGCCACTGACTTTGAGTAGAGTTATGTGAATTAAGCTGAGGGATGATGCTAGAGTGTGTGTGTGATGCCAGGAAGAATGTTCCTGATATGATATGAGCAATACATTATGAAAGTACAAGAGAATCTCCCTTACTGAAGCTCAGCAATACCTCCAACCCACTCCCCTCCTTCAGCGTGAGCAGATAAGCCCTAAAGATGAAATGGGCTGCACAAGGGCTGAGTCCCTTGTGTGCAGCCTCCAAGTTTTATTCTCTTGAGAATCTTTCCTTTTTACTACTTATATATGTGCTGCTCTCAGTGATGGTGTGTGATACAGCCCTGCATTGTAGGCTCCTTGAGGGTGAGACTGCTTCCTGTGATCCCTCTATCCTCTGCTTTAGAACAAGGTTTAAGTTACTGTTTGGACAGAGGGAACATTGGAAGGAGCTGGTAAGGCTGACCTGATGTACTTACAGTATGGGATGCAGTGCTGGACCCTAACAGTGGTCAGCGGCAATTGGGCTTCTACAAGTGACAGGTACCCAGAACTGGTACACACATGACCGCATTTAAACCCCTAAATCATCCTGCGAGGTGGAGTCTATTATCTGGAGGAAATTGAGGAAAATAGAGTTTACATAACATACTCAAGGATACACAAGCAAAAAGTCCAGAGGTTAATCTAGCCGTGGAGCTGCAAAGTCCCAGCTTTTAAACACCTTGATCATCTCATGGTCCCTCAGAGTCTGGAAAGATTTGAGGTACCCTATGTATGGCTTCCATTTCTGATACCTTTGCCATATATATATTTAAGTGAAAAAAAAGCCAAAGCAGTTACAAAAACATATAATTTAACAAAAGAACACTTTTAACTCATAGATGCAATGCAGGAATGCACAAGATGATCTTGGGATTTATGAACAGTATTAATTCTTAGTGCAGGTGGTGTGAGCAGGTCTAGGTCCTTCAGGCCAGTGAGCAAGATCAAATGGCCCTAGTGGGACCCCTGTGAAATGTTCTGAAAGCGAAGATGCACCCAAATAGAGCACAGGAGGCTGCTTGTTCCCTGCCCATCTCCAGGGCCCATCACAGCCTGGGTTTGTTGTCCTGTGTTCTATGCAGACCAGGATGCCTCTTGAAAGGTCAGGAAAGAGGGGGGATCTCCAACGAGACAAGACCTCTGGTCAAATACTGTCGTTTCTGTGACCAGGACTGTGGTGTGCAACGACCCTGACATGACGCTGCCCCCTGCGTCTGTCCCTCCGGACACCTCCAGACTGCGCCTGGAGCGGACCGCCATTCGCAGGGTGCCCGGAGAGTCCTTCAAGGTGCTGACTCGCCTGGAGCAGCTGTGGCTGCCCTACAACGCTCTCTGCGAGCTCAGCGCCCTGATGCTGAAGGGCTTGCGCCGCCTGCGAGAGCTGCGCATGCCCGGGAACCGCCTGGCCACCTTCCCCTGGGCAGCGCTCAGGGACGCCCCCCAGCTGCGGCTTCTGGATCTGCAGGCCAACCGCCTTTCGGCTGTGCCGCCGGAGGCCGCGCGTTTCCTGGGGAATCTGACTTTCCTTGACCTCTCCAGTAACCAGCTGTTGAGGCTCCCGCAGGAGCTGCTCACCACCTGGGCTCACCTGCAGAAGGGGCCCTTCCTTCCCGGCCACCACGCCAGGCTGGTCCTAGGTAAGAGATGGCATCCCTCACTTGGAACCACCTTGGTGAAGCCTTGTGGTCTTAGGCAAGTTTACTAAACCTTTCTGAATCTCATTTATTTACCTGGAACATAGAAATCACACTTGCCTTCTGGTTTTGAGTGAAGAGAGAGAGAGGCACACATTGGTAGGTAGGTTTAGGAATTCAAGCTGCTAGCCAGGCTGCTGCAGTTCAAACCCCGGCTCTGCTGCTTTCCCCTGTCCCATGAGGGGTTGGGAACCATGGTAGGGCCCTGCTGTAGGATGGGTGGAGAGTATCAGAAGAGAGGCCTCTTGGAGCTCCCGCTGTGGCGCAACAGGATCGGCAGTGCCTAGGTAGCACTGGGAAGGGGGTTTGATCCCCAGCTGTGCACAGTGGGTTAAAATCCCACATTACAGCAGCTGCAGCTTAGGTCGAAACTACAGCTGGGATCTGATCCCTGGGGAGGGGGGAGCTCCAAATGCTGAAGGGTGGCCAAAAATGAAAAAAAAAAGAGAGAGAGGGCTCCTGGCAGATGTCCCTGGAGCATGCCTTGGCTCTTATGGGGTCCAGCACTGGGAGCTGGAGCATTCCTAGAGTGGTTTGGGAGAAGTTCCTGCCTTGAGGCCCAGGAGTGTCTCTCAAGGAGAGAATATTTATTTATTTATTTATTATTTTTGGCCATGCCTGTGGCATACAGAAGTTCCCCCGGGCTGGGAATCAAACACGAACCACAGCAGTGACAACACCAAGTCTTAACCACTGGGCCACAAGGAACTCCAAGGAAGGAATGTTTCCTGGAAGCAGGGGAGGGCATTCCAGCTCTGTCTACTCTACAGACTTTTTCACCTGATAGAGGACATTGTATAAGGTAGTACTTATACGGAAAATATTGTTGTTTGTTCGAAAATAAAATTTGAATATCCTTTTTATATGTATATATAATATATTTATATTATTTATATGTAATATATATTTATATTATTTTATATATGTATAGTATCTTCTTATTGCAATTGCTTCTCCCTCTCCTAAAAGGTAGCCACTGTTATGTTTATTTGCTTATTTCCTATCTTTTATAATACATTTGCATACACATGCATATACATAAAAACATGGACACAGAAATTTTAGCTGTGTGTTTTTACATAAAATTGCATCATATTGTACATATCAACCAGTACTAACTTTTTTTATCCAGCAATATGTCTTGGAGATCTTTGTAAATTACTACAAATGGATCAACTTCATTTTTTAAAAACTATGGCATAATATTCCATCATATAGTTATACTAGGGTTTATTTAGCCATTCCCCCTTTTATGAATCCATGGATTATTTCCATTATTTTGTTAATGTCTATGATGTCACATTCTTGACAATGCATCCTGGTGCATGGAAGACAAATATTTCTCTAGGATAAGAACTGGGAAGTGGAAGTGGAATTGCTAGGTCATGGAGCATATATGTTGGATTTTTTTTTTGCTTTTTAGGGCCGCACCTGCAGTATATGAAAGTTTACAGGCTAGGGACTGAATAGGAGCTGTAGCTGCTGGCCTATACTGTGGCCACAGTAATACAAGATCCGAGCCACATCTGCGACCTACACCACAGCTCACGGCAATGCAGGATCCTTAACCCACTGAGCAAAACCAGGGGTCAAACCTGCATCCTCATGGTTCCCAGTTGGGTTCGTTACCACTGAACCATGACAGGAACTCCCTGGATGTTTTAATATTAATCACAGTCTCGAAAGTGGCTGGGCCAATTCTCATCCCCACCAGTAGTCTGTGTGGCCACCCATATGTGTGTTCACTCTGCAAACTTGTTTGAGTGCCAGTCAACGTGTGAGCTCAATTCTAAGTGCTGGGGATACAGCATTGAACAAGATGGATGAAAATCAGTTCCCCAGTGAAGCTAACAAAGTGGTCAGAATGTTTAACATTTGTCAGTCTGACCAGTGCAGGTTTCATTGTCTGTTAATCTTGGCACTTGCATGAATTCTTGGGGGACTATGTTGAAATGAGGATCACTGAGGTGGTATCTGTTGAAGCCAGATAGCTCACCACCAGAGCTGGGCAGTGACAACTCTACATCTTGGGATGCAGATGTATTATGAAATGCACTTAACCGGTGACACAGGGTAGCAATCAACGGGCTGGGGTTGGGGGTGGGAGAGGAATGGGTGCTAGTGCTCAAAACGACCAGAGAGTCATGGATGTACAAGCAGGTTTTACTCCACCTTCCCCGACCCTTGATATTTCCCCTTGCAAATATATGTATGTAAATATATACTTTGCTATTGATTTTACACTATCAAATTTAATAACAACCCATGGAGGATAGAAAGGACATCACATTAAATGCATTCATTTTATATTTTAGAAATGCAAATATATGAAAAGAAATTGTGTCTTAGAACTGAGGACACACAATACCTCTCTATCTCTAGAAGGTCCTTTGACAGGGTAGGTGCAGTGACCTGCTTTCAGCTCTATGGAGATGTTTATTTATTTATTTTTTTAGGGCTGTGCCTGCAGCATATGGAAGTTCCCAGGCTAGGGGTCGAATTTGAGCTGCAGTTGCCAGCCTATGCCACAGCCACAGCAACGCCAGATCTGAGCCAAGTCTGCGACTTACACTGCAGCTCATGGCAACGTCAGATCCTTTAACCCTCTGAGCGAGGCCAGGGATTGAATTTGCATCCTCATGGGTGCTAGTCAGATTTTTAACTTGCTGAGTCACAACGGGAACTCCAAGAGGTGTTCATTTGAAAGTAAAGAGGGCTGGAGTTCCCACCATGGCGCAGCGGAAATGAATCCGACTAGGAACCATGAGGTTTCGGGTTCAATCCCTGGCCTCGCTCAATGGGTTAAGGATCCTGCATTGCCATGAGCTGTGATGTAGGTCACAGACATGGCTTAGATCCCGCATTGCTATAGCTGTGGCGTAGGCTGGCAGCTGTAGCTCTGATTTGACCCCTAGCCTGGGAACCTCCATATGCCACAGGTGCGGCCCTAAAAAGCAAAAAAATAAAGAGGGCTGAGGATATAACATAGGATTTGATTTCCTGGCATCCTCACTCCTGTCCTCCTCACTCCTATCCTTTTGAGCCTGTGTCTAAGGGACCCTTGCTCAAAACAGCCACCCTCTTTGGTGGGGTGATGCTGAACGTGCCACTAATACTGAGAGGACAGGGGTTAAGAGTCAGGGGTTATGAAGTATTCTAGAAATGGATTTTGACATATTGCAGCTATTGCAGAAATACCCATTGCCTGACCTGAGAGGATCAGTCCAAGAGTGGCAGCAGTAACTGCCAATTTTGTCTGTATGCTGTATGGCTTATCCAGTGCTTAATATGATTTATCTTTAGTTATGCTCATAGCCGCCCTCAAAGGAAACTAATGCTATCATTCTAGATGAAGAACCAGGCTTAAGGTTGCATCACTTAGTGAAGCAAGGAGCTGGGTCTGGAGGCAAGTTCTGTTGATTCTGAGTTCAAGATAGGCCTTCTCCCTGGGGGAGAAGAGGAGCTGGGTTGGGGATCTGAACATCTAGGGCTCACCTCTTGCCTTCCTTCCCACCCCCCGCAGGGCTTCAGGACAACCCCTGGGTGTGTGACTGCCGACTCTATGACCTGGTCAGTTTCCTGGAAGGCTGGGCCCCAAATCTGGCTTTCATAGAAGCCAGGCTGAAGTGTGCCAGCCCACGCAGCCTGGCCGGAGTGGCCTTCAGCCAGCTGGAACTGAGGAAGTGCCAGAGTCCTGAGCTCCGTCCGGGGGTGGCCAGCATCAAGTCCCCTTTGGGCACCGCAGTGTTGCTACGTTGTGGGGCCACTGGGGTCCCTGGGCCTGAGATGAGCTGGACTAGGGCCAATGGGCACCCAGTCAACGGCACAGGTATGTGAGCTACAGGGACCGCTGTGCTGAGATCTTGGACTGGGGCGGGTGGGCCAGCATCCCAAATGGAGGGGACAGATCAGGTTTGCAGGAAGAGTGGGATAGGCTAGGCCAGGCTCTTTACTCCCATCCTATCTGCATGGAGTTGAAGGACTCTGCTCAGATGGGGGACATGGGGACAGTGATTTCAATGATGACAATGGCTCATTAACTGGTCCTGTCATATTCCATCAGCCCCTCTGTCAAAGATTGGGGGCCTACCCTGACAGGAATGAAACTCTGGCTTTTTGGTAGAAGATGCTATCTTAGTAAATATACTATGCATTATAGTACAGTGGCTATGAAGCCAGTATCACTAGGAGTAATTAATGATAGACATTACCAACTATTGAGCTCTTCATGTATTAAATGTATTATGCACATAATGTCATTGAACTTTAAAGAACAACCTGATTCTCCTTCTCATTTTGTGTATAAGTAAACTGAGGCTCTGAGAGGCTAAATGCTTGGTCTACATCACACAGCTCATATAAGGAGTTGCTGAGACTCCTTAGCCTGTGCCCTTTGTGCTGGGTAGACCAACATGGTTCATCTCTGGCACTGGGTGGGGGGTTTGCAGGAGTCATGGCCCACCTACATGCAAAAAGATGGTGGAGGAGGAACAATTACTCAGCATCTGACCAGAACACCTCCCTTCCCTCCCAGGTTTCTTCGTGTTTCCCCCAACTAGCTTGGCAAGCATTGCTCTAGGACCATGGGTTTAAAATCAGTTTACAAACAAAATTGTGCAGGAGCTTCACTAATGTAAAACAGAAAGTTATATATGGCTGTGATTGAAGGGACAGTGAGGCCAGCGAGGGATGTGCAGAGCTCTTCCAGCTGGGCCTCTGCCTCAGGGTCATTCAACCCACCTTGCCCCAGAGCACCAGCACACCGCCCCTGAGAGGTCAGATCTGCAGAGCCCTAGGGCCCTGAAAGACACAGTTGGAACATCTTAGATTTAGACTTAGCCTCAGCCTGAGTCTCTCCAAATTTAAACCCAGGCGATCTCCATCCCCTTGGCTAATCGAAGAAAAGTTCAGTGAAGCCCAGTCTTTCTTGGGATAACAGGGTCTTGGGCAGAATGTACGTAGTCCAAGGCTTGTGAACTTGGCCCTGTCAGGAATCTTAGGGCAGATGGGCCCATGTGTTCTCCCACATGTGCCTCTTTCCCGACAGTTCACCAGGAGGTCTCCAGTGACGGCACAAGCTGGACTCTGCTGGGCCTGCCTGCCGTGTCTCACCTGGACTCCGGAGACTACATCTGCCAGGCCAAGAACTTCCTGGGAACCTCTGAGACTCTTATCTCCTTGGTGGTCACTGAGCCCCAGACATCCACGGAGCATAGCAGGAGCCCAGGGGTGCTGTGGGCGAGGCCGATTGAGGGGGCGGAAGCTGCCGCATATAACAAGATGGTGGCCAGGCATGTCCCCCACATCCCTGAGCTTGTCCCAGCCACCAGGCCCCCTGTGCCCAACACGAAGGAGCAACTGACCCTCCAGCATCTCCAGTTGGGGGCCCCAGGAGACCACTTGGATGTGCAGGCTGGACCCCAGGAGGCCCTCATGGTGAGATCTCTCAAGGTGGTGGGGGACACCTATCAGAGCGTGACCTTGGTGTGGAAGGCCCCCCAGGTTGGGAACACAACTACTTTCAGTGTCCTCTACACAGTCTTTGGGCAGCGTGACATGCAGCGGGTGGTTGTGCAGCCTGGGAAGACCACTGTCACCATCCGTGGGCTGGTGCCCAAGATCAAGTATGTGGCATGTGTCTGCGTGCAGGGCTTGGTGCCCCGGAAGGAGCAGTGCATCATCTTCTCCACAGACGAGGTGGCGGATGCTGAGGCCACTCAGCGGCTCATCAACGTGGTGGTGATCAGCGTGGCCGCTGTCATCGCCCTGCCTCTCACACTGCTAGTCTGCTGCAGTGCTCTCCGGAGGCGCTGGCACAAGTGCCGCACCAGTGGCTCCACTGAGGCCACAGGTGCCTACGTCAACCTGGAGAGGCTGGGCCACAGTGAGGACGGCTCCGAGGAACTGTCCCAGCACAGCCTCAGCGAGGCTGACAGGCTCCTCTCCGCCCGTTCCAGCCTAGACTCTCAGGCTTTGGGGGTCAGAGGGGGTAGACGGATCAACGAGTACTTCTGCTGAGGGCTGTGCTCCCCCTACGCACACAGATGCCTAAACCTGCTCCCCCTCTTCCGCTCCCACAGCTCACTGACACCCGAGTCCATGTTCACCCACTCTTACCCAGTTGGGTACATGCTTACTCACATATTTATACACAACAGCTAATGCTTATATAAGCACTTACTATGTGCCAGGAAGTATTTTAAGTGCTTTATATACATTAACTCATTTAATTCTCATGACAACTCTTTGTAGCAGGCACCAGTCTTCTCCCCTCTTACCTGGATAGGGAACAGGGGGAGTAAGTAACTTGCCTGAATCAGTCAGTTTTTGCTGTGTAACAAAGGCAAAAATCACAGTGGTATGTAGCAACAACTGCTTATTTTCACATAACCCACAGGTGAGTGGGTTGACTGGGGTGGCTCTGCTCCATGTGTCCTATTTGGGCCCAGGATGGAGAGTCAGTGGCTTCCTGGGGCAGGCTTCCTTCATGGATGTGTCAGATGTTATCAGAGAAATGAGTAAAAACATGCAATGCCTCTTAAGCTCTTAATGCTGCCATTTCTGCCCATACTCTACCTGCCAAAGCAAGTCTCATGGCCAAAACTAAATTTTAACAGGGCAGGAAAGGACTGTTCTCCCATGGAGGTGATGGTGAGGCAGGATATATTTTGCTATGCAGTGATCTACCCTTTATTGCCCACAAGTACATAGCTAAGAATTGGCGGATCTAGAATTTGGACCACACATTTGGTTCCAGAACTGATTAGTCCTTACTACCTTCCTATATTGTGTCTTTTTTTTTCTTGGCCACACCCACTGCATGTGGAAGTACCTGGGCCAGGGATCAAACCCATGTCACAGCAGCAACTCAAGCCACTGCATTGGGATTCTCAACCGGTTGCACCACCAGGAAACTCTTCTGTAGGTGCATTTTGATTACACTTATGTTAACTTGTAGACATTCACACAATCTCTTTATGCACTTGCCACATTTGTACAGTCACACACATACACACACAAAGACACATACCATCCCCTCCCTGTGTACACTTAGAGATTCTAACATTTTTTCCCTCTGGGTGCCATCCTACCTAGAGGTAATCATTTGATCTTCAGTACAACCTGAGGGTTGGATGATGCCCAAGAGACTACTGCTCATTTACTTTCATAATGTAAGGGTGGTGGGATCTGAGAGTCCCTCTGTGGCCTTTGGCCCAGTAAAACCAATGCTGTCTGGCACATGGCTCATCTCTGGTCTCATGTAGCAGCCTTTGTGATTCCAACTGAAACGTACCTGGATTCCTGAGGGTGTTTTGGAGCCTTCTGGGTCTCTCAGCAAAACACTTCAAAGGAGGATTCCAGTTCATTTTGCTTAAATCTAGGAAATCTCTGAGATGTCTCTGTGCCCCAAAGAGGGTGAACATTCCCAGATGAAGGGCTGATGTTCTATCTTGTCTGCAGGGCTGAATTCTAAGGAAGACAGGGTGTTTGGTGCCAAGGCCTTTGGGTAACAACTGAGGAAATCTGCGGACAGAAAGTGATGCAAGGAAGCTATTTTGCTAGTATCACCTAAGAGACTCCATATCGTCTTGAATATTTGCTAAATATAAAAACCGGGGTGATGCAGTGGTTTCTAAAATTACTATACTTTTATAAAAGACTTTACAACATATTTTCTTGTTTCCTCTCATTTGACCCTCACAACAACCTGTTAGGGAGGTTCAACTACTTGATTTTACAGATGAGAAAACTGAAGCCAAAATAGCTGAATGATTTATAAAGGATAGTGATGGATTTTCTTGGAGGATCTAAATCTTTGATAACATTCTGGCCAGGATGAGGGTCTTTGTGCTCGTGAATATTCAGTGTTGACCTCTGCAGTTTGACCCACAGCAGGTTTACTATGGAGTTTTTCAAGATGCTGAAACCTGGGATCAGAACCACGAGAGCACCAGTGCACATGAACTTGGGATTTCCACATGTGGATATTTCCTGCCTATCACCTAGAGGGAATATCTGACTATAACTTAGGGGTCATTGCTATTGGTTAGAGGACTTATTTGGTTGGAAGATGGCAAAGCCACAGTCCACATCACAGGTTAGCAAGCTTTTTTTCTGTGAAGAAAACAAGATATGTAAAACGTTAGGCTCTGTTACTGCGGCTCAACTTGGTTGATGCTGTGTGAAGGCAGCCATAGACAATATGTAAATTAATAAGCACGGATGAGTTCAATAAAATGTTCTTTACAAAAACAGATGGCAGGCTGGATTTGGCTCCCAGGCTATAATTTGCCAACCCCTGATCTAGATTTTTAAAGGCATTTCTGCTACGTCTTATGAGACTAAGACTCAACTCTGATTGTTTGACATATGAGATTGACAGGCACTCCCCAAATCAAAACAAATCTAAATACAGTTGACAAAAGCAACCATCTGTTGAAGTGATAAAGATGTTTTCTTTAAATGATTGGCTGAGCCGATCAAGACTGAACCCAACTCACATATAGTTTTATTGAAGCTTGTTTAAAGAAAAATCAGGAACTTGAAGGTAAGAATGTGTAAGTATTTATTCAGCATTGCATGTGTGTGAGAGAGAGAGGGAGGGAGGGAGGGATGGAGCAAAGGAGAGAGAGAGGGATTTTTAACTTCCCAGTGATTTGTGAAGACCTACCTTGGTGGTCTGAATGGAATGGGCCCAGGATGGTCAGCCTCCAATACCCATTGGTCAGCCTCTCTTTGTGTGTTCTGTCTTCTCTGGTTCACTCTTGTAGAGAAGAATCATCCTAGATTGTGCTCATGAATATTCAAGTCATTGGAAAAAACAAATTCACATTGTAAAAAATAAAATGATGTCTGGTTTATATGTTAGTCTTTTGGTATGAGTCTGGTTAGTATGAGTCAGTCCCTGGAAACCTAGTGTCTTCTTACAGTCCTAGGAAAAGAATTTCTAGTCTCCCAAATGCTGAAGACCCAGTATACACTATGGTGATCCCACAGCATGTGGCCCCAGAATCCTTGTTTGGAGGTTGATCAGGATCATGGCATCTTCATGATTTTATTTTGGCAGCGCCTGTGGCATGTGGATATTCTGGACAGGGATTGAACTCTTGCCACAGCAGTGACCCAAGTGGCTGCAGTGACAATGCCAGATCCTTAATCTGCTGCACCACAAGGAAACTCCATCATATCTTTTTTTTTTTTTTGTCTTTTTAGGGTCACACATCTGGCATATGGAAGTTTCCAGGCTAGGGGTCGAATCGGAGCTATAGTCACGGAACTACATCACAGCCACAGCAACGCCAGATCCAAGCTGCCTCTGTGACCTATACCACAGCAACACTGGATCCTTAACCCACCGAGTAAGGCCAGGAATCGAACCTGTGTCCTCAGGGATACCAGTCAAATTTGTTTCCATTGAGCCACGACAGGAACTCCTATCATGTCTTTTTTTTGACTGCAACATTCCTCCTGATATTCCTCTTGACCTAGGGGGAGGGTATGTCTGATATCATTTAATATAGACACAAAGCCTTGCAGGGTACCAAAAGGCAAACAACAGAAACTTTATCCTGGAAAGTAGATGTGGCTATTAAAACTAGGTTATTAAGGAGTTTCCTGGTAGCCTAAAATCATCCCACCAGAAGGGAAATGCAGGTGTAGTATTATCAGACCCCTTCCCTTTGTTGTTTAATCTCTTGACTTTAGGGACACCACTTAAGTTCTAGATAGTTAGGATAAATACAAACCAAGCTGACTTTAACTGTCCTAGTCTCCTGTTTTAACCAACACAGCTACTCCCTAGGCTCATATGCCAAATAAGGAATCCAGAAGATGAGGGGAGGGAGTCAGGGGAGGAGAAGAAGCAGTGCAGAAGTGACCTGGGTGACTCCAGAGATGACATGCCAGTGGGGTGTTCTTCTCAAGCGTCCAGCAGACCACTGGAAGGTTGAGTTGAGCTGATTCATTTGAAGAGGGTAGCATGGGATGAAGAGAGTAGTAATTACAGAGGATGGAGGGCTCTATCCACCTTTATATTTTGGAGTGAGAAAACTCACTAATCATTTATGATACCCATGGACTGAATCATATTTTCCTACAAAGCAAGCCTGATAAAACCTTAGCCCACCTGGTAGGGAACTCTGGAGTGAGAATCACCCGTCAGGGTTGTTCCATATCAGGCCAGACTGGCCAGGGCCCTGCTCCCTAGCCACCCTCAATCTCTGCATGGGCCTGCCTTGGGAAGAGTGTGGCCTCATGCAAGCATTCCTCGTTGCTGAGCATCAGCTCACTCCTGGAAGGGCATCTAAGCAGCACCTCTCCAAGTCGGCCACAGCTTTGTGCCCATGCAACCTCCTTGTTCTGATTTTTACTTTGAGAGGAACCCCAGAGATCTAGCTAGACTGTAGAGTTAGACTGTCTGGATGGAAACCCTGGTGTGTGTAATCAGCTTAGCTGGTGACCCATTTGCCCCCTCGCTGGTTAGCTACTAAGCGGATTTTCTTCCCTGAGGCCTTTAATAGGGTATAACATACATCATGAATCTTAGGGGAACCCATGGAATTTCAAGAGTTATCAAAAATTGCCCCATGTAATGGAAAGTAGACTTTGTTACTCTTCAAGAGTCTAGGAGTTCCCGTCATGGCTCAGTGGTTAATGAATCTGACTAGGAACCATGAGGTTGCGGGTTCAATCCCTGGCTTTGCTCAGTGGGTTAAGGATCCAGCATTGCCATGAGCTGTGGTGTAGGTCACAGATGCGGGTCGGATCTAGCGTTGCTGTGGCTGTGACATAGGCTGGCGGCTACAGCTCTGATTCGACCCCTAGCCTGGGAACCTCCATATGCCGCAGGAGCGGCCCAAGAAAATGGCAAAAAGACAAAAAAAAAAAAAAAAGATTCTACTGGTGTGTGGGGGGTGAATTAAACTTTATTGGGCACCTACTGTATGTTAGGTACTTTATTTTTCATAATCTTAATTTTTCCTAGAAGTGCTATAAAGTACTCATTAATCTCACTTTGCAGGGGAGAAACTGACTTTTCGGAGATCTCAAGACTAGGAAGCATAAGCTAGAGAGAAGACCCCCATGGGACTAGATTTATAACAGTCTTGCTCACCACGGCATTCTTTGCCCCTAGGAAGGGTATGGCTTAGAGGAGATGATCCACATATTCTTGTTGAATGAATAAAGAATGGGAGAGCAAGTATCCAAAATCACCTGTTATCTCACTTGAAAATGTAGGCCTTTCTTTTTTTGGGTACACCCATGGCATGTGAAAGTTCCCAGGCCAGGGATCAAATGCATACCCCAGCAGTGACCTGAGCCACAGCAATGACAATGCTGGAGCCTTAACTCACTGAGCCACATGGGAACTCCAGGCCTTTCATTTTTAACCTATGAAATACACAGTATTCAGGAAAAGTTATGAGATCCAAGATAAGAAAATGCTTTGATTTAATCAGAAAACGCAGTCTTGTGTTATAACCTCTATATTAGGATGCTTCTCTGATTCTGGTCATCCAAGGGGAATATGCAACTGTATTAACGCAGTAGAAAAATGAATCCACCACACGAGGTGTTGGGGAGATAGGAGCGGTTGCAGAATTACTTTGTTAACCGTCATCTGCATTCACTTTTAGGGAATGGTGGAAAATTCTAGGTTTTAGGAGTCAGTTGTGATTGTGAAGTGTTAGATGGATTCTGGCCCAAATCACCCAAACAATGGTGCTCAGAATAGCATTACCCTGCTTGTTTCTTACATCTTTTTGTATGAGACTGAGGGAAGGCAGTATCAGGACTTAATTGGACATCTGGCTTATAGTTTGCTTTCTGGTCTCAAGAATCAGAAAAAGGATGAATTTTCTGACCTTAGATAAGAGAGATAGCTCCCTCTTCTGGGTTCTTACAGAGCTTGTGATCTGGGCCATAACAGACCTCAGAGCACCCAGGACTTTGCTGCTGCTGTGCTGACCTACATTGTTATGGATTACCTATAATAGGATTTTCCACACGGAAGCTTGAACTATGCTTATTTAAAAATTTGTAAGGCAGTTTCTTACAGAAGAATATGGCTTCAGTTTCTCACTATTTCCTGCTAGTTCTGGTCTTTCTGGATTCACATGCTGCTCAGCCATCGTGTCTGCCAGGATGTACCTGCTCAGAGGAGAGTTTTGGCAGGTGTGCTGTGCTAGCAAAATCCTAGAAGGTTGTGGGGATGGGCTTTCTTTGGGGATGATGTAGAGTGGGAGAAGACCAATATTTGGCAGAAAATCAGCAAAATCTCTGAGACTGATGCTAGTTGGTGCTGAATTTTGGTAAACTGTGCACTTTTACAAAAATGGATCCAACTCTTGTATTTTAAGTGAATGCCATTTTTTTCCTTCTAATTCACAGTCTAATGCCAGGATAAGCATGATCCTACTTCCCAGTTTCTTGATATTCATCTCAAAACTGTTCTGGTTTTTTGTACAGGACTCTGCAGTGCATGTCTGTCTCTTTGGGAACAATCCCAAGGAACCTTCCTGAAGAGTTCAAGCAAGTGAGAATTGAAAATTCACCCTTATTTGAACTGCCTCAAGGGTCTTTCATCAATATGAGCACCTTGGAGTACCTTTGGCTTAATTTTAACAATGTCACTGTAATCCACCTAGGAGCGCTGGAACACCTGTCAGAACTGAAAGAGCTGAGGCTAGAGGGGAACAAACTCCGGTCAGTACCATGGACAGCGTTCCGTGCCACCCCACTTCTGAGAGTTTTGGACCTCAAACACAACAAGATTGATGTACTCCCTGAATTGGCTCTTCAGTTCTTGGTCAACTTGACCTACCTTGACCTGTCCTCCAATAGGCTTACAGTTGTATCCAAGAGTGTCTTCTTGAACTGGCCAGCCTACCAGAAACGCTGGCAGCCTGGCTGTGGGGCTGAGATTCTCTCTAGCATGGTGCTGGCACTGCACAACAACCCCTGGCTGTGTGATTGTCGCCTAAGGGGACTTGTCCAGTTTGTAAAGTCCATCAGGCTTCCAGTCATCCTGGTAAATCCCTACCTCCTGTGCCGAGGTCCTCTCTCCAAGGCAGGACATCTTTTTCATGAAACAGAGCTCAGCATTTGCATGAAGCCTCAAATCTCAACCTCCAGTGCTAATGTCAGTATCCAGATAGGACAAAATGTGACTCTGCGGTGCTTGGCACAGGCTAGCCCCTCACCAACTATTTCGTGGACTTATCCCCTGAGCACGTGGAGAGAATTTGATGGTAAGCTACATGCACCCTCTTGACATATCTGGGGGAATGGGGAGGTCTGTAGCCACCCTGTCCTCAATAGAGAAGTTTTAAGCTGGGTCAATCATGAAGGAAGGGTGCAGGTTAATTGGAACAGGACTGAATTATACTCACCACAAGAAGAAGAATTCAAGTTAGTGTTCCACTATTGGCAATATTTTAAATGGTTGCACACAGATCTCTTTAGGATGGGTATGTGTGTATGTTGCTTTAACATATTGTACAAGTATTGTAGATGGTATGTGAACAAATATATTCTTTGAAAGTCTTCTAGATGCAAAACACTATATTGTGTATTTTTAAATCATCAAATTTCTGATGAGAACTTATTTAGAGATTATCTGTTACTTATTTCTTACACTTGTCTGAGGGAACTCACCTTGGGTGCTTGTTTGAAATAAGATTTCCAGGCCTCTGCCCTGGAGATTTCATTCAGTTTGTCCAGAGGAGAGACTGAGAGAATGTATGTTAGTAAGTATTTCCTTCCTCTCCCGTCTCTTACCCCCCAACTAACTCTTAAGACCAAGGAAGGTTGGGAAGTCCTATATATTGATTGAATTTTACACTTCCCACCACTCTGTTGCTCACACCTAATTGGTTTGAAGTGGTAATACTGGAACCCATGGAGAGGTAATGACCTCTGTGTGTCCCACAGCTGGGATCCAAACCTGCCTCTCATTTCCTGGAGCTCATGCTCTGCTTTCAAACCTCAGCTGGAAACAACTTTAATGCCACTCTGCCAGGTTGGGGCACATCGCAAAACCAGGGGTGCCGTCTCTAGAAGTATCATGAGGCTATCTAGAAGACAACTAGAAATATCTAGGTAAAACTTGAGAAATACAGTCACCTTGATATTTGCTATACATGGAGACAAGACTCTGGATGATTAAAAAATACCTAATTAGCTGAAATTTTGACTTTCCCTCTCATCTTACTGGCTTTAGGTTAAATACCAATGAAGGAAAATTATAGGATTTGTAGTTGTACTTTGTTGTACTTAGAGAACTGTAAGATGCATCTAGGTGTCCTTTGTGATGCTCTAGAATCAGTCTCTTTGGCACCATGTTAAATCCATTCTCTCTGAATAATAATAATAGCTAACACTTACTGAGCACTTATTATCAAACTTATGGAGTGAGTACTATTATCCCATTTTGTTGATGAGGAAATGGAGGCCAAAGGAATCTAAGCACTTCATCCAACACCATATACTTAATAAGGGATAGATTCCAGGTATTTGGCTCCAGGGCCTAAGCCACTCTACTTCTTAAAACTCACAATATGGCACAATCACACTTTTGTAAGAAATCTCCCAGAAACCATGTGTTACCTTAGTAAGGCAAAGGTAGCTTGCGGAAGCAACTAGTGAAGTTGAAAGAGTGTGGTCTTCATAGCCGAAGAACAAGATTCCAGATCAATCAGTGCCTCTTAATATTTCTCACTATGGACAAGTTGCTTAATTGCTCCAGTCCTCAATTTCCCATGTGCAAAATCTGGGTACTTACCTTACGAGGTTGCTGAGAGGCAAACACCAAATACATGCTTAATAAATGGCCACCACTTGGGAGTTCCCATTGTGGCGCAATGGAAATGAATCCGATTAGGAACTATGAGGTCTCAGGTTTGATCCCTGGCCTCGCTCAGTGTATTAAGGATCCGGCATTGCCATGAGCTGTGGTGTAGGTTGCAGACGGGGCTATGATCTTGCGACGCTGTGGCTGTGGTGTAGGCTGGCAGCTGTAGCTCCGATTTGACCCCTAGCCTGGGAACGTCCATGTGCCCTAGGTGCAGACCTAAAAAGCAATAAATAAATAAATAAATAAATGGCCACCACTGCCTTGTAACAAAAACCTGGCATTGCTAGATACTCTTCAGCTGTCTATCAGAGAAATGTCTACCAGGGCTGTTTTGCTCTCTCTCCACCCAGTGCTGACCTCGTCTCCTGCAGAAGATGCTGCTCTGTCTGAGCTGGTCATACCTGCTGCCCACCTGATAGACAGGGGCAATTACACCTGTGTGGCCTCCAACTCCATTGGCAGGAGCACCCTTGTCATCTCCCTTCACGTCCAGCCCATCCAGACCCTGCCTGCACCCCATTCTCTTTTCTCCCCTTCGGAGGGCAATGCTTATGTTGACCTGCGGGTTGTCAAGCAGACTGTGCGTGGGATCCTACTGGAGTGGTTTGCAGTGGACGACACCCCTGAGAAGTGGTTCACCCTCTACATTGCGTCAGATGAAGCCCTCAGGAAGGAGGTGGTTCACATGGGCCCCGGAATCAACACATATGCCGTCGATGACCTCCTCCCTGGTACAAAGTATGAGGCCTGCCTTAGCCTGGGGGGTCAGCCACCACGCCAGGGCCGGTGTGTGGTCTTTGTGACAGGCAGAGACCACAGCCGGCTGGAGGGGCGGGAGCGCCTCTTGCATACCACAGTGATCCTCTGCATCGTGCTGCTTGCGGTGCCCGTGGGCGCCTATGTTTGGGCTGCTCAGGCCCCCTGCAGCTGCAGGGAGTGGGTTCTGCCCCTCTGTGCTCATCGTAAGAGAGCCCCCAGGTGCCCCCTTGCCATCCCACAGCACATGGACCGCTCCTATACAGACGACACAGCTGTCTGTGAGGAAGGCCTGGAGCACAGAGATGCTGAGGGGGAGGGGGACAGGCAGAAAGAGAGGGAGATAGTGGCTGAACAGCCTTGGGCTGGAGAAGGTGAGGGGAATGCTGCAGGCCTCTAGCCCCTAAATTTTTTTTTCTTCTTTTTAGGGCTGCAGGTGTGACATAAGGAACTTCCCAGGCTAGGGGTTGAATCAGAGCTTCAGCTGCCAGCCTATGTCACAGCCACAGCAATGTGGGATCTGAGCTGCATTTGCGACCTACACCACAGCTCACAGCCACTCCAGATCTTAACCCACTGACGGAGGCCAGGGATTGAACCCGTGTCCTCATGGATTCTAGTTGAGTTCATTACTGCCGAGCCACAACAGGAACTTCTCTAGCCCCTAAATTAATTCTCTGTGACAGCTCAATTTGGCTTGCCTCTTTTATTCAACAAGTATTTATTGAGAACCTACTCAGTTCCAGGCTCTGAAGTTGACATAGTGATGATCGAGACAAAATTCTTATCTTCATGGAACTGATGCCAATGGATTATTGTCCCGTCCAATTGACATTGTATTATCCATAGCGATTGGACATGAATAGGGATCTTTTTTTTTTGTATTTTTTTTTAGGGCCTCACCTGTGTCATATGGAGGTTCCCAGGCTAGGGATCTAATTGGAGCTACATCTGCCGACTTGCACCGCAGCCACAGCAATGCCAGTTCCAAGCTGAGTCTGCAACCTACACCACAACTCATGGCAACCCCAGATACTCAACCCACTGGGTGAGGCCAGGGGTCAAACCCGCAACCTCATGGTTCCTAGTTGGATTTGTTTCCGCTGTGCCACGATGGGAACTCCATGGACATTAATAAATGTTATTTTATATGTATATATATATAGCTCTATAACATTTACATGTTTACATGTAACATTTACATATAACTTCACATGTGGAATCCCACTGGAGAAAGGTAGAATTCCACTCCTCTACAGGTAAAGAAATGGAAGCCCAGAAAGTTGCAGTGACTTGCCCAAGCTTACCCAGCTAATAGGCAGGAGGCACCACCCAAAAGAGGTTTCTAATTCTATTCTTTCCTTTAAATGTCTTCTTTGAGGTCTTCTTATGTCTCCCATTATTCAGAAAGTGTTATTCTTCCTTTCAATGGCAAGCCCCCAGTTGAGGTCACAAATGTTTGATGTTCTAAAAAAGCTCCTTTAGGGGTGATGAGAGCCTGGTGGATGATGTGAGTCTCTATTCAGGAGTGTTTGCATCCCTGTTCTCCCGAAAGCCTGGTGCCGTCATCCAGTGATTGTTGGAAAGCAGAGTCGAGGGAGCTATATTTGGAAGGGAAAAACCCCTCTATAAGTGGAGTTCCCATTATGGCTCAGTGCTAAGGAACCCTATTAATATCCATGAGGACATGGGTTCGATCTCTGGCCTTGCCCAGTGGGTGGGTTAAGGATCCGGCATTGCCATGGGTTGTGGTGTAGGTCCAGATGTGGCTTGCATCTGGCTGTGGCTGTGGTGTAGGCCAGCAGCTGTAGCTCTGATTGGACCCTTAGCCCAGAAATTTCCATATGCCACAGGTGTGCCTCTAAAAAGGGGGAAAAAAAAAAAAAGACCCAACCGCAATGCCATCATTATACCAAGGAACATGTATTTTTGAATTATATGTACCTATATAGTTACATACACTTGTGTGTACAAATGACACACACATATACGTAATGTAGAGAATTTGTTCATGAGAAATTTTTCATGATAAATTTTGAAGTAGTCAGAGCAGGGCAAGAATGTACTTCCATTGGCCACTGGGTCCCTCCTTCCATAGGATCAAAGGCCTTGCACGGGTCTTGGAGGATGCAGCCTTCAGTAAGTGGCCTGGGTCTACCATGAAGGCAAGGGTGGATGTTCTGGCCTCCACTTCTGGCAGAGGAAGCTTTGTGGTGGGGGCGGACAGATGGGGCAGGAGGAGGGGAGGGGCCAAGGAAGAGGAGTGTAGCCTAGCAGGAGGGTCAGGAGCATGTCAGGAGCAGAGACCATGTTCAGCTGCTTCTGTGAACATGGTGATTTAGGGAGAGGGAATACCACCTGGAGAGAGGTTTCTGGGGATCTGGTATTTTAAGACCCTTAGACTGTCCCTTAAAAAATCCTATAGTAAATGTGCACATTACGCAGATCAATTAGGCAACATGACAGCAGGGATAATAGCTTAGACTCTGGAGCCCAGTTTCCTGTGCTTAAATTTTGACTTTGCTTCTTACTTACTGGCTTTGTGACTATTTTCCTGTGCCTTAAATTCCTCCTCTGTAAATTGAGGTTAATAATTGTACCTACTGCACAGGATTATCCTGATGATTATATGAATTTTTACATGTAAAACTCTCAGAACAATGCCTGGCACATAGTAAGCCCTCAATAAATGCTATCACCATTTAAGGCATGTGTGTCCATTTGTGTTTTCTTTGAATGTGACTCAGCATGCAAAACAGATCTTTTGGAACATCAGATCTTATTAGGATTACATATATGTGTATGTGTAGAAATACATGCATATAATATATATATAATGATACAAAATCTATGCTAGTATCTTTCACATTCTGTTTAATGCTTTATTAATGTTCTGTTTTGTATAAATAATGTTTAAAAGATGCATATTTTTCATGCTCTTGGGATTCTTATCTGTTTAGAGCTTAGCCCATGATTTTTTTTTCTTTTTTTTTTTTTTGCTTTTTAGGGCTGTAGGTGCAGCATATGGAAGTTCCCAGGCTAGGGGTCAAATAGGAGCTTAACTGCCGTCCTACACCACAGCCACACCAACTCGGGATCCAAGCCGCGCCTGCGACCTACACCACAACTCACAGCAATGCCGGATTCTTAACCCACTGAGCAAGGTCAGGGATCGAACTCACATCCTCATGGACTAGTCAGATTTGTTTCCGCTGAGCCGCTATGGGACCTCCCAGTCCATGCTATTTTAAGGCAAGTGCCTTTGATTCAGGAGACATTTGTACACAGGGTTACTTGCTTTTACAATGAAACGATTGCTAGTCTAGGCCTCTGCTATTAGCAACCTGAGAGAGGTATTTATCTTTTTTCTCTGTTTTTCTTGGTTGTTAGAGCCTGTATCTCTAACACCTAGAGGACAGTTGGCACAGATGACATACTCAGATATGTGTTATTAAAAGAATGATTGAGGAGTTCCCACTGTGGCTCAGTGGTTAATGAATCTGACTAGGAACCATGAGGTTGCAAGTTTGATCCCTGGCTTTGCTTAGTGGGTTAAGGATCTGGCGTTGCCATGAGCTGTGGTGTAGGTTGCAGACATGGCTTGGATCCCGCATTGCTGTGGCTCTGGCACAGGCCGGTGGCTACAGCTCCAATTAGACCCCTAGCCTAGGAACCTCCATATGCCGTGGGTGCGGCCCTAAAAGGACAGAAAAGACAAAAAAGGAAAAAAAGAAAAAGAAAATACTTTGAAACACTTTCAAAGAAGTTTTTCAGATTTTAAGAACTTGTGAGAAAGCAGAACATTTCACCCTGTGGCCGCTGGCACCATCTCACCTCCGAGTAGAACTGAACCCAGAGCCATCAAGGCCCTTGCAGCCCTGAGGTGCTGTGTCTGCAATGACGTCAGGGTTGAAGTATACCCCCAGATGGCAGAGCTCTGGCTGCACCTGCGTATTCACCCTGTCCTGGTGGGGCTAGGCGTGGGGGTGAGAGTAGGGGAAGGTGACACCTCTCTTCTGGGAAGCCTGCTGCCAAACCTGCAAAGCACAGAACAGATGCTAACAAACAGGAGCCATCTCAAGCCTACCTGCAGTTCCCCAACTGCTGGCAGAAGCGGGAAACCTTGGCATCATCCCTCCTCCCTGCTGCCCAAGTCAATAACACTTGCTCTGCTGGTCCTCTCACCCTTCTCCATCAAAATCCACATTTGCGAGTGGATCTGCTATGAGTTATTTAGGCCTGGATTTCAGTGTGTTTTTATTTTATTTTATTTTATTTTTTGGTCACGCCCACAGCATGCCTAAGTTCCCAAGCTGCAGGACAAACCCAAGCCACTGTAGTGACAATGCCACGTCCTTAAACATTAAGCCATCAGGGAAGTCCTCAGTGCATTTTTCTTTGTCCCAAGTCATGACAAGAAAAGTCAGTCATCATTATGCACTGAAGAAGCATTATACCTCCTTGAGTACATGTGGGAGGTTGGTATTTCTTGGAGACAGGAGTTCCCATTGTGGCACAGCGGAAATGAATCCGACTAGGAATCATGAGGTTGTGGCAATCCCTGGCTTCGCTCAGTGGGTTGAGGATCCAGCATTGACGTGAGCTGTGGTGAAGGTTGCAGACATAGTTCAGATCTGGTGTTGCTGTGGCTCTGGCGTAGGCTGGCGGCTATAGCTCTGATTAGACCCCTAGCCTGAAAACCTCCATATGCCATGGGTATGGCCCTAGAAAAGAAAAAAAAAAAAAGAATGATTGCATACATTATGGATAAAAACATGCCCTTTCACTCAGCCAAAGAAGTGAATTTGTACTACTTGATAATGTCACCAACATCACCAGCCCATCACTATAAAATAAGGTCACTTCTTTATTGATCAGCTTATGGTTGCTTAAGCCATCACCACCTCATTCTGGAAAATAAGCCCTTCTGAGAACTGCCCTCCCAGACTCAGTTATTTCTGTGACTCTCCTAAGGAGTCCTCCCTGTGTCCACAGTCTGCAGCCTTAGTCCTTAGCATCATCCTCCCCATTTTCCCTGTCCATCTCTCCTGGCCAGGGCCCCTGAAGACTGTCAGGGAAGCATGACTGCCTGCCAACAGATGCCAACATCCATGCCCGGTGAGCTGACCCTGGATTTTCTCAAAGCTTCCCGTCCTCAGAAAGGCAAATTCCTGAAGCCTGCAGAGAAGCAGAGGACTCTGGCTCCTCCCCAACTCTTGCCACAGCTGACGGCTGGACTCTGGATGACAGTATTCAGTACAGGGCCCACTGGTCTTCTTAGGGGGCAGTCTCATTAGTTCCTAACTCTCTGGGTGTGAAGATGCTCAAACGCAGACTGTAGGGCTGCCCAGGTCATAGATGCTGTGGCTTCTGCCCCACCCTCCCCCACTTCCCTCCTGGTCCACTCTCCTCTCTTCTCCTAGTGCACAAGAATGGCCCCCAGGCCCTTTGGGGGTAGAAACACCCTGAAGGTAAGGATGAGCAGAAGGAGTCTAGCATGGGGAGTGCCAGCTGTCCTCAAATGCCCTCTTGTACAACTAAGAATAGCATCTTCCTCCTGAGCTTGTATCAGCAGAAACAAAGCTGGTGGCAGGTGCTTTACGCAGATTAGCTCCTGTCATCCTCACAACAATGATTTTTTTATTTTGCACCACCTATGGATGAAGAAAATGAGGCCCAGGGAGGCCTGGTATCTTGCCCCAAGTCACACTTAGGTGGCAGAGCCAGGACTCAGACCCAGGGCTGTCAGACTGTAAAGTGCGGTGTTATATTGTATAATTAGAAAATCTGAGCTCGACCACAGGAAAAAAAAACCACACACGCATAGTTCTGCAGATATTTTTGGAGTCACATCTGTTGGTTGTCCATTCGTCACAGGGCCCAGGAATGGGAGAGCTGGCCCAATTCATCACCCCTGCCTCCCAGCTCTTTACCTTGAGGCTTAACATTGTGCCTGTCCCCGTGTGACAGAGCAGGCTGTCCCCTGCCCGCCACTTTTCCCTGATGCAGTGGTATTTGGCCTGGCCTCACTCCCACTGGCTGGGGGACTCCTTCAGCACCACCACATTTGCTGGTCCCTCGGGGTTGTTGGTGTCTTCCTCCTCTTTCTCAATATGGCTCCGGCTGGCCACCAGGCACTTTCCCCATACTTCCCAGCACGAGGGTTGTTCACATGCCCAGTTTCCAAGATTGTGTCTGCCTTGGTTCAAGTCCCTGGCCTTGTCCTGGATCCCCCATCCCCTGCTCTGGGACCTGATACTGTAACCAAGCAGGGCCCTGTGGAGCTCCTGGGCACAAAAGGCTGTGTCCTCTGCATCTTAGTTTTAGGAAGTGGGCTTCATTCAGCCTCCATGCCCTTCCCTGAGCACCAAGGGGCAGGTTCAGACAGTTGCTGATCAGGAAAGGGAGGGGATATAAAGACCAGGCAGGAATAGTCAAGCAAAAATAGTACAGCCTTGGGGCAGGATCCTGGTTCCCTTTCAAAGGACACACATAATTATATAGGCATCTTATATACCTAAGAGAAAATTTATATTCCTTATGCTTCTTTTAGAAATGAATACTTTAAAATCAAACAGCTTAGAGCCCTTCCTTAAGCTTCTCCCTCCTTTGACTGCACCCTAAACACAATCACCTGTAAGCTAAAGATTAGGCACTGTGAGCACAATTGCCTGTGGGTTAAAATTATTAGCACATGATGTTTTTCTGGAACTTTCCTGGTTTGTTCCAATGTCTGATCAATATGTCTGTTTTGCGAGTACTATTATTCTAGGCAATAACCCAGAAGACCACCACCAGGATCAGGCCGAGATCTCCTGACTCCAGCTCCGATGAGTAAGATTCCACCAAAGAAAGAAGCATGCAAGTTTGCCCCAATCCTGATTCTTATCTGAAACCTTGTTTTTCTCCATTTAGACTATAAAACTCCCTGCAATTCTTCCCCCAGGGGGGCATGGTCTTTAAGGCATTAGCCTGCTGTGGCCTCCTTTGCCAAGCAAAGCAATAAAAGCTATTTTTTTCTCCTTCACTCAAAACCATGTCTCCACGTTTCTGTTTGGCACCAGTGGACAGAGGCTGAGTTTTGGCAACAAAAATGGCCTGAGATTCCAGCCCAGGGCCACAGTCCTAAAGACATCACTGGCTTCCTGGGCTTTCGTGCCTACACCAGGCCTTCCAATTCCTGCTCTCGCTGGCTGGGTTGGGGGATAGTTCTAGCTCCAGATCCCATTCCTCCCCAAGCAACCCTGCCAGGGCTTGTCCTGCTCAGGAGACGAGCCAGGCCGTGGTAGGCTCACTCAGGTAGCCAAATACCCTGCTTTTAGATGTGTATGCATGGCAATTTGGACAAAATTTTGCAGCTCCCACAGTTAGATCTGACATTTGGGGAATGCATCCCCCCACCAAAGAAGTTAGGAGACAGGCTGAGCTTGGCTGTCAGG
Source organism: Phacochoerus africanus (assembly GCF_016906955.1). Classification (NCBI taxonomy): domain Eukaryota; kingdom Metazoa; phylum Chordata; class Mammalia; order Artiodactyla; family Suidae; genus Phacochoerus; species Phacochoerus africanus. Next base: position 86,281,635 of record NC_062558.1, on the reverse strand, counting down.
AAGACTGGTCTGTACGAGTCAGCTAACACTGATGTTAAGCAGGGAGCAGAGGTCAGTTTGGCTTTTGGGTAACAGGTTTATTTACCATTTACAAAAGAGGTTGACCGCATGCAAATTAAGGATGCTGAATTGCCGGTGGAGGGCAGACATGATCAAGTCTAGCCCTGTTTTGAACCACTGGTTGCAAAGTACCTCTTTGTTCAGTCTGGGCTCCTGGCTTGTTAGAGCTCAACTCTTAATCTCTCTGGGCTGAGGACAGCAGAAACCCCTGCAAGGAGCCTGCATGCCGGAACAGCTGAGCAACAACTCCAAACAGACTCAGAAATCAAGCTAACCATACGTGCATATGATCTGTTTCAATAAAATCACCGATATTTTCTAGAGGGGTCATTTGTAAGTGGAGTGAAATGCAAAGAATGGCTCCATTTCTTTCGGTGGGCATACCTCTAGATTTCCTCTGGACATATTTCCATAAAGTTATCTGGAACTTCTTTGCATAAAAAGGGCTGCGTGTTGCCTCCGCTGGGGGCGGAGGTGGTCACATGCTAACTAGGTGTGCTTGGCTAGTGGAAAATGCTGAGGGTCCCGGAACCCTCAGACCAGCTCCCTGTCACCAAACTGCTGTGTGGCCTTGGCAATCATTCCTTTCCTGGGAACTCATTTTCGGCATCTTGGCAAAATGGAGTCTTGGCTGGATGTGCTGCCCAGCTCCCGTCCTCTCTGATGGGGCCTGGGCTGGTGGAGGGGGGGTGGAGCTGGAGGGGCGTGGGGCGGGGGGTGGGGAGGAGACCTGGAAAGGGAGCAATGGCAAGGTCCAGCTCTGCCTGTGGTGGATCAGTGGCAGCACCCTCACCAGAACAGCGCCACCTGGGGGTGCTTGGCAGAATAGCGGAGAGGCTCCTAATACTTTGTGGAAGAACGGCACCTGAAGAACTGGCCTGTGGAAAAATACTTTATATTGGTGCCGCTTTGCACTTGGTTAAAGCCCTTGTCACTACTACTTATTTTGATCCTCAGCTTGGATCTGTGAATGAGGCAGACTCACTTGTTTCATTTTCCGGATGAGGAAGATGGTGAGCAGGGAGTGGAAACAGCTTTCCCAAGGTTACACCATGGGAGCGGAAGAGCTGAATGAAAATGGAAGTCTCCTCAGATCTCGGCCCAGCACTGTCTCTTCAAGGACTTCTGGTGGAGCAGCTCCTAAGGGGACTTGACTTCCAGAGGCTTCTAGGGCTACCAGTGTGGCTCTGGCCATTTCTTGGCCCAGGGCAGCTCTGGCTGGAGCATCTGCCCTCACTCCTGCAAGGTCCATCTTACACCTCTGTCCCTGGTCCCGTACGGGTGCAGCAGGGGCCCATAGTCTCTGCCTGGATCCCATCCTCCACTTTCCCAGTGGCTTTTAAGCAGAGGCCGACAGTCAGCGTGAGTTTTCAATGCCTCCTTGCCCTCCCGAGCTGCATTTGCTCTCCTGCAGCCTGTAAGGTTTGCTGACTCTCAACCTTAGTTAGCACTGAACCTCCTTTTCCTGCTCCTGCTCTTAACTGGAGGCCTCAGGATCCAGGTTCTAGCTGGCCTTGTCATATGTGGCCAGGACCCCTACTCCTGGACTAGGGAAGCTGGGGCCCCAGCAGGACCCGAAGGTCACTGTGAAGTCTCAGGTTGATGAGCAGAAGACACAGAAGCTGGCTCCTTGTTGACTCCCAGCCTCTGCAGAATGGGGGGCACTGCTGCTGGGCCAAGGAGCTTGGTTACGGAGAAGCACTTTCTAATTGCATCCACTGCCAGAGAAATAAATCCCTTGTCCAAGGCACTATCCAGAGCCTTGGATACGGGGGTTACACCAGCGTACAAAACGGGGGTGACTCTAAGGACAGAGTTGGGAAACATGGCCCAGACAGCAGGGCAGTTGGGGTGAGGAAGAGGGACCACAGGACGCACTCTAGAAGTTAGCCTTGTTATGCACATTCTTCTTCTCAAACTTTTGCCTGAGCTCAGACACCAGAGCTGACTGGACAGGGCTTCCCACGGCCTTGGGTTTTGGTGACCGTGGAGGCTGCCGAGGGGCGAGCGAGCCAGAGACTGTAGGCACCGTCCAGTGGGCCGGGCCCATGCTGGGTGGTGGAGGGGGAGCAGGGGCTGTGGGGGGCGGGGTGCTTCCCAGGCTGTTGTTGTTACAGTTCTCATTGGGACGATCCTCTCTGAGCACAAACTTGTCAGCGGCCTTGGTTCTTCCGAACTTGAGCCACTTGATGCGGACAGTGCGGGGTGCAGGGCTGGGCCGCTTGCGGAGTACTCGCCGCACTGGCAGGACCTTGTTGGACTTCTTGTTGCGCCAGAAACTGGCAGTGGATATGAGGACAGTTATGGCCACAATAATGGCCATGATGCCGGCGAGCACGCCCACGGCCTTCATGGGGTTGTCTTTGGTCTGCATCAGAAAGGCAGCCATGGGACTTCGGGACTGCATCTGGAAGAGAGATACATTTAGCTGCTCCTGCCTGGTCCCCAGAAACGGAGCAGGGGCCATGAGCTCCCTTAAGCCTGATGGTTTTTAAGCTTTCTGGGGTCAGGCATCCCCCAGAGAGTCTGATGAGCACCATGGGCTTCATTCCAGAAAAAAATGCACACAGAGAAAACACGATACGTACAGCTCTCCAGAAAAATTGGCCCAGAGAGAGTGTGGTTCAAATATTTCTCTCAGATGAAGAACTACTGCATTAACTGGTACAGCTTTCCTTTGATTGTAGGGGTCACATCTGTCCACGTGTCTTGGGACACCCCCACCCCCAAGGGATAACTCTCTGTTGGACACTGAGCTGAGAACAACACATAATGATTTTACTTTTGCTTTCAACACCCATGTGAAGGAGGCATCATCAGTCCCGTTTTACAGGAAAGGAAGTGGAGGCTTAGCAAAGTTCAAAGTCACTCTGTTAAAAAGTGTTGAAACTAGGATTTTGACTTGATTTCAAAACCAATGTGTTTGATGGCACAGGCAGTCTTTGTGAAAATTGGTTGTCTTTGGAGGAAGGTAGTTGTTCTCTCTGTGGCCATGTTGCAGCAAGGCCTGAGCTGACCCTCTTCCCCAACCCAGGGTTCATACCTACCTCAGTGTCTACAATGTCAATCCTGAGTAAGGCCGTGGTGCTAAAGGAGGGGGAGCCGCGGTCCTTGGCCTGCACCTCTAGGGACCAGATGCGGTCCCCGTTGGGTGTGATGTTGTGCAGGGCATCCAGAGAGCGGATGGAGTTCTTGAGCCGGATCTCCCCCGTGTGTGCGTCGATGTCGAACACGTTGGCTGGCTCTGCATGGGTGATGGAATAGTCCACCAGGTTGTTGGGCTCCTCTGCATCCTGGTCTGTGGCCTGCGCACAGGAAGGGACAGATGGAGCCAGTCTTTGAGGGTGATACCTGTGTACCCTGGCTAAACAAACCAGGCTTGCTGGGTTGATGGGAAATGGTCCTGATCCTATTTTGAGTGAACTGGGCCAGGAGATGAATTGAATGAGCCAGGGTGGGTCTGTGCTTGGCCCTCTATGTGTGCTATGGGAGTTCATTCTCAGAACAGAAGGCAGTATTATGACAAAACAAAGCTTGGTGGCTGAGTGACTTGTCTAAGGATACAGAAGTAGAAGGAGGGGAGCTGGGATTCAAAGTCAAGTCTGTTGGGTCTCAAGGTTCATGCTTTTTCCATATTGGGAAGACAGTGCAGTGGGGAAAGCAGAGCTGAGAAAGCAGGTAGACCAGCTCTGTGGGCTCAGGCAAACCAAATGTGGAACCTGCTTGGGCTGCAATTTTTTATGTGTAAAGTGGCAATAATATCTTCTTTCTCAGAGGTTACTTCTGGGTTGAGGTGGGCATGGGGCCATATATAGTACTTTAAAAACTCTTGCTATTTCAGGAATCCAATATATTTTATTTTATCTTTAATAATCCAATATATTTTATTTAATTAATTTTGTTTTTTATGGCCACACCAGAGGCAAATGAAAGTTCCTGGTCAGGGACGGAATCCGAGGCACAGCCACAACCTACACCACAGCCTTGGCAGCGACAGATCCTTTAACCCACTGTGCTACATGGGGATCAAACCCACGCCTCCACAGCAACCCAAGCCATGACAGTTGGATTTTTAACCCCCTGCCCCACAGTAGGAGTTCCCCAATATATTTTCAAAGAAAATATTATGCCACAGTGCTGGTTTCAGTTGCTAGGACAAAACTTTTAGGGGAGCTACCTTCGAAGCCCACCTCGATTTTCACCGGCGTCCCCAGCACCATCGTCTTCTCCTGGACCCTCTTTCCAAACTGGGGGTAGTGGTCATTGACATCCAGCAGCGTGACGAACACCTCGGCCAGGCTGTACTTGCCCTCCATGTCCTCTGCCTTCACATAGAAGTTGTACCTGGCGGTGGCCTCGGCATCCAGGCTGGCCCAGGGCTGGGTGTAGATCATCCCAGAGGATGAGTGGATCAGGAAGCTGCCGGGCACAGAGAGCACAGGCACAGGTGTGCCCAAGAGTGTACACACACACACACACACACACAAACACATGTGCCTGCAGTAATCAGCTATCTCCAGGAAGGGGCAGTAATGCAACAGGCAACTTTTCCAAGGTGCCTCTCCCCATCTGATCGCCCATCTACTCACCTATTGATGTTGAACTTCACCGGAATCACAGCCTCTCCCTTTCCTCCCATGCCCCCCACCCCGCCCCAGTCCAGCTCTGCCTGCCTGGCCCCTGAGGCCGTAAGCCCAGCTCTGGGCGGTGATGATGACCATTCTTCTCTCAGACTCACCTCACCTGCATGTGTCCCCCCACTGCCGCCTTATACTCTCCAATGTTTCCCTCCACTCTTTGCCTCCATGCTCGCCTCCTTGACCCAGGTCCTGTTCTTTCCGGGTTCTTTCTGCTTTGGCACAGACTCCCTCCATCCTCAGCCACCCAGACTCCTTGCCTGAGGCCATATCTGGGATTCTTGGTCTACTCACTAGTCTGCCCCGGATCCATAGATGGAGTATTTGACTTCACCCCAGGGACCTGTGTCTGGATCCACGGCCTGGAAGAGAGAAAATTCCCAGTGGCCCCTGCCCCTTTGTCAGGGCACGTTGGCAACTTGCTTTCAAAGGCAAAACAAGGGTTTTGCCCCCCTGAGGACAAACTGATTTGGAGGCCTCCTCTGGAGCCCTAGTTTCTCCCTGAGGAGGTCTCCGGGGTTGGAGGAACCAGATCTGGAGGCCTGTATCCCTCACTATATGTCTTCACTATAGTCCCGTGAGGTGCGGCTATCCCTATTGTATAGATGAGAAACTGAGGCTCAGAGAGGGCAGGGAGCTTATCCAAAGACACAGCTAATGAGTGCAGGCTTTGCCATTCAAACTGGAAACCAGCTTTGTCTGCCTTAATAAGGCCCTCAACTCCGCCCCTGTCCCTAGGCGAGTCCCCAACCCACTGTGACAGCCACCACATTGGAGCCTCCTGGGGCATTCTCGGGGATCCTGGCAACGTAGTAGTGGGAAGTGAACTTGGGGACATTGTCGTTGGTGTCCAGGAGCTGGATCACGACATCTGCTGTAGAGCTGAACTTCTCTGGGGTGTTCACTTCAATGGCCAGGAGCTGAGGAAGGAAGGAGAAGGAGGTCTTGTCTGGGTGGCAGTTGCTCTGCAGAGAGCCTGCCAGGATCCTGTCTCAGCGTTGTCATGGCAATCCCCCCCCCACCCCCTGCTTTGTTTCTGGTTCTCACTCTCAGCTGCCAGCCAGCTATTCCTGATCCCACCTGCAGGGGGCACCTCTAAGGTATACCTCATTTCCTCCAATAACTGCAATGCCCATTAGTTCCCCTTACATTGGGACCAATTTCTTTTGCTCCACTGATTTGCATATTCCTTATCTTTTAACTTCCAGTTTTAAGAATTATTGCATTTTGGGAGTTCCCTTCACCCAACTAGGATCCATAAGGATGCGAGTTCCATCCCAGGCCTCACTCAGTGGGTTAAGGATCCGGCGTTGCCATGAGTTGTGGTGTAGGCTGATGCCTACAGCTCCCACTTGACCCCCTGCCTGGGAACTTCCATATGCCACAGCTGCAGCCCTAAAAAAAAAAAAAAAAAATTACTCTGTTTCCTACTTTATTTATTTTTGTCTTTTTGCCTTTTCTAGGGCCTCCTGCGGCATATGTAGGTTCCCAGGCTAGGGGTCTAATCGGAGGTGTAGCCACCGGCCAATGCCAGAGCCACAGCAATGCCAGATCCGAGCTGCGTCTACAACCTACACCACAGCTCACGGCAATGCCGGATCCTTAACCTACTGAGCAAGGCCAGGGATCAAACCCACAACCTCACGGTTCCTAGTCAGATTCGTTAACCACTGAGTCACGGGAACTCTGTGTGTTTCCTACTTTAATATCTGTTAGAACAAATTCCTGCCTTATCTTTTTTTCCCCCTGAATTTTCCTGACTATTCTTATAGGCTTATTTCTCCAGATAAAAACCAGTGTAATTGTGTCAAGCCCCCACCTCTTCCCCTAAGGAAATTCCAGGTAAGACTTAATTGAAGTGGCACTGAGAATTTGCATTTGTAGACAGGGTGTGCCTTTACATTTCTTGCCATCTTTATATCTTTTTGTTAAATGTGTGCATTTTTTTGGTCATTTAGATGCTGCATATTTCTTGGGCTAATTCCTAGGAGTTTTATCTATTAGTTGTTACTGTAAAAGCGAATCTCTTATTCCATTATTCTATTTGCTATTTTTTTATATGTAGGAAAATTATTGGATTTTGTGTATTAACTTTGTGATCAATCATGTTAGCAACGTTTCTATATGTCTAACAGTTTTTCCATTACTTCTAAGAGATTTTTTTAAGCAAACAACCAATACCTAAAAATAATGATAATTTTTTAATTTAAATTTAAATTTTTTTGCTTTTTAGGGCCACACCTGAGGCATATGGAAGTTCCCAGGCTAGGGGTTGAATTGGAGCTACAGCTGCTGGCCTACGCCACAGCCACAGCAACACAGGATCCAAGCCTCATCTGTGACCTATACCACAGCTCATGACAACACTGGAACCTCAACCTACTGAGCGAGGCCAGGGATCAAACCCGCAACCTCATGGTTTCTAGTTGGAGTTATTTCCACTACTCCACAACGGGGAACTCCCAATAACGATAATTTTATCTCTTCCTTTCTAATGTCTGTGCCTCTTATTTCCTTTCTTTAGCCAGGAATAAAGTTATTCCAGAATAGTGTTGGAGAATAGTGCTGATAATATGCATCCACACTTTTTAGATATTGACTTCACAGAATGCTTTTAGAATTTCACATTTTTTTTTTTTAATGGCCACACCTGCATTATATGGAAGTTCCTGGGCCAGGGATTGAATCCAAGCCACAGTGGTGACCTATGCCACAGCTATAGCAATGCCAGATCCTTTAACCCACTGTGTCAGGCCAGGGATCAAACCCACACCTCCAGGGAGCTCAGTGGTTAATGAATCCGACTAGCAAACATGAGGTCGCGGGTTTGATCCCTGGCCTTGCTCAGTGGGTTAGGGATCTGGCATTGCCATGAGCTGTGGTGTAGGTCACAGACACGGCTCGGATCCAGCATTGCTCTGGCTCTGGCATAGGCTGGCAGCTACAGCTCTGATTAGACCCCTAGCCAAGGAACCTTCATATGCCGCGGGAGCGGCCCTAGAAAAGAAAAAAAAAAAAAAAAAAAAAAAAAACAAACCCCAAAAAACAAAAAAACCCCACACCTCCACAGCAACCTGAGCCATTGCAACTGGATTCCTAACCCACCACGCCATGGCAAGAACGCCAGAATTTCACTTTTAAGCATTATTCTGGCTATCAGTGTGCATACATGTATAATTATAAAAAATTACAATAATTTAAATAATATCAACAAAGTATTTTACTTTTATAGCATAAATTATTCATGTATAATATGCATGTATAATATGCATTACTGATACATATTTATCATTTTAAATAATTGCAAATACAAAGGAATATTTTTTCACCTTCTGCTAAAGTTTTTAACCGTATAGATGAGAGATGTCAAATGCATACAAGAAAACATCTGCCGCAATGATCAAATTGTTTTTCCTCTTGCTCTATTAAAATGGCAAATTATATTGGCTCTATTAAAATGGCACATTATATCAGTTTTTCTTCAGACCCCTGGGAACAGTCATAGTTTAGAAGTGGGAGCCCAGTGAGGCTGTGTGAGCAGCAGGAGAAGGTCCTTGTATAACTCTTCTTCTCCCCTCCCAGCTGCTCCCCACATCAGCAGGAAGGGCAGCGAAACTGAGAGGAAAGAGGAGAGCCAAGTGGGGCAGGGTGACAAGGGACCCCTCGGGAATGAATCCAGATGCTGTTGTGACCCCCCCCCCCTCCCCGCGCTGTCCCCATTCAGGTTTGTGCATAGCATCACCCACCTTGAAGGTTAACACTTTGAACTTTTCAAAGTCAATGGCAGCTGAATTCTCCACAATGATCGTGACTTGGGCTTCATTCAGGACAGTCTGCGGGACCACTCGGAAAATGCCTCCAGGCCCCACCAGCCGCAGGTTGAATTTGGCATTGGCTCCCTGGGCAACAGAGGTTGGAGAGAGGAAACAGGGAAGATGAATGAGAATAGAAACTCAAGATACAGTCGTGCTCTGCAAGGAGCCTTCCCTTGAGCCTTCTCCTTGACCCTGGGAAGCAAGTATTATTACTTCTTTCTTTATGGGAGGGGGCGCTTGATCAAGAGTCAGAAAGATTGAGTAGACTATGAGGACTAGGCAAGGAAACAAGCCCAAAAGGCCTAGCCCTGGGCTGAGCACAGGAGGCAACAGGATACCTTTGCAGTGTCCAGAGACTCAGACGCAGAGGTGCTTTTTATTTAACTGGCTTTTTCTTTTTAATTGATTACGAATGTCTTTAGGCCAAACAACTAGTCTTTGATCATCTACCCTCCCTCCTCTCTCTTTCTTGGTTACCCACTCTTGCTTCATTCATTCTGTGACGTGCCAGGCCCCTCTGACATCAGGAGGGGACTTGGTCTGGTGCAGTGCGGAGGCAAGCAGGGTGGAGGGCAGAGACACATACCTGGTCTGAGTCATTGACGGTGATCTTGAGGCCCCGCAGGATCTCCCCCTGGGGCGGGTGCTCATACATGGACAACTCAAATCTGTTCTGGGGTCCACTCTCTCCATAGAATGTTGGTGGATGGTTGTTGAGGTCCACAATCCTGATGGTGACAGGCACCATGGCCTGGGCAGCTGGGGTCCCTGCAGAGCTGACCTCAGTCACCTAGGGTGGGGATAGGCGGCTATGGATGAGTGGCAGGCTGACTCCAAGATGATCCCAATGATTCTCTACTTCCTGGTAGGGATCATGACCTTATGCAATATCCTCTTTTTAAGTGTGCCCTGGACTAATGACCTACTTCAAACTGATAGAAATGGCAGGGATGATGAGTTACAACTGTGATTAGATTACAAGAGATGTAACTTTCATCTTCCACTGTCTGCCATCTTTTACCATCTTCCACCTTTGGCTGGCTTTTATGAAGCAAGAATTATGTTGGAAAAGCTTATGTTTCATGGAACTAATGGTGATCTCTAGCCAACAGCTGAAAAAAAACTTTTTTTTTTGTCTTTTTAGGGCCATACCTGCGGCATATGGAGGTTTTCAGGATAGGAGTTGAATCGGAGCTACAGCTGCTGGTCTACCCCACAGCCACAGCAATGCCAGATCTGAGCTACGTCTGCAACCTACACCACAGCTTATGGCAACGCTGGATCCTTAACCCACTGAGTGAGGCCAAGGATTGAACCTACGTCCTCATGGATGCTAGTCAGATTTGTTTCTGCTGAGCCATGATGGGAACTCTAAAACTGAGGTTCTTAATCTAACAGCCCACAAGGAATTAAATCCTGCCAATAACCATATGAGCTTGGAAGTTAATCCTTCCCCACTTGGGTCTTCTGATGAGAACACAATCCTGGCTGAAAAGTTGTAGGCAGCCACATGAGAGACCTTGACACTGAGGACCCAGCAAAGCTGACCCAGGACTTCTGAGTCACAGAAACTGCAAGATATAAATATATGTTGTTTTAAGACACAAAGTTTGTGGTAATATGTTAACAATAGTCTTAGGAAATGAATAAAGCACTCTTGCTATTTCCATTTTACAGCTGAGGCAAGAGGGGTGAAGCAGTTAGCTGGGGTCACACAGCTGGAATAGGAAGATGTTAGGAGGGTCTGACTCCTTAGGTAGTGTTCTCTTTACTCACTGCACTGCCCTCTCTTTATAGCCAGACATGGTTCAAACCCTAGTGTTGCCATGTTCTGCCCTTGTTTCCATCCGGCCAAGGGGAGGCTACAAGGAAGAGAGGTGTCCAGATGCAGCAACAGACAATTAACACAGGCTTCCAAGCCAGGGCCAGGAGTGCACAGGCACCTCATGAACCATACGGCAATATCGTATGAGGCCCTACAAGGATGTCTTCCCCTTTCCTTTGAGCATGCTCTGGTCTTACCTATCCCCCCAATTACCCTTCCTGGTCCCCACTCTGTCCACACTAGCTGCTTCTTAACTCCCCTTTCTCAGAAGCTCACACCTTCTGCCTCCCACTCCATTCTCAGACTGTCTCCAACTCAGACACTTCACACTGACTCCCGTGCTGCCCGTGGCACTGCCACTCTCCTTCTTGTCCCCGAGTGCTCTGTCCCTTCGGCTAAGGTGACTCCACTTTGCAGGTTGGCTTTGACCCCCTGATCTCTCCTTCACCTGCTCCCCCCTCTTCCTCGCTCTTAGCCTGGGATGCTCCCACAGCAGTGCTTTGGACCAGCGGCTCCGCTCTTCCCACAGCCCTCCTCTGGGTGGTCTCATGCCCTCCCATCCTTTCACAGACACCTGTAAGTTGATGCTGTCTCTCCTGAAGTCCAAACCTGCAGTGTCAAGTCTGGATGTTTCAACTTGAATGTCTCCAAGGCACCAAAAAGCATCATGCCTGTTCTACACAACTTGTCTCCTCTCCTGTGTTCCTGATGGCACTGTACCACCCTGGGCTTCAGCCCTCCTTTCTTCTTCACCACTCATGGCTGTTCTGCAGAGTTGGCCCCTTTCTTAGTTTGCAGTTTGTCCATTTCTACCTTTCTGCCTCCCTTCATCCTTATGGGCCCTCAACATCTATCGCCTGAGCTGATGGCTCTGCCTCTCTGCCTCTTGTCCAGTACCCTCCAAACCTGAGCTGGGATAGGTGTTCTCAAGTGCCAAGCTGAGACTGGTGCCAGAATCACCTGGGAGCCCCAAACATGCAGAGTCTTGGGTCTAGACGCACTAAATTCCTGTCCTCAGAAGTGGGTCCTAGAAATCTTTGTTCGCCAAGCTCTCTGATTTTGAGACTCCTCCTGGTCTAGTGAGCAGTCAGAGTGAGCTTTTAACAAGACTCTAACCCTTCTCAAAACCTATGGCTCTTCACTGCTCTGGGGCAGGACTAGCTACATAGTTTGCAGGCCCAGTGACAAATGAAAACATGGGTCCCGTGTTAAAAAATCATTAAGAAATTCAAGACAGCAAGAGCAGACCATTAAGCCCAATGTGACTTCTAATTTTGGTCTCTGTGTAATCCCACTGGTTTCATGTCGACAAAGCCGGCCCTTTTGCAGGGAAAACCCATACCTCGTGTTCAGGGTCTCTGCTCTTCCAGTCCCATCTGGGGTCCAGGTATTCCTCCTTCTACTGCTACCTGTGGACTCATGGCTCCAGCCCCACTTGGCTCCTTGCTTTCCTTCTGAAGTATCATGTGCTCTCACCCCCAACCTGGGCTCACTGGGCTTTCCTAGTTTGCAATGCCTCCACCTGCCCCACCCCAGCTGGTTCCCTCCACTCTCCACCCGCTGCGTTCTACCCAAGTTCAAGGTATTACTGCTTCTTTCCTACCTCCTCCTTCCTGGTCACAGCCACCCCCCCTTCCCAGGGGGGTACCTCCTGTAGGTGCTCCTTGAAGCAAAATCTAGATCTTTCCCCAAAATGTTAGCCCTGGGCTGTGAGGGAGCAGCCTGGGTCTCATCACTTTTGGAATCTTCCAGGGCCAGAGGGTGGTGAAGGCCAAACTAGAGGGAGGTTACCTGTACATGCAGCTCATACACGTCTCTCCGGAGCTGGGCAGGGCTCTGCATGACGTAAATGGCTCCAGACGTCTCATTAATTTCAAAGGCACCATCGCTCCCTGTCAGAGAGGAGATGTGCCCTGCAGTTCTAAATAGGGCCACATGGTGGCGCAGGGGAGTAGTGCCAGGCTCGGTGCCTTGCGCTCCTCAGGGGTAATCTCATTTGTCTCCTCTAAGGTATCATCTGGGTCTTGCCAACGAGGAGACTGAGTCTCAGAGGAGCTAAGTAACTTGTCTGAGGTTACAAAGTGAGTGCAGAGCTGGGACTTAAATTCACCACTTTCTGGGTCGCAGATTCCTTAGCACTTTGCTTCTCTCATGCATTGTGCATGTCCGTGTGCGTGTGCGTGTGTGTGTGTGTGTGTGTGCTGGAAAAAGAGAGAAATAAAGAGGTATAGAGGGAGGCCAATAAGGTAAGGGAGAGAGAAAAGAAGAGAAAGGAAGGGAGGGAAGGGAGAAGACAGGAGAGAGGGAGAGAAAAAAAGACTAAAAAGACTGGAGAAGGAAGAGTAGAGGGAGAGGCAAGAAACTAGGAGGGGAGATGGGGTGGGGTGGGTGCCTGGTGGTTGAGTGGAGCATTGCAGTGGCGGAGGAGAGGGAAGGCAGCCAGAGGTCTGCATGACTGGGGAGAGAAGCTGTGTGGGACGGCGGGCAGGTTTTTACGTGCGTGAGCTGCTGGAAGGGGACTGGGCACCAGGCACATCCCAGGGACAGGGGCGGAAGAGGCGATGGTGTCTGAGTGAGAGCACTGAGATGTGTGTTTATTGATACCAAGCACCAGACGTGGTCCCCATCCCCACCTGGGAGGGGCCTGGCCCCCTTGGGGACCAGCTACTGAGGGTTATAGAACCTCCCTAGGGCTGGCTCCTCCTGCTCAGTTGCTGCCCAGTTGTGCAAAGAGCCAGCAGGCTTAGGTTCAAACCCAGTGGGAAACTGGGATGATTTAACTCCTCTGAGCCTCAGTTTCCTCATCCACACAGGGGGCTAGTACTAGAGATATGCCGAATCATTGTTGCATTTAATTCAATTGCATGCTCCACATTAAAACATTTAAAAGAATGAGGGCGAAAAGAAACATAGCAGTTTAAAGAGCATGAGAAATCTTGCTACCCCTTCCCATCAATGAGCAAATGCCCAACAGTGGGTGGGAACATGAATTGGCACCACTACCCACCACTGCCCTGCCCCAACCTAGCCCAAAGCATCTCCTGTTACTGGACATAATGACAAGCAGATGCCCAAGGAGACATCCTGGAGAGACCCAACCTCTCCTCTCCATGCATCTTGTGCTTCTGGCCTGTATATGAGGAAACTGGGACCCAGAGATGTGGGAGAATCTCATTCTGGTCACCCAGCACTGAGCCCCAGACTCACCGTTCGTGAGGCTGTAGAGAATGCGGTTGGGTTTGCCCTGATCTCCATCCATGGCGACCACCGTCAGGACCTCAGAGCCCTTGAGGGAACAGGAGCAGCTGCCTGAGGCCCATGGGGGAGGCTGAGGCTCTGCCCTCCCAGGACTCTGTCCCCATCACAAAGGGGAGGTGCCGCCCCGATTCAAGAAAAGAGCCTGACCTCTGGGTGGCCCAGTTCCTGCTCTACAGGGAGCTTGTTGCCCAGGGACTCTCAGGCCTCCTTGGCCTCCTCCTCACCTCTTATACAGCCTCCTTCCCCACATACCACTCTCAACCTCCAGCCTCAACCCTGCTGCCCCATGCATCTTTGGCCCAAAGAGAGGTAGGAGAGGGGCCAGGCAGAGGGGGTCCAATGCAAAGTCTGGGAATTAGGATTTTATTCTGTGGCCTGGGGGAGGAGTGGGGGTTGGGGGGAGGGACTCGTTTGAAGGGTTTGGGAAACTGCCACATAAAGCCCTACTGGACTGTGGCCTACTGCCCCCTCCTGACCTTCCTACTCAGGCCCTTGAGGCTTATCCGTCCTCAAGGCTGCTTCCTGACTCTCTGAGTGCTGCCTTCATCTCCCTTCAGCACCTCTTTCCCCCTTAGCTCCTCAGCAAGACAGTCTGGGCCTCCCCTGCCTTGCCCTGCAGCCCCCACAGGGGTAGCCCGGCCTTTCTCCCTTCTCTGTGCCCATCTCCATCGCTTGGCTGCCAGCTTCTGGAAAGGGTTTCTTAGCATTGGCCCAGCACGTGAGTGGTCCTTAGTAAGTGTTTTCATTGTCTTGTAAAATTGGGAATAATCAGAACATGGGGAAGTGAAAATTGAGAACGCAATTGCATTTCATGGAGAGTTGTTGAGCTGTGGCCATGTGGAGTCAGGTTATGGCCTGTTTTGTGGCTGGGGGCTCATAAACACATGGGTTCACCCCAAGGAGAGGTGTGCTCATAGAGGGGTGTGCATAGCATGGGAGTTGGGGGGGGCTCCCATCTCAACCAAGATGTCAAGGAAAGTGGTGCCTGGCTGAACCAAGAAGGACAAGGGGCATCAGTCAGAGGGAGAAAGGTGGAGCGGTGGCAGGGGGAGGGGGGAGATGAGTAGAGGATGGTGTGGGCTGGAGGGAAGGCTGGCCTCAGATGCCAGGCCAGGACTGGAACCTTCCCTGAGAGGCCAAAACATTGGGAAGGGGGGCAGAGACTGCACTGAAGGGGGAGCAAGTTGAAGCCAGCCTTGGAGCTGGGCCCATGTTCAATGTTTGATAAGGGTCATGGTGATTCAGCAACAAACTGTGGGAGAACTACTGGTCTGAGGGGCTACTAGCTTGGCAGGGTTGGGGTGGGGTCGAGGGGAGGCCAAAGGAATCTCACCTTCTGTAGGAGGTGTGGGAAAGGCCCACCTGAACCAAACTGTCACCTCTCTTCCCAGGCTCTTCTCAGCCCTGTCAAAGGGCTAATGTTTGCAGCTGGGCTGGGCTAAGTCTAAAGAGGGCAGAGTGCCTTGCACAGCCTTGGCCTGCATGCTACACAGGAGCACCTGCTTCCTCCCCCTTCTACTTCTGGAAGCAAAGTGACTTGTTTGTAGCCTGAGCCTGAGCAAGTCCAGAGCCAGCCCCCTGAGTCCAGAGCTGGCTCCTTCAGGAGGAGGGCGACCCCAGGCTGAGCCCAGCCATCTCCAGCAGGGGCATCTGCGGGCAGGACGAGGGACAGGGCAGGAGGCGTCTGGAGGTGACACTGGGCTGAGGGGTGTAGCTACCCACCGGAAGGGTGTCCTCATACACATAGCCATAGTAAGGTGTGCCCAGGAAGACAGGGGCCATGTCCTGCACATCCTCCACATTGACCGTGACCGTGGCGGTGGCTGAGAACACCACGTCGGCCCCTCGCAGCTGCCCTCCACCATCCTGGGGAAGAATCAGAGAGCAAAGTATCAGTAGACTCTGGTGGAATCTGGCTCATGTGCTCACTGGCCTCGAGGCCATTTTCCCTCCCTGATTTCTGTTTGCTCCTGTGTCATCTGGAGATAATTTCCCCTCACAATAGTGTTTGATAAATTAGATGAGATGATGCACAAAGGTCTTCAGTCAATGGTGGGTATTCAGTAGGAGCTCAAAAGCATTCCTTTGGAAAGAGAGTAAGGTCTTTCTCGAGGGAAATCATGCCCAGTGATTAGCAGAGGAGGAGGAGACATGAGTCAAATCTCCCCCTTCCCAACCCCTCACCAAGGCTCAAACACTCCTGAAGAACTACTCAGAGCAGGACCAGGACCCAAGGCTGAGCTGTGCATATGCAATGGAAGAGTGTGCCCAGCAAGCCAGCCCTCAGGCAGTAACCAGCAATAGGCAGGGCTGGCTCAAGCCTCCTGGGGCAGGCTGAGGGGGATGCCCTGGAGCCAGTATGTGAAGAGCAAGGACCTTTTTGGAAAACAAAATGGGGGCTTAGAGGGATGGCTGGGGTTTCCAGCCTCAGGAGGTAGAGCAGCCACTTTGGCTAAGCACCTGCTGAGCTGCAGATCCCACACCATTCACTTAGAAATATGAGGAATTTTGTTAAGCCTCGGGGTGGGCAACTGAGGAAACCAAGGCTCAGTGAGGGTCACTGGTCACACAGAGAGGAAGAGCTGGGGTGATCAAGCCTGGGCAGAGAAACAGAGGTGCCCAGAGGTCAGGCTGTGGGGGATTTGAGGGGCCTGAGTCTCCAGGCAAGGCTGCCTGGTCCTTCAGAGGGGAGCCTGGCTTGTCAGTCTTGAGGGGTCCACACCCTCTCCCAGGAGGAAATATGCCCTCTCTGGCCTGCAGACACCAGGCTCCCTGGAGAGCATGTCCACGTCTGGGCGAGGTCCACTCACCACAGATTCTGAGCAGCTGCAGCCCACCCCTACCCCATCATAACTCCTGCCTCCCAAGCTGCCCCCATTCCACTGTAGAACCTAACTGTTCCAACCTCAGGGCACCTTCTCCCGATGGAGGCTGAGGAGAGCCTGGATGCTCCCACTCCCCCCTCTCTATTACCTTGGCAACCACAGTGACAAAATGGGTCCGGGCCTTCTCATAGTCCAGGGTGGCCCCAGGCTGGAGGCGCAGCACACCGCTGTGGCGGTCCATGGCAAATTTGGTGGAGTGTGGATTCTGTAAGAGCGAGGGGGTGGACTGGGCTTTGGGGAGGGGCCCAGGATGGCCCCAGGAATGCCCGCTCTGCTTACTCAAAGGGGGGTCTTCACCGTCCAGTGTCCCAGCAACTCCAGCCTCAGGGCTGAGTCTCAAACTCCAGGGCACTTAGGTTTTCTGGCCCCCAGGGGCCCCCTTCCCAGACTCTGGGCTTCCCCTCCCCCTCCTTCAAGCCAGCTAAGGCGTTCTCTTCCATCAGGTCCTCTGCTCAGCTAGAAAACCACTGAGCCCCCTTGAGGCTAAGCTGTGGCCTGGAGATTCCAGCAGTTGGAAATGTCAGCAGAGCAGGTGTGGCTGAAAAGCGCAGTGACAGAGGGAATCTTCAGGAACTTCTAACCCCATCATGTAAGTGGTCATGGGCCAGTCCCAGGCAACACCTGGTTTGGGGGGGTGGCGATGGGGTTGAGTGGGGATAGGAGGTGACCCTCAATCTGAAGAAGAGTCACTGTGTCAGCAGCTGTTCTTGGAGCTTTCCATGTATTTGATCCTTGCAACAATCTTCCTATTTTATATGCGAGGGAACTGAGCTGGGAAAGTCAGATAACAGTTGGGGCCCCACAAGTGGGAGGGGCAGGTCTCTCTGGTACCCATGCAGTCCAGGGGCTTCCTCCAGAACCTGTTTTTAGCCACTGAACTGCACTGCCTTGAAAACTATGAGAGCAAGTGATTAAATGTGGAGAGAAGAGGTGATGCTGGGAAACAGAGGCTGAAGGAAGGAGAGCAGTGGGTTCTAGAGGAGCCTGGGAGAGCAGGAGGTGCTGAAAGGGGGTGGTGTCTGCTTTCGACAGGGTGGGAAGAATGGACAGGGGTGAGTGGGGGTGTCACAGCTCTGCTCCTTCTGAGAGTCACCCTTTTGCCCTCTTTCTTACTGACAGTTTTAAGCCCGGACAGGTTTTTTTTGTTTGTTTGTTTTTTGTTTTTTGCAGCGACCCAAGCCACTGCAGTGAATGCTGGATCCTTAATCCATTGTACCACAAGGGAACTCCCAGACATGTTTCCTTTACTATGTGGGTACAAGGTGCCCAGGTGGTCTCTTGGGGAAGGGGTTGGTGGGCAGAGAGCTGAGAATCCTAAGATCAGGGAGAGGAGTAAGCTAATTCAGAGGGAGCCAGGATGGGCAAGGGAGGGGAAGATGGCTTCTGCTCAGGCCAGTCTCATGTTCCCACCTGTCCATCCCATACCTGCATTTACTAAAACCTCATTGGGATTTGAGGCACCATCTCTGACCATCTTTGGGAATAGTTGAGGCTCTGACCTAAGGGCCTTGGTGATGGAAGTGGGGACTGCCTGGGTGTCCCCTCTAGCCTATTCCTCTGGTTACATCTTGTGTGCCTGACCTTACCTGCAGGAAGTAGGTGACACTCCCTCCAGAACCTGTGTCCCTGTCCACTGCATGGACCTTGGCGATACTGCTCCCGGCAAGTATGTCCTGAGGGGGTCACAGCCACAGAAGGTCAGTCCCAGGAGCAGTGACAGATGCTCAGGGAACCGGGGTGTGGGGGCACGGAGAGGTGGGGTCAGGGGAGTGAGGGGCTAAAAAGAGGCGAATAGGTGGTGGTTGACCCAGGGAGCATCGGACAAGGGGAGGGGCCTTGATGGAGAACACACACTGGAGTCAGAGTCAGGGCAGGAGAGGAGAAACAGACATCCTCCTGCTGAGAATGGCTTCCAGGAGTCAGCAAATCAAAAACTGACATGGAATAGACAAAAGGTTTAAATATGAAATGACTATAAACAGTAAACCTGGACAAATTCAGCATCACCAGGGATCACAGCATCACCAGGGATCTAACATGCAGTTTAGAGCCAGAATGAATATATTTCTCCTACTGAATTAGTAACCATTTAAACCTCTAAGAATCCACAGTGTTGGCTAGGAACCAGGAGACAAACCCTCTCCTACATCCTACAGGAGAGGCAAACAGGTGCCATTCTGGAAAATCGATATGGCAACACCTCACAGGCACCCATGCTTTGATCCACTAATTTCCAATCCTGGATTATATCTGAAGGAAACCATTCCACTTAAGGAAAAGGAAATTTTTGATCAGAGTTTGAGGTTTCTTATGACAGCAAAAATTTAAAGCATCTTTAAAACCCAAATATAAAGGTCAGTTCAGTTCAAGCCGGAATATGCACTCAAGGAAAACTATTAAAATGTTAGTTTTCCCGGGAGTTCCCTTTGTGGCTCAGTGGTTAAGGAACCCCTATAGGATCCATGAGGATGAGGGTTCGATTCCTGGCCTCACTCAGTGGGTTAAGGATCTGGTGTTGCCGTGAGCTGTGGTGTAGGTCACAGGTGCAGCCTGGATCTGGTGTTGCTGTGGCTGTGGTGTAGGCTGGCAGCTGTTGCTCCGATTCAACCCCTAGCCTGGTAACTTCCATATGCCACAGGTGCAGCCTTAAAAAGCAAAAACAAACAAACAAACAAAAAGTTACCCCAACTTTACAATTTACTGAGGAACATGCTTGTGTTATAAATTTACTGAAAATAGTATACGGAAAGCATATGTTTAACATGGTCACAACTATGGAAAACAAACAGAAAACAGGAGCCTATAATCATGAAAATGACTAGAAAGAAATAGACCAAATTTTAACAATGTTGTCTCAAGTGGAGGAATTGAGGGTGATTTTTGAAACTCTTTTTTTCTGCTTTTCTGTATACTTCACATTTCCATAGTAAGAGTACGTGACAATAGAAAATGGTAAATGAACTTTCTTTGGAATAATAGTGAATGTATGAGGGGATGGTAAGGAGGTGAGGGGAGTACGTGGAAGTGAAAGTCCCTCCACAGGGTGGCCAGCGATAGAGGGGCTCCAATGCCCAGTCCTGTTGGCCATGGACCTGGGGTGGGAGTGCATCGGCGCCACCTGGTGGCCCCTTGCTCACCTCGGGAACCTGGACAACATAGGGCTCCTGGATGAACGTGGGTGCCTCATCATTGGCATCAGTCACCAGAATCGTGACTTTTTCTGCCACCTGAGAAGGAGCAAGGGGAAAGGTGTTGAGGCGGTGACCTTCGGGTGATAGAGGGACAGTCCTCTAACACCCCAGGTGTGTGTCTCTGTCCCCTCCTCTCACTTCCCTTCCCTTTCTCCCTCCCTCCCTCCCTTCCCTGCTTCCTTCCCTCTTTTATTCATTCACTCAATACATATCATTAAATAACTACTTGGTGCCAAGCTCTGTGTTCCATCCTGGAGACAGAAGACACAATCTGATGGTGTGAATTTTGCAGGATGGAGTGGTGGGCAAAGATCAGCATATAAAAACTGGAGGTGATAGCATTCAGGGTGACAACAGCATAAGCTGGGCACTGAGGGCAGGGGCCTGCACTGTGCCACCCGGGTGCACCATGGGCCCCAGCCTAGGTAAAGGCATCACTTTTGGTGGTTGCATCCAGAGGCTCTGAGCAGAGGCACCTGACCCAGCCTGAGGTGAAGGCCAGCAGGGAGCCCTCACAGAGGTGTGAGAAGCAAGGTCTGCAGCAGTCTGTCAGGCGAGAGGGGAAGCTGGGGGAGTGGGAAGGCGGTGTGTCAGGAAGAAGGAGCAACGTGTGCAAAGGCAAAGATGAGTGAAACACTTAGTGAGTTCAGAGAACCTGAACAGATTTAGGGCTAGATGGCTGCTAAGGTGAATGTGGGAGAAAAGATGGGTGATGGAGCCTGAGAGTGGGAGGCCCTGAGTGCCAGACTGAAGCTTGGATTCCATCCTGAGGGCAGTGTGGGCCAGCTGCTAGTGCTTTCTGAGCCAGGATGTGGCCAGGTCTGTGTTGGGCAGTGATGGCTCCACACGTGGATTGGGATCTGGAGCCTTGGAGAGAGGGGAGCCCCGTGATTATCTGGGAAGCACTGACGAGGGCTGGGCCAAAGTGAGGCTTTGGGGAAGGAAGAGAGGGAGGAGAGGTCCAGGCGCCCAGCTTGGGTGATGGGCTGGAGCTAGCGCCAGCTTGGAGCAGATGGATGGGCAAGCAGGTTTGAGGAAATACCGCTCAAGGAATGTGGGTGTGCTCTGTCAGAAGCACTGGGTTTGACTGGGTCTCACTCTCTTTCCTTCTCCTTCTCTTCCTCCCCCACCATTCTCTGAGTGTATTGGGGCCCGATCTTGTTGCACCTTAGCTTGGATTTGCCAAGAGCTCCCCCTACCAGGGTGGAACTGTGCTCAGACCTGGGGGGCTGCGTGCCGCCAGGGGGCTGGCTGGAGTGCAAACTCACCAGATTCAGGCCATCAGAAATGCTGATAGTGGCTTCAATCTCATCCTCCCTCTGTGAAGTACAAGGATTGGGGACCGTTCAGGAGTCTGAGGCACCATGGGAACCCTGAGGCTGAGGGGAGCTCTCCCTGCCCCCACTGAGCATGTCAGAGGAGGCCTGGGCATTTCTAGGGAGCCCTGGAGCCGGGTGAGCAGCCAAAAGTGGCCTCTGGCTGTGCTTGGGACCTTGTTTGGGACTCAGCCCATCAGGGGTTCTCATGAACGCAGAGGGATTATTGAGGCACCAACAGAAAATGCACCCCTGCTAGAATGAGGAGAGATGCTAACTAGTGTGCTGGAAGATCCAGAAAGAGGGTTAAAAAAACTTTTTTTTTTAAAATTTAAAAAATTTGCACTTTCTCCTCCTTTTCTTGCCCACACCTCTCCATATTCCACCTGTGGGGTCTCAAGCCCTCCCCAGGACACAGTGGAACCTCAGTGAGGAAGGATGTTGATGTCCCCAGGGGTGCCAACTCCTTTGCTGTGTCCCCATACCTGTCTCTGACACCCACCTTGTCTTTTCTCTGTGCTGGTGGAGATGCCATGAGGCTAGAGCTGGCAGCATCCCACAGCTGAAGTCCAGGTATCTGGTCCACCAGCCTGGTATGGGGTTTCACAAGGGAAATGTAGCCCATGCCCTGTCCCCCGCAGGTTAAAAGGGCACAGAGGGGCAGAGTTTTACCAAACTTAGGCCTGTGCTGTAAGCCAGTCTTTCTAGCCTTATCTGCTATCTGTGACTTATAGGATCTCTACAAGGATGCTCTCTAGGGCCCCTTCCAGCCCATAGAGGTCTGTCTGCACACCTGGCAGGCAATGCTCCACACACGTCTCCATACCTCTCTGTCCAGCTCTTCAACCAGGGTGATGGTTCCAAAGTTGGGGTCAACAGAAAAGACGCTTCTAACGCTGGGGTCAAAGCTGATGTGGTAGGAGACAGGGTTTCCCTCAGGGTCTGTCCCATTCAGGGTGTACACATGAGAGCCTGAAGAGAAACAGAGGGGACACCTAGAATCTGGGACCCAACTTCCCCTAAAGGTGGCAGCTGCTCAGGACCAAGGATTCAACCCCTGGTACCAGCCCTGAGTGGAGCACTCACTGCTGGCCCCATCCCATCTGGGTGCTTCCCACTCTTTACTCTTCAGGACTATCAGTTAGATGTTAGTGTCTGCCACTTTACAGACTGCAATCTACACTGCAGATGACAGAGAGCTTCAGGACTGCTGGCCTCCCTCTAGGGTTTTTGTCTGGGAAGTATTCCTGTCCCAGGAGTCAAGACTGGGGGCTCTCTGGGGGTGAAGGATGAGGGGAAAAAGAGGAACCATTAAGGCCAGAGGTAATGCAGGAGCAGCACTGCTCCCCACACCTGAATTAGTTCTTCAGGGAATTCTGAGCAGGTGCCTCTTTTACACTGCACAGTAGGTACTTTTGCTCAGGGTTCCCAGACCTGGTGGGAGAGATGTGCCAATATCTCCCCTCCCTCTCCTTCTCCCCACCTCTTTGTGGATCCCTGCGACTTCGACTTGGTTGTTCTTGGGCCATTTTTTAAGCCTAGAGCCCTGTGGCTCTGGGAAGTGAGTAGTTTGTTCAGGGTCACACATTGGGTAAGGGAGCCCCGGGTGGGGAATTCTGCTGGCTGTCTGGGGTCGGCTCAGTCCCTGGGCTCGCAGCTGAGTCTCCAGGACTGGCGGGGCTTAGGTCTCCAGGGCTGTTGTGCCCTCCTTTCCTACAACTGCCCCAGGGAATTCAGAGCACAAACAGGGCATCCTGGGAGCGCCCGCAGCCTGGCGATCAGCTGCGTCTGGATAGGTTCCCAGGAGTCACGGGTTTGGTCCCTGTGTACAGGGGAAACTGGGCCGCCCCTCTGGGAGAGCTATGCTGGGCGGGAAGTAGGGCTACCCACCTACAGGGGTGTCCTCCGGGAGGCTGAAAAGGGCCATGTTTCCGTTGGTGCTGCCCACCCCGTTGTCGAAGAAGTGGGGGGCGAAGTTGGCTTGGGCTAGGAAGAGAACACACAACAGAGGATACCCGGACACGCGGAGGGACATCTTTCCACTGGCGTGGTCCCACTTCTGGCCCCACCTGCGGGCAGGCGCGTACTCCCCTCCCTGACCCTGGCACGCCCACCGGGTCCTTCCGCTACCAAGTCCCTTGAGCTTGGGCTGGGCTGGGCTCGGGCTGGTCCGCTACACGCACCACCTGGGGCCCTTGGAATACAGGCAGGGCCAGTCTCAGCCTCAGCAACGGACAGACTGGGAAACCGAGCCCAGAGAGGGGCAGTGCCCTGACCAAGGTCACACGGTGAGTGGGGACACCCTCCCACAGGCCGCAGAGCAGCCGTCAAACCTCCGAGCCTCCTTCGGAAGAAGTGGAGGGCAGCGAGGGGCCGGCCCCCAATCCGGAGTTTCCAGAGTACCGTCTCTGGACAAGTGCTTCGGTAGCGGGAGTGCCCCTCTCCCAGCCAAGCCAGGCAGCTGGAGGAATCGCCTCCTTCCCTCCCCGCCTCCCCACCCCGCGTCGTGTCCCGGTCTTTGTCCCGCATCCCAAGCCCCACTCTGGAAGTAAAAGGTCCAGAACTGTCTCTGGGTCCACCCGGGTGGAGCGAGTACCCATCCCCTCATCCCCAACGGAGCCCGCGGGACCCTGCGGCCACTCACCCAGGCGGAGGAATAGCAGTCCCAGGGCCAGTATGGCCCGCGGGCCGCGCCCCATATCTCTGCCGGCGGGTTGTGTCGCTCGCCACAGCCAAGGCCCAGCGCCGGAGCGCGGAGCATGCCCTGGGCTGGCGACAAGTGCAGAGCTGACAGTGGGGGCGACAGCGGCGGCGGGAGGGGGCGCGGGGCGGGAGCGCAGGATGGTGCGAGGGCGCTAAGCGGATGACACGGCTCGGATCCGCGCCTCGGGAGCGCTCCCGCCCGCCGCCTGATGAGACCAATTAGTGGGTACAGAGCTGAGCGGACAGGCTCCTAGCAGCGGGTGGGGGTGAGGGTGAGGGTGAGGGGGGGGGTGAGGGTGAGGGTGAGGCGGGGGGTGAGGTGGGGGAGAGGGACTAGGGTACTCCCCTCGGATCTGGCTCCCCTGCCCCCAGATCTGGAGCGCAGGAGCCAAGGGCCCCCAGCTGGGGCTTCTCTGAGTCCCCGCGGTTCTGGTAGGACTGAACTCCCCAGGAGTTTTCCCTTTTTATGAACTTTTTGTGTGACTTTCATTGAGTTTGTCCTCTCTCTGAACCTGAGTCCTCCAGCCAGGAAAACAGGGACTGGGAAACAGGCCAGTCTCAGCATAGGAGGATTGCTCCCTCTAGTCTCTAGGAGAAATGAGAGCAGCAGAGAAAAGTGGGTGGATCCTCTTTGGGGAGGGCATGGCCTTAAAAATCTAAATAGAGGAGCTCGGGTTGTGGCTTAGCAGAAAAGAATCTGACTAGTAACCTTGAAGCTGCAGGTTCCATCCCTGGCTTCTCTCAGTGGGTTAAGGATCTGGCATTGCCTTGAGCTGTGGTGTAGGTAGCAGAGGCAGCTTGGACCTGGCTGTTGCTGTGGCTGTGGTAAGGCCAGTGGCTACACCTCTGATTTGACCCTTAGACTGGGAACCTCTCTATGCCAGGGTATGGTCCTAAAAAGACAAAACAAACAAACAAACAAAATACAAATAAATTCCCTCTAGATCTGTAGATTCCAGGGTTGTGCCTCTGAAGGTTTTAGGGGTAAGATCAAAAGACAAAAAGGAGGGTTGTGGTAGGTAAAGGGGCAAATGGTGAGGGTGATCAGGACCACCTCTCTGGGCAGAGGGCTCTCAACCCATTCCTGTCCTGCCTCCCAGGCCAGGGCCAGCTCTCCCAGGGGGTCCAGTTATTAGTCTGATCACTCATGGGGTCCATGTGTGTGGTGGGCAGCAGAAAGGGCCTTCAAGTCTCTGCTCAGGGGGGAGGCAGTAATTACCAGGCAGCAGGTTAGCCTCCCTCCCCATCCTCATTGCCCAGTCTTCTTCTTCTTCCTTTTTTTTGGGGGGGGGGTAAAGTTTTTTTTTTTTTTATTATAGTTGATTTACAATGAAAAATATGGAATCCTTGCTCACAAATTTGCATGTCATCCTTGCTCAGAGGCTATGCTAAGCTTCTCTGTATCGTTCCAGTTTTAGTATAAGTGCTGCTGAAGCAAGCGCCCCACTGCCTGGTCTTGACCATGGGGGAGCAATAGACCCATTCAAGCCTTGTGAGGATGAACCATTTGAAAACATATTCAAGCCCCAGCCTGGGACAGACTTGCTAACAAAGCTGGCCAAGCAGGTATGGACTTTCCCAGAAGGCCTGAGCTCCCCATCCCTGGAAGATTATTAGACAAAGCAAAGAAATGCCATGGAGGCCCTGGGTGCTGACAACTAGGGAAAGCACTTAAGCTCAGGAGCCCTCCTTGTTGCCGGTAAATTTCCCTGGGCTGGACCCTCATCTTCTTGCTCTGACAAAGGAGTCTGTTTAAAGAAGCAGCCTGTCCCCCTTATATTCACAGAGTGCATGGGGTGGACACTTCAGGCCCAAGCTTGATCACTCTCCAGGATGCCCTTGGAATGGTGTGTACACAGACAGAGAGGACCCCTTTATGCGCTCCTGGGAGAGGCCTCCCTGCCTGGAGCCCCGTTTCCTCCCCCAAAGGCCTTCACAGGAGCAGAGCATTCCTCATCCCCTGGGCCAGCCCTCTTCCACCTACTGTTAGCAAGAGTTAGGGAATCAGGTCAAGAAGATGAATGAACAGAGTGTTTGGCAATTTCCAGGCCCAATTAACCAAAACATTTCTCCCTGATCCTCTTGGGCTTGACCCTTTGGCTGGAAAGATGCATTTTATTTATTTTTTAAAGGTTATAATAGTTATTTTTATATTTTAAAAATTTTACTTATCAAAGTATAGTTGATGTATAGTATTATATGTTGTAGGTTTACAATATAGTGATGAACAATTTTAAAGGTTATATTCCATTTATAGTTATTAGAAAATATTGGCTAAATTCTTTGTTATACAGTATAGCCTTGTAGCTTATTTTATACCTAATAGTTTATACTTCTTTTTTTTTTTAGGGCAAATGGAAGTTTCCAGGTTAGGGGTCGAATCAGAGCTGCAGCTGTCAGCCTAAGCCACAGCCACAGTAACTCAGGATCCGAGTCACGTCTGCAACCTACACCACAGCTCACCACAACTCGAGATCCTTAACCCACTGAGTGAGGCCAGGAATCGAAGCTGCATCCTCATGGATACTGGTCTGGTTCGTTACCATTGTGCCACTATGGGAACTCCTACTTTGTACTTCTTCATCCTCTACCCCTATCTTGCCCTACGTCCAAAGGGAATCCTCTCCCCACTGGCAACCACTGGTTTGTTCCCTATTACCTGTGAGTCTGCTGCAAAAATGCACTTTGAATTGCAGATATTTCTGCATCCTTGGTGTCACAAAATGTTGGAACAAAGCAAGGGCAAACATTTCACAAGTTCTGTACAGAGAGGAGGAGACTGAAGCTTGCTGTAGATCACCCGTTGAGCTGCAGGCAGAGACAGGGATTCCTGGGGCAAGTGTCAATGTGTTGAGAAGAACCATCTCTCCCTGGGCCCATCTCCATCTCATCCAGTGGTTCTGGCACTTTTGACTTCTCAGTTCATTCAGTCAACAGACTTGCACTGGAGAGAAATGGAGAAGGAATACCCCACATGCTGTGTGTGGGGATGGGTAGATGGGTGATGATTTTTTGTCTCTTCTTTCCAAAGGAAAAAGTTAGAGCACAGAGAGTGTAAGTCACTTGCCCAGGCTCACACAGCCAGTGAGGGAAAGAGTCTGGGTTCACACCCAGTTTGGTTTGGCTGCAGAAATAGTCGAAATTCTTTCCATGGCAGGGGAAGGTGACCATGAAGCTCCTGAGGCTTCAGTCCTGAGTCCCTTTCTCACATGTCCGTTCCGTAGCCCTAACTTTATATTTGTACTTTTATGTTTTTTTCTTAAAGAGACTGTCCACCTTCAGCTGTACAGGTTCAGATCTGCTATAGTGACTAGCAGCCTGGTTTGCCTGGGACTGAGGGGACTTCCAGGGGTATGGGACTTTCAATGCTAAACCCAGTAAGTTTCAAGGTAAACTGGGATGATTTGGTCACCTTAAATGGTTCCCCTGTCCCCACAGTATCTGCGAACATAGGAAAATGGCAGTTCTTATGGAGGTTCTCACCTTGGACCCTGATTTGAATCTCGTGGTACTGAGGGTCTGGCAGCTCCCTGGAAGGCTCGTTTTCTCATAGCTGGGAAGGAAGTTTCCACCTGCCATGAGATGTAGGGCTTGGTCCTCTCCCAAAGACCCTGGGCAGCCTTTGATACACCTGTCACCTTGTCCTCCACATGCCCATCACTGTTGCAGGGTGACCAGCTCCCTCTCCCCTGGACCTCCTTGCCAAGGAACATGCTGTGAAATATCAGATCACATCTTCTCTAGGTCAGGTTCTGACAGCTCTTCCTCAGGCAGACTTACAACAGCTCTTTCTCAGGCAGATGTACAACAGATGGTCCAGTGGTTAGGAAGTGGGAATTTGAGTGGCAGCTGCCAGCCTGGGCAGGTGTATTCTAGCCCCATCTGCCAACATGCCAACCTAGGCTCTTATGACCTCTTTGCTCAGCCCTGATCTGCTTGAGTGTGCTAACCCACAGTGCCTTGCCCATGTACACACACACATGCACATTCACACAGCTTCCCAAAGACATATCTGAGTTCTAGTCCCATTTGCAGATCCATTGTGCACAATTATATACCAATGAATGGCTTATGTGTCCTCATGTAAACATGCATGCCGAGGTCATATATGCACACCTGCACCAGGAGAGGTTGGGCACAGAACTCTCTGAGTTCCTTCTGGTGCTGAGGCTGTGCTGAGCAGCAGGTGCCCGCTTTCAGGCTCATCTCCCTAATGATGCTGATCTAGGAGGCGGACAGGGAAGGTCTCCAGCACCCTGCTTCTGTCCCACATGTCTGGGATGAGACGGTCTGGCACACTGATGTCAGCACCCCAAGCTGCTCTGCGCAGTTGCCAAGTCCAATAAAATAACTTCTTATGACAGGGAAGCTGTGGTCCAGGATAGGATCTGGTACTGCACATGAAGGCATAGGCTTGGGGGATGTACCCTTTCTGGACAGGACTGTGAGGCTCCACCTATCCCAGCCCAGTTGAGGTCCTAAAGTCTGGGCCAAGTGTACCCACCTAGCTGGAATTTGGGAGTCCCTCCCCACAGTGATGGGCTGTGGGGTTAGTAGCTCAACTGTGGGGCTGGGGAGTCCTAGACACTATCACCTCTGAAATATGGCCATCCCTGTCCCCTGGCTGTGTCCAGGCCAGGTATAGGGTGGCTGCCTCAGATTAGTCTGACATGGAGATGGGGTTCCTCCTCTTATCTGTCTAAGGGCCTTCCTGTTCCCCTGAGGGACTCTGTGGGAGCCTGGGGATGCCACTTATTCCCCCAGTCCCCATATACCTGGGACTAGTACCCATTGTCTGGGATTTCTGTGTTGTAATGCTGGCTCTTGGTCACTGTGGCATTCACACAGGTGGGCAAAAGCTCCAGCCCTGCCATTGCCTCTTTTTACCCTATAGTAGTCTCCTTTGCTATTTCAGCCTGGCCCATGGCTCAGCCTGGGTAGGGGACACACCAAATAATATCTTCTCCAGAAAGTTTTTTTTCTTCTGGCATGTTTCTGCACCAAACAGAAGTGCTCCCTATTGGGACCTTGACAGGGCCCTTAGGAGAGCTTAGTGCTGTAATCTCTCTGCTTTGGTGTCTCCCACAAAATGTCATGAACCATTTAGGGGAGAGACCATGTTTCGTGAATAGGTTGCTTCAGTATCCTTATCAGACCTGTCCCACAGTGGGTCCTAATGAACAGTTGTTGATTGGCTGAATGACTGACTGAGTGAATGAATTAAGATTGTGTCCTAAGTCCTAGTCAACGACTGACCTTCTGCAGGCCATTGACATGCTCCCTCATCCTCCACCCATCCATGAACCTATAGACTGGAATAGCCAAGGGGTATACACTGAAATGCCTGCTGAGCCAGGCAGGATGTGGAACTGTGTCAGATGGCTGAGGGATATGCAATAGGGAGTGGTGCGACTGCTACACACATATCCATAGCGTATTTAAACATTGAATTGAGCAAGCAAAATGGTTGTATTTCAGTGTGGAAAAGGATCTCTTCAGTTCTGCTATCTTGTAATTTGACGCTTCCCACCCTCTGGTTTGTACTTTGCAAGGCCTGAGGGCAGGGCAGTGTGATAGATTAAACAGCAGATAAGCCAAAGACCTCTTCCAGAGATGAAGCTGTTGATAACAAGCCTGCCAGCTGCCTCTGGAGCTGGCCACATGTGACCAGGCTGCTTGTAAACAGGCAAGGTCCAGCCACCACTTGGGAGACCAGACTAGGTACCTGGACACACCCATATCCTAGAAGTTTTATGAGGCTTCCACAGCAGGGCCATTGTCTGCAGAGTCAGTTGGGGGAGTCACGTGTGGGGTCCCGCATGAACATTAACCAGCAGAGACATGACCACAGCAGGGCCCCAGAAACTGGTTTACCCTGGACAGTTTGCCCAGAGATAAGCTTGGCAATGAATCAGCAGAATGAGTGGGCACACAGGGCTGTAAATTGTGTGTGGTGCCCAGTGGAGGTTCTGTGATCGCTGGGGATGAAACTGGTCCTGGAGGCCCTTGTCTTGAACAGGAGTGGAGAGGTGAGGAGGCCTGGATCCATTTAGTTCAGTGGAAGCAGATCCATGATGACTCTTTGGCTTCTATTTCAGAGCCAGCCTTTTCTTCTTTCCTCATTTCCCTCCCTAACAGCCCTCTGTGATAGGCGTGGTGGCCTCATTTTCCAGATGGGAAACTGAGGCTCTGAGAGGTCATCTTGTTACAGCAGCTGCCTGCAGTCCTGTGGCTGCAGTGTGTCAGCTCTAGCAGCAGCCCTGTGGCTGCAGTGTATCAACTCCAGCGTCTCTTTTACCTGGCGAGAAACCAAGTGAGCACTTGTAGAGTTGAAGAACTCAGGTTTATTACGCCAGCAGGCTCAGAGGAGATCACTCCCCAGAGTCTGAGCCCTGAGGAAGGGTTTCACAAGGCTTTTATAGAATAGCCCTTCTGGGTCCATGCTTGGCTGGTTGGATGGGAGTGAGAACAGGCAGGGTTGTAATTGTGGAAGCAACAAACGTTACAGAAGCATATATGTCGGGGAGGGGTGGTTGGGGCAGTTGGCTGGACTTTACTTAGTCATCATGGCCGGGGTCTCTATTTCCTACCTTTTTATCGGGACATTTTCTCCTACAATCTGACCTCCCTGATGTCACACAGTGGGCATGCGACAGAGCCATCGTTTGAGCCCAAGTCTGTTTGGAAAGCCTTGCACTATCAGCTGCCCCAGGGTTCCCAGCCAGTCAGGCAGCAGGGGCCCCTTTAGTTGCCATGGAGACTGGATGCTTTCTCTAGTGACGCTATTGGAACTTGCCAATATGTTTAGATTCTTCAAGGAATAAATTAAGGCAACAGAATATTCCGCTTTTATAACACAGGGTCACTTCCAGGTGTTTGGGTTTTCTCGTAACCTCTTAGGGTCCCCAACAGCCTTGGAATAGCCTTGTTCATAAGACTCTCCCTGCCCAGCTCATTCCATCTCCTCCTGATGGCCCCCCTGCATTCGCTCCTGCTCACACAAAGCTCTGGCTTTCCATTGTCCTCAGGATAAATTCTAAATACCTGGTAACATTTATCTCTGGGCTCTCTCGGTCCCAGACTGAAACTCCTCCACTTCCCCTTTGTCCCCAAATCTTTATTTATTTATTTTGTATTTGTTGGCTGAATTTGGAGTTCTTGGGCCCGGGATCAGATCTGAGCCCCTGTCAAGACCTAAGCTGCAGCTGCAGCAATGCAGGATCCTTAACCTACTGTGCCAGGCCAGGGATTGAACTTGAGTCCCAGTGCTCCCAAGACGCCACCAATCCCATTGCACCACAGCAGGAGCTCCTGTCCCCCAATCTTGCTGCCCAGTTACGAGATTCTTCTCAAATATTCAACTCTTCACCCCTGTTTCACCACAACACACACACACAAACACATACACACACCCCTCCCTCTCCAGCTGGAACTCCTCCATTAACTCAGTGCAAGCATCAGCTCCTCATTTTTTCACTCCTGATCTCATGCCCAGCCCTCTGTTCTTACCTGACAACTTTTCAGGCAATGATGACCTCTCAGCCTGCAAGGACTGTATTTGCTCATCTCTGAGCCTCAGAACTAGCACCATCTGATACTACCTACCCTGGGAATGAGTGAGGGAGTAAGAGGGTGAACCCATGGGTGAAGTTTCTGGAAGGAAGGGAAAGGTCTGTCCTACAACAAGGTGAAGATTTCGGGTTTGCTCTGGGACCACTGTCCCCATTGCCCAATGCCAGAGAACTGTTACATCAGTCTTGCACCTGGCGGGCCTGGCATTCTCAGACTTGGCTGTAGGATGATGTGGGGAGGGGCTTCTCACCTTGCCAGGAGAATCAGATTAGAAGGAAACTTTACTGAAGGATAAGCCTCTTAGACCTGGGCCATCTGTTCCCTCTGAGCTGCCTCTCTGCAGTTCTGTGCTCACTTGGGCATAAACACCCCCCAGGGTGGGGGTAGGGAAGGCTGGGGCTTCCCTGAACCAAGTTCCTCAATGTGCCAGGCCGCTTGTGGGCACTTGCTATGTGCCCACATGTCAGAGCCTCATGCCAGCTTTTTTTTTAATTTTTAAAAATTAAAAAACAATTTTTTTAGAGCTGCACCTGTGGCATACATAAGTTCCCAGGCTAGGGGTCAGATCAGCTGTAGCTGCTGGCCTACACCACAGCCACAGCAAAACCAGATCTGAGTTGCATCTGCAACCTACACTGCAGCTCATGGCAATGAGTGATCCTTAACCCAATGATCGAGGCCAGGAATTGAACTCCATTCCTCATGGATACTAGTTGGTTTCATTACCACTGAGCTGCAATGGGAACTCTCCTATGTCATTATTCCTCATTCCCCACTTATCATGTTTAGATTGTGCTGTGATGAAGGAGAGGATTGGCCTGCAGGAGAGGCCTCAGGGCACAGGTTTCCTGTAGCAGAAAGCTGTGGCTCTGGAGTTCCTGTTGGGGATCAGTGGTAATGAACCTGACTACTACCCATGAAGTTGTGGGTTTGATCTCTGGCCCCGTTCAGTGGATTAGGGATCCAACATTGCCGTGAGCCTTGGTGTAGGTACCGACATGGCTTGGATCTGGCATTGTTGTGCTGTGGTGTAGGCTGGCAGCTGATTCTACCCCTATCCTGGGAACTTTCATATGCCTTGGGTGTGGCCCTAAAAAAAAAAAAAAAAAAAAAAGCTGTGGATCTGACCTACCACCAACTTTCTCAAACAATGATGTGCCTGCCACGCATGTTGTTTATTTACTTGTAATTTATTTCTTTGAATGCTCTTTCCAGCAGGCTCATACACATTCAGAAAGTCAGGAAGGAGTTCCGTCAGGGGCCATGGGATGTGGGATGATTAGGGGCATAGGATATCTCCGGACAGCTGGGCCTTGGCATGGCCAGTTGGTGGCTCTTTGGTGCCTGTTACTCTGTACCCTAGCAGGCCCGGAAGTCTCCAGATTTGTAGCTGCCAAAAGTCACGGTGAAGTCTTGACTATCAGCGCTCAAGGGCCAGGTGGGGACTGAGGCCAGGTGGGCTGATCCTGGCTCACAATAACTCTGAAGGTTGATGGCATGACTGACACCAGGATCTGGAGTTCTGGAACTCTCCCAGGCCTTTGCTGTCCAAGATGAGGCCCTCCAGCATCCCAGCTTGCTGCCATGAAGGTTGAAGCAGGTGAGTGAAGCCTGTTGGTGCCTTCCTTGAATATTTTTTCTCATTAGATTTTTTATCTCTGAACCCAGCTTGAACCTAGAGGGCCTGAGTTATTGTCCAAAGCCACATGGCGAGACAAGCATTCCAGAGCTTTAACCTTTGAATCCATGTTGTAGTTTTCAGAAGGCTCTGGTTCAGGCTTTTCTAAAAGGCAGCATGAGCACAATCCCACATGGCAGGCAGCAAGTTTTGTGTCTTTAAGAGGGGAGGCTCAGGTTCATTGGCAGAGGCTTCCGTGGGCCAGAGCCCTAAAGATCACTGCCATTAGCCCCAACGTTGAGAGGAGCATCCTGGGGGAACCTGAGGCTTCTGGGTGCCTCAGGCATGGGGTATGAGGGTCTCAGCTATATGGAGCTTGGTTTGGGGAGCACTAAACCTGTGGGAGTGCCCCAGGCACCACCCAAAGTTGGGGCTTTTGCTTGAACTTGCATGGTCTGCAGATCCTCATATGGTGTCCTGGGAAGAAGCAGAGGGCAGGTAAGAACGGGCAAGACCAGACAAGAGGCAGAGATCCAGGGAGAGTCGAGGGTAGGGAGTGGGGAGGAAATACAATTGAGTCATTTCTAGATATAAAGATTTTTTTAAAAAATCAAAACATGAGT
The DNA here is from genome assembly GCF_016906955.1 of Phacochoerus africanus. Taxonomy (NCBI): domain Eukaryota; kingdom Metazoa; phylum Chordata; class Mammalia; order Artiodactyla; family Suidae; genus Phacochoerus; species Phacochoerus africanus. Next base: position 86,248,132 of record NC_062558.1, on the reverse strand, counting down.
CAGATTTTACCCTCCTTCCTGGAGACCCAGAGGGGCCTTTCATGGCAACTATGGCCAGCCCAGTCTATTTCAATTCCATCAGGGAGAAAACTGATTTACTCACAGAAGATGGAGAGAAGGTAGTTTATCTGCTCAACTGTCTCTGTCAAGAGCAGAGTCCACTAAAGCTGAGAGATCTGGAGGCCTCTTTTTTTTTTTTTTTTAAGTTTTATTAAAGCATAGTTAATTCACAATGTTGTGATGATTTCTGCTTCACAAAAAGTGATTCAGTTATATGTGTACACACATCCACTGGAATGTCTGTTTCTGATGGTTGTAGTGGGAGGGTTCACGTTCACCTACTTGCAGACCCTTGGACTCTCAGGCTGTCTCCTTCTTATGTTTCAGGTGATGTGTATCTTAAAGCTACGTTTGCATCTTTTGTCAAACAGTCCCATTTATGGGAAGAATAAGCCACAGGAAAGAAAAAACTGCATGCATTAAGCTGGGCTTCAAAGTGTTGTTTTTAATAGCAGAAAAAAAATCTGGAAACAATATTAGTAACTTCATAAGAGAAATGGTTAATTAAGTAAAGGGTAGCTTGTGGTGAAGGAAATGTTTAACAGTGATAAAACCCTATGATTATGAAGACTATGTAGCAACCAAAGAAAATGCTTACAATACCATGTTAATTTTAAAAATCAAAAAATGAGGCACAATGAAAATAAAACTAGGTAAATATGTTTGCATGAGCCCCCCCCCCCCAAAAAAAAACCCCAAAAAACAACCCCGAAGGAAACGTGAATAAGAAGGGTTATTAAATTACGGGGTAACGAGACTCCTCTTTTTTTGAGCTTCTGTTGCCAGATTGTTACTATATGTAAGATGGTGTGATAGTTAAAAACATAGAATCTGGAGCTAGATTATTTGGATTTGAAGCCCAGCTCTACCACTTACTGACTAGCTGTATGACCTTCAACAAGTTACTAAATGTCTCTGTGCACCTCATCTGTGTAAATGAGGATAGCTATAGTATCTAACTCTGGATTATTGTGAGGGTTGCAAGTGAGTTAGCAGATGTAAGTGCTGTGCAGTAAATGCTGTATAATCACTAGCTATATGAAAAATAAATTTAGTGATCATAATTCATCCATAGCTTCATGTCTTAGTCATAAATAAGGGCTAATATTGGTGTAATTTTCCTTCTCTTTTTCTTCCTATTCAAAAGTGCTTTTGCCTTCCCATAGTGATAATCATAGTAATATACAGTGTAAACTACTCCATCTATTACTATCACATTGTGAGAATTTTCCACCAGCGTTTCTGATGGAGGACCATGATTTCCTGATCACTGCTTTCCCTCCATCTCCTGTCCCCATCCTCAGATAACCCTTTTATCACTGTTAAACATTTCCTTCACCACCCCAAACTCTTCTCTGGCTCCAACAATAAATACCATGGTTAACTGATTGCAAATATAGTCACAATTCTCCACCCTTCCTTTGCAATGTGACTTTGCAGCTTCTCCCATCAAGACAAAGGGTCTATTTCCCTGCTCTGTGAATTTGGACTGGCCTGGTGACTTGCTTTGGCTAACAGAATACAGTGGAGATGAAGGTGGATGGGTTCTGAGGCCTCAAGAGACCTCATGTACTTCCACTCACATAGGTGGAATCCTGCAGCCACACATGAACAAGTCTATCCTGTTGGAGGATGAGACATAACGTGGAAGAGAATCCAGTTGCCCAGAGACCATCCTAGCTTCAGACCATTGACCTCCAAACATGTGAGAGAGACAGCCCAGCCAAACTCAGCAGAACTGCCTTGGAAGAATGAATGAGCCCCGCCAAGACTAGAACCGTTTAGCTGACCTGTTGACTCATGGAAAAGGATAAATACTTATTGTTTGGGGCCATTGAAGTTGGAGGTAGTTTGTTTTGCAGCCATGGCTGACAGATATAATCACGAAGAACAGGACCACTAATCTGAGCCCCTCTGATTGGTTCCCTGGGCAGGATGGGTTGGGCACCCTCTCCACCTCTTCCCCTCCTGAATCCCTTGTTCTGGGTCCTCGTGTCCACCCTGATACCACCTAAAGTTGTCAAAGCCCTCAAGTCATCACATTTGTGGTCCTTGATGGGTAACCTTTGTCCCTGCAATCTGGGCCCCTTTCTGAAGACAGCCCCATGGTGGGGGAGGAATGAATCTATGCCCCTTGGAGGCCCTGTCTCCTCTCCTTGTGGGTCAAGTCATTTTGCTGGGCTTCAAAGCAGAGGTGGGTGGCACAGAGCTCTCAGGCCCTGGGGAGTCTGTGGGAAGGACAGGTGCACTCTCAGGCCCTAGGACCTCTCCTACAAGGCTTCCCCGGTCTCCCTCAGGAGCTACCTCACTGACAGCCTCAGGACACATGGAAGGAAGGCAGCCTGACAGAAGTCCCAGGATCACAGGATTTTCCCAGCTGGTGGAGCCTAAACAGCTGTCAGTCTAACCCCAGCCTGATGCCCCTCAGGTGCTAACAGAATCAACATACTGAACATCCCTTAAAAAATGCTGCTATGACAATGCTGCCATATAGATTGCTATAAACTTTTCAAATACTTTAGAGAAAGCCCTTTTTAAGTAAATTGGTAAATGTGGGAAGTTCAGCAAATTGGCCACTCAGCACATTGATTTTGGGGAATGGTCTTATCAAATTGATCCAGAGTCCTGTGCCTGCCACTTCCTGTCACCTCCATGGGCCTGGCACAGCACTTAGGTAAAAGCCACGCTCAGGAAAGACGTCTTAGATTGAAGAGAAGGTGATCTTGGCCTGCGTGTGTCACATGCAGCTGTGATGTCAGCTCAGGGATGTCCTCCAGGCAGCCCTGGGCTACTTTCTCTTTCGACAGACAGTGCACAGTGTCAGTGAACTGGAGTACAGAGGCTAAATTCCCAGAGCCTGGCACACCCAGCACCCCTTCTGTTGATTCCACAGTGATGTGTGAACCCCAAGATCTGTCACGGAAGACTGTGGGTGGAAACCACCAAGCCTGGGCGAGTTCAGACTTCCTGCAGGGCAACAGCAGGGCATGTTTACAAAGGAGCCTGGGCAAGGCCTATGCCCGTCTTTATAGTCATGATCGCACTGACTCCTCCCCATAGCTGGAAAGGTAGAGTCTATTGTTCTACTCTGTCACAGGTGAGGAGACTTAGGCTTAGCTGAGCTGGGGAACGTGCTCAAGGGTGCACAGCTGGCAGGTGGTGGAGCTGAGATTCTAACCCAGATGCAGCTTTCCTTCCTGGAAATCTGCAGTCTCCCTTGGGCATGTGTGGCTCTTTGTAAGTCTGCTGCAGGAAACTGTGCTGCCTCATAGTCTTTATGAACCTCAGTTTCCCAATCTGTGAAATGGTGACCATGCTTCCCTGGGGTAGTTCTGAGGATTTGCATGAGATCGCATGAGAGTAAAAATGTTTGTTTTTCTCTTCTTTTTCTAAGTTGTTTTGCAAAGTTCTGCAGTACATCCCTAATTTCTCTTTACTGTGATAAAAGAAATTCTCTCATATTGAGATATAGGGAAGTCATTCTGGCTTATACATGAGTTAATTTTGTGCTAACTGAAATAGCCTATGTGTGGCCTATCGAACATATATTGTAGATATGCTTTAGTTATTATTAAAGAAAAGGGCATGTTGACCAGAAGTAAAGAATGTCCATCTTAAAAATCAAGACTAAATGCCCCTCTTCCTGGAATGCTAATGCTGGTGCCCCTTCAGTGATGGTAAGACTCCCTTCCCAGGAGCCAAGCCCATACTGACTCTCTGTGTACATGCTGGCTTTTTTTTTTTTTAAACCAAAAAACCAAAAAAAAAAAAAACCAAAAAAAAAACCTCCTTGAAATGTAACCCTGACTTGTTTAACATTCTTTGTTCTGACAAGATATAGAACTGTGCTGAAAACCTGTGTTTCTCTGGAGTGGTTTCTTAGAATAATCACGGAAGTGGGCTTCAGGGCCAGTCCTCAGTTTAGCTCAAATAAAACTCTATTTTTTTTTTTTGGCTGCCCCCTCAGCATGCGGAAGTTCCCTGGCCATGTGTTGAACTTGCGCCACAGTTATAACTAGAGCCACAGCAGCCCCAGATCCTTAACCTGCTGAACCACAAGGGAACTCCTCTATTCTTATTATTGACAGCTTACTGATTATTTTCATGGACAACTGCTTCTGAGCAAGTCCATCCTGGGGAGGGGTTGCAGGGTTTGAGTGCACCCTGCCCTCCTCTGTGGGGAGGGCCTCGCGGAAACACACCTCCTCAGCCAGGCCAGGGCCTCCAGGGAAGCAGCCAGCCGGAGTGGAGGCACCTTGCCTGGGCAGGGGCCTCACACTTGGGTTCAGTGTGTGAGAACCGGTTATTTTTACCCAGCCCCAGTGGGATGTGATGCCAGTCAGAAGGAGGGCCTCTCAGCTTCTCCAGAGAAATGGCCTGAGGCTGAGCCCCACAGCCTCCCTCCCTCACCTTCACACCCAGGCTCCTCCTGGGGCACAGGACTCTGGAGATGAGAGGGGTATGGAGGCTCTGGCTCTGGTCATAGGCTCCCTGGGCCATAGAGGAGACATCTCAGACCCCTGAGCGGGGCCTTAGGCTGCAGAGAGTGGGGAGCAGGAACCCTGAGTTTGAGTCAGGCCTGGCTGTTTTTTCCTACGGGGGCTCTGCTTGCCTCAGGCTCCAGGATCCTCCTACAAAAGGTCAGCTGAGGTCCAGCTGTCCTAACCTCACACCCTCGGTCAAGCAACTCCCGTGTGTCACCTGCCCCAGGCCTGGTGTCCTAGTACTGGGAGCTAGGTGCCTGCAGCTCTCCATTGGCCCATCTTCCTCACAGCCCAGTACTCCCCAGGCCTTGTAGGAGAGGGCAGCCTTGTTCTTCCAGGCCTCACCCTGGCAGGGAGCCCAGCTCTGCACCTCTAGCCTGGAAGCCTGGGGCTGTCTGCTCGCAACTCTGGGGTTCCTTGGACCTGTGTGCCCCATCCCCACCTGGTCACCTGCCTCATGTGGTAGCTCGGTCATGGGGCCAGCCCTGCCTTGGTTCATAGTCCATGAGTGCCTCCTGACCCCCCACTCGCTATGTCTTCCAGGCCACTTCTTGCCCATCTCATGCCTCCATATCGGCTTCTTCCTTGGCCTGCACTGTCCCCTCCACCCTCCTTGCCTTCTCTCAGGTTCTTACACCTGGGTGGGTGAGGAACTTACCTTTACGGGGCATCAGGTCTGGGACAGGAAGTCGGGGACAGCAGATCCTGATTTTCCCGGGCTTGGCAGGGTTCCTGGGATGCCTTCTCCCTGCGGGTAGACACAGGGGGACAGATTCCCTCCCTTAGCATGCCTAGGGACACCAGGGAATTTCCACTCCCAAGGCCAAGGTGTTCAGGAATGTTTATTCAAGGAAAGTCAGGATGGGCCAGGCTACAGAAGAGCTCTGGGAAAGAGTAGGCTTTGAGATGCCTTATTTTTCAGAAATTGCAAGTCAATGGGGGGGATACTCTGCCCTCAGACTATGTCTTCCTCGTGTTCCTGGGCGAGAAACAGTTCAGCACCATCACTCAGAAGTGTTATGCCCATTGACACAGTAATTCTCCCCTTGGCAAGAGAAGAAAATAACCCTAAATAGAGAAAGCGTCTTATGGTCACACATGCATTTTCCCATATACTTAAAATAGTGCAAAGTTGTGAATCATCTAAAGGTCTAAACATGTAAATTCATCATAGCACATTCACTTGACGGCAAGTTATATCTAAAAATATCATTCAATAACACCAACTTGGAAAATCTGCCAGAGATATTCTTAACTAGATAGGAAACTTAATGGGGAAAAGTATTCATCTTCATTGAATTGTCATTAAGGTAACACTGGCAACTTCTAACATGTCCAAAGTCAAGGACTGATAAACTGCTTTGCTATGGACTGTGTAATTGATAACCAATTACAGAAATGCTTGTATGCATACTGAAAAGAAACAAATGAAATACCGTACATGACCATTCTTGAGTCTTGAAATTATGGGTGTTTTTTTTCATCCCTATTTTTATTTCTATATCCCTAAACGCCAATTAATGTTAAAATAACCATACCTGCTAACATAAATAAATAAAAGTAGGCAATTTCTAGAGGGCTAGGCAAGAGAAAAACCTCAAAATATTCAGCTATCTGAATTGAGAAAGCCAGGAGAGCTAAATAGTCATATTCATAGAGATGCAAGGGCCATCTACCCTACTTCTCAACACTCATGGCCATGACCCCCGCCCCCAGCTCCTGTCCCATCTGCCACGAGTACTTCCTGTCCATGAGATTTAGGGGATGTTCAGACTCAGTTGGTCTGCTAATTAGTTTATTCATTCACTCAACACACATTGACTATGCCCTCAGTATTAAACAAGTGCAAAAGAGTGGCTCCTGAACATCTAGCATGAAGCAACCTGGCTGCGAGGTTGCGTGTCCACGTGGCAAGTGCTCTGTTTCTACTTAGCTCATGCGTGTGTCTGCGGGACTGGGGCTCTGGGTGGATACTGTGGGGTGGGAAGGCTCCCAAACCACCCCCGGCTGCTGCCACTGTGGAGAGAGGTGCTATACAGGTTCAGGGGCGACAGCCTGTATTTCCAGGGCCCAGGACTGCCTGTGGGGAGGGGGACTGCCCTCCATTTCCTGACATGGGAGTCCCTGCTCAGGGACCGAACCCTGGGTGGGAGAAGGGACAGTCTTACCTTCTGCAGAGAAGAAGGACAAGCAGAGAAGCAAGATGCAGAGCAGGCTGGTGAGGGCTAGAAACCTCATGGTGGTGGGATGGGAATCTCAGGTCCTGGGGAGGCTGCTGTGCCGCAGACGTCCTCCCTTGGGGCCACCTGGGACCTTTATAGAGTGACACACAGAGAGGTGTTTCCTGATGGGCAGGGCACCAGCAGCCTTGGAATTCTCATAAAGGGTAGAGCCAGCCCCTCCCAAAAGGGCAAAAACAGCTTTTCAAGAAGTTGAGAGCATTTAGTGAACTGTAGCACACAGAGCTATAAATGCCCAGCCCGGGGAGGGAGCTCCCAGTCCTGGCCGCAGGAAACTCCTGACAGGGAAGAGCCACTTCCCAGAGTTGAACTTTAACTTTTAGTGTCAATAATCATTCCATCAAATACAGGTTTCCCTGCTCATTCCTTAGATGTGGCAGGGAGAAGGACCAAAAAAACCTCTGCAAAGCCTCAGGGAAGAGTCTTGGGCATCAATTGAAAAGTAAGGAGCACAGGGCTGGGAATCAGATGGTCTGGGTTTGAGTCCTTGCTCTGCTACATATTTGCCGTGTGACCTTGAATTTGCTGTTGAGCGTCTTTCAGTCTGCTTCCTGTCTGTGAAATGGGCACAGCATTCTCTTTCCCACAATCCTGAACAAGGACATGTGTGAAAAGCTGTCTGCAACATGGGAGATGCTCCTATGGCTGGAAAGGAGGTGGATCAGAGGCTGGACCTTGATGGGTGTTTAGGACGATGATGAAGCCAAAGGACAGGTCAGGTACAGGATCAACCGAGTAAAGATGTGGAGAAAGAGAACATTCCACAAGGGCAAGCATGGGGCAAAGCCAGCTGATGCCACCAGAGGCTCTGGTGTCACCTACTCCTTGGACATACAATGTGGGCTCAGCCATGTGCTTGGCTCCAGGGACACAGAAGACACTAGGCCTGGCTGGTCTCAGGGAGCTTCTGGTGGAGGAAGCAGTCAAGCAGACACACAGATTGCATTTGCCCTTGTGATGTTGTATCCATCTGTCCTTTGTCCTGATACGTGTGCTCTTCTAACCCAAGAGCTGGCTCCGTTTCCCACCCTGAAAGGGCGCCGTGAAGACGGTGGTATCAAGTTCAACACTCCAGGATCATCCTGGTTCCTGGCAGTCAATTCAGACAGTCCCTGCTGCCTGGGACCGGTCTGCTTCTCTTGCTAAGAGATTAGAGATTCAATTTAGATCACATGCTCAAGACAGTTTGGTGAGCAAATCCATTGCCAGGGAGTATTTTGATAGCTTGTGGGCTTTCTTTTGTTTTCGAAAAGTTTAAAACTAATCCACACAAAGAAACTGGTTGAGTCCACCAGGCTTAAGGCCCATGCATCATTCTGTGTTAGTCACCTATCCAGCCCCAGCCTGCCTCCCTTCCCAGGCTGTGTTCTGAATCCTGCAGGCTGTGCTAAGCAGGCAGTGGCTGTGGCAGAGGGTGTGGTTGGGAAGACCTAGGGGTCTGCAAGGAGTAACTTCAGAGCTGGTGCCCAGGAGAGTCTCGGGGGTGGCCATTGTATGAAGGAGGGTCAGGAAGGTGTGGCTCTCGTCTTGAGGCTGTATCTGCTAGCTCTGCACACATGTCTTTCTTAGATTGCTTATTACAGGTCCCTAAATGCAGCAAAGTTTCCCAAAGATGTTTCCTGAGATAAGATTACATCCACGACTCACATCAAGGACTGTTAGCACTATTCTGTTTTCTATCTGGGGTTCATTTGTGGTGCCAGGACTGAGTTCTCTGGGCAATAGTGTACCTTTGGCTGCCACTCACCCATTACCTGCAGTGCTCTTTGCAATGGCATGATTTCTTTTTGCTTTTGGCAAACCCTCACCAGACGGGAAGGGAAAGAACTGGTTACTTGGCAGAGAGGGCAGGGACTGGGCCAGATCTTCAAGCTGAACTCTAACTTCTTAGCAATGGGGCAGGAATTAGGAAAGACTCCCAGGCTATGAAGAGAGAGACTGGTTTGGGTCTGCAGTCTAACTAAGCCAGGACTTGAGATATTTTCCCAGGACTCTCAGCCACGGAGTCAGAAATAGGTTCTCAGTACAGCTTTTTTTTTTTGTTTTGTTTTTTTGTCACCAGAGGACTAGCCATAGGGCACTAAACAGCTAAAAGAGCAGGCAACCTCAAGGGCTCTGTTCTCAACACACTGACACATACGACTCACAGATTTGCAGGGGCTCCTGGGACCATATATTGAATAGGAAGAGTAGATTCAGATGTCAGAATTCCTGCTTTTTAAATGCTTCTAAAAAATTACTGAATCAATCTATGATGCATTAATTTTAATAACACAGGGCATTAAGTATAAATTCCATTTGAAACTCCACTCTCCAGAGACAATCTTTGTTCATGGATTTTTCACCTGCTTTTTTTTTTTAACTTTTCAAAGATAGCTGTTAACTTTTTACTTTAAAAAAAGGAAGAAACACCTCTGGCTCTTGAATATTTGAAATCGCGTGTTGAGCTGAGAGAGGTGAAAATGAGAAGCATTTTAACAGGAATACCTGTTAGTTTTAAGCACATGCAGTTTGGGTACAAAAATAATCAAATTTGAGGCTTTGAATAATTTCCAAAGATGACAGTGAACACTTGGCAGCCTTCCTGAGAAAAAAAAAATTCTCCAGAGACACACCTAACACACAGGGGAATTCACAAGGAAGAAAACCTTTTCAAGGCAAATTTGTGATTTCTAAGATCAGTTAGGAAAACGCTTAAAGTGTCCTTCCCTTTACGGTTAAAGCATTTGGGCCTGTGTCCCTCATGGTCACCACAATCTTCTTCAAGGCTATTTTTTGGACCTTGCGATTGATCAGAAAGGACTCTCCCTCTTGTATTTGCTCAGCAAATTGCAGAGCAAGGGAGGGGCCAGAATCTGGTGTGATCTTTCAATTGTCTTCTCATTTAACCCTTCCCCACCTTGGGGAGGCTGGCATTTATTTCCATCTCGCAACAAAGGAAAGGGAAGTTTTCCTACATCTAAAAATAAACAAACAAACAAAGAAACAAAAAACATGTTATGGCAACCTCTTACCTGGAATCAGGTCTGATTGCCTCCAAAGCTAAGGTTCTTTCCTGACCTCAATTCCACAAGAGGTCATGAGTAGTTGAAAATAACCCACAAGGTTGATGTTTAGCTTGCGAGCACCCTCAAATTGTATCAAAAGCTGATAGCTTCCTGTTTTTTTTTTTTCTTTTTAGGGCCACACCTGTGGCACACAGAAGTTCCCAGGCCTAGGGATTGAATTGGAGCTGCAGCTGCCAGCTTACACAGCCACAGCATCGCCAAATCTGAGCCGCATCTGCGACCTATACCACTGCTCATGGCAATGCCGGATCCTTAACCCAGTGAGCAGGGCCAGGAATCAAACCTGCATCTCCATGGGTACTAGTCAGGTTTGTTACTACTGAGCCATAACGGGCACTCCTTCCTGTATTTTTTACAGTTAATCTGAACTTCCTCATAAGCCTATAACCAGTGGGTTTTTCTTGCCTTGGGTGTCCTGCTTTTGGTGTCAAGGCTGATAAACCTGGTGTCTGTTGCCTCCATCTTTGACCTTGCTGGTTCCCTAGGTACTCACTGATGCACTGAATCCTCCCACAGTTACTCATGCCCCCTCCGAAGCCCACTCCCCCCGGGCCCTGTGTGGGCTGTCTACCAGCTGTCATGCCTGTGGACTACCCTGCCTCACCACGGTGGCTGCCAGCAGATCTGCAGGCTCCTTCATGGGGATGTGTCAGGGTGTGACCTTCTCTTCCACACCACAAAGGCACCAGGGGAGACTAGAAGGCGCTGTCTTTTCAACCCTGTGGCCACTTGTGAAGCCCCCATCTCTGAGTCCCTAATGGGAACAGTCCCATGGCTTTCTGCTTTCCACTCTCTCTCTGGAGTTCCTGACCTTTTGCCTCCAGCCCTTCACTCCCACCGTGTGGTTTTAGCCTGGAGTAGGGGACTTAGGATATTTGCCTTTCATGTCTATCTCTCTATCTCCCCTACATTCGTGAAGAGTGCAGACTCTAAAACCACATGATCCAGGCTTGAAGCAGAGTGTTACCATGTGATCCTGGACAGGTTGCTCAGCTTCTCTATTCCTCAGTAAAACAGTAACTGAAGTTGGAGAGGAAGAAATGCTTTGGATGACAGTGGAATGCTAATGCATCCTGTCATACAAAAAGAAGTTTTTGTTATATTAGGCCATCACATGCTGGCAGTGGGGTACATAGCTTCCTGTCCCTTTTTCAACAGACCTGTCTCCAAGAAATATCAACCTCCCACTTGTACTCAAGGATGCATAATGCTTCTTCAGTGCAGAATGATGACTGACTTTTAATGCCATGACTTGGGGCAAAGAAAAAATGCACTGAGGACTTCCCTGGTGGCTTAATGTTTAAGGACTTGGTATTGTCATTGCAGTGGCTTGGGTTTGTCCTGTGGCCTGGAAACTCAGGCATGCTGTGGGTGCGACCAAAAAATAAAACAAAATAAAAACAAACACACTGAAATCCAGGCCTAAATAACTCATAGCAGATCCATTCACAAATGTGGATTTTTTTTTTGTCTTTTTGCCTTTTCTAGGGCCACTCCCATGGCATATGGAGGTTCCCAGGCTAGGGGTCTAATAGGACCTGAAGCCACCGGCCTACGCCAGAGCCACAGCAAAGCAGGATCCGAGCCGCATCTGTGAGCTACACCACAGCTCAGAGCAATGCCGGATCCTTAACCCACTGAGCAAGGCCAGGGATCGAACCTGCAACTCATGGTTCCTAGGCGGATTCGTTAATCACTGAACCATGACAGGAACTCCCACAAATGTGGATTTTGATGGAGAAGGGTGAGAGGACCAGCAGAGCAAGTGTTATTGACTTGGGCAGCAGGGAGGAGGGATGATGCCAAGGTTTCCCGCTTCTGCCAGCAGTTGGGGAACTGCAGGTAGGCTTGAGATGGCTCCTGTTTGTTAGCATCTGTTCTGTGCTTTGCAGGTTTGGCAGCAGGCTTCCCAGAAGAGAGGTGTCACCTTCCCCTACTCTCACCCCCACGCCTAGCCCCACCAGGACAGGGTGAATACGCAAGGTGCAGCCAGAGCTCTGCCGTCTGGGGGTATACTTCAACCCAGACACAGCACCTCAGGGCTGCAAGGGCCTTGATGGCTCTGGGTTCAGTTCTACTCGGAGGTGAGATGGTGCCAATGGCCACAGGGTGAAATGTTCTGTTTTCCCACAAGTTCTTAAAATCTGAAAATCTTCTTTGAAAGTGTTTCAATGTATTTTCTTTTTCTTTCTTTTTTTGTCTTTTCTGTCCTTTTAGGGCCGCACCCGCGGCATATGGAGGTTCCTAGGCTAGGGGTCTAATTGGAGTTGTAGCCACTGGCCTATGCCAGAGCCACGGCAACGCCGGATCCTCAATCCACTGAGCGAGGTCAGGGATCAAACCCACAACCTCATGGTTCCTAGTCATATTCGTTTCGGCTGTGCCACGACAGGAACTCCTCAGTGTATTTTCTTTCCATATGGATTTTTTAATTAATTTTTTTTTTTTTTTTTTTTGCATTTTAGGGCTGCACCTGCGGCATATGGAGGTTCCCAGGCAAGGGGTCGAATCAGAGATACAGCTGTCAACCTACACCACAGCCACAGCAACATGGAATCCGAGCCATGTCTGTGACTTACACCACAGCTCAGGGTAATGTTGGATCCTCAACCCACTGAGTGAGGCCAGGGATTGAACCTGCATCCTCATGGATCCTAGTCAGGCTTAACCGCTGAGCCATGAAGAGAACTCCTGGACTTTCCTTTTTTTTAAAAAAAATTACTTAAGAACAACTATAAAATACCAAAAAAACAAACAAAAACCAAACAAACTCAAACCTGAACACCCCATTTTCCTTTCAGATGCCCACTTTTTTTTTTCTGGAACTTAGAATTAGCAAAGAAAGAGTGAAAATCTTATAATTTTTCCAACTTCTTTTTTTAAAATTTTAATCCATACTAAATGGCCACACCCACGTCCTGTGTAAGTTCCTGGGTCGAGGACTGAATCCGCACCTCCTCATCGACCTCCACAGTTGGATTCTCAGCCCACTGCACTCCAGTGGGAATGCCTCTCCAACTTCTTAAATGCTTCTGTTATTTAGATGAGGTAGGTGGTCCTACTTCTATCTTTTCTGAGGCACTCTGTAAAAGGGTGGCACATTTGGATTGTGAGCACACAATCAGAGTCACAAACATATTTGGTTTGCAGGCAGAGAAGGCTGGGTTCTCTGCAAACTAGGTGGAGATACTTCCCATAATGCTGTGCAGGGAGGCTGCCCCAGACGTGCTCCTTCCCGCTAAAGCTGGGAGCCCCCTCAGCCACCAGCCCTACTGTGCTGGTGTGTGTAGGACATCTACGTTCCCATGGGCACCCTGGATGAACTCCTTTAATGATTAGTCTGGATAATGCCTTTGTAGCTTCTGAATAATGACTTCACAATTACCGTGGGTCATCTGTTTGTGACTGTTTCTCACATTTTTAATGACATGGTACCAGAGTGTTATCTCTTGAACTGATCTCTTAAAAAATGTAACTTGAAAAGATTAATGCTGTTGTTTTCAGGTTCCAAATTCCCCACCAACAGTAAAGTTTTCTATCTCCAGCATTCCCTGCTCCACAGTCCTCTCATGAGATTTCTCCTAGCCTCCACCCATGGCCTGTGCCCATCTGAGGCTGTCTTCTAGCTGACGTGTTTCCAGCCAGGCTGTGACTGCAGGGCAAAAGGGGTCTTGTTCATCCTGGTTTCTCCCCACAGGTGGTGCTAAGAGTTCATTCCTTCGAGGAGTACCCAACTGAATAAACCCTATTAATCCCAGACGCTTCTTAAAAACAATCAGATCTGAGTTCCCATTGTGGCTCAGAGGTAACGAACTCAACTAGTATCCATGAGAATGCGGGTTCGATTCCTGGCCTCACTCAGTGGGTTAAGGATCTGGTGTTGCTATGAGCTGTGGTGTAGGCCGGTATCTTTAACTTTGATTCGACCCCTAGCCTGGGAACTTCCACATGCCACAGGTGCGGTCCTAAAAAGACAAAGACAAAAAAAAAAAAAAAAAAAGAACAGTTAGATAATACCAAACCACAAATGCTCTGTCACTCAACTTCCATCGGTCTTCCTGCTTGGGAGTCATTCTGCATTGCTGGGAAATCAGTCCATTCAACCTGAGCGAGGTACATAACTGGGTGGGGCCAGGTCACTGCTACTTTCTTGTGGAAGATTCCCTCTGAATCATCAGTAAAAATTGCTATAGCCAATTATCAAGATAATCCTTCAGATACCTGTTCTTACAGGACAATGAGCTATTAGAAATGGAAAACAAATCATTACAAGATACCATTATTTCTTCAATTCTAAGAAGCTACTCATTTAAATATATGCTATTTAGTTTTTCAAAAAAAAATAATGAATTTGAACACACATATCAGAAATCAAGTGTGAAAAATACTGCATCTTAGAACAGGTAGCATGACTAATGAGCTAATTAATTAAGATATGACACCTTTGCTAGGAGACTGTCCTAGGAGATTTGAACCTCATTTCACCAAGCTCTGCGATGCTATCTATGTAAAACTGTTTGGGGGCACATAGTGAGCAGTCCACATGTTCCAGGCATATGGAAGGCTAGCCTGGAAGAATGATGGCCACCTGACACCATATTTACAGGTGATCAGGCAGCAGAAAGCATTTAAAATTTTATTTTTCATTTTTTTGCTTTTTTAGGGATGCACCTATGGCCTATGGAGGTTCCCAGGCTAGAGGTTGAATCAGAGCTACAGCTGCTGGCCTACAACACAGCGGCAGCAACGCCAGATCCTAACCCACTGAGCAAGGCCAGGGATGGAACCTGCATCCTCATGGATGCTAGTCAGATTTGTTAATCACTGAGCCACAATGGTAACTCCCAGAAAGTATTTGTTTTAAAAGTAAAAAAAGTTTCTAAATTTGCGAGTTGTGAGAATGTCATTGGTCCTGCTAGAAAATATCAATTCTATATTTTTGGGTACAGCCACAGAGACCCCCTCCAAGACTTCTAATTCCCCCAGTGAGGTTGCAACACAACCTCTCAGCTGAGGGTGGAAGGCTGAGAGGCCCCTTAGGGTGGCTGGTATTTCAGTAGGTGAGGAATGAATACAAGCAATGAGCAAGGCAGAATGGAATGCTGACATGAAGGAAACAGACTGTGTGGGACCTACCCTCATGCTAACTGGCAGCAGCCCTGTGAGATACCGGCCAGAGTAGTCCATATAACCCTCCTTCCCCCATCAGACTTGTAATTGATTTCATGTTTGCTACTGGCATAAGCTCCTTTTGCTGTTTTCAAGTGTTAATACCGAGGGAACTCCTGAATTATTTCATAAAAGACACAAAGTCCTCAAGGTCATAGCTTTCATATCTCCCCCTCAATGGCTTCCATTTTGAGTGTTAACTAAATTGAGTACATTTAAGGAGAATCCCATCTTACTGATTACGTCCACCTTAAGAAAAATGGTTTGACTGTAGCTGAAGTGGACTGGGCAATACAGAAAAGGAGTTCATACGGTAGGATCTGGGGAAGGAAAACTTAATGATTACCATCCGTTTACCCTTCAATGAGGTTAATCCCTTTTGATAAATACTAAAAGTCTAATGTTGCAGGTATTTTCAGCTAAACCTCAACCTGCCTATTGAATTTGTTTAGTGCTTTTGATTCTCAAATAGGATGTCAGTGCTATGGCATTCATCACAAACTTCTGTGTAATTGGTTAGAATGTCCAACTCAACCACTTCATTCTTCCCAGCTGTATGACCCTGGGCAAAGATTGAATTTTTGGGACTCAGTACACTCCTTGGCAGTGGGGACAGCAGTGCTTAGCTCAAAGGAATGTTAATTTAAGCAAAGGGCTCAGCATACAATATGGGAAAATTTCAATTCAATCATCAGCTATTACCAGCATATCTGGACCCTTCTACCCTATTCAAATGACACAAATCTTGAGTATATTCAGTTTCAGGAACTTTAATGTGGATATACATCCTACACAGATGGAACACCTATAAGGAAAACATGATTTTCTCCCCCAGCCCTAACATTTTAAAGTGTTCAGAAAATACTCAAGGGTTCAGGGTCCTCTGCACACATACCTGCAGTGAGTAGGACATAGGCTTCAGGGAAAACTTTGCTTTTCTTGTCATCTATCTTGCTTTCCTGTCTCTCCTCCTCCACCACACTTTTGGGGTATAAAAGGGCCTCGTTACCTTTTTTATGTGCTGTAACTGTGTTTACACTTGAAGACTTCCTCCTTGGACACCTTGGAAATTTACTCTGTTCACTTCTCTTATGACACTAACTACAACAGACTATGGTTGTGTTTACGTGAGGTGCTATGGCAATTTCTATTCCCTCCCCCACCCCCCAACCCCGGTCCATTTAAGCCTGGTGCCTGCTACACTTGTGTTCTCTGAATGAATGTTCCTTGGATACCAGTCTAAGCAAACCAAATGGGCCTTTTATTTCACGTGCGATATCTTTTTTTTGGCTGCACCCGTGGCATGAGGAAGTTCCTGGGCCAGGGACTGACCCCATGCCACAGCAGTAGCCAGAGCCATAGCAGTGATGATGTTGGATCCTTATCCCGGTGAGCCAGTGGGGAACTCTGTGTGATTATCTTTAACCACGTATCTCAGTTATCATTTAACAGTTCAGATGACATTTTAGAAAATGAGAAACGGATTTTTTTCCCCTAAAGCCTATCAATTTGTAGGCCTTCACTCTTCCCTATGAGTGATGAGAGGAAAAAACACCCAGTGGTGTGTCAACAGGAGCCAGGGAACTAGTGATTTTTTTGGTTATCATTTTATATCTATTACTATTATTTTAAGGGCCACACTTGTGGCATATGGAGGTTCCCAGGCTAGGGGGTCAAATTGGAGTTACAGCTGCCAGCCTAAGCCACAGCCACATCAACATGGGATCTGAGCCGTGTCTGCGACCTACACCACGGCTCACAGCAACACCGGATCCTTAACCCCCTGAGCAAGGCCAGGGATGGAACCTGGATCCTCATGGATGCTAGTCAGATTAGTTTCTGCTGTACCATGATGGGAACTCCTGTATCTATTATATTTTAATTCATATATATTCACATTTTATATTACTCACTTTTTTGAGTTATAAGAACTTTTATTGCTATGCTGAAAAGTTTACCATTTTTTCATATTGCATCATAACTGCCAATCTAAGTGATTTATAACAAACCTTATTCTGCTCATCTTTGATCTTTGTCTTCTATTACATCTTTAATTTTTTAATGATTTTTATTTTTTCCATTATAGTTGGCTTACAGTGTTCTGTCAACTTTCTACTGTACAGCAAAGTGACCCAGTCTCTCTCTCTCTCACACATACACTTTTCCTCACATTATCCTCCACCATATATAACTCACATTTTAGGGAGTTCCCGTCATGGTTCAGCAGAAATGAATCTGACTAGCATCCCTGAGGACGCAGGTTCAATCCCTGGCTTCACTCAGTGTGTTAAGGATCTGGCATTGCCGTGGAGTAGGTCACAGACAGGGCCTGGATCTAGTGTGGCTATGGCTGTTGGTACAGGCCAGTGGCTATAGCTTCGATTAGACCCCTAGCTTGGGAACTTCCATATGCCACAGATGTGGCCCTAGAAAGCAAAACAAACAAAACAAACTCACTTTTTATACTGAAAAGTCTTATCTTAGAAAAACCCGAAGTCAAGTACTATAATAAAATAGTGATTAAAAAAAAAAACCCTTGATTTTCTAGATAGGTCTCTGTCTGATACCCATTGTTGAAATAATATCATTCTGCATTGTGTATGATACCATCCAAATATAAGGATATATACTTTGGGTTCTAAAATGTGATTGACAGGAGTTCCAGCCATGGCTCAGCAGAAACAAATCTGACTAGCATCCATGAGGACGAAGGTTCAATCCTCGGCCTTGCTCAGTGGGTTAAGGCCTTGCTCTGAGCTGTGGTGCAGGCTGCAGACTCAGCTTGGACCCCGAGTTGCTGTGGCTATGGTGTAGGCCAGCAGCTACAGCTCCGATACAGTTCTTGGCCTGGGAATCTACATATACTGCGGATGTGGGCCTAAAAGAACCAAAAAAATATAATAAACTAAAAAGTGACCGACAACAATAGGACTTTTAAGATTTCACTTTAAGGTCACACACTGTATCAGGACCAAGGTTGAGAAGGAAAAAAAACAAGATTTACAGATCTTTCTTAGGAAACACCCTTCAAAACAAGCCAGCAACAGCAGCTAAAACAGATTAAAAGGTTTTTAAAGTGCTTACTAAGTACCTGAACATTTCGCCTCAACTCAGTGAGGTAGGTTCTATTACCATCTTCATTTTACAGATGAGAAAATGGGCACAGAGAGGTTAAGTAAATTTCCCAAGGTCACATAAGGAATAAGTGGAAAAGTTGGGGGTTCAAATAAATGCAGTCTAGCTATAAGTACCACAGTCATAATCATACTATACTCTGTATACTACATCGATAAGAGAATAAGTTGCTTTCTTGAACAAACTGCTTACTCAATGGTATGCATATGGCTCAGCTAGAAAAATTACAGACCAATCACCATCTGGCTGGAATCTTTATTATTTCAGAAATAAGCTTCCTCTGTAACTTGAGATGGTTAGAATAGTTATTTCTGGATTGCTTCAATAAATATCAAAAACATCAACCATCTTGAAACCATACACTTATTTCATTTATAAGGACTTCCAAAAATAACTCTTCTGTATCAAAAACTTACAAATGGCAAAATAATGGTCTATGGAGAGAGAAGGAAAGCTCTGCTAGGGAAAACTCTAAGAATGCCATTTTCTCTGTTACATTTTTGATTGATACATATTCATTAAAAAAGCCTTGCTTTGCTTTCCTTTTTTAAGTGATTCTTCTGAGAGGGAATCCAAAACACCAAATCTGAGGGGAAAAACCTCAAATAGGCTTTCCTGATTAGCACTTTAAAGCCTGAAGAGATAAGAAAGGGAAGCATGTACTCCTTTAAACATTTCAATATGCAAAAATATTCAGCAATTATGCATACTGTTTGTATACTTAAAAGTGCAACAATTTTCATGCTCTGATTATTTTATCCTATATATTTTGACAATTCAAAAGTAAGACTCACACACACATGTAATATATATTCTACAACAGAAACTCTTGATATGGTTAACATCCTGGACTCTCCTAACAATGTCAAACAAAAAGCCAGACATGATCACATCTATACTGTAAGGAGAACCCTGAGAAGGGAGAGCAGGAGAAAGAACCACCTGTCTTTGTTTTCTGCTCAATGCTTCTGCAAAGTTGAGCAGATGTACTGTGGTGACTTGTTTCCAAACATCTAAACCCCCTCAATGGCTCACCAGTTACACAAGTACTAAGTTCTAAGTATTCAAAGAAAAACTGCAGGTGACACTTTACTTCTCTTTGGTCCCTTTATCAACCCCCTCTGTTACTTATGATATTACTTGTTAATCTTCCACATTCCAAAAAAAAAAAAAAAATGCAGGTACATGATTTCACTTAACCAAGTAAATTTAAAAATAGATAAAATACTGAAATTCCTGCAACATAAACCTTAGTTTTCACATTCATTAAAGCATTTTAGAATTACTCACACATGAGAACTGAAAATATATGTGCTATTTGGAAGACAACTACTGAATTTATTCTCCAGAAGAAAAAGCAGACCTGAAGCATCACATTATTGAAACATTTGAAGCATGGTGACAAAGTTCTTATCTTCTAAACTTCAATGAAATCTGCTTGCACAAACTATTTAATGAATATCTGCTCCTATTTAACAAGACAGATATCTGATGTATTAAGGAAGTCAGAAGCTGAGTCACTTCACTTCTTTCTGTTGCCTCCAGTTGCTAGAATACTGGCAACTCGCATAAATATGTTTAATGTATCCATGTAGATTCCCAGCATCCTAGAAAAGAAATAATGCCCATTAAACATGATGTAATTCTAGTAACAATGACAAAACTTATTTCTGTTTGTTCTGGCTACAGCATGCAGCAGCTTGCAGCCAGCAACTAGACCCAGGCTGCCACAGTGAGAGTGCCAAGTCCTAACCACTACCCCACCAGGAAACTCCTCCAAAACCATTTCTTAATATAGGAAAGAAGAAAACATAACCCTGATTATCTGTCCTAGGTATATAAAATAGAAATTAAAAAAAAGATACCAATTAAGGAAGTACTGGACTAGAAAACTGTCAAGATTTTCCTTTGGTGGATTAATCTTTAAAATCTTAACGAGCAGTTTTAAAAATCATTGTACACTCTAGCATTCTACTATGAGTATAATATTTTGTGAAAAACAAAAACAAAAACACCCCATCCCAAAACCATAAGTGACAGACAATGAAATAATCAAAATCAAACCAAAGAAACACCTTTACCAAAACGTGTTAGACACAAAGTCTGGCATTTTTAAATATAATACATTCCGTCAACACTTCCCTGCTTCTGCCCCAAAGAAACCTGCTACAAATCTGTAAGCATTAGCAGCATTAAAAAAATTACATCAAGTTTTTAAAAAAGAAAAATAAATTAAGAAATGTGATAGACACCATGAAACTCAAGAAAATTGTTTTAAATAAAATAACATACTTTGGTAAAAGGGAGAAGGAAAGGAAAAACATTATTATATAACGTGACATCAGCTAAAGTTGGAATCTCCAAAATGGAATTTTCAATTTTTAATACAAAATTAAATTTTGAGGTGTTTAAAATTTTTAATAAAATAGACTTTTTTAAAATTAAAAACTCCAAGTCAATTATGCATAATTTCCAAAAAATAATACTTGATTAATACATTTTTTCTTCAGTTTTAAAATCTGTTAAATATAAACTACTAAAAAAAGTTAATTGAGGAGTTCCTGTCGTGGCTCAGTGGTTAATGAATCCGACTAGGAACGATGAGGTTGCGGGTCCGATCCCTGGCCTTGCTCAGTGGGTTAAGGATCTGGTGTTGCCGTGAGCTGTGGTGTAGGTCGCAGTCGCGGCTCAGATCCCGAATTGCTGTGGCTCTGGTGCAGGCCGGCGGCTACTGCTCTGATTAGACCCCTAGCTTGGGAACCTCCATATGCTGAGGGAGCGGCTCAAGAAAAGGCAAAAAGACAAAAAAAAAAAGTTAATTGACCAACAAGAAGTTTTTTTTTTGGCTTTTTAGGGCCACACCTATAGCATGTGGAGGTACCTAGGTTAGGGTTCAAACTGGAGCTGTAGCTGTCCACCTACACCACAGCCACAGCAGATCCGAACCAAGTCTGTGACCTACACCACAGCTCACGGCAACACTGGATCCTTAATCCACTGAGTGAGGCCAGGGATCGAACCTACATTCTCATGGATACCAGCTGGATTTGTTTCCACTGCACCACAACAGGAACTCCCCAACAAAGACATTTTAAGGCCAATTAGAAAAACAGGTAAAATACTGTGAATTCAATACATACCTAACTATTATATTTAGTTGCAATATAATCAAGTGTTTTGTGTTTACAGTTTACTAGAGAGAGAGACTAGACCAAAGAGAAACAAAATAGTAAAAAAAACTTGTTGTAGGTTAAACTCAAAAGATACGTTCAAATCCTAATCCATGGTACCTGTGAATGTGATCTTATTTGGAAATAGGGTCTTTGCAAATATAATTAAGAGGTGAATTAAAATGAGCCAATACTGGAGTTCCCGTCGTGGCTCAGTGGTTAAGGAATCTGACTAGGAACCATGAGGTTGCTGGTTCGATCCCTGGCCTTGCTCAGTGGGTTAAGGATCTGGCCGTGAGCTATGGTGTAGGGTGCAGATGCAGCTTGGATCCCGAGTTACTATGGCTATGGTACAGGCCGACAGCTACAGCTCTGATTAGACCCCTAACCTGGGAACCTCCATGTGCTGCGGGAGCGGCCCTAGAAATGGCAAAAAGACAAAAAAAAAAAAAAGAAAAAAAATGAGGCAATACTGGAGTGGGGTGAGCCTTAATCCAATATGGTATCATTATAAGAAGAGAGCACAGGGAGAACATCCCATGAATACCGAAGTAGAGAGTAGAGTGATATTATCTACAAGCCAAGAAATGCCTAGCACGGCTGGCCATGATGAGTAGCTGGGACAGAGGCATAAATAAGATTCTTCCTTACAGCCTTCAGAAGGACCAAACCTGACGATAACCTTGATTCAAACTTCTGGCCACCAGAACTGTAAGAGAATACATTTCTGTTGTTTTAAACCACCCAGTTCATATAATTTGTTACAGCAGCCCTAGGAAACTCCTATTGTCGTGAAACAAAAGAGGCCCAAATAAACACAAATGACCTTATGCAGCAAAGGAGAGACATTGAAGACTACTTACGAATTGATGGGATCATATTTTTGAACTCCATACATTGGTACTACTTCTGCACGTTTGATTACTTTCTGTGTATCATACAGAAGAAACATGCTGAAAAGAACTAATCCACCGTAAATTGCCACTGAGTATAGAGTGGCACCAGCCACAGTGGTAGGTGGAAGAAACATAGATCCTGAAATCAAAATGGGAAAAAAAAAAAAGATTTTTCTGTAACTGGATTTATGATTAGCATTACTTTTTTTGGCATGCTGAATACATAAGGTAACATCTGTGCACTATCTAATTTTATATACATTCAGTACAAAACCCATTATACTCACTCCTGCAATGGGTCATTTGCCCACATTATTGGAAGGCTCTTGCATCAGAGCGATTTCCATGTTCTCCAGACCAACTTTCCCATTTTAGATGTATTTGGTAAAACCAATAATAATAGTATGCCATGATGCCAAATAGAAAATCCAATCAAATTAGCATGTATCTTTTAAAAATCATTATAATAACTGTGTTTATTATCATCATCTCTCAGTTCAGTCTATAGTTTGGCACACAAGAATCTGCTTCTTTTGCTGTTTTTGCAAGCAGAGAGTATCAGTGATGCTTTGATAACAATTTCAGCTATAAGACATACACAGTCAGTTGACCCATTCTGCTAATGCACTCAATAGCCTTATAACTACAAAATTTCCCACTTCTTATTTTTAATCAGTTCATTAAAACCACTTACAAATATCACTACCGGTAGGTCTAATCTCAAGAATGAAATGTGCTTTAATAAATTCTGTTTCTCAGGATGTGGCCTCCAAGTCTTACCTGGTACACAGACATGGTGACTGAACATCACAGCATATATCTTTTAACCAACTTAAAAAAAAATGACATTTTCTAAATACTCTCCATTAGGATACCTGAGTATGTCAGATGATTTTAGGCCATTATAAAACCAAGAATCAAAAGTCAAGGCCCAGTTGCTTACCCAGTGAGGATACAAAGACGAGACCCAGGCCCACGCCCAGGGGTGCTCCCATGTTCAGAAATTTCTCACTGGGAGCACACATGGCCACAGTGGAGAGGCCTCCCACGATGCCAGCTGTGTACCATGCAGCCCTGATGAGAAGAGGTCCCCCTAATATCGTCAAAGGAGCCACCACCGCACCCATCACACCTAGAGAAAGAGCAAGTGGGCAGTTAAGTATTTCTTAAATAACCAACTCAAAGAAAAATGCCTCTTGTAACACACATAACATTTGAACATATTTTAGTTTCTTGTTTAAAGAAATGTGATTATAAAAAGTTTTCCCCTTATATTTAGGTAATATTACCCCCCTCAAACTCCACAACTAAAACCTGTACCTATCCAAATTCTAAATCATAACAGTAACACTATTCCTAGTCAAACAGTCACAACTAACAACTATAAACACTAAGCTACATTTTTAGTAATTTTGTCAAATTCAGTGTAGTTCACTATTTGTATCCGAGTTTATCAAGTCTTTGTAACAATACTCACACATGGAAGGACTGAGATGAAAGGCTTAAAAATCAAACCTACTGAGCTGACAGAGAACAAAGTAAAAGGAACGGGTAAGTATATGACGCTAATCCTAAAGTAGGAACATCAAGGGCAGACACTACCCTGGGAATTTCCATATGCCATAGGTCTGGCCCTAAAAAGCAAAAAATTAAAAAATAAAAATAAAAAAACATAACCAGAGTTGGTAGATGAAAAAAAAATTTTTTTGAAAAGAAAAGAAAATGTCATTCATGCTGTGCAGAAGAAGGTTAACATGGCAGGCCTAAGGCTACCTTTACGAAGACCTGCTTGCAAAGTTAGTCTTTGGCTGGCACCTGAGGCCAGGGATTAAACCTGTATCCTCATGGACAGTGTGTTAGGTTCTTAACCTGTTGGGCCACAATGGGAACTCTGAGATATTAAATTTCATAGAAAATGCATATACTATGTTTTAGGTAATTTTTTCCTTAAAATCTGGTTATTGGTATTAGAAGAAAATATTGGGACCACCTCCCTCCCAACCACAAGGGTTTTGTCCTGTTAAGCCTCATGGAAAATATCTATGGTTGAATAACCTAAGACTTAACGGAAGAGAGACTCAAAAACCAAGGCTGACAAGTCATCCTGTCTCATGTTCACCAAAACAAAGACAGCACGTGAAGAATGTAAATGACGTATTTCATGCTAGAAATTCATTACCATGAGTGCCCCAGATCATTTACTAACTTCCATTTACCAACCCATGTTAAAAACATTTCAGAGTCTGTCTCCCTGGAAGTTTCAGGGAAATGCTTCTAAAATTTTCTTGTTCTGTGGTAGAGAACACATATCTAAGAAGTATTTTTGTTTTTGCGTCTAGTTGATTCTTTACTTTACCCAGAGGCAGAATGCCCTAGGATAGATACCTCAAATGGAAAACACTTTACACAAACTTTAAAATATCTGTTTTTCTATAATTAAATAAAATATTACACACACCTAAAAGAATATTAAAACTGTCCTTGGGAGTTCCCTTTGTGAAACAGCGGGAATGAATCTGACCAGTATCCATGAGGATGCAGGTTTGATCCCTACCCTTGCTCTGTGGGTCAGCAATTCGGTTTTGCTGTGAACTGTGGTATAGGTCGCAGATAAGGATAGGATCCAGCGTTGCTGTGGTGTAGGCCAGCAGCTGTAGCTGCGTTTCAACCCCTAGCCGGGACACTTCCATACGACGTGAGTGGGGCCCTAAAACAAACAAACAAACAAAAAAACTACAAAAAATGAAACAAAACAAAAAACAAAACCCACCCCTGCCAAAAAAACCCCATAGTGTCCTGCAATACCAGGGTTGGGTTGGACAGCCTCTTCCTGCTCATGGTAACTTTGTGCCAAGAACTATCTAATTGTGACCCAGCTCATTGTATCAGATATCCCAGTGGCTCCACTGCAAAAACCTCTGCTCCTGTTCTTTCACATGTCTTATCTCCCCCTTCTCTGGCAGAGATTGCCAGGTCCATGTTTCTAAAGATACACAAGAACAACTCTCAAGCGATGTGTACCAGATCTGAAATTCTTGTATTAGATAAAATACATAAAAGGAAATCTCGGCATGTATTAGCCTGTCATAGGAGGCAAGTGTAATACCGTGGGGGGATGTTCACGATCTTAGAACAAAATCATTAACTTCCCAGAGTAGAGGTCTGGCAATAATATACTCAGGAGTAAGTGCAGAAAACTGTGTTTAGTGAACATGAGGCTTAATTAAATTATGTACATATCATTTACGATTGTGAAGAGTCACCAAAAAAGGTTTAATAACAGTTTAAAACCAGAACATACCAGAATGTAGTAACCAAGCAAGATGCTTTGGGCCTGGGCTCCGGTCATATGATATTGATTGTACCAGCATTCCAGCTCCAATCATGGCTGCAAAGGTTGCACCAATTGTCTGAAAGACATGTACTACTAAGAAAAATCGATTCTTATACAATAACAAAGTAGAAACCCCTGAGCTCCAAGTTCAGTTAGTTTCTCCAATAAACCATGTTTTAAAAGATGAAGGATAATGAACTGAATTCTACATTTTTTCTAGCACATTAAAAAGCGTTATGATTGGAGTTCCCGTCATGGCGCAGTGGTTAACGAATCCGACTAGGAACCATGAGGTTGCGGTTCGGTCCCTGCCCTTGCTCAGTGGGTTAATGATCCGGCGTTGCCGTGAGCTGTGGTGTAGGCTGCAGATGCGGCTCGGATCCCGCATTGCTGTGGCTTTGGCGTAGGCCAGCGGCTACAGCTCCGATTCGACCCCTAGCCTGGGAACCTCCATATGCCGCAGGAGCGGCCCAAAAAATAGCAAAAAGACAAAAAAAAAAAAAAAAGGGTTATGATTATTTGTTTGGCCAAAGTGGAAAGAGCGCCCCCTAATGTCATACATATAAAGTTTTGCAGATAACTTCAAGTGAATGAGCTGAGCTTTTGATTAATACCATCATCTTTAAAAAATTTATTCTTGTTAGACAGAGGTATAATAAAACCCCTTTAAGAGTAATTATTTTAAATTGTATTTATTTTGATATAGTACCAAGAGAATTTAAAAAATTAGTGATGATATATACCAAATAAAACACATACATGTATATATACAGCACATTGCTCTGAATTCCATATTTGAAAAACAGAGGCACATGGAAAAGATGGAAACTAAGATTCTACGTTTCCCTCCTCCCAGCTTTCTGACTGACTTGGTCGTCAACTCTTTTCTTTAGATTTCCACTGCTACACATTTAAATATTCCTTGTGTATAACAAGGAAGAAATATTTGAAGTGGAATAAAGATGATAATCTCTTCAGGAAATTTAAAGCAGAAATTTCAAACTTATACCCTTGGGTAGAATCAGAAAGCAGATGTTTTGTTTGGCCAACTGTTCAAGAAATAGTATTTTTCCTTTTTTTTTTAGGGCTGTACCCAAGAATATGGAAGTTCCCAGGCGAGGGGCCAAATCAGAGCTATAGCTGCCAGCCTACAGCACAGCCACAGTAACTCAGGATCCGAGCTGTGTCTGTGATCTATACCACAGCTCATGGCAACACCAGGCCCTTAACTCACTGAGCAAGGCCAGGGATCAAACCCGCAACCTCAGGAGTACTAGTTAGATTTATTTCTGCTGTGCCACAATGAGAACGCCCCAAAATCAATTTTGTGTGAATACTTTTAGTTGGGAAGGCTTCTCTAGATGCCAGTAATCCAGTGTGATACACCAGGCCTGCCTCACTCATGTGCATTATCCTCTGACCCATGGACATCTGAATGGTCAAGCTCTGAGGTAAAGTACAGGTAATCGTATCAGCTGTTTTTGCTAAGAATTGGAAAGGCTTCACTCATAATACAGAAAAGCACACTGGGTTCTACCTTACCATCTTCCAATGGAGAAATAATTACTAAAAACTACTTCATCTATCTCTGTGCAAAGCATTTTTGGGATATTTAACACAATTACATATTTTTCTTTTAAAGTCCTTCATGTTCCAGGTCCATTTTTTGCTGTTTACCTTCCTATACTGTATACTCCAGCTACAATGAATTAGTAGGCTGCAAACACGCCCCACTTCCATGCCTCTTTAATTCTGTTTATTGTTCCTAAAAATACCTCATTCCCATCTGGCTGACATATTTAAGGATTACCTCCTAGTCTGGAAAGTTTTTCTGGTAGGTACCCTGGCTGCCACAAGCAATGTCAGATACCTCTACACTGTTCCAAAAGCACTTGGTATAAGTTTTGACATTACCTGTATGTATAGCTGTCACCTCCCAAAGGCTTCATCTTCATCTCTGAGCACCTGTCTGGCTTCCTAAACTATTTTCCTTAAGCAGTTCAAAGAGCAGGTGAGACTAATCATATGCCCACAGGCACCAGAGAATACAGACTAAGCACTAAACTTCCTTGAAGTTTTAGTTTAATAACTAAATTTTTGTATATTTTAATCTTTCATGTTTGCTTTATTACAAAAGAATTGCTAGAGGATGCATGACACCATTTAAGAAGCAAGACCCTCATACTGAAGTGTCCAAATGGCTGCAAAACTGCAAAAGGTCCTCCTTACAAACATTACAGATTTGGATTACCCATGGCAGGAATTGGTGGGAATTTACTGTGGGAAATCTGTATTATATAAACTCTATCTCCTCTTCCCTTCCGTCTCACATTTTATTGCTCCAGTCTGCATCTTAACCATCCATCATTTCAGACCCGGAAAAGGCACAGCTGGTACAGCTGGCACGTCTCTTCCTCATTAACTTTTTTTTTTTTTGTCTTTTGTCCTTTTAGGGCTGCACCTGAGGCATATGGAGATTCCCAGGCTAGGGGACTAATCGGAGCTGTAGCCACTGGCCTACACCAGAGCCACAGCAATGCCAGAGGCGAGCCGAGTCTGCAACCTACACCACAGCTCACAGCAACGCTGGATCCTGAATCTACTGAGTGAGGCCAGGGATCAAACCCACAACCTTATGGTTCCTAGTCAGATTCGTTTCTGCTGTACCACGATGGGAACTCAAGGCTCAGGAGTTCCTTTCATGGCTGAGCAGTTAATGAACCCAACTACAATCCATGAGGATGCTAGTTCAATCCCTGGCCTCAATCAGTGGGTTAAGGATCCAGCGTTGCCATGAGCTGTGGGGAAGGTCACAGACGAAGCTTGGATCCCACATTGCTGTGGCTGTTTTGTAGGGTGACGGCTGTAGCTCCAATTCAACCCCTAGCCTGGAACCTCCATATGCCATAGATTCGGCCCTAAAATAGTGAGAGGGAAAAACAAACAAAAAAACTCTTAAGGCTCAAATGCAAATCACACTCTTGCTTTTTCAGCATCTGCAAGAGCCTCTGACTTCTGACTTCTCAGGCACTCTCCTCAGCTTGGCAATCAAACGCACCCTTTCTCATTGTGTCACCTTCACACTCCAGACCTCAAACACCTGAACTTCACCCCAATGGGATCGTAAAGTCTTTTAATGGTGGCTTCTCTTCTCTGTCCAAGCTGTTTTGCAAATCTGGATTACCATGTTTATTGCCCTCTTGGCACTACAATAAAAAATGCTGGCCTTCAACAGCCCTGATGAAACCAATGTCTCCTTCATGGAACTTTCCTACTAGTCCACGCCAAAAACTGTCTTTTCACTGATTTTACATTTTCAATTTTTACTGCATATTCTTTATCGCATACTCTAATTCATCATCTCTTGAACAGATAGAAGAAAAATGGGTACCACATTTGAAATTATTTTTTGGTATTTA
Source organism: Phacochoerus africanus (assembly GCF_016906955.1). NCBI lineage: Eukaryota > Metazoa > Chordata > Mammalia > Artiodactyla > Suidae > Phacochoerus > Phacochoerus africanus. The sequence goes on along the minus strand of NC_062558.1, from coordinate 86,219,157 downwards.
GCAAAACAACAGGTGCTCAAGAAACTCTCACTGAATATAAAACCTTACACAGGGGCAGGAAAGTTCAGAATAATAGTGGCAATACTAGTCTATTCACTAGCATAGAGTATTTGGGTTTTAGTGAAAACTATTTTACACTGACCTTTAAGATGGATTTTCACCTGCCTTATTTTTTAGTTAATTACTATAAAATAGAGCCTGTTTGATATTTGCTGCTGAAGAAGTAGGATGTTCCTGCAGGTCTGGGTTCAACACCTTTGCCGCTATTTTTTTTTTTTTTTGGTCTTTTTAGGGCTGCTTCCTCTGCACATGGTTCCCAGGCTAGGGGTCAAATCAGAGCTATAGCTGTCAGCCTATGCCACAGCCACAACAATGCCAGATCCGAGCCGAATCTTCAACCTATACCACAGCTCACAGTGGCACTGGATCCTGAACCCAGTGAGCAAGGCTGGGGATCAAACCTGCCTCCCTATGGATGCTAGTTAGATTCGTTTCTGCTAAGCCACGATGGGAACTCCAACCTTTACTGCTATTAAAAGACATGTTCAGGAGTTCCCACTGTGGCACAGGGGAAACAAATCTGACTAGGAACCATGATGTTGCAGGTTAAATCCCTGGCCTCGTTCAGTGGGTCAAGGATCCAGTGTTGCCGTGAGCTGTGGTGTAGGTTGCAGACGTGGCTTGGATCCCGTGTTGCTGTGACTCTGGTGGAGGCCGGCAGCTACAGCTCCGATTAGACCCCTAGTTCAACATGGAATAATAGCTGACTTACCTCAGAATGTACCTCCTACTTTGTTTCAGCTGCACTAACAAGTTGTATACTAATTTGAACAAAAATTTGTTAATATAGTAAGGTATTCTTTCCATTTAATACCCTTCCAATAGTTTTCATCTAACCTGTTGGTATTTCGTGGAAAAGGAAAACAAAAACAAGCTGACTTACCACCCAAGAGCCTTTCATCATGAAGTTCATGAGAGCAGGCGTTCTGCTCACTGCCAGAGCAGACATAGCTGTTAAACCAATACTTCCTGCTAAGTACATATAAGTTGAATGAATTCTATCTTTCACATACTGAGGCCAAATTCTGTAAGAAACACAACACGATCAACTTACAGAATTATGAATGTGAATTTTGGTTGCATCATTTACTAATTGGGAGACCTTGAGCATATTACTTTATTGCTCTAAATCTTATTACATTATCATGAAAATAATGATGAATATGTTGGAGTTATCATAAAAATTAAGTAATATAAAAACATAAGCCCTTGGCACATACACAAAACATTTTCTCCGTGCTTAAACACATATTACTAACTTTGGTAAAAGATTTTTATTTATTAAGTTTTAATAAATACATGCCAAAGAAATAAAAGATTCTATTTTTATTCATGTATATTTTTACGCAATTGAAACACTAGACATAAAACACTCCAAAACTGGCAAAAGATTAAAAAGGAAGAGAAGAAAATTGGAACCTTTAAGACTAGAACTGTTTCAGAATACTTTACTTACATGGCCTTTTCAATAGCTCCAATCTCATTAGACATTCCCAAGCCATAGTAGCACAGCGCTCCAAGACCAACAGCAGCCCCTCCAGCAATAAACCATCTTCCCATCTGATCAACTGCAGAACACAAGAGGAAATGCATGTTAACATTGTTGTCTTGACAAAAATGATCAGACCTAGTCTTTAATTTGACTCCAACAAAATCTGAGGAGACAGTGTATCTATAGATGTAGGGTACTTCCACGATATATGTTATTTTATTCATAAGAGGCTGGGGTGTGTTCTTAAGACACTCTTTTCTTGAACAGCTAGGTCTTTATTAACATCTATATTTTAGTCATTTACTCTTGACCTGAAACATACACAAGTATTACGCTTGAAGGAAGACTATGCAACTTCAAATAAACTTAATTAATGGACTGTACCTTCCAGATCATGGCATTTTAATTAACAGTCCTTTTTAAAAAGGGTGAAAATAAAAATTTTTCTGGAAGAAATATGACTGGGAACCACTAAACCCACTGTGAAGTATAATCTTTTCAGCGTCATCAGATCCCTGAGAATAATTGCCTTTTTTTCCTCACAAAATGCACATATATACATGTTTGCATTTTCTTTAAGGAGGCTGTTCATGGACCTCTTAAAACACGGGTTAAGGCTGCCACATACTTTTAAATATTTTTTCCACTGATGGTTCCAAAGCTGCCTCCTTGAGTTCTTGGCCAGTTTTCCCACGGCGGATCCCAATTCTTGTCTTGGTAGCATATTCCTGATTTACACGAAAACAGACCACCCATACCAAAACAGAATGTTAGCAATAAAATAAAACAGAAGATCCCGTCACACTAGAAAACTACATAAAATAACTTGGTACTATGTATGTAATTTCACTATTAAAGTATGTTAGATAATCTAAAAAATTAAACGTAGACCCTACCTGTGCTCTATCTTTGAAGTTATTCACTAATTCATTACAACCTAATTTCTTAGTTTAAGCTTCAGAATTATTTCATAAATTACAAATTTTATTTATATCTTTATAATTACTATATTTTAAACACTAACTTCTAAAAATATGCATTCAGTAAGTATTAGCTACATTTTTTTCATCTGGGAAATGGGCTCAATCTTTCCTTTAACATAGAGCCAAAGGGAGGAAAAACTACTTCTATTTTAGCTCTTTGCCAATAGTTAATTTATTTCTCTTCTAGTTTCTGTATATTTTCTTATGCACATCACATTTCAAAATTTATGCTCCTAATCTGAATGCTAGAGCAGAAATCTTTTGACATGGATTCTCTTTAACCTGACAGATTTTATTTTACTACTCTCTCAACAAGAGCTGAAATGACATATTTAGTAACTGATTAATAAGTTATTGGTCAACTGGTAATATTCCTGGGTTCTAAAGCTTTTGACAATAGATTCCACCACCTCTTTGTGTTATTGTATAGCTCTCAATCCCTCACAAATTACTCTAAAGTCTCTCAATGAGAAACTCCAAAAGAGAAGTTATAGGAGTTCTTTTTCATATAAGGATGGAACAGAATGATAGAAAACTAATGGGGGGAAGCAGCTGATCTGGGACATTATCAGGGCTGTTTCAATAAATACTGAATGGTATAATAGGGAGCTTCACACTTTCAAAAAATGGTCCCTGGGGCATGGACAGAGAGAGACAATATAAAAATAGTTTGGAGTTCCTGTTGTGGCACAGTGGAAACAAAGATGTGGGTTGGATCCCTGGCCAAGTGGGTCAGAGATCTGGCATTGCCGTGATCTGTGCTGCAGGTCACAGATGCAGCTTGGACCTGGGCTGTTTTGCTGTGCCTATGGTGTAGACCAGTGGCTGTAGCTCTGATTCACCAGCCCCTAGCCTGGAAACTTCCACTTCCATATGTCTTGGGGTGCAGCCCTTAAAAGGAAAAAAAAGTCAAGACTATCTTTTTTTTTTTGTCTTTTGTCTTTTTAGGCCTGCATCTGTGGCATATGGAGGTTCCATATGCCACAGTCTAGGGGTCAAAGTGGAGCTGCAGCTGCCAGCCTACACCACAGCCACAGCAACACCAGATCTGAGCCATGTCTGTGACCTACACCAGAGGTCCTTAACCCACTGATCAAGGCCAGGGATTAAACCCAAGTCCTCATGGATACTAGACTGGAACTCCAAAGTCAGATTATCTTTACCCTGCTGGGTGTTAAGAGCCATTGATTCTTTGTGATGGAATTCTTCACAACAGGGGAGGCCTTGGTGAAAGTTGGATGGAAAATTCTGGAGGGTAGAGTCCGGAGACACACGAGTCTTGCCGCCAGCATGGTGGCACACCAGGTTTACCAAGCAGATCTGAAATGCTAGTTAGAGACAGAGACAAAAAAATAACCCATTACCTAAGGAAAGACACAGACAACCTAGAGACAAGAAGAGTCAATCATCTCCTAGTAGAAAAGATGAAATGATGAATACTCTGCTTGTCCCTTGTTAGTTTAAGAAATTCATCCTACAAAACTGGTTTGGGATGGATCACCAAAATAGGCTTAAATCCCAACAGGAACAATAATAAAACAAATGATTCTTGTTTAAATTATGTGCCTAGTACAGAATGGATGTTTATATCTTAGAAGAATTACAAGGTGTGTGATGGAGTTTATAAATGTGGTTTTGGCTTAAAATTTATACCAACATTCAACAAGAAAATGTACAAGAATGCTAGAACAACTTCTGAGCAGAGGAAAAATGTCTTCCAGGAAAAAGATGACAGCTCTTCGAGGTCATACTATATTGCAGGGCTATAAGACATCAGCGGAAATCAAACATGCCAAATACTACTTCCCTTCGAAACATGACATAAGAATGTTCAAGGTACTGAATCCTGGGACATATCTTAAAAATGTAGACATTTGGGTCTAACTCTGATCCTGATGATTTAACTCCTAGGAACAGGCCACAGTAATACATATTCTAGCTAGCACTCCAAAAGCTAAGAATCCTTTCTTTAAAATACTTATCTGAGTGTAATTCCAGCTCTGTCACTGGATCTACGAGGGATGTACAAAACTGGACACCTATCCTTCGGGAAAACACCGAGTCATTCCAGCACTTTCACGGCATTACATCACCTCAGCCTAAAGGGGCAGGGCCTCTCAATCCTCAACACATCTGAGGGTCTGCTCAGACAGAGTGGCCCCCAGGGTGGCAATTTTGCTTCTGCCACATGCTAGAAGTGGCCTCGTGAGAGTGTTTGATCTCCGAGAATAAAGTTCCTTAGCTACAAAATGAGTAAAATACTACCGATCCCGTAAGCTTCTGTGCACATTTGATGAGCACCTCGTCCCCTAAGACAGTTTACCCAGATCACAAGACTCCAGCCTTCCAAAGTCAACGTACGACTCTACAAAACTCTCGTCTCAGGCATCCCCTTATCTACCAGGGTGGCGGCCCAGCCCCGGGGATGATTCAGCACCTCGTTGCCCAGGGAGAAGACAGCAGAGAGGACGAGCCCCTGCCTGCCCACCCCAGGCCCCACAGCCGCTACCGCCATCCACCCGGTCACCTGCAGTATGACCCTGACGCGCCACCAGGCTGTGACGCAACCCGCTGCGCCGCTGCCTCCAGCCCTCCGAGACGCACCCAGAGGCCCCGCCGGGCCGGCAATCAGTAGCACGGTGGATCGCGGTGACTGTCGCCCAGGGGAGCCGTACCTCAGTCCCTTGTCACCTCAAGCGCGCAGTTCCCTTTCGCCGGCGGAAGTCACCCGCGCACACCTCCTAACCCTTCCGCCCACCCCTTACGGACTTTGCGCGCAGTCCCTTTTGCTCACAGTGACGCAACATCCGGAGAAGCCGCAAACACTACAGATAGCCAATCATGAGCGGAGGCCTAACGGAGAGGCGGCACAATTATGGAGGAGGGGTTCCGGGCTGGAGGGGCGGGGCCAGTGGAGAATTGCTGGAAGCGTCACAACTTCCATTGTGGGTTTGGGGAGAGAAGGCATTTCAGCCATCTTAGCTATGGGTAGCGGGTCTTCATCTTTGTCCCATCATTTTACTTGCGTGATCATTTACAAAAATTATTTTTAAATTGAAAGAGGGTAGTTTAAGAAATAAAACTTATTCCGTCGCCCAGTTTCTTTCGTTTTGTCAACTTTTTTGTGCCCTTCTCAAGAATATATCCGGAGATAGTGTGCCAATTGTGGCTGTCTCAGACCGGAGCCAACCGGTTTCTTAGGTCTGAAGTGAAATCTACAAGAGTCTGAGTCCTGCAAGGTCAGAGAGCGACCTAGCCCGGTTTTAGGAGTTTTTTTTAATTGCTCTGTGACTTCCCCAGGACACATTCTCAAGGTTCACTGAATACTTGTTATAATAGGGTTGATGCAACAAGTTCTGCCTGTTACCCAGGGTTATTCTGAGAATTATTCATATGCCTGTAATTTGTAATGTAAAAAGCCATTTTTTTTTTTGGCTACAGGAGGTTTTTTTTTTTTAACCCCAATCGTGATCATTTACCCATTAAACAATATTTACTGAGGCTCACTTTATACCAAGCTCTGTACTCCAAATAAAAGACAAATTGTACCATTGTTTTTGCAAAACAAAGCCCTTGCCCTTAAGGCATTTACTTTCTAGTGGAGACAAAAACTAGACAAAATGTTTGTTAGTGATAAGTACTGAGAAGGAAAATAAAGCTGGGTAAAACCCTAGAGGGGCTCTATTTAGATAATTTATAACAACATATAAAATTCATGAACCTCATCTCCTAAGCTATTGTTAATTGTGATTTACGATAATCCCCTAACCATGTAAATCTTGACAAACATAAAGGTTTGCGTTTTATGTCGGTAATAAAAGTTTGGCAGCACACAGTTCTTATTTCTCTACCCTGAAAATGGCAGGAAAACACTGTAGAGAAATCCGTTACTTGAGATAGTGAACGGATAGAGCATGATCAATTTAATCCAACTTTAGATCTTCACCAATTTGATTAGCTAGCAAATTAGTTCTCTGCCTAGCTCCCTAGTGCTATTATTTTCTGTAGAATGTCTGTTATCAGCAGAGAAGGGATTCACAACACAGTACCTGGATAAATGAAAAAATGAAATACCTTTTGATATCCAAGTTATTTTCTTCAATATTATTAATTAAAGTTTATTATCTTCATAAAAGAAGATTTTCCGATTTCATGGTTTTTTTTTATTCTCATGTATGGGACTAGTATAGCTGTTTCCACAGATGTTAATTGTTTTAAGGCAGGAGAGTTACCTGGTTACATTGGTGCCAGAAAGATTTTATGGAATCTGGGTTCTTCCTTCAAGCAGTAGAAGAATGACCTCCACAAACACACAGGCTGCAAGCAAGCAAAGTCTTTATTACAGGAAAGCGAATAGCTCCCAGAGCTGCTGGGAGGGGGAGAAGAGCCCCCCCCCCCATTGTCCTATAGGGGTTTTCATCCCTTAAAGATGGGGGGGTTACCGAGGTGGGGTCCAGAAATACATAGTTTTCTCCCATTGGCTTTGCCCAATTACCTTTATCAATCCTTGTCCAATAGGGGTCTTAGGGGTGGAAATGTCCCATAAGTCTCATGGTTTCTTTGCGTTTCTTTCCCCTTAGACTGAGTCACCATTCCTCTCATTCCTTTTCTATCAGTTGAGGGGTGGGTTAGAGATTAAGGTCCATGTGGGCATAGGTACACTTCCTATAATAAACAAGGCCTGGGGGGAAGGTACACTTCCTATAGCAAACAAGCCCAGTGGGGAAGGGGGGAAGAAACACTACCTATTCGAAAACAAGTCCTGTGGAGAATTACTCTCGGGAGCCCTTAAACCACAAATGTTAATCAATAGCCATATCGAAGAATGCATCATAGCCCATGCTCCTACACTGACTACCTGAGTTAATATTCTGCCTCAACATCATTGGGAAGATATGCTTAGTGTGTGTGTGCGTGTGTGTGTGGTCATTGACTGAAACCAATTAGGAATTTATTGCAATTGTTAAAGCAAAGAGTGATGAAGGCAAAAATTAAGGCAGGAGAGGGACAGACAGTGTTTATGACAGAGATAAACAGGAGGAATTTATAGGTTTTAATGACTGATTGAATATAGCTGATAAGGATGAAGGCTGTATCCAGGATAATCCCTCTGTTCTGAATTGAGTGAAATTGGGTGGATAATTGCCCCATTAATTTATAGATAGGATACGGGAAGAGATACAGATGTGGGGGAAGTAGATAAAACTCAAGTATGAAGTTGTTATAGTGTAAGTTTTCTGCTTCTAAGACTTTGGAGCATAGGACAAATAACAGAAAAAGTCATGAATCACAAATCCTAATGCTGTATGTATACTACAATTTTTATTAAAGGCTGCTGACTTGTTCCTTATCCTCCACCTGCTGGCTAAGTGGAGAGTGCTGGGTTATAGAGGAGAAAAATCAGAGTCAAATACTAAAGAAAAAATATTTTATTGATTTTCAGTTAAAATAAGTCCCTTCACCCTGTCCAACTCAAACTAAGCAGGAACCTGTGGGATCTTCCAGGGCACAAAAACTTTCCAGGCCTCCTATTTCTTATTTGCAGAATAAAGCCCTCCTAGACCTTCCCAAGTTACAAAGGGCAGATTCAAACATCTACTAATCAGGGAAAGAGGGGAATATAGAAACAAAGGAGGAGCAGCCAAGAAACAATAGTGCATCCTTGGGGCCGGGTCCTGGCTCCTTCTCAAGTAATATAATAGCAATATCTTTGAGTTCTTCTTCAGGAACTAAGGCCTCCCCCAACTCCCCTCCCATGGAGGATGGTAACGTCAGGCTGAGCACAAACTGTATGTTCAATATATATTTTTGTTTCCCCCATTAATCAGTTCATTATATATATATATATATATATATATATATATATATATATATATATATATATATATTTTGCTTTTTAGTGCTGCAGGTGCAGCATATGGAAGTTCCCAGGCTGGGAGTTGAATTGGAGCTGTAGCTGCTGGCCTACACCACAGCCACAGCAACCTGGGATTGTGGAAAGTAACATAACGTCTTTTCTATCAAAGGAAATTTTGGTTACTCCATTTTGCTCTGGTTTTGGCTGAAACGCCCCCTGCAACCCCCATCGTCTTTACCTCTTTTACCAGCAACAATTTGTTTCAATTAGCCAACCTGGAAGAATGTGCGCCCTGACCTGACCAATGAGAAGGGGACAGGTAAATCACCTGTGTTAGGGATAAATAGGGGAGGGTCCTTTGTTCAGTGCATGCGCTTTTTGGAGTACCCACCCACACCCTTCTGCAGAAGTAAAGAGCCTTGTTGAGATTTCTCCTTGTCCACGTGTCTTACTTTCCAACACTGATGACCCAAGCCAGAGTTATCTTTATTTCCAATAGGATCCAAGCCATGTCTGTGACCTACATCCCAGCTCACAGAAACGCCAGATCCCTGACCCACTGAGCGAGGCCAGGGATCAAGCCCAGATCCTCATGGATACTAGTCATATTCATTTCTGCTGCATCATAATGGGAACTCCTAGAAATATTTTAAGTTCAACCATTTTGTAAACATATAAGCTCCTGAAAGAAGAGAGGTAACATAGGAAGAAATATCAGAAGCAATTTAAAGCATCTATTGTTGCTGAAACTTGGCTTCTGTCTGCCCCTGTCATATAGAAATGCAGAAACAGTGTTTGGGGTGAAGGAGAAAAGATAACTTTATTGTTTGCCAGGCAAAGTGGGCCACAGCAGGCTAATGCCTTAAAGACTGTACACCCCTTGGGAGGGATTAGGAAGTGGTTTCACAGTTTGGGGAGTAGAAAATAGCACAGCAGATGAGGCTCAGGGTAGAGGCAAGCTGGTATTGTCTTTCAACACTGGTGTTTAGTGACCTCCAAGACTGGTTCTAGTGGTCCTCCTTCTTGGAGTGAAGAATGCTTCATCAAGTAGTTCTTCCATTTTTTGGGGGGCCTTAGTTCTGCAGAAAGGCTCAAAGATATTGTTAGGTATATTTCTTAAGGAGGGACCAGGACCCTGCCCCAAGGCTGTACTACTTTCTCTTGACTGGTCCTTCCTGGTCTCGGCATTCCCTCCTTTCCCTGATTAGCAACTGCCCTTTTGAACTCAGGGCAGGTCATGGAGACTGAGTTTTTATTTCCTAAAAACTAGAAATGGAGGACACAGAAAGGTTTGTGTGCCTAGAGCCATACAGGGCAGTAGCTTGGTTACGTTATGAGATGGTCTCTCTTTCTTTAATAGGGATGGAGTATGCACAGGTAGTTGTAGAAATTCCAATAAAGGATCATTGATAGAGAGGGAAATCTAGGGGATGTTGGGAGATCACTGTAAGTTAATAATTGCTCAAGGAAGCCATCAGAATGAGGTAGGCTTGCTTGAGAAGTGGAGGCACGAGACATTGGGTGGGGGATTGGGCATGGCCTGCATTTAGATTTAGACAAAGGGCAGGAGTTTGAGGACTGCCCTTCTGCTGATTTGAATACACACCTTACTGGATACCCAGGAGGAGTTACTCCCAGAAAGGAAGAGGCAGGCTTTTTCAACCCCACTCCCCTTGGATGATAAAACTGTAGCCCACTAATCCTTGGGGCAGAGCCTCCTTGCCTACCTGCTTGCATCTCTCACAAGCATCCTATCTTAATAAATCTATTTCTTGCCTATCACTTTGTCTCTAGCTGAATTCCTTCTGCACAGAGGCATGAAGAACCTGAACCTTAGTGAGTCAAGATGCTGGGTGAGTAATTCCAATTTAAAACTGGGAGTTCAAGTCCTAATCTGGCTTTAGGCTGGGTTTGAGTCCTGGTACACACGTTCAAGTCCCAATCTGTGTTCCAGCTAGATTCAGGCCATTAGTGCTGTCAGTTTCATCTCCAGTTGAGTCTGTGAACTGGAGATTAGTACTTGCCATCTGCCTCTACATGGGTGGTTGAATAATGAGCCACTGAAGCATGGACCTTGACACCCCGTGAAAGGAGCTCAGAGTGGAGATTAATAGTGAGGAAAACTGGCAGAACAGATCTTCAGATAGGTATTCTCAGGAGAAGATTTTACGAGCCCAACACTTGCATCTCCTTGTATCTAGAAAAGTACTAAAATCCTTCATGGTGATGTCTACTCCTCATAACCAGCAGTAACTTTCTGTAAAAATGTGTGCTTAGTTGCATGTACTTCCCCCTTCACCAAAATCACACATATACTAACCTTCCCCCCTGTCTCTTTGGAGTGGCTTTTCAGAGCTATCTGAAATGCTGCCTCCTGGGCTACAGTCCTCATTTTGCCCCCAATAAATTTAACTCTCAACTTTTAGGTAGTGAATATTTTTTAAAAGTCTACAAATCACACTGAGGCAGGAGGTAGATGGGCCCCTGGGCTGAGAACAGCTGGGACTTGTTAGGCTGAGTAAAGTGGGCCTTGCTTCCCTTTGACACTTGAGGGAGAAAGTTAATGACAGGAGCTGAACTCTGCTGGAGTAAACAGATAAGATGACTACATCAATCACTCCTGGGGTCAAGGAGACCTCCCCAATTACACATGCACAGGAAGACTCCTAGTGATAGGAATGGAATAGGAGAGTTACACAGGTAGTTGTTGGAGTCCCAGTTAGGGACTCTAGATAGAGAGAGAAACCTAGGGGACTTTGGATCCCTGTAAGTAAATAACTGCCCAAGAAAACCTTCAGAACAAGTCAGGCTTATTGACTAGTGGAGGTGTGAGATATGCCTCAGGTCATTGGGTGGGGATGGGGTGAGGCCTACCTTCAGGTTCAGACCAGGGGAAGGAGTTTAAGGACCACCCTTCTGCTGATTTGAATAAGCACCCTGATAGTCCTAGTTTGACCTTATAAAATCAAATATTCTCTTACTGGAGGAGAGAGTTCTACTCCAAGAAAGAGGAAGAGGCAGTATTTTCCCACCCCCATGCTCCTTGGATGATAAAACTGTAGTCCACTAATCCTTGGGGCAGAGGCTCCTTGCCTGCCAGCTTGCATCTCTCACAAGTGTCCTATCTTAATAAATCTAGTTCTTGCCTATCACTTTGTTTATCACAGAATTCTTTCTGTGAAGAGGCACAAAAAACCTGAACTTCAATGAGGTGGGTTTTTTTTTCCTTTTCTTTTTTCTTTTTTGTCTTTTTAGCATTGTACCCGTGGCATATGGAAGTTCCCAGACTAGAGGTCCAATCACAGCTGCAGCTGCTGGCCTGTGCAGCAAGCACAGCAATTCCAGATCTGAGCCAAGTCTGTGACCTACACCACAGCTCATGGCAATGCCGGATCCTTAACCCACTAAGCAAAGCCAGGGATCGAACCCACGACCTCATGGATTCTAATTGGGTTCATTACTCTGATCCACAATGGGAGCTCTGGGGTGGGTGATTCTAATTTGAAAACTGTGGGTTCAAGTACTGATGTGTGTTTTGGCTGGGTTCAAGTCCTGGCACGTGGGTTTAAATCCCAATCTGGGTCCTGGCTAGATTCAAGTCATAAGCACTGTCAGCTTCACTAGAGGTCAAAAAGGGAGTAGGCACCACGTCATAATAAGTCCTGATACCATCCCATAACCTTTTACTCTGGAATCCTCCTTGGCCAAAAGATGGGCAAGCATATGGGAGAAGGCCCTGGATCTGGTCAGGTGTGAGAAATACAAGACAATTGGCCAAAGGAAAACAAAGACCTGGAAGAACTGTCCTATATAGGTGACTTAAATCACCTATCTGGAGTGGTCCTCATTGAGGGGGACATCCACACTCACACTCCTTCTTTGGGTGTATATTACTGTTCTGCTTCTGCCTTAGATAGACTAATTCTCTGTGTGCTCCCATACATGTTAATTGTGTTTCTAAGAAATTTGTACCTGTTTTTACAGCCTTTGCCTCTTTGAAACAGTCTTGCTTTCATCAGGGGGCAAGAATCAGCGGTTCTGCCTTTAGCCTCTAGCTAGTCTGGTGGCTAGTGTTCCTGGTTTTCACCCAGGCTGCCCAGGTTCAATTCCTGAGCAGAGAATTAAGATCTCACCCAAGCCATCGCTCACTGCTGTCTCTGCAAAATCAGTACCTTCAAACTTATTCTTTGAAAGGTTAGGGAATGCTGATCCTCCCCCCCCACACACACACACAAATATCTTGGACAAATCGCATATGTTTAAAATTCATTCTTGCATTTATTGGTTTTGCAAAATAAGGCATTATCTTACACAGTATTTGTAATTAAAAGCGAATCATGTGTTTTTAAAAAGCAATTGCAAAAAGAAATGTTTTTGTCCTTTATGGTTCTCGTTAAAAGAACTATAGCAAAAAACAAAACAAAACAAACAACTAGAGCATAACTGGAGGGACCACTGCCCTGTTTGTTACCTCACCACCAACCAATCAGAAGAAAGTCACACACACTCCAGCCATCATCCCAAGTTTTGCCAATGAAAACTTCTCCCTTAAGACCATTGGGGAGTTTTTTTTTTTTTTTTTTTTTTTTAAGAACAAGCCACCTGTTCTCCTTGGTTGGCCCTGTAATAAACTTATTTCTGTTCCAAACTCTTACGTTTTGGCTTTTTTGGCCTTACCGTGCAGCAGGCATACAAACTTGTGATTGGTAATACTACCAGACTTTTCCATCAGGAGATGTGGTGTGCGAGAGTTGAAAAGGGAGTTTGTGAGCTTTATCTTCTGCCTTCCCCAATGGGACCTTATGTGTTCACTGTTTTCCCAACAAAGGGAAGGTGCTCTTTGCTGAAAGCTTGGTGATGTTTCTGAACATAGGGGACCAACTGGTGGTTGCTCCTCATATGGTGTTAAGTGGCAGAAAACAGCAAGTGTGAAGGAGTTAAGCTCTCCTCCTCCCCCATTTTCTCTTGGACTTAAAGTTTGCCATGTCAGAGAGTCCTAGAACCCTTGGGTCCTCTATAAACCCAAGACCATAGTCATGAGCGTGGCCAGCTTGTTTGCACCCTTCAAGACTAGTGAAGGGAATACCAGAAATATGCATGGATAAGACACCCAGATGGGCATCCACAGACCATGGGTGTTCCATGTGACAGAGCCAACATCTCTGTTTGGGTGAGAGACAATACTGTGCCAACATCAACACTTAAATCCTTCTAGCAACTGAAGGAAAATGAAGCCATGGATGAGAAGGGGGCTTCTCCCTCTGAGACCAGTTGAAGGCATTTACCTGGGAGCTGGTACTAGGAAGTGGAGGGATAGAAAACAGGCCACCCCTTTTCCTCTTGTTTAATGTGAATATCTTTCTTCCTTCTCTTTCCTTCCTTCCTTCCTTTCTTTCTCTTTTTTCCTTCCTTCCTTTTCTTTTTTCCTTTTTTATAGTAATGCTGCTCTTTATTTTTACTTTTTGTATTTTACTCATTAAAAAAAAATTAAAAATCATATAATTTGTAAAGTTTACTTTCCACTTACAGTTATTAGAAAATGTTGGCTATATTCTCCATTGTTGCACAGTACATCCTTGAGCCTATCTTACAGCCAATAATTTGTACCTCCCACTTTCCCACCCTTTTATTCCCCTTTTTATATTCATTAGTTTGTTGTATTTTTTAGATTCCACATGTAAGTGATATCATACAGTACTTGTATTTTTCTGTTTGACTTATTTCACTTAGTATGCCCTCCAAATCTATCCATGTTGCTCCAAATGGCAAAATTTCATTATTTTTCATGGCTAAGTAATATTCCTATACATTCCTATACAACCCCCCATCTTCTTTATCTAGTAATCTATTAATGGAAACTTAGTTTTCTTCCATATCTTCACAATTGTAAATAATGCTGCTACGAACATTGAGGTGCATGTATCTTTTCATTTTACAGCAGTTCCTGTGGCATATGGAAGTTCCTGGGATGGAGGTTGAATTGGAACTGTAGCTATAGGCCTATGCCACAGTCATATAGCAACACTGGATCTGGGAGGCCAGGGAGGCCAAGGATTGATACTAACAGCATGTATCTTTTCAAAAAAATTTTTTTCCAGATATCCACCCAGGAGTGGAATTGCTGAGTCATATGGTAGTTCTATATTTAGGGTTTTTTTTTTTTTTTTTTTGGTCTTTTATAGGGCTGCTCTCACAGCATATGGAGTTCCCAGGCTAGGGGTCTAATCAGTGCTGTAGTCACCGGCCTATGCCACAGCCACAGCAACGCCAGATCCGAGCCATGTCTGCAACCTACCCCACAGCTCACGGCAACGCCGGATTGTTAACCCACTGAGCGAGGCCAGGGATCGAACCCGCAACCTCATGGTTCCTAGTCGGATTCGTTAACCACTGCGCCACGATGGGAACTCCTATATTTAGTTTTTTGAGAAACTTCCATACTATTTTCCCAGTGATGCACTAATTTTTATTCCCACCAATAGTGTATGAGAGTTTTCTTTTCTCCACATCTTTGGTGACATCTGCTGTGTTCGTTTTCATGATAGCCATTCTGACAGGTGTGATAGCTCATTGTGGTTTCTTTCTTTTTTCTTTTTTGGCTTTGCCCAGGGCATATGATGGAAGCTCCTCCAGGGATCAAACCAGTGCCACAGCAGTGACCCAAACCACTGCAGTGACAGTGCTAGATCCTTATCCTGCCGTGCCACAATGGGAACACCCCAATATCTTATTTCTAACTGTTTTTGGACATTTCCATCTAACACATCTAAAACCAAATTCTAGCTAAGGGGTGGTGGCTGAGCAGATTGCATATAATACATGTACTCCAGTGTTCTGTTCTCCCTGGGCCTTCAGATTCCTTTAGAGTAGTGCACCCCAAGTGGAGGGATTAACAGGTCTAGGTCCCAGGGCCAGCAGCAATGGCATCACCACTTAGCTTGTTAGCTATGCATATTCAAGGCCCACCTCAACCTACTAGATCAGAATTCTGGGACTGTTTAATCAGAAACTGTTTAACCAGGTGATATTTATGCATGTTAAAAAAAAATCCCCTTTCTACAGTATGGTAGAGAAATTTTGCCATCTCATAGTATAGACTGCTGTTTAGTCCAAGCTTCATTTAGCCAATTAGAAAACTATAATGACACCTCCACAAGCTCAACTAATACAGTTAAATCCTGAATTCCAGGGAGATGCATCTATATTGATAATCAAGCCATACATTTTATTTTCTTTAATACTCTTAGGGTCCACTTCCATACATGCTAACCATTCTCCTGATCATACCAATTGGTGAGATCCTCTGACTCCTTGGTATGTAATATGTCTCCCTAGGAGCAATCTTTATACTTCTCTGTTTGGGCTATGCTGAAGTCTGACTCCTGTTTTAGGCCTGGAGCCTATGAGTGGTGGTGTGGGTGATGAGATTCTGCATCTCTAGTGAGTGAGGTGCTTTAGATGTAGTTGTTGAATTTTACTTTTTTTTTTGTCTTTTTAGTGCTGCATCCACAGCATATGGAGGTTCCCAGGTTAGGGGTCGAATTGGAGCTGCAGTTGCAGGCCTCCATCACAGACACAGCAACATGGGATCCAAGCTGTGTCTGCAACCACAGCTCATGGCAACGTGTGATCCTTAACCCACTGAGCAAGGCCGGGGATTGAACCTGCATCCTCATGGATACTAGTCAGGTTTGTTAACCACTAAGCCATGACAGGAACTCCAATTTTACATTTTTTTTAAATGGAGCAAAACTGGATTCCTTACATGGGGGACCACGGGTTCATGTGCAGGCATGAGTGCGCATGCATGTGTGTGGGTGTATGCATGTGGCTACTAGTGCCGGTAAAGAAGACTAAGGGATGCTTGGGGGTTCAAAATTATCAGCCTTATTAGCATCTCCCCAACATTGACACACCATCCTCTCTGCACCAAAGCCCTCACCTTAAAATGAGAGACTTGGCAGGTTTTCCCAGTTAACTCATTCTGAAACGTTAAATCCTCCAATCAGGCCCTAAGCTTGATCTTCAACTACATCCGTTCTGTGGTCACAGGAGATGAGTTTCCTGTCATAGTGGTATTTTGAGTTTACACTCCTTACTTAAGTTTGGGTTTCAAAGTCTCAGTGTCTTCTTCCCTGTGTAGGACAGTCAGAAAGAGCCAGTTGGCCCCACCGTATTTACAATGACCTCTTTTGCCTTAACAAATAAGTGTCACATTTTTGTCTTAGCAGCTAAATGCTACGACCATCTCTCAACTCCTTTTTCTGGGTTTAAGCTACATCCCTCTCTATCCCAGTTAAAACTTGAGTGATTGTGATGTCACCACGCATCTGGGAAAGAGGTTGAGCTCTCATCAAATACGTGAGCCATTTCAGAATCCTACTCTCCGGGAGAGAGTAGGTCTCCTGGGTATCCCTTACTGCATTAGCATCCAGTAGGAAACAAATAATACATTAACAAGAGACAATTGAAGAGAGTCTAATGAAGTCACTGTTTAAAAATGTGTGTACTGGGATAACACAAACATGGGAATAGTAAAGCACTCTGGAATTAGCGGCAGTAGGAAGCTGTCACTACCTTGGGCTCAGAAGGACAAGGGAAGGAAATGGTGAGCGGATAAAGGTAAAAGTTTTGGATGTAAAAGTGAGATTTCCCAATGGGAGCTATGACCACCATTAAACCTATGGCCTGGCAGGATGGGAATCAGGGGAATAAATATTTCAACCTTCTATTATCTGACCTCCTCCTGGCGCCTCCCAATGGCTGAACCCAATTCTATGTCAAAGGGAGCTGGGGCAATTCAGTCCCCAGAGGTCAACTTTCTGGGGCCCATGGCAGGGTGAAGAACCGTGAAGAGTGGATCTTGAGTTTCTCACTTTTATAGGCTGAATTGTCTTTCCCATATCCCCAGTCATATGGTGAAGCTCCAACCACCAGATTAACTGTATTTAGAGATGGGCCTTTAAGGAGGTAAGGTGAAACGAGGTTGTAAGAGTGGAGCCTGAACCTGATAGGCCTAATGTCCTGAGAAGAAGAGGAATACAGATCTCTTCTGTATTCTCTCACACTCATCTGAGGACACAGTGAGAAGGTAGCTGTCTGTAAGCCAGGAAGGGAGGTCTCATCAGACACCAACCCTGATGGCACCTTGATCTTGGCCTTCTAGCTGCCAGAACTGTAGGCAAGTAAGGTTCTGTAATTTAAGCTCCCCAGTCTGTGGAATTTTGTTATGGCTGCCTGAGCAGACTAACACGTCCTTTACAAGTTGTAATATGTGTCTCATGGGGTTCCTTGGAAGATTAAATGATGTAACATGTGTGAAGTTTCTGAGCTGAGTAGATGCACAATAATTAACTTTACTATTTTTGTTATCAGTGTTGAGTTAAACACCCAGTTTCATTTTATGATTGTTTAGATACCACTCTCTGTGTTTTCATTGTTGTTGTTGTTGTTGTTTTTGAGCTTCAATTATCTTCCTTGAGTTGGACGAAACAGGTCTTCATACATTATATATGCTATGTGGTTTGGGATATACTTTTACATTCTATTCATAATCTGTTTTTGTTAATGCCTCACTCCCCTCCTCTGCCTTGGTAGCATTTTGGATTAGTGTCTCTTTTTAGCAGTTTATGATGTCTTCTTTACTAGTTTATAACAGATGGTTCTGAGCTCTTACTCTATAAATATAGATTATACTTTTTTTTTCCTGAGTGGATTAATTTGTATCAGTTCCTGATGAAGTTAACCTGCCACATTTCAAAATGTCCTTGTCAAAGAGCAGACCTGACACTATTTTCATTTTTACATCCTGTGTTTTACATCTTGCCTAGCTTGTCTTTTTAGTACATAAATACTTATGGCCCAAAAGCACTCATTTTATATGCCAGTTGCAACTATCAAACACATTGATGGCTTTGGAAAAAATAATGAGAATCCTTTCAGGTAAAAAAAGTTCGTATTTTAGGATGTGATTTATTTAGATTTACAGGAATGGAAGGTGTGCTTGATTATTTCAGGACTGGGCCATATGACCATCAACCCAAAAAGTGTGGGGCCCACGTGGATTTTTTTTTTTTTAAAGATAATGGTGAAATAATTTTTTAGCTATTAGGATTATACTGTTTTAGCAATAATACAGAAAGTAAGCCAAAAGAGTAGTTTAATAATAGCTATGGCTGGAGTTCCCGTTGTGGCTCAGCAGAAACGAATCTGACTAGCATCCACGAGGATGCAGTTTCGATTTTCTGGCTTGCTCATTGGGTTAAGGATCCGGGGTTGCTGTGAGCTGTGTTGTAGGTTGCAGACACGGCTTGGATCCTGAGTTGCTGTGGCTTTGGTGGTGTAGGCCAGCAGCTACAGCTCCTGATTCGACCTCTAGCCTGGGAATCTCCATGTGCCGAGAGTGCAGCCCAAAAAAGACCAAAAAAAAAAAAAAAAAAAGCTACAGCTTATTGAACACTGCTACAGACAGGCATTACTAGTTACTGGCCATTTTATATTTACTACATTATATACTCTTACAAGAGAGTCTCAGAGGCTTGACCCCCCTGAATTAACCCATTACCCATTCCCTTTGCTTCCCCCAAACCCACCAGAAGAATTTAAATCTTTTGATGGGATTTGACCAAGGTTGGAGCTTTTCCAGGTGAGTGTGTGGGCGGGTGAGTAGGTCAAACAAATTAAGGATTTTCAAGGGAGAGGTTTTTTTTTCCTGCCTTTTCTAGGGCCACTCCCTCGGCATATGGAGGTTCCCAGGCTAGGGATCTAATCAGAGCTGTAGCCACTGGCCTACACCACAGCCACAGCAGCTCAGGATCCAAGCCGCTTCTGCAACCTACACCACAGCTCACGGCAATGCTGGATCCTTAACCCACTGAGCAAGGCCAGGGATCGAACCCACAACCTCATGGTTCCTGGTTGGATTCGTTAACCACTGAGCCACAATGGGAACTTCAAGGGAGAGATTATAATGATGGACCATATGGGATTCTAGGCTGGGTCACGATAGATGTGAGAAAGGTAAAATAAGCTAAAATTTTGATACAATTAATGGGTTGGGAGTTTTGGAATTTGTATAATTGCTAGAGCTAGTGATTGCAATGAAATGAAGTTGTAGTAAAAAAATGGATATCTGAAATTCAGATTTTGGAGGAAGTGTGGTTATTGGTAAATGGCAAGATTATGAGTCTGATCAAGGGGTAGGTGACTGAAGTGTGGTAGAAGAAAAGATGATTATAAGTGACAAAGAGCTGAGAGGTCTAGGTGTGGGACACACCTTCCAATGGATGCTGATACACTGAGAATGGTGACTGGACTAGAGGAGGAAGGAAGCTAAGGTGGGTGTGGTAAGTACAACAATGGCCCCTAAATCTGCCCATGTTCTAATCTCTGGAACCTGTGAATATATTTCCTCACATTGCAAAAGGGACTTTGCATATACGATTAAGTTCAGGCTCTTCAGATGGGTAGTTTACCCTGGATTATGGGGCTGATAGGCAATTTAGTCACAAGGGTCATTGTAAGAATGAACCAATATGATTAGAGTTAGAGAAGGAGATGGAACCATGGAGACAGAGGTTGGTGCGATATGGGGTTATGGCCCAAGGAATGTGGTCAGCCTCTAAGAGCTAGAAAAGGCACAGAGACATATTTTCCCCTTCTAGAAAGTTGTAGCTCCAGAAGGAATGCAGCCCTTCCTGAAACTATTTTAGACTCAAGAATGCTAAGATAATAAATTCTTATTTTATTATATTTTTTAAATTACAAAATTAAAAATTTTTTTTTTTTTTGCTGTGCCTGCAGCATATAGAAATTCCTGGGCCAGGGACTGAACCTGTGTCACAGCAGTGACAATGACAGATCCTTAACTTGCTGTGCCACCAGGGAACTCCAAATTTGCATTTTTTTAAGCCAATAAGTTTGTGGTAAATTTTGCAGCAATAGGAAATTAACACAGTAGATATTATCATCACTAATAAATCAGGGAGTGTGATGTTAGAGATTGGAAGGGGGGTGGTAAATGTTAGAGGTAACATCTGATACGTACATTTAAATGTTTTTGGGGTTTTAGAAGAAGGAATTTTGCAGGTGATCTATCATGAGTTCCAGGGTCATGATGGATGGAAGGTTTAGGAAAGGTGGGAAATAGGATGAGATCAGAGTGGGTCCAGCTCCTTATAGGGATATGTTAATGGAGAACCCAGGGAGTTTGGGTTTCTGTGGCACCTGGGAGAGAGGCAAGAGTCCAGAGGTCTCTTACCTCTGAGTAGTTTCATTTATTGATTCAACATGTATTTATTCAACACCTACTCTGAGGAGGGTCTGTTGTGGGCATGAATGGTTTGGTGACTCATGGGCAAGTTAGTGCATCTGCCTGGGGACTCCTGGGGATGGTTCTTTAAAGTAAATTTGACTTGCTTGAAAAGATTCCCTCCTCTGTTCTGGGGACAAACTGGTATGACAGGGTGGATGGGTTGAGGGGGGATGAGAAGAAAAAGATGTTGATGGCCATGATGTCTCACTTGGAACAGTAAGTTTTGGACTTTCACTTTCGCTAGTGGCTGGATAGGCTGGAGAGAAGACAAGCCACCTAAAGTGAAAGAAGACTCAGAAAGTCATCAGACTTCTTTACAACATTAGATGATAGACGTTAGGGGAGCAATGTCTTTATTTTATTTTATTTTGCTTTTTAGGTCCGCACCCGAGGCATATGGAGGTTCTCAGGCTAGGGGTCCAATCAGAGCTACAGCTGCCCGCCTACGCCATAGCCACAGCAATGTAGGATCTGAGCCTCATCTGCGACCCTCAGCACAGCTCACAGCAATGCTGGATCCTTAACGCACTGAGCAAGGCCAGGGATTGAACCGCAACCTCATGGTTCCTAGCTGGATTTGTTTCCGCTGTGCCACGACAGGAACTCCGGAGCTATGCCTTTAAAGCTCTGAAGAATTGAGGACCTAGAATTTTATACAAAGTGAGACTACAGATTAAGTGTGAGTGAGGGTAGGATTTGCTCTGGGATAGATTTCCTGCCTTTCTTCTGCTGTGCTCTGTGTTGCAAGAGATTTGTTCTATAGGGTGCAGTTCCCAGACTCCTGTTTTACTGGTTTCTGGCTGGGCTCAAGCAATGAGAGCACAGGAGGAATGAATAAACCAGGTTATAATTCCACTCCATCTCTTCCACGCCTATCTTTGGGTCTTCCACTGACCCAAAGGTTAGTGGAATCAGACCATGCTGTGTTCTCTGTGGCTCCAGGGTGACCTGTCCCAGGGCTGGGATCTGGATGGAACACCACCTCTTGCTTTTTTCCCTCTAGCCCAAGGATGATTGTGAAAGTCCACTGTCTGTCATATCTGGGTTGCTTTTCTCCTTGTTTAGTTTCTTATTTATTTATTTATTTATTTTAGGGCTGCACCCGCAGCACATAGAAGTTCCCAGGCTAGCGGTGAATTGGAGCTGCAGCTGCCAGTTATGGCCACAACCACAGCAACAAAGGAATCTGCAGCTCGTGGCTGCTCATGGCAATGCCAGATCCTTAATCCTCTGAGCAGGGCCAGGGACTGAACCCACGTCCTCATGGATGCTAGTCTGGTTCATTACCACTGAGCCACAATGGGAACTCCCTCTGTTCTTCTATTACTTATGTAACCAATTTTCTCCATTAAATTTCCTCTCTGTAAATCTTATAGCAGCTTTAATTTTCTTGATGGGAATCTGAGTATTACAGCAAGATAAATTTTTGGAAATTCATGGAATCAGAAAGCTTATCCCGGGCATAATCCTTCTTAGGAAGTTTTATGATGATATACTCTAGAAAAGCAAGGGAGGAATTCAAGAAAGAGGCTGGATCCACTCCAAGAGGACAAGAGAGAGCAGTAGACCAAATTCTAGAAAGCAGTGAAGGAAAATCCATGATAAGAACCAGCTACAGACCTGTAGCACAAACTAGCAGCTTGAAACAAGAATACAGAGGGCTCTAAATAGGCTATTAAAAACTACCCCCCCATAAATCTATGTACAACTACAGGTGTTTTGATCCAAATTTGAAGCAAAATAAAATATGCAATGATTTTAAAAGTAACCAATAGAATATAAGAGAACCCATTTCACCTCAATGCAAGGATCGTGCTCTCCATGGCCCAGGGCTTGTGACATTGGACCTGTGAAAAAGGAATATAATGGCCTTGCAGTAAAAAATATTTAGAGCCGTATTAATGTAAATGCTGTTTATTGGTTTTTTAGCTCTTAAAGTCAACCTAAATACAAAGAATAGAAGACTCAATTGTGGTTGCAGCAGAGAATATAAATGTTAACAGCCTTGGTGCTATAAAAGTAAAAGTGCAGTTGCAGGTCAAGGGAAGAGAGCTGAAGGGAAGTATGAAGATTTAATATTCTTATTTTGCAAAGGGAAGAATGTGTCAACTAAAGTTGAGAGAATCAACAGAGAACTACTGCATAATTTAAAATGATTAAGATAACAAATAGATTAAAAGCAGTAATTGTCAAACATGATGAGATGGAGGAGCAGCCTACTTGACTTGATAAGCCTTGCCTCCAATTGTCAAATCAAGAAAAATACTGCTTCTGGACTGGGGACGGGGAGCAGGGTTGGTAAGGGGAAGGTTAGGTTTCTCTCCAGGCTTAGCTCTCTTTTATTCTTCAATAAAAAACACAAGGTTTTAAAACACGTTGGCATAAAAGAGAAAAAAATTAGTATCATTTATCTCTGGGAAGTAAAACTGTGTCTTCCCCCTTCTTCCTGCTTTATCCTTTAAGTTATCTATATGAGCATCTATTTACTTTTCCATGGAAGCATTTGTTTACTTTTAAAAAACAAGAGCAAGTGTTCTACTTTTCTTCATCTGGGAGAGAACTACGTCCAAACTCCTTGTTATCAAGAGGCAGAAACCTTACTGGCTCTGTGATCTCAGTCAAGTTATTTCAGTTTGTTATCTGTAAAATCGAGATATTAACTATAGTCCCTACCCCTTTATGACTGTTCTGAGGATGACATGAGTTAATCTATAGAAAGCTTGTGGATGGGTACCTGGCGCATTGCAGACACTTACTATTTTATTTTATTTATTTATACTGTTATTTTATTGCTTACTATTTTATTACTTTGCTGTGCTAAATTCTTTACGATCTGACTCCGGGGTACCTTTCCAAATGTCTCTCTTTCTACTCTTTTTCTGAACTGTTTGCTACTCTTCATACACAAATTGTGTTTTTCTACTTTTCCCTTCTGTCCTAATCCCCTCCTTTACAAATCAAACTCTTTCTTCAAAGCCCAGCTAATGTACAAGTTTTCCAAGTAACTTTATCTGATCTTCCAGCGAGAAGTAACTCCTCTGCACACACAGATTTTTATCTGTGCCTTTAAGGCTTACAGCACTTAATAATTCCTATGCTATAGTCTATATTTATGTACACGTGTGTATATATATTTCCAATTAGGTTGGATGCTCCTGGTGGACAGAGTATTTTATTTTCAAGTACCTGGTGGAAAGTAGATGTCTCCAAAATATTGTCTGAATATCTCAGTTGTTATGGGTGGTAACGAGTTAGAGAAGAAAAGGACAAGCAATATGGTATGTTAAAGTAAAAGGCTCCATAATGCTTTCCCTCTCTGGCAGAACTGTTGTGCATATTGCTCTTGAGTTTTTCTCTTATAATAGGCTGGGATGAGACTTAGAAGCAACCTTGATAATAAACCACATTCTCCGTTTCCTTTTAGGGCCACATCTGTGGCATGTGGAAATTCGAAGGCCAGGGGTGGAATTGGGGCTGCAGCTGCTGACCTACAACACAGACACAGCAACATTGGATCCTTATCCCACTGAGCGAGGCCAGGGATCGAATCCGTATCCTCATGGATACTAGTCAGATTCATTACCACTGAGCCACAGCAGGAACTCCCACATTCTCCATTTCTAATAAATCTTTAGTAGCTCAGGACTGAAGCTCATTACAGTAAGGTCTCTTTGTTTACTGAACAAAGACCACAGTTTTCCACTAATACGCTGACTCATTCTTTATGATGTTTGATCCTGCTCAATTTTTGCAGAAACAGCCTGTTTGCTGTCAGCATAATTTTTCATTTTTGTTCCTATAGGTGGCGCTAGCTGAGCGCGTTAAAGCCACAAATTGGGCTGAAAATGAACGTTGCTTAGAAATATCTGAATGTCCATTTGTTTTTCATTCTTTCTCTCAAGCTTTTTGCTTCTTTGTATTTATTTACTCTTTGAGGATTTCTCTAAGCAATGTTCTGGAGAAGTTGCTCTAAGATAGGTCATTAAAACCGGGTCCATTGACATGGGATCATCTTCAACATCTTTGAGTAATTCAGGTTTTATGGAAAATATTAATAATAAAAAATCTTAAATTATTTATAGGGACTCTGAATCTATTATACTGTAGCATTAATTTAAACAAATCATGTACTAATCATACCTGGCTAAATTCAGAATGCTAATTTTTTAACATTAATGGATGTTCTTTTAGTATTTCATATTTCATACTATTTCATGCCTAACCTCCCTGCAGCCTTTTATTATACTTTCAAGTAAAAATGCTGACATATCTCTTTCAATATTCTTTTTGTATTATGAATGTGAGCATTTGATATTATTATGCTTAAAGCAGTATTTTATGCTTTAAAAATAATTTATAGCAAGGATTTAAAGGTGAGCATTTTGTGCTTTGGCCCATGAGTCCAAGGTCTAAAGAAATAGCAGTGAGCTTATTGAGACTGAGTAAATGAGAGGCAGTGTTCTCTGCTTCTTTTTGCAAAATGCATTCCCTAGTGTTCTTTTTTTTGTGTGTGTGTGTGTGTCTTTCTTTCTTTCTTTTTTTTTTTTAAGGGCTGTACCCGCGGCATATGGAGGTTCCCAGGCTAGGGTTCTAATCAGAGCTGTTGCTGCCGGCCACAGCCACAGCCACAGCAACACCAGATCCGAGCTGCCTCTGAGACCTACACCACAGCTCATGGCAATGCCAGATCCTTAACCCACTGAACGGGGCCAGGGATTGAACCCTCAACCTCATGGCATTCCCTAGTGTTCTTGAAACACACATGTATACATATGAACACATATTGTCTACACATAGGAAGTTGATGTTAACTTAATGAGAGAGGAGAAAATTTAGGGAAATCACGATGGATTCATGGAGAGAAGCTGTAGTCAGTGTATATGGCACTGATTGTAGGAGAAGGTGAATAACATTTCTATAAGTGGGGGTATATTCATGGGCCTGTGACCCATGCAGTCACACGGGGTCATTTGTTTTGTAGAATTCAGTGCTTGGTTTAACATTCTGCTTTTGCTGTCTTGAAAATATTAAAAAATTAAGAATTACATTTCCCACTGAACCTCACAAATCATGTACATAGTCCTGTCTTTAGGCTTAATAGCTTTAAAAACAGGTAGAGTTAGAGTGGAGAATTTGTGATATATACTTATTTATTTTTTGCTTTTTAGGGCCGAACCCTTGGCATATGGAAGTTCCCAGGCTAGGGGTCAAATCACAGCTATAGCTGCGGGCCTCCACAGGCACATAGGATCTGAGCTGCGGCTGCGACCTACGCCAGAGCTCACGGCAAAGCTGGATCCCTAATCCCCTGAGCGAGGCCAGGGATCGAACCCGCATCCTCCATGGATACTAGTCAGATTCATTTCCACTGCACCACAAAGGGAACTCTGAGAATTTGTAATAGATGTCATACCCTATGTGACTATCTTTAAGGCTTTGAGAGATTGAATGAAATGGAGACGCAACAAGAGAGTCCCTGAAAATAGCCTCAGCACAGGGTCATTATCAATGGGCTGTGGAGAAGCCTTCTCTGTAGAGTTTTAGCTGAAAACTCTGCTACTGGACTTCCCCACCCAGAGTTCAAAACATACACGTAGTATGCTCGTGCTGAGAACTTTTTTTTTGTTAAGGATTTCTGACACTTTTCCAAAAATACTCCTATTACCTCCCATTGCATTCATTTCCTGAATGGATGTCTGAACGTTATTTTTTCTGGTAGGTAGATCATATTTCCTGGCCATTCCTGCTAAGTAAGACATTAAGAAAAAGAACTAAGTCACCTATATATTTAGCCTAGCGCAGTGGCAACACACCTATAATTGCATTAGCAAATAGGGTGGTTTTGAACTTTGGAATTGAAACTCATAACTACATTGCTGGTATCCTTTTATGGAGAGAGATGACTTCATCGCCTGTCCACATGGTTGTGTTCATCAGCAGAAAATAAATGAGTCTGTGCTTAATACAATTTCTCCTTGGAGTGAGCTTGCACTGAAGTTTTAAAAATTAGATCTGGGGAAAAAAAATCGGAGCATGCCATGGCTTTGCCTCCTGCTCTGCATTCTGAATGTCTCTCCCCATATGTTGCACAGGATTTCAGGGACTTATCTATTGTAGCTATTTATATTTATATTATGGTATCTATTTAATAAGAGAATTATATCTGTTCTAGCCTAACATATATTTTAGCAGAGACACATGGACCCACATAGCCATGGACTTGGCTGCAGAGTTTCTGAGAATATTCCTAAATATTTAACATGGGAGTTTCCATTGTGGCACAGGAGAAATGAATCCGACTAGTATCCAAGAAGATGGAGGTTAGATCCCTGGCCTTGCTCAGACGGTTGGGGATCTGGCACTGCTGTGAGCTGTAGTATAGGTCACAGATGTGGCTTGGATCCCCGAGTTGCTGTGGCTGTGGTGTAGGCCAGCAGCTGTAGCTCTGATTCCACCCCTAGCCTGGGAAATTTTGTATGCCGTGGGTGCAGCCCTTAAAAAAAAAAAAAAAAAATTAGAGTGTTATGATTCCTGAGCCTTTCTCTAAAAAGAAACTAGAAATATATTTAGATTCAAATCCTTTTTAACGTAGAAGCATTTATGTTCATCATTTATTCATTCATTCATTCTCCATTTACCGTTCATTCTTGGTTCTTGATTTAGAAAGGAATGTGAATTTGAAGCTTGTAGGTTTATGTAGGACTAAGACTCTAAAGTTGAGGCCACTGACAGCTGGTGCTAAAGATATCTTTTTTTAATATTTAATTAAAAGATTTTAAATACTAAAAAAATTTTAAAAAGGTATCTTAACACTCGCTAGCATAACTCTTCCAGAGAAAGGAAGGAATTTGTTCAAAGCTGTAGGTTTATTAGCATCCACTTGAAATATGCAACCTCCTTTGACGCTAATTTCAAGCAAGTTAAGTCGTCATGTATTTCAAAGCTATCAAGTTACCTAGAGCAGATAGGAGCCAAACAGTTTGCACATTCACCATAAAAGTTGAATTATTAAATTAGTAGAGATACATATAACATTTGCTCCCTGTTGCCAAAGTGTGAGGACTCATAGCCATTGCCTCTGAGCGATAGAGGTGGGCTTTTCGTTCAGATTCCATTATAATGACACATATTGTGAGGAAGCAGATCTCCGAATGATCTTATCACACAGCAATTCTTTCTTTTTATTTTTAGGGCTGCACCTATGGCAGATGGAAGTCCCAGACTAGGGGTCGAATTGGAGCTGCAGCTGCTGGCCTATACCACAGCCATAGCAACGCAGGATCTGCGCCAGACCTGTGACCTACACCACAGCTCATGGCAGTGCCAAATCCTTAACCTACTGAACAAGGCCAGGGATCAAACTCACATCCTCGTGGATACTACTTGGGTTTGTAACCTGTTCCCACTGAGCAACAATGGGAAGTTCCATGAAGTAATTCTTTTTTTAAATTTTTTTTATTTTTTATTTTTATTTAGGGCTGCACCCATGGAATATGGAAGTTCCCAGGCTAGGGATCAAGTTGGAGTTGCAGCTGCTGGCCTATGCCACAGCCATAGCAACAGCAATGCCAGATCCTTAACCTACTGAGAAAGGCCAGAGATCTAACCTGCATCCTCATGGATACTAGCTGGGAGCAACAATGGGAACTCCCCACAAAGCAATTCTTTATCTTCCCATTTTGGCCAGGGACTTCATATTTACTTATTTACTTATGGCCATGTCTGCAGCATGCAGAAGTTCCCAGACCTGGGTGGGAACCATCACCATAGCAGTGACAACATGGGATCCTTAACCCAATGAGCCACCAGGGAATTCCTCCATATTTAATTATGCATTTTAAAGTTTGCTATCAGGAAAGGCAACTTGGAAAAACTCTCGATATCAGTTAATTTCAGGTGTAAGTTAACAAACCTCTGAAATAAAAGCTAGAGTTAGGGAGTTCTTGCTGTGGGGCAGTGGGTCAAGCATTTGGTGTTGTCTCTGTGGTGGCACGGGTTTGATCCCTAGCCCATAATGGGATAAAGAGCTGGTATTGCTGCAGCTGTGGTGTAGGTTGCAGCTGCCACTTGGATGCAATCCCTGGCCCAGGAACTTCCATATGCGGCAGGTATAACCAAAAACCAACCAATCAAGAAACTAGGGTTAATATTTTCTTCCTAATTTAGAATTGAATTAATGTAAGATATAATGCTGATCTTATAGTAAAGCAATTTGTTGGTAATTTTTATAGTCTAACTTTAAGAAGTGATTAAAATAATAAAGGAAAGAAATAAGGAAGTATTTGGGAGATAATTATCAGATAAAATCAGTATTACTACAGAAACATGCCAAAAGTTTATTCTTCTTTTCAATAAAACCACTTAGCAAAGTCCCCAAACTTCTTTGATTTTCTTTGTCTCCTCTTTATTTCTCTGTGACTAAATCCTAGATCCAGGAGGGAAATTTTGTCAATTGGTTTAATTTTTTTCCAAGAAAGGATGCTGCTTAGAGCTTAGGGCTTCCAATGGGTGGTCAAGGGTATCTCAGAGACTTGTAAAAAGTAAACACTCAGCAATTAAAAAAAAAAAAAAGAAACTACTGATATACATGACCACACAGATAAATCTTGGAAGACTAATGCTGAGTGAGAAGGCCAGACCTCTTCAAAAAGGAGGATATGATCCCATTTACATAAAACTCTAGAAGCAAACTATTCTGAAGTGTCGGAAAGCCAATCAGTGGTGAACTGGAGAGGGTGGAAGCAGGGAGAAGCGAGGAAGGGATTGCAACAAAGAGGCATAAAGAAACTTTTTGGGTAACAGATATGCTCTCTAGTCTGATTACGGTGATTGTTTAATGTGAGTGGGCATATGTCAAAAATTTCCAAATTGTACATTTTAAATATGTGCACTTTTTTGGTGTCAGTAATACCCCCCCCCCAAAGCAAATTCTCCATAGAATTAGACATAAGAAATACAAAGAAACTCGTAATCCCAGTGGTCAGAGGTAAACACTGATCATGCAATGGTTATGTACTTCTAGAATCTTTTCTATGAAGGTAATCATTGTTGGTCTATCCATCTATCTCCACATTGATTTATTGTTCTGTTCCCCAACATATGTGTATCCATAAAAGTCATTTTAGGACAATTTCTGTTTTCACGTTCTCTGCTGTCCTCTCCTTCAGAGAGGGATTGGTGCCCCAATTTTTCCCCTTATCCTTTCCCCTCTAAGTCTGAGGTGTCTGCCCATGAATGTGAGCCTGCCTAGGAACTTCCAGCCCCTCACACCCACATCTGCAAACCTACCTCAGGACTTCTAGCAACAGAAAAGGAGCTTCTGCTTCAAAAGGTTGGCATTTCCAGACATGGCATTCTCGAGGAAAAGTGGGGTTTGCCTGATTGTGAACAATTTCTAGAGCAGGGTCCATCACTAGCCTTGGGCATAGCTGCTGTGATTCTTCCTGTCCAGGTAATTTTATGTCTGGCTTTGCTGGGAATAGCAACATGTTCCGTGGTGGTCTCCAGCACCCCAGGAAGAAAAACTTTTGATGGGATTGCAGTCCTTTCTTGCCCACTATGATGCCTTGTCTGCTCCTGTGGCTTCTAGCAGCTCTTTTCCTCACTTGAGTAAGAAGTTTCCCCTTCTGCAACTTCAAGTTACTATTATTAAAAAAATAAATAAATAGAGGTTGACACCATGTACTACCATGTTCTCTCTGCAACAAAGAGAGAAAGGAAAAAGAGAGATTGGGAAAAAGAGGATTTCATTTACCGCTTTTCTTTCTTTCTTTCTTTCTTTTCTTTCTTTCTTTCTTTCTTTCTTTCTTTCTTTCTTTCTTTCTTTCTTTCTTTCTTTCTTTCTTTCTTTCTTTCTCTTTCCTTCCTTCTTTCTTTCTTTCCTTCTTTCTTTCTGGCCATGCCTGCAGCATGTGGGAGGGCAGGGTTCAAACAGGTGCCACATCAATGACCTGAGCCACTGCAGTAACAATGCCAGATCCTCAACCTGCTGCACCACAGGATAACTCCCTGCCTTCATATCTTTTATTTCAGAACAGTTCATTTCCCTCCAGGCTCATCTGTCTGCACTGCACTCTCTGCTCTCTTTGCTAAGGCATTAGCTTTTAAAGGTTTCAGGAAAGGATTCGGGGGACCCAAAAAGTCAATAGGATTCAAAGAATTGTCAACAGACTTATATACAGAAGCTAACCTGTCTCAATCAACCTCAAATAAGCAGGGCTAACACTTGTCTAGAAAGAAAAGCAATTTCAACTGTTTGCCAAAGCACAGATCTATGAGCCATTTTATTTGCCATCTTCACAGACACAATATTACTAAAGTCATTCACCTACTGGGAATATTAAAAAAAAATTATTCCCCATGAGGAATTATAAAAAATTTAGAATGGCACATTTTAACTACTGAATATTAATGCAACATTTTCTAACTACTAATAAAAGAATCAAATCCCTGTTTGTGAATATATTAAAAAGTTAGGCCAGCCTGTTTCATATGCACCAGTAATTTTTTTCACTGTGACATTCATTTTCACTTTAGAATTTAGATAGGAATGTAATGGGACTGATAAAAGCAGAACTGTACACTTTGAAATGTGCATAAGTGTGTGCTCATTTTTGGCTTCATGACAATTGATTGCAGTGTTTGCATTTGAGATGAATAAGTTGAGTCCTCAATTCCATGTGTGACATACACCATTACAGGGGATTACTTCCCATCAAAAGGTTCAATTATGTTGGTGGTAAAATTAAGTTGATTACTTTGACTTAGTGATGACATCTGAAATGTCATAATTTCGGTGTCCCAGTGAATGGATTGGAATTATATATATGTATATATATATTTTTTTTCACTTTGATGATTTTTATTTTTTCTGTTATAGTTGGTTTATAGTGTTCTGTCAATTTTCTACTGTACAGCAAAGTGACCCAGTCTCTCTCTCTCTCTTTTTTCTCTCTCGCTCACACACACACACACACACACACACACACACGTACATTCTTTTTCTTACGTTATCCTCCATCACGTTCCATTACAAGTGACTAGACATAGTTCCCTGTGATATACAGCAGGACCTCATTGCTTATCCACTCCAAATGCAATAGTTTGCATCTATTAACCCCAAACTCCCAGTGCATCCCCCTCCCTCCTCCTCTCCCTTGGCAACCACAAGTCTGTTCTCCAAGTCCATGCACTTCTTTTCTGTGGACAAGTTCATGGAATTATATTGATTTAGTAAAGATGAGTGGTTTAGGGATCAGGAAACTTGGATTTTGGTCCTCTGTGCATTTAAAACAACATTGGGCAATTATCTGTGAATCTCATATGTTTTGGGTGTGTGAATGTATGTGAGTGTGAGTATGTAGGAGTGTGTGTGTATTTGTGTCTGTTTATAAAAATGGTACAAGGTCAGATGTTTATCATAGCTGAAACATTGTGTTATGACTAGTGGTAGAGGATAGAGGTGTACAAGTAGGTCAGATCATAAGGGACATTACATATCCTTCTAAAGAAAATGGATTTTATTTTATAGGTACTAAGGAAACGCTCATTTTAAAAAGGTTTTTAATTTGAAATAATTCTGAACTTACATAAAAGTTGCAAAAATAGTACAAAGTCCCATATGCCGTTCACACATTCCTCTAATGTCAGCATCTTTTATATTTATCAAAACTGAGAATTTTTCATTGGTACAATACTAATAAGTAAATTATACTCTTTGTTTAGGTTTTTATGTTTTCCCACTAATTTTTTTTTTCTGTTCTGACATCCAATCCAGGATACAACATTGCACTGGGTTGTCATGAAGATAGAGAGACAGGTTTATAGATAACACTTTCAGTGTGTTTGATGGAGCTCTGAAAGAGATAAGGGTGGCACAAGGGGAGGGGGCCAATGTAGGAGATTATTACTACATACTCTCCCCTTTCAATACTCACAAGTTATGGTTGTAAGTATAATATTTATTCTCTATACATCAGGATGGGTGATTTCCCTTATTTCTCTGGATGCTTTGTATTCACACACCCACACACACACACACACACACACACACACACACACACTAATCTGGTGGCATTCTAGATGATTCATCATTCCACTGAATGACTGTGCTTCACCCGGCTGGCACAGAATCACCTACAAGCATTTCATTATTATATCTCAATTTAACGTGTTTGGATTGAGTATTTGGCCAAGGTCTCAGTGTGCTCAGTGGACAGGTCAATTTGCTTTGCTTGGCTAGGCTCTTGAATGCCCCCCAGTCCCCAGCCTTACAAATGCTTCATCATCAGCTGAACAGAGAGCAAGGAAAAAGGAGAAAGGTTAGTTCAGCTCAAATCTATCCCCATGAGGGGAAAAAACAATTCAAAACGTATGCTCTGTTCACAGAGGAGCAAAAGCATTATCTTTGTATAACATTACTTCAACATAGAGGTCAGATTTTCCTCAGTAAACTCAATTAGTTCCTTTATTCTATCTGGAAAGAAAAATGTTTGCCTCTGGAACAGCCTTTGAGCCTGAGAAATTAAGCCTGGAATATGAATCATTTGAGCTAAGAGTACAAGATATTCTGGAAGCTGAGTTTGGCCTTGTAGCTATTTATTTACATTTATAAGGAAATTCTTTTGATTGTAATAATATTACAGAAAGTTAAAAAACAGAAAAGAGAACAAACTGCTAATCTCATTAGCATGGTTACTATCCTTTTTGAATATTTCTTTATTTCTTCTGAATGCATCCACATTTTTGCATAACTGCAATCATACAGATTATATATAGTTTTATCACTGGCTTTGTCAGTTGACTCATAAGCATTGTTCTGAGATGCAAAGTAGTCTTTAGAATTATTCTTTTTAAATGACTGCATGATATTCTGTGGAGTGTATGTGCCATAAGTTAATTAAGCATTCCTCTACTCTTAAGACATTTAGTCAATTTCTAATTTATCACTATCATAAATAAGGCTGTATTGAAAAATATTGTATGCCATGATTTTATCCCTATATTTTGTATTGTTTTCTTAGGTTAAAGTTTCATAAGTGAGATTACTGAGTCGTAGGGGATGAACACTTGAGCTCTTCATATTTACATTCACAGTGTTTTTAAAGGAGTTTACTAATTATGATGTCACCAATTAGGTTTTGCTAAGTGGGTGGGGAATCCAAAAGGCCAGAGCAGGGTCAGGAGGGATGGAGCTCCCATGTGGAAAGAGATGGAAGGGCATTGCAAGTTTGGTCTAGGATTTGCTGACAACAAAACTTAGTGAAGCTGAAATTCTGCTGTGAACTTCAAGCTGGAGGTAGAATTCTAAGTACGAGGAATAGATTCTGCTGTATAGCACAGGGAACTCTATCTAATCACTTGTGATGGAACATGATGGAGGATAATGTGAAAAAAGAATGTAAATAAATGTATAACTGTACATTTGCTGTACAGTAGAAATTGACAGAACATTGTAAATCAACTATAATAAAAAAACAAACAAACAAAATAACACAGTCAGAAGACTGATAGACACACTTAAAAGACTGAAGAAGCAGTAGGGCAGAAGAAAGCCAAGGGGAGGGGGTAAAGTACAAGGCAATTTGAGACCATAGGTTTGAAGCCTGTGTTGGTTATGGGCCATGCATGTGCTGAGCTCACATGGGGTTTCAGACATACATGATGATACTGGACTCAGCAATAATTAAAATTCAGTTAGTTTTTACTGTTTGGTGGATGCTGTCTTCAGTTTTTTGGGGACTCCCTCATTTCATCTTCAGTACAATGTTAACAGGTGCTGCTACTGCTCCCATTTTCAGGTGAGAATGCCAAGGCTTGGAGGGGAGCTGGCAAGTGACTGCCCTGAGATGGCACAGTGGTCATCTGGGCCAGGTGACCTGGTGCCTCTTTCTTTGCCCCAGCATGATCTCCACTCTTTGCCCCACCATGCTCTCCTCTCCTCTGGAGTTTCAAATATTGTGAACATGTGGGTATAAATATACATCATCCTTCATTTAATTTATATTTCTATAGTTCCCAGTCATGCTTAATATTTTTTTCACTATAAGGAGGGGAGCAGTGCTTCTTCTAGTACCCACAGAGTTAGGCAGAAGCCAAGCCCCACTCTTTTGTACTAATAACAAATCATCTATCCAATGGACTTTTGGAGGGTTTTTCTGTCACCTATTTTTTTTGGCTGTGCCTGTGGCATGCACAAGTTCTGGCACTGGGGTGGAATGTGTGTCCTAGCAGCGACCCAAGCCATAGCAGTGACAGCACCAGATCTTTAAATTGCTGAGCCACCAGAGAACTCCAACCATGCTTAATATTTGAATAAGACACTTTTAATACAAGAATTGGGACGTGGACAATAGAGTCATTCACACATATGGAAAAGGTAGCCACACATCAGGAGATGAGCATATTTTAAATTGGTGTTGAGTCAGCACAAAACTAAGTGAAGGCATTCAACTTTTAAATCAAGAATGTCTGCCTAACACTAAAGCTTCCTAGGTTATGATTATTATTTACTGTAAATATTCCATCTTTAGAAATGAAAGGGAACACAGTTAAGGCCTACTATTCCAGCATGCTGGCCACATTGTGCATGGAATCAGATCTCTTCAAACATAACCATTAAAGAAAAATTTGTCTTTGGGGTGGAGTGAATGGAGGATAAAATCATGTTCTTCTACAAGAAGGCTGTGGATGTCTTGAGCAGAAACACCACATTTAGACACCTGAGTTTTCATTTTCTTAGACCTGTTTTCCAACAAAATTTCTGAAGAAGACACTTTGGTGGCATTTTTAAATGATATGTGACTTTGTTTTTTTTTCTGTTGAGAAGTTTGCTTTATGAAACTATGATGTTTAGATTAACATTGAAAGGATTTCCAGTTCAGCTTCTCCCTGTGAAGAACCTGGAATCTGTCACTCCTATCCTTAAAACAAGAAAAAGCTGGACAACCTGAAAACCAGTGACTTTTCTTGCCTGTATTATGGAAATGAGGATGTAGGGAAAATCACCACCCTGAAATCTTCAGTAGAGAACCAGCTCATGAAAGACAACAAGTATTGAAAATTAATAAAGAAAATAAAGACAAGGTTTTTTTTATTTTAAATCAAGGGGGTCCAAGACTGGGGTTCAAGACCACCACCCACACATATCTGGAGGGGCAACGGTGCCTCCTGGGAGAAAAGCCACCTAAAGGAAGAAGGAACCACAGAGAAGTCTGAAACCAACCGTCCAGAGCTAAGGGAAGGTGGTTGGGAGATCTGAGAAGTGCTTGTTATTTCCATTTGTGTCCAAATCCCTGCTCCTTTTATTTCATAGATGCTGGAGTTCCTTGGAGAACAGGTGTGCTGTACATAAAAATCTGTCAAGGTTGTTTCTCTAGGATGCTAGGACATGAGCCACACAGCTCTGACACTCCTGCAACAGAACAAAAGACAAAGGAAGAGGGACCACTGTGTACATTGCTATCTTGGAGGTTCCAGGAGTTCAGCTGCAGGGGAAGAGGGGACATCTGGCAGGAGCAGAGGGACAGCAGCAGCACTCAGATGGAGCGGACATGTTCATAAGATGCAATAGACCTGGGGACTCAAGAAACACTTCAAATGCCTTGGAGAGCCATGGTCTGTACATGCTAATGTCCCATCATTAGCTTGTACAGGCTGTGAAGGGCTGGGAAAGTCTCATTACTTTTGAGAATAGTTTTATATCCTCTCATTCTGATTATCCCTTCAACTAGCCCTTTGGTTGGTGTGTAGAAATATCCAGAACTCGTATAAGAAAACACTTAAGGAGCAGTATGATGTAGGATAGTTTTCTTGGCCCTGTGATTGAATCTATTTTTCTGCTTTGTTTTCTCTACTGCGGAAAATATGAATTTCATTAATATCTCCTTGAGGTGGATACTGTGGGCCAGTGTATTTGTTAGATTCTTTGTACCATCTGGTTTTTATCCTCCTTGAATAACAGAGTTTGAAATTAGTTGAACTCCAAACTACCCAGGTTCTCAGCTTTTATCTCATACTTTACAAGTTTCCCCTAAGAACACTGTATTTGCTTTTCAGGACTTTGGTTGTGTGCTTTATTTCCTCTATGGAAAGACCCAGGTAAAGTTTAAATTACAGTTAATTGATAGAGGCCAAGGAGGAAGATTGAAAAATTTAATTAGTTTCCCTGCAAAGTAATGTGTATTAATCTGACTTTCCACACTAGAGACTAACATATCTTAACTTAAGGTGCACACCAAGTGTTCTGTTTAAACACACAGGGTCTGAGTCATTCTCCCAGCTTATTTTCTGTCTAGACAGAGAAGAGAATCAAATCCCTTTTAAATTATAAAATTGTTCTGTGATTAGATATCACGGCTGTCTCCTGAGGCACTCAAGGAACCTCATAAATAGTTAACACCTGTTAACACTTGATTATTTAGATGGTAGGAGCAGACACTGTTGGTGTCCCATGCTGTGTGACCTTAGCCCATTCTGGCTTGCAGCTGCAGTGTGGTGGGGGCTCTCATGCAGACCACCTCCCACCTCTCTCACTTATACTCTTAGCTCTCTGCCTTAGGTCTTTCTTCAAGTACAAGGAGCTTACTCAGCCTGCATGCTTGGGCCTGGAAGCATGAGACAGGAGTTGGTGCCCCACAGTAGCTAATAAGCACTGGGGGCAGGTACTGGTGGATAAATACCCCATCCTCAACCTTGGACCCCTCCTTGACCTTGGACCCCTCCTTGACCTTGGACCTATGACTCTGAGGGTTGTTTTTTTTTTTTTTTTTTTGTCTTTTCTAGGGCTGCGACCACGGCACATAGAGGTTCCCAGGCTAGGGGTCTAATCGGAGCTGCAGCCGCTGACCCACACCACAGTCATAGCAATGCCAGATCCTTAATCCATTGAGTGAGGCCAGGGACCGAACCCACAACCTCATGCTTCCTAGTCAGATTCGTCAACCACTGAGCCACGACGGGAACTCCAAGTTTCATTTTTTAAAATTCTTTTTACGGCTGCACCTGTGGAACATGGAATTTCCTAGGCTAGGGGTTGAATTGGAGCTGCAGCTGCCGGCCTACACCACAGCCACAGCAACCCCAGATCCAAGCCACATCTGTGACCCTTGCCACAGCTTCTGTCAATGCAGATCCTTAATTCACTGAGTGAGGCTAGGGATCAAACACGCATCCTCATGGACACTGTGTCAGGTTCTTAACCTGCTGAGCCACAATGGGAACCCCTCCAAGTTTCATTTCTGTGTGGCTTTCGTAGCAAGGCTGAGCAGTAACCAGCTTACTCAAGCACTCTTTCTGGGTCTCCTTCCTCCCCTGTGCCTCTCTCCAGCTTCATGCGACACTCCCAAGTGAACTACCCGAGCCACATCCTTGTCTCAGTCTCTGCATTTGGAGAACTCAAGCTAAGAAGACTGATTAGTTCAGTGGGTTAGGTTTATCTTTACCATAACCTGACATTTGATTAATACTTGCCTGTGAATACTTTGAATGAGAGCCTCCTGTGTGCTGGGCAAGGATTTTTGGTGTTGAACAAAGCAAGCAGAATGTTTGCCTGTGTGAACCTTTCATAATGCCTTTTTTAAACTTCACAACAACCATGTGAGAGAGGTTATTTTTATCACCATTTCATGTATAACTAAGGTGAGCGAGGACTCTCGGGGTTTAATTTTTCTATCCTAGGTCTTCTCTGTGGAGAGGGGTGTCACCAGATTTCTTCCCACTTTTAAAAATTTTTGGCCACAGGAGTTCCTGTTGTGGCTCAGCAGGTTAAGAACCCGACATAGTGTTAGTGAGGATGCGGGTTTGATTCCTGGCCTCACTCAGTGGATTAAGGATCCGGCTTTGCCAAAAGCTTTGGCATAGGTCACAGATGTGGCTCAGATCTGATGTTGCCATGGCTGAGGCATGGGCCTCAGCTGCAACTCTGATTTGACACCTGGCCCAGGAATTTCCATATGCTGCAAGTGTGGCCATTAAATTAAAAAAAAATTTTTTTTTGGCCACTTCTGATTAAACCATCTCATTCCAGTTTTATGACCCATTCTCATGCCCTTTTTAAAAAATTGAAGTATAGTTGGTTTATAATGCTGTTAATTTCTGCGATATAGGA
Source organism: Phacochoerus africanus (assembly GCF_016906955.1). NCBI lineage: Eukaryota > Metazoa > Chordata > Mammalia > Artiodactyla > Suidae > Phacochoerus > Phacochoerus africanus. The sequence continues at coordinate 86,180,346 of NC_062558.1, read as the reverse complement.
AAGTGATTCAATGACACACACACACATTCTTTTAAAAATTACTTTCCATTATGGTTTTATCACGGGATATTGAATATAGTTTCCTGTGCTATACAGAAGGGCCTTGTTGCTTATTCACTCCCAGGCACTTTAAACCGTCAACGATCTAATCCATCTAAAGTGCCTACTCCTGTGCCCCTTCCCTGTTCTTAGGAGGGCCTAAAAAGACTGCGGGAAGGGATTTGCACTCTTGGTAAACAACTGAGATGATACCGTAGGAGGAGGTCATGGCTGCCGCAGCTGCACAGGGGTGATGGAAGGATCCTGGTCTCTTCTCCGTCCTTGGAGTGTGAGTTTGCTTGCCTTCCCTGACCTGGAAGCTGATTCATGGACACCATCTAGAGAGAATAGGAGTTGTTGAGACACTCTGGATGGTCTATTTGACTGAAGCCAGTTAAAGCCTTTGTAGAAACTTCTGAGATTCTGGTGGGCAGGAACAGAGAGCTACGGGACTCTCAGCGCTGAAGACAAGCCTGTGAGTATGTTCCCTTGCTTGCTAAACTTGCCACTCACCAGTCTGCAGTGGTCTGCCTCTTCCTTCTTTTTGTCCCTGTCTTTTGTGTATGGGGTTAGTTTCAGATTTCACCTGGGGAAGCGTCCAAGGTTGGAAGCCAACTGGGAAGGCAGCCAGGAGACTGGAGAATGGATCTTGGGAAAGGGGCGTTGGGGGAAATCCTGAGTTGTCCATCCACCTTTACGTGGGGAGGCATGGCCCATGTGTTGGGTGCTTTGGGGACCCCTTGAGTACAGGGACACCTGGAAAAAGCTGACTGGGCTGACGAGCGTGTTTGAGGAACTGCGCAGAGCGCCCTGTGGCACGGGAGGGAAATGTGCGCCTGCGTACCGGGCTGGGCTCTGTTGTGGACTTGTTGCTGGACACTGATGCCCCACGAGAAGCTGAGCTCAAATCAGGGAATTGGATGGAGAGCTGAGGTTAGAGAAGGACATGCAGGTGTCCACTACTCTGCCAGCTCGGGGCTGGCAGGCAAAGCGGGAGCGCGTGATAATATGTTGGAGTCCTTTGCATGCTGTTCTGCAAAGCCAGGAGGGCACAAGCTGCCGCAGGTTAAGTTCCAAGAATTTATGACAAAGCCTCTTTCTTTGGTCTCTCCTTGCCCTCCATATACTGCAGAGACCGGTTTCAGATTTCGCTTGGGGAACTCCGGGGACTCCTAGGGTTAGGAACCACCAATACAGAGATAAGATTGAGCAAAAGGGATCTGATGTCTTCAGGTACAGGGCTAGTCCTTTGCAGTGAATTTTTCTTTTGAAGAGTTTCTGATATTAGCTCATGACAAATATAATGTATATATCATTTATACCTTTGCAACTGAAAAAGGAAGTTGGAGAGGAGAGAGGGCAGACACAGTTATCTTCAACTTGTTTATAATCGTCTTAAAATGACATGACCTTTTTTAGGGGGAGTGGCAGGTTTTCTTATTTATTCTACTTTGCTTAAATTGGGAATGACAAATATCTTTTAATCCCCCAGTCAGCTCGGTTAGGCAGTGGCTGCCTGAAGAGCTTTGTTGAGAATGAGTCTGAGGCCATAAGCAGGTGTAATAGTAAGGTCATTAGTTACTATACAATTACTGATCAGAGCCAGTCATGGGTGTAGAAGGGGAGAAGAGCCACCCTTCTAAAATATATTTTCTTTCATTGTTCCAGTTTCATGTTAACTAGATGAGGTAACCTGAAAGTCTTCTAGAGCTGTAATTTACTAGGATCTACCATTCAGGTCTAGGGTTGCAAACTCAGGAAATTTAGCAGAAAACAAAAATGTACTGTAGGATATTGGGTAGTTCATGCAATCTCCAGGAAGACTGGAGAACCTAGCTCATCAATTTGGCAGCAACCAAGATAGCCCTGGTATGGCCATAGGTAGGACACCCTGGGGTCATTGGGTGTCTCTAGCACTACCACTGCTCCTGGACCTCCCCTGCAACACTGTTGGACTTTAAAAGTTTTAAAAAACTTTTTATGAAAAATTTTAAGATACATAAAAACAGCAGAGTATAATGAAGCTCCATGCATTTGTTCCCAGATTCCCTGTGTATTACAGTTCTGTCAATTTTATTTAATCTATCCCCCATTTAAAATTCAAAAAATACTTTTTTTTTGCTAAAATATTTTGAAGCAATTCTAGACATCACAGTAAGTCACTTGGAAACATTTTATATTTTTCACTATCAGATAAATTACAAAACCTTAGCTGTGACATGATTATCCTAATTCAAGATAGCATCTTTCCTATCAACTAAATTTTTGTAGGCCTTAGTCATTAATCAGTCCTAAGTTATTAGTTCCTCAAGGTTCATCATTACACACATACACTCTTGTAGCCCAGGAGCTGGGCTGCCCCCGTTTTTATCCGTGATGGGAGATGGGGCCATACTGCCCAACTTAGACTTAATTCCAAGTAAGAAGGATGTACACATCCTGGGCAGACAAGATGGTAGATAAAGCATAGGAGAGACAGAAACCAGCTCACAACCTTCAGATAAGTAGCCACCTGTCACCATTGCCATCTAAAGTTCCTGATTGCCTTTGACTTAGAGCCTAGCATCCTTCTGTAATTTCATAAATATACTCTGATAGTCTTTGAGTTTTGATTTAAAGTGATATGGTTTCCACCTGGTTGGAAGGCTTTTTCTTCCTGGGAGGCTTATTAGCAATTACCTATGTAAATCTATGCACACCTTCTTTTGATACATTGTCTTGGGAAAAATTACACCAAGAAATTATTAATGTACATGAAAACAACAGTTACAATTCCCAGGGGATAATCGAGGCATTGAATATTTTTGCATATTTTAAGGCATCCACCAACATCACTTGAGGGTGACTGGGTTTGAGGAAAGAGTGTTAAAATAATAATTTCCCCTGTTTAGATGTTTAAAAATTTTGATCAATGAATGTGTATTATATAAGAAGAATTACGGTTGTGAATTACAGAGTTTCCGGCAGTAAGATGGAGCTAACTGCAGGCCTTTGGCTCCATCTGGTAGCATCCTTACTTAATGCAAATTTATGACATTTCCTTGTATGAGAAATGGGATGCATAATTTTTCTATATCTTTTTGCTTTGAATCAAATATTCACCATCATTTGCACATCCCTATTTTCTTGCATTGCTTTTAATCTGCATCATCTCTAGGGATCTTGGATGATAATCACAATCTAATTTCTAATATCAGCCATCACCAGGGACTACAGTTATCAAAATAAGTAAATTCAGCAAATATTTATTGATTGGTATTGCCATATCCATTATGGAGATGGAAGGCAAAACAAGGTTCTGCATCCTCCACAGGATCTGGGGAGAGGAGATGCAAACACATAACATACAGATATCAGAAAGGCACTAAAGTAAAAAAAAAACTCCTAGAGTTTAGAGAGCAAAAGATTGTAATGACTTTTGCCTGGAGAGATCAAGGAAGGCTTTCTGGAGTAAGTGGCATTTGAATTGGATTTTAAATACTAGATACCAGCTTAAGGGCATTTAATATGGAGGAGGCACATTCAGAAAGTACAGGCAGACGCTGGGAATTCCTCAGCTTAACTGGTGTGTGTGTGTGTGTGTGTGTGTGTGTGTATGTATGTGTATATCTGTCTGTCTGTAGAGAAAGAGAACAGTGTTCCCCAGTTGGATTTTGGTGGAAACCAAGACATTTTGGAGTTTATTAGCAAAGTCTATATGAGAAAGATGATTCATATTTAGTAATAAAGACTATACAGAGAAATTGTCATTGTCACATAAGCTCTTCCTAGTTGGCAGCACCCTAGCAGGGGTGCACACCTCCATTTGGTCCCAGCTCTGCTGAGCAGGCAGCCACAGTAGGCCCCCAGCCTGTGGAGGGGATGTGCCCTGGGGGACAAGAGCTCCCAGGTTCTAGCAGCAGGCCTTACCTATGCTTCTCTGAGTCTGTTCCTTCCTCATTCTGACTTCCTGCTCTGCCTTTCACTGGTAGGAAAAGGCATCCAACTCGGAACTGAGTCAGAGTGCTCAGCAGCTGGGTCTTGCTTTTAGTTTTGTGCAAAAATCAGTGGAATCAAGGTCAAGAGCTCAGCATGTGATTTTTTTTTTTTTTTCTGGGGAGCAAGTGGGCCTGGGTTTGAATATGCACGGTGCTTAGAATCTGTGTGATTTCAGGCAAGTTTCTCAATTCTGTTTCCATGTTGCCTCATCTGTAGAATGGTGGGAGCCATACTGTTTTCTCACAGGGTTCTCACATGTGTTAAATAAGTCAGTGGGTGTCAAGTGTTGGAACAAAGCCCGCTGAGTTCAGCTCTCAGTGGTGCAACAGTGCTTGTGCTTGTAGAGGAGCCCTGGAGGGGGAAGGGGCCCTGGCTCACCTGAGGGCAATCTTGAGTGCAAGGCAGGAGCCTGGCTTGTTTCAACACCTGGGCTGGACCTGGATGAGGGTCTTTATTTCTGTGCTCAAGGTTATTTCGAGGGGATTTGGAATGAAGTTAATCCCTCCTTTCTAGGTGCTGTAGGGGAAATGGGTCCCTCTTCTGTGGTTACTAAAGTTGAGGGCATTGGTGTGGACCCAGTGTCCCATATAAACCTGTCGCAAAATGAAATGGCATGAGATTGAATCAGAGAAGTGGCCTGTGGGGGCACTTAGAGGTGACTCCTAAGGACTAGGAAGCATCCATTCTAAGGCAGTTCACTGAAGAGCAACAAGGGATTACTGGATACAAACGCATGTACAGGGAGATAGGCTTGTCAAGCTTAAAAGACCAAGACCATGGTTAAAGGAGTAAGAAGTGAAAATTCAGGTGATTTGTGCTTCTTGAAGGCATTACTTTCATCAATACAAAAGCTTTACATTAGTGTTTCAAACAGGTTTTGCAGAGCAGAAAACTTAAAAGTAAGATTACCTTGGAGAAAAGCAGTACCCTGGAACCTGCGGGGCCACCAATCGCTCTGCAGCTCACTGGTCAGAACAAGCTTGGCTAGGATGAATTAGCCCAGAATGGATTAGCCTCTGCAGCACCTTGGGGCTGAGTGCCCCCAGAGGAAGCCAGCCCGGGGTTCAGCAAAAGGACTTGGAAGGGGGCGAAGGGAAGGGAAAGCATTTGAGGTGAGCCTTTGGTGAAATATATTCTAGAGTAGGAGAAAGGTCCCCATCAGTTCCGTCCTGGGTAAGCACAAGTCTCTTGGTCCCTCACCCCTGCCCAGTCTCTTCCCTGGGAACCTCTCACTGAGAAGATGACCTCCTCTGAAGTGTTCTTTATCGAGAGTTGACTCAAAGCCATTGATGGTATTGTCAGCTTCTGAATATCTTAGAGAGCACGTTGTCCAGTGGTTGCTACTTTCCCCCCCACCCCAGGAGAGTCGCACAATTTAGGAAAATTGATAAGGCCTCCTGCATATTTTGCCTTCCTATTAGGTTGGTACCAACTAATCATGTCTGTCCAAAAATCTTAGCCTAAAAAGCTTTTGTCTCATCCAACCCTCTTATTACAGAAGAAAAAAATTGAGTTCCAGAGACAGAGAGCACTTTACCTGCAGGTCTTCAGCTCAGCCTGTAAGTGGCAGAGATGAGACAGGGACTCAGGCCGTCCTGGGTTTTGATTTTAGTGTCATTTCTCACATACAAACCACAGCAGTGTGCTCTGATTTTCTAAGTTGTTTATATACTGTAATTGCCTCTGTATTCTCTTTCCTTTATCTGTTTAGATAAGCACCAAAGATTATGGGTCTCATTCTGTACAAGCTAACATCACTTGGTATACTGTTAGCCTAGAAGGGCAATGGAAGTGTCCAGCAGCTCCATTTTAAGTTCTTGATATTTCCAAATGTCTTCAGTGATGAGCATTTTTTGAAGAGAAAAGCTTAAAATAGGACAGTATCTTTCTTTCCATCAGGAAAATGCCAACAGCTTTCAAAATCTTTGTTAGCCTTTCTGATATTTCCCAGAGAACCTTGCAAGTTATTCGCAGTGGTTCGGAAACAATGAAGGACGTTACACACCTTGTGGTACCATGTTTCCTAAAATGCGTTAAACTTATCAGTGGAATATGAGATGATATTAAAGAGTATGGTGATCAGACCTTTTATTTTAGTAGTAGGTAAAATAGGTATTTATTTTAATGCATGTAATAAAATATTATAATAAAAATATAATTAGTACAAATAGTAACATTTTTATTGCTTCGAATGGGATTAAATATAAAAGGAAGTCGATTTAAAGAAAAATGTTAAATAATAACGTCAGTATAAGTGGTACCCAAATTTGGCAAAAATTTGAACAATGATACCCGATATTACATACACATAACTACAGTGGAAATACTCACTGAGGCCACAAGTAACGTGTAATTTGAACAGTCATAGCAGCCCACAAAACTTGAAAGACAACAGCAATGGAACCCACAGTTAATTTATAACTGTACATGAGTTTTTATTCCCATGAATGGGGGAGAACTTAATCTTTGCCCTTTCACAAAAAGTAACTTTGATCCAGCAGTTTTCCTATGTGGATTCAAGATTCTTTCCTCAGTCCCAGGATGGTACCCAGCTGTGGCCTTCATCCTGTTGGCTTCCTCTGTAGACTCCCCTTTGGTGATTGACAAGAGTTTGGAGGAGCGGGGGCGGGCTTTCCCTTGGGCTTCGGATGTTTCTCTGTCAGGGCCATCTCTATACTGCTTAGTCAGCCTTGTCTGGTGCAGGTGGCATCACTCTAGCTTATGATGCAGATCATCTGTGGTGTGCACCTGCACTTCCTAGGCATGCCTCTGTTCCCCCTTCGACCTCCATGTGTGTACACACACACACATAACCTCACCTCCACTCACTCTCCACACATTTCCTCCTTATCCCTTTCCTTCTTGCTTTAGAGCTCTTCTTTTTTCTATCCTGTCTCCCTACATGACCTTATCCAGGCTCAATGAGATTAAGGATGAACAGGACAAAAATGGTACCTTCCCTCATTCCTCTGGGGTAGAAATTTACAAGGCAAGATAATTGACAAGTTAATATAAAATAATAAAAATTACGGTATGTTTTTTTAAAATGAAGGAGGCTGAGATTTAAGTAATGCTGCAGTGACTATCTCTTGCTCAAAATTTTATTCTTCAGATGCTTAAAAGTGGAGTTGTCAGGGAAAAGGTCATCATTTTCCAGCTTCTGGATACATATTTTCAAGGTCTTTTAGGTGGAGATAATAATTCAGAGAAGTTTAGGGTGCTTGGGGGGGCGTGTTCCTGATAGTTCCTTCATTAATTGATGAAGGAAATATTTATTAAAAAAATTGTGTAGGAGTTCCGTTGTGGCTCAGTGGTCAACAAACCTGACTAGTGTCCAAGAGGATGCAGGTTTGATCCTTGGCCTTGCTCAGTGGGTTAAGGATCCAGTGTTGCCATGAGCTATGGTGTACGTCGCACGTTGCTGTGGCTGTGGCATAGCCCAGCAGCTACAGCTCTGATTGGACCCCTAGCCTGGGAACTTCCATGTGCCATGGATGCAGCCCTAAAAAGACAAAATACAACAACAACAACAAAAATTGTGTAGCAGAGTTCCCTGGTTGTGCAGCAGGTTAAGAATCTGTTGTTGTCACTGCTGTGGCTTGGGTCATTGCTGTGGCATATGGGTTCAATCCCTGGCCCAGGAACTTCTACGTGCTGTGTGCCCCCCTCCCCCGAAATTATTTATCAGTCAGAGTCCAATCAGGAGACAGTAGCCACATAATTATTTAAACAGGGAAAATTTAATGTATCAGTATTTTATCTACTAAGGAGTAAGAGAGAGCTATAAAGAACACAGGAATAACAGATAAAAGGAGCAGTCACTATCTCTAGGGCTGTGGCAGAGAGCCAGGGAAGGAACAAATCTTTAAGAGGTCTTCCCAGGAGGGCAGAAATCCAGATCTAATTCTAGAGGGCATGACTGCCCCACAGGGTAGTGAATTTTCCTCAGGTGCTTGATTTGTGGGGCTCACTGGGAACCTACCCCATGGAGTGCCAGTGGAGGTTGTCCCCAGGGGTGCACCTGGTATAGAACTCCTTGGGGAGCTGTTTGTGAGGCTGATGCTGCTGAAACTCCTGGGGGTGGGAGTGAGTTTCATGTTAGTGCCTCCAGTGTCCCTGCAATGCCAGCTGCTGCCCCAGTGGAGCAAAAGGGAAGGATTACACTGGAACCAAGAGGAGAAGCCCCTCCCTCCTCCAGGGGTCCCCCGTCTCCCTGCACCCTCCACCAACAAAGTTTAATAATGTGCCAGTTGACCAGGAAAGACTGTTCTGGCTTCCCAGGAGGCCAAGAAAGGGTGGACTGGGAACTGAGAGGCAAAGGTACCAACTTCTGTTCTTTGCTTGAAGATCACTTCTGGGGTGTTAATTCACCAGGACGTTTGGCCGTGTCCTGTAAAAGCCAGTCATATTCTTGTATATAGAAAAGGCCCTCAATTCATTGGCCTGTGAGAGGAAGCTCTCAGTTTGCACTGAATGGTGGGTGCCCCAGGGGCAGTGGGTGGAGCGGGTGCTCATCACACAGACTATGTGTTTACTCCTCCTTAGTTCCTGTATTGTTTGCACCCCTACTCTAGAATGTAGGTTTTACGAGGGCAGGGGTTTGGTCTGGTGTATAGATGGCAGCCAGAACAATGTGAGGCACATAGTATGGACTCAGTTCATTTTTGGTGAATTAATGAAAGGATTTCCTGTGATTCTCAGGGAAAGCATGTGAGCATTAATGGCCTTGGTGTGCCTGGAGTTAGTCCGTGGGTTTCAGAGGTCTCCTTCTCTCTTCTTGAGCTGGTAAATATACACAACCAGAGCAGCCCACATGTTCCTGATCCAAATGATTATGTGCAGGAGAGCTTAAAAAGGGTAAGGCAGGAGTTCCCATTGTGGCTCAGGGGTTAATGAACCTGATTAGCATCCATGAGGATGTGAGTTTGATCCCTGGCCTCACTCAGTGGGTTAGGGATCCAGCGTTGCTATGAGCTGTGGTGTAGGTCGCAGATGCGGCTTGGATCCTGTATTACTGTGGCTCTGGTGTAGGCCAGTGGCTACAGCTCTGATTTGACCCCTAGCCTGGGAACCTCCATATGCCGGGGGTGTTGCCCTAAAAAACAAAAAAAAGAAGGGTAAGGCAGAACACAGTTGCTAATACTTCTGGACAACCGACACAAGACTTGAGATTGCTCATTTTTCTAGGGTAATTGCAAACCATAGCAGCTGCACTGGCTCCAGCTTGCTGGGCATATTTCATTGCAAATGGGAGATGCCTATGATTGTAGCTGACAGAGGGAGGCAAAGCCAATGCGGACAGCTTTCCTTAGGGGAATTAAGCTCATCTCTTCTCACTACAAAGTTCTTAACTCCTCAGCTGTGAAGGTTTAGGAATCTTTACCCATTAACACCTCAAGTTGCCCTCAACATATTCAATTTGTACTCTAGTTTCAGTGCCAGGGGGACATTTTCACTCCAGGTGTTTTATTTACTGTTTTGAGCAGGGTTCTATATTTCAGGATAATTTAGTTTCCTTTAGGAAGAAAGTCGCTATATTTTGTCTAACATCAAATCATCTGAGACTATAGTATAAAGGGCCACATATTTATCTTACCTGATATTTTTATACATCCAGAATTTTTTTTTTTTTTTAAATGGGATTCAGGGGGCAGAACCAAAGTCAGGATTTGGACTCTGACATCTAACTAGAGATCCAGGTAACTCAAGTAGAGACAAGTACAAATTCTAAGTTAAGTTGGTGATAAATTTAGAGAGCAGCGTAGAATTTGTCCCTGAGCCTACAGCCGGGGCTTTTAAAATGATTGAGGGTATGAATACATGATTCAAAACTAATCTCAGGAACCAACATAGAGTTCAGAAGCTTTATCAATGCTAGCTAGATCAGTGGGGTTTGAGATGAAATATTATAAATCAACTGTGAGAAGGTGTTAATCCAAACACTGCCTCCAGCTTGGAAGGTTATGCGTGAGGTGGGAGATAGTGGAGGGAAGAGGCTGCTGGAAGAAAAGACACTTTTTTTTTTCAGTGAGGGCGTGCATTGCCTCAAGCTTAGGACCCTGGTGCTCAGGAATCAAATCTTGCATTCCGTTGTCCACACCGCAGTACTGAAGCATTTTCACTTCACCTTTTCAGATTTAGATACCAGGGCATATGGGGAAATAGGGATATGATGTTCTTGGGGCCTGGCTGAAGGGCTGAATCTGTCAGTGTGATGTTTTGGGAAGGCAGCTGGTGTAATGGCTGAGAGCCTTGGTTTTCTCATTCATAGTACAGGAATGACAATAGTACCAAGTCACAAGTTTGTTGGAAAGATTAAATGAAATATTCCTTGTCAAGTGTGTGACACTTAGCATACAGTCAATATTAAAACATGTTAGATATGATTATTACTTTCATTATTAATGAATGTGCATCATGTGACGATGTATTAAATTCCCCAAAGCTTCTTTTTTAAAAAAATTTAACTGTTCAGTTCAGAAGCCCCTGGGATTCCTAGAATATTTTAAGAGCATTGATCATGGACTCTGTTAACAAGTCCACTGGGTTAGGGTCCAACTGCATCCTTGCTTAAGAAGACGAACGTTTTAGATAACACATCAGATTCAATTTTTAAGGAATTGGAAGTAAATATTCTTGAAAAACATATTCTTGGGCATATAGTGACAGCAAAACCACAAATTATGTTAACTTCCAATACCAGTAAAGATTCAGTTCAGTTCAGTTGTGGGTAATAGAAAAATGTAAAATAATTGGAATTCCCTGGTGGCCTACTGGTTAAGGATCTGGTGTTGTCATTGCCGTGGTATGGATTCAATCCCTGGTCTGGGAACTTGGCATGGTCATGGCCAAAAAAACCGAAAAAAAAAAAAGAAAAAGTAAAATAATAGTGGTATAAAAAAGTTTGTTTCCCCTTTATTAAAAGAATCTGGCAAATTTGGCACCCCTGTGATCATGAGAAACTCAGCCTCCTTTGTTATTACTCTCTCATCCTTAGGATGAGGACTCATGGTTTAATATGGCTGCTTAGGCTCCAGTCTTCATGTCTACATTCCAGGCAGCAGAAATGAGGAAAGAACAAGATAGGCCTTCTCCCTTTAAGGAGGCTTTCCAGGGGTCACATATGATACTTTCATTTAAATTCCATTGTCCGTAGCAGTAGGCATGGCTGGAAAATGTTCATTTCAGGAAGCCATGTGCTCAGCCAAATCTAAGGGATTCCTTTACTAGGAAGAAGGTGGAGTAGATATTAGGGGAGAGTCGTCTCTGTTGCACAGCCCTTCCCTTTGTTCTGTAGCAGATCTAGTTAGTTGCATTGGGCCACTATATCTGAGGTGTGTTTCTGCCCTTCTCATAGAAAGATATTGAATGGGATTCCCCTCTTTTACAAGAGCACTTGGAGGGTATTACTGTTTTTATTTTATGAATCAGAAACCTAAAATTTAGAGATGCTAAATACCTTCTCCAAAATTACACATAAATAATGGAGACAGGCTTTGAGCCCAGGTCAGTTTGACTGACAGTAAAGCCCCCTTCTCTCCTCCCTCCCCATCCCCCTACAATCTGCTGCTAGGAGTAGACGGGAAGGCTCACTGATCACAGGGCTGCAAGGCCGTCCAAACGTTCAAATATACACCAGACAAATTGCCCTGAAATAAAGAACGATGGCTCCTTGTTCTAGCAAACCCTCCACTAGTCTAGTGGCCGGTAAGGTGTGTGTTGGTCAAATGCACCAGCCTCAGGGGCCAGTCTTCTAAGGCATTAGAAACCTCTAGAAGGATGCTGAAGGTGAAAAAGCATCTCAGAAGAAGTGCTTTTTCAGGTGTTGATTAAAGGAGCATTTGGCTTTCATCTTGAAAGAGGCACAGTTAGTTTGTTCATCTTTCAGATTCTACTTCTCATTTTCTCTCTCTCTCTCTCAGCTTTATATTTCCTGGATAAATTTTTTGCAAGGCTGCTATCCCTTCTTTTGTTTTCTCCACAAAATGATGGGGAAAAGTCTTAATTTCGGAAAACTTCAAATTATTTAAAACCCAGGGTGTGCTCCTTGAAAATGAAACAAGGAAACCAGAAAATCTAAACATGCTCACACTGTAATATCTGGTAAAAGATCAGGCTTACACATAAAGATAGGTGCTTATGGTTAGTCCCTGATGAATGTGGTACCTGGGATGCTGTACAGGGCTCAGCAGCAACACAGCAGAAGACACTGCAGAGAGTTTCTCTAGGGATTTTGGGAAGTATTTTTTTCCTTTTTTTTTCTTTCTAGGGCCCACCTGCAGCATATGGAATTTCCTAGCTTAGGGGTCAAACCAGAGCTGCAGCTGCTGGCCTACCCTCTAGCCACAGCAACACTGGACCTGAGCTGCATCTGTGACCTATGCCACAGCTTGCAGCAATGCTAGATACTTAACCCACTGAGCAAGGCCTGGGACTGAACCCTCGTCCTCATGGACACTGAGTCAGTTTCTTTTTTTCTTCTTCTTCTTCTTCTTTTTTTTTTTTTTTTTGTCTTTTTGCCGTTTCTTGGGCCGCTCCTGTGGCATATGGAGGTTCCCAGGCTAGGGGTCGAATTGGAGCTGTAGCTGCCAGCCTACGCCAGAGCCACAGCAACGCAGGATCCGAGCCGCGTCTGCGACCTACACCACAGCTCATGGCAACGCTGGAACCTTGACCCACTGAGGAAGGGCAGGGACCGAACCCACAACCTCATGGTTCCTAGTGGGATTCGTTAACCACTGCGCCACGACGGGAGCTCCTGAGTCAGTTTCTTAAGCTGCTGAGCCACAGTGGGAATTCCGGGAAGCATTTGTTTACTCAACAATTTCTTTTGTCCAGGATGACCCTTTTAATTCATGTATTAGAAATGCCATTGGGCTGCAGTGTAAAAGAATCACGTGATTAAGGGGGTGGTGTGTTCTATCAGAAGGAACACAGGCTTTGGAATCAGTTAGATCTAGGTTGTTTGGTAGCCATTCTGCAGTTTTCTTGATGTGTTGACCCTAGGTTGGTCTTTGCATCTGTTTCTTCATCTATAAGATAGGAATAAATATACTTGATTTGAGAGGAGCTCTTAGAAGATATAGCTCTCCTTATTCATGGCTGCTGCTGCTTCTTTTTTTTCTTTTTGCCTTTTCTAGGGCCACTACTTCGGCATATGGAGGTTCCCAGGCTAGGGGTCTAATTGGAGCTGTAGCTGCAGGGCTACGCTACAGCCACAGCAATGTGGGATCCAAGCCGAGTCTGCGACTCACACCACAGCTCACGGCAATGCCGGATCGTTAACCCACTGAGCAAGGCCAGAGATCGAACCCGCAACCTCGTGGTTCCTTAGTTGATTCATTAACCACTGAATATCCATAGTTTCTAAACACATGTATGTCTCCTTAAATATTTACAAATGGCTTAAAATATAGGTGTCACAATAGTGTGTCACACAGAATGGAGGTTAATGTTTACACTGATCCTTTAGTTGGAGACCATCATTAGTTCCAGTAGTCATTTTATATCAGCTGTCTATTGCCACGTGACAAACCATCCCAAAACTCAGTACCTTAAAAACACAGGATTCTGCAACCGGGGCAGGGCTCAATAGGGACTGCTTATTGCTGGTCTGAGTGGCAGGGACAGGGGGCGGGGGAAAAGGGGGCTGGAGTCACCCACATGGCCTCATGCAATAGGAATCTGGCTGGGCAGAGGCAGGATGGCTTTACTTACACATTTGTCACCTCTGTTGTGATGACTAGAACACATGGGGGCTGGCCAGCTGTCCTGCTCTTTTGACGTGGCCTCTCCACCAGGGTAGCCCAACTTAGCTGGTGGCTGAGAGCTGCAAGAGAGCAAAAGAGAAAGCTGCCAGCTCTTTAGGGCCTAGACTTGGCAATGGCATGGCATCACTAATGCAGCATTCTGCTGGGTCAAGAAGAGTCTCCATCTAGCCCAGATTCAAGGGCAAAGGACAGACTCCATTTCTTGATAGGAGGAGAAGCAAGAATGTGTAGCCATCATTCAGCCATGACAATCATGGTATAAAATTAATTACCTTTTTCCCAGCTCTATCCTGACCACCAGCAATGAGTGTTGGCAAATCCTAAATTAGCAAGATTTAATTGCTGCCACCTGCCAGAACAGAAACAGGTGCTATTAACAGGGCCAGAAATATGTCTGGGGCTCTGGGAGTGAAGTGGGGAGGGGCAGCAAATTGTCTCTCCTGAGCCTTTTTCCAAAAGTGGCTCCTTTATAAATATTTTGAATATAATGCGTTAACATAAATGTCTGTTAGGGCTGTGATGAGAAGAAGCCAGAGGAAGCCATTTAAGAGCAGCACCTTGAGACATATAGGTAATACCCTCCAGGGGTAAACATTTTATGTGCTTTATTCCCTTACGAAAAATGCGGCTCTCTCTCCCTGCCCCCAGCCCCTAGCTTCCTTGATATTAGAACCTACCATGCCTCACACAGGGCCAGGGCATCCTGAAAGATACTGCTGTGAGGTCATGTCTCTGTGTGTGTGTGTGTGTGTGTGTGTGTGTGTGTGTGTGTGTGTGTGTGTGTGCGCGCGCGCGCTCGTGTGGGTGATCGAGTGTTTAAAGATTGAGTGCATAAGCATGTGAGTTGTATGACCGTGTGGATGTGCATGTGGGTGTGAGAGTGTGTGTGAAGGCAAGTGTGTGTGTGTGAGAAGGAAGACAGAGCATGGAACTGGGAGTAAATCCAAAACAGGGCCAAGAAAGACCACATGTGGAATCCTGCTTCGAAGTGGGGTGATTCGGATCTGCCAGCCACCTGGAAAATTGCCCGACTCTAAAGCCTGCAGCTCCTTCTGCCCATTGCTGATGGTGACATATCAGAGTCTTTTAAAGTGATTGAAATAAATGATGCGATTCTTGTCTGCCCAGGACTGGCTCAATCTGGAGAGTCTCGGGCCAGAGCTGGGGGAAAGGAAAATGTGGAAGGTTCAGGGATTGGGGATGTCAAAGGTTTGAGCAGGAGGGCTCTGTGAAGCAGGCACCAGGTTCCAGAGTTCACCCCATTCCACAACTTCATCCTCTTCTTCCTGGCAGTGGGCATCCTTGAAGGGTGGAACATAGTGCATTGTGAGCTGGCATTTTTCTTTTGATGCTTTTGAAGTGGTTCCCACCAGTCCCTGCAGACCCTGTTTTGTCTGTCCCAGGCTCAGATGTATCCACCACATCCTCCTGTTTCCCAACCATTGAACCACTATGCATCTAGGAGCTGGAGGAAGTAAACAGATAAGGATTTTACATACCAGTCATCTGCTTTTTTTCTTCCCCAACATTGCAATGTCAGGATGAGATTTTTTTTTTAGGGCCACACTTGTGGCATATGGAAGTTTCCTGGCTAGGAGTTGAATTGGAGCTGCAGCTTCTGGCCTTCACCACAGCCACAGCAATGCGGGATCCAAGCTACGTCTGTGACCTATGCTGCAGCTCATGGCAACATTGGATCCTTAAACCACTGAGCGAGGCCAGGGACCGAATCCCCATCCTCATGGTTACTAGTCGGGCTCACCTGTTGAGCCACAATGGGAACTTGTGTTAGGATGCGATTTTTGTCTGTGTGCCTTGGAAAAATAATTTTTCTTCATTTTGTTTCCACTTTTAAAATCTGTATATTTCTGTATTTTTTTTTTTTTAAGTTTAGGATGATTGATGGGTTTTCAGTGAAGGAAATGATTAAAAAAATAGAACATTTTCAAATACATCTATTACAGTGATGCAGGGATATTTAAGAGGAGAGGTAATTTTATGAATAATTTGTTAATTATTAACATTAATTTGAGTATGTCCTTTGTGCTGAGCATTGTTCTAAATATTATATACATTTTATTCTAATTTAAGATGAGAACAGTATGGCTGAGATAGTAGGCAACTTTTCATGGTCAAACTAATAGTAAGTAGTGTGTCAAGGTTCAAAGCGAGGCTTTCTGCCACTGTGAGCACCCAACTCTGGATCTGCTGTATCAGTCAAGAGTGTGCTCCCAATACTCAGGTGTTACTGGCCAGGAGTATAAATCGACTTTGACATTGACATTCACCTTTTATTAGCTCTTGCCTCTTCCTCTTGACTGCTGTCTTGTTTAGTATCAACGTCTATTTCAGGGAATGTTCCAAACTTCTTTCTTTTGTCCACAAATTTGCTCTCATTGTTATTTTGCTGGGACAACAGAAATTAAAATTACTTGCTTCCATAACCTAATGGTCTGCTGTAAAAACAGATCATTCCTGGTGTGGCTCAGTGGGTGAAGAACCTGATATATCGTCCATGAGGATGTGGGTTAGGTCCCTGCCCTCTGTCATTGGGTTAAGGATCTGGCATTGCCACAAGCTGAGGTGTAAGTTAGCTGCAGATGCTGCTTGGATCCCGTATGGCTGTGGCATAGCTGTGGCATGGCTGTGGCATAGGCTAGCAGCTGCCGCTCAGATTCGATCCCTAGCCTGGAAACTTCATATGCTGTGGGTGCAGCCCTAAAAAGAAAAAAAAAATTTTTGTTAACAAAACTCTTTTAGGTAATAGAATAAGAGCTTTATTTTTAGCTTATCTTTTATTTAATTTTTGTCTTTTTGCCATTTCTTGGGCCGCTCCCTCGGCATATGGAGGTTCCCAGGCTAGGGGTTGAATCGGAGCTGTAGCCACCAGCCTACGCCAGAGCCACAGCAACGTGGGATCCGAGCCGCGTCTGCAACCTACACCACAGCTCACGGCAACGCCGGATCGTTAACCCACTGAGCAAGGGCAGGGACCGAACCCGCAACCTCATGGTTCCTAGTCGGATTTGTTAACCACTGCATCACGATGGGAACTCCTATTTTTAGTTTATTTTATAATGGTAGTACAAGCTAATGCCAAAAACTTAAAAAGATAACACAAAGGAGAAAATTATAAGCCAGTTTTACTTATGAATATAGATAAAAATCCCTTATAGATTACTGAATTATAAATCAGTTCTAGCAACACATTAAAAAGATTACATATCATAAATCAGTTAAGATTTCTTCTATCAATGCAAGGATGGTTCAATATTAAGAAATCTATTAACATTTTTTACCCCAATAAATGATGGTTATGGAGGTTTCCAGGCTAGGGGTCTAATCAGAGCTGCAGCTGCTGGCCAACACAAGATCAGAGCCATGTCTGCGACCTGCCCCATAGCTCATGGCAACGCCGGATCCTTAACCAACTGAACGAAGCCAGGGATTGAACCCACAACCTCATGGTTCCTAGTTGGATTCGTTAACCACTGAGCCATGATGGGAACTCCTTATGTTCTTAATTGCTTAGAAAACCATTTAGTAAGATTCTGAACAGTTAATTCTGAAGAACAGAAAAAACAAAAATGACATAAAGCAAACAAAACAAAAAACCTAGTCTAGGACATAGACCATTTGCTAGGAACTAAGAATAATTGTTATACATGGTGAAATATTAAGCCATTGTCCTTAGAATCATTCCTAGGACATGCTTGCCTGCTGTCTTTTCTATCCAGACATACTGCCTTAGATGCACTTTACATGCCAGTGACTTACACATGTAAACTTCAGTTTGGGCTTATTTTTAAAAATTTATATTTTGGGCCACACCTGTGGCATATGGAAGTTCACAGTCTAGGTGTTGAATCAGAGCTGCAGCTGCGGACATCTACCACAGCCACAGCAATAACAGATCTGAGCTGCGTCTGTGATCTACACTGCAGCTCATGGAAATGCTGGATTCTTAACCCACTGATTGAGGTCAGGGATCAAACCCACATCCTCATGGATACTAGTTGGGTTGGTTACTGCTGAGCCAAAGGAGGAAACTCCTGGGCTTCTTTTTTTAGAACAGATTGGTAATAACTACCAATCTTCAGATCGGAATCTTCACTTGAATGACTTAGAAGCTTTCTGTGGCCACACTGGAACTCCTCTAAACTGATCCTTCCCTGCTGTTTTCTCATCACAGTAAATGGTACCACTTTGACCAGAGCCCTCTTTGTCTCTCACCTTTAATCTCATCAATTAGCACATTCTGTCTTTTCTACTTTAAAAATGCATCTGAAAGCCATCTCCCCTGGAGATTAGGGGACTGGTGGGGAGATAATTAACTTAGGAAGTCCATATTTGCATTGCACAACTTGTTACACGCACAGCTTTTGTAATTTAAGATCTAATAAAGTGAAAGGGACAAGAAGGGAAAAAAAATCACTTTGACATTGAGTCATGGAAAGCGCTTCTCATTGCCTTTTAAAGCCACATTTCTGAGAAAGCTTTCTGACTGGAATAATAAATTGTGCATGAAAAACATAGAAACGGAGGAGAGGGCAAGGTCACCACTGAAATGGAAAACTAAGTGACACATGGCTTGAAAACTTTCTGAATCACTGACATTCCCCTGATCAGGTTGAGTGGAACAAATACCTCCCCAAACTAAACGGAAGTCAAGATTTCTTTGAGATGCCCCAAATGCAGTTTCTTTCCTTTGTCTCTCTTCCTCCCCCATTCTCCATTCTCTCTTTCTCTTATAATTGGAGAAACTTCCTATTAGCCTATCACTACAGGTAAATTTTTTAAAAATGTTTCCAAAACTATGTTACAAATAATGGCTGTAATATTACATGCCATAAACTTTTATAGCAATTTCTTCCTTAGTGTGTAGGCTAGACTGCCATGAAGTAATCATTCATATTGCTGCTCCTTATTACTGCTCCTAATTGCTGTTGTCAACGCATGAATCTTTTTTGTCTTTTTGGCCGCACCGGTGGCATGCACAATTTTCAGGGCCAGGGATCAAACCCTCACCACAGCAATGATGACACCAGGTCCTTAACCTGCTGAGCCACTAGGGAACTCCAAATACATCAATCTTTATACCTGCAAATAGATATTAATTTCTTTTTCACATTATTTTTTCATTTGTGATGTCTAGTGTTAGTAACATATATATCATCTGCAGTATTTTGTGTCATGTAAGACAATATTGATGTAGGTACTGACAGACGATTCATCCTGTAAGCAGATGATGTAGACTTACGGTATCAATAAACACAGTACACTACTGTAAATGTGTTTTTTCTTCCTTATGAGTTTCTCAATAACATTTCCTTTCCTCTAGCTTACTTTATTGTAAGAATACTGTATATAACACACATAACTCACAAAATATATGTTACTTGACTATTTATGCTATCAGCAAGGCTTCCAGTCAAAATAGCCTACTGGTAGTGGAGTGTTTTGGGAGTCAAAGTTACACGTGGATTTTTGACTGCATGGGGGGGTCATTGCTTCTAACCCTTCCATTGTTCAAAGGCCAACTGTATTGAAAATTAATTTGTGTTAGATTTGTTGACCTAGTGATCTTTTAGTTTCTGATTTGAATCTTCCTCTCTCTTATTTTAATAGTAGGGATTCTTTTATTTTGCGGTGTAAGTGCTCAAACCAGCCAGATCTGTGAGTGTTAGTGCCCCCCCCCAACCCCGCCCCATCCCATTGTCTCCTTCCACCTTTTCTTCTTCTGCTCAGTCTGTACACTAAGGATCAGGGCTGGGATTTCTGCTTGATGGCACTGTGATTTCTGCATCTCACAACTCCTGTTGTTGAAAGCTTCATGGTGTTTTTAACCTCAGGAAAATTTCTGTTTGAAATTCCTGTACAGCAGAGTCCCCCAAGTCTGAGGCCCAAGGACCAGGCAGGCTGCACGGCCCAGAGAACACCGTGTTTTCTTCACAAAGGGTTTCCACAACACTGGGCTTGCTGATGGGCAGATTAAGAGCCTGAATAAGATTTGTCTTCCAGGAAAGCCAGCATGAATAATTGAAGACACCTGCCTTGCCAAGCGCCAGTAGCACAAGAAAACTCAAGTCAGCTGTAGTCTTGCATGGAGCGCCTCTTACATGGCCTAGTCATGGTCCCTGGAGACCCACACTGGCAGAAAACACATCCAACAATGTTAAATGTGGGAAAAACCTGCCAACGGGATAGCAAGTGGGACCATACCAGAGTTTCATTCACTATTTACCTCAGCAAGACATTTCTCAACTTCCACAGGTTACAGCAACACCTAAATTCTCATAGTTTTTGTGTTTTCTCTAAACCAGTGGTTTTAATAATTGCATGAAAAATGGTGAAGTTGCTTCTTAATGGGCATCAAGTAGCATTTCAGGGATCCTTAAGGATTGGTAGCTGTATCCCTCTAGCTTTGAGCTAATCCGATATTCCTGTTTTCCAGAAAAGGCTCACAAAGTCTGGAGAGGTGAGGTGTGTCTTACCCAGTATCACCTGGGCAAGGAACTGCAAAGGAGGTATACCAGTTAGGGTCCAGTTAGGAGATAGAAACCAAGCAGTGATTTGAACAAGGAAGGTGCATATAAAGAATTACTATTGATAGGAATGTTACTAAGAGTAAATAGATAAAAGCTCTAAAATATACCCTAGGGCTCTGAGAGAGTACTCAAGGAAGGACTGACTTGGAGGGGGAGACCTCCCATGTGCTTGGGACTCAGACCCCTTTGAAGGCAATGTGCTTATAGTTCACTGAATGGGAGAGAAATTCACCAGGGTGCTCTGGCTGACAGGAAACTACCCACTGGGGATGCTGAGAAATTTCCTGGGAAGCTCCGTATGAAGAAGGAGTGCTGCTGAACTCACCCTAGGAAACCAGTTGGGGCATCCGTGGAATTCACTGGGAATCTACTTGCTGGGCAGGAGTGCAGCTGAAATCTTCTTTCCGTGGAGGATGTGGCTAAACTTGAGGCGGGAAAGCTAGCTGGAGCACTTTGGAACTCACTGGGATTTCGTTTGCTGAGGTGCTACTTACATTTGTTTGAACAGAGCTTGGTGTCCTGCACACCAGCCCAGCACTGCGAGAGCAAGAAGAACCAGGAGGAAAGGATGCTCTTATCCCAGTGTTCCTAGTGCGCACTCTACTGGCAAAGGTTAACATGGTGCTGTAGACAGGGGAGAAATATTCCAGCATCTCAGGTTCAGCATTAATTTGGAGCTGAGTCAGTCAATGATAAGCAGCATAGAGGACATTGGAACTTCGCTCTTTTATCCTCTACTGAGCTCATCCCTTTACTACATTGTATGTGATACTCTTATTGGTCACTATTTTTCTCCTTTTTATTATTTTTATTTTTTATTTTCTCTTTTTTTAAACTACAGCAGTTATGGTAGAGTGTTGGTGTAGGAGTTGATAAATGAAAGGGGATCTAGGACTTATTCTGAATTTTATTTTTTTTTTTGTTTTTGTCTTTTTAGGGCTGCACCCATGGCACATGAAGGTTCCCAGGCTAGGGGTCGAATCAGAGCTGTAGCCACTGGCCTACACCACAGCCACAGCAGTTTGGGATCTGAGCCACATCTGCAACCTACACCACAGCTCATGGCAATGCTGGATCCTTAACCCATTGAGCAAGGCCAGGGATCGAACATGTGTCTTCATAGATACTAGTCAGATTTGTTTCTGCTGAGCCATGATGGAAACTCCATATTCTGAATTTTATTACATCCTCTGATCTGCAGAATTAGTGCTTCTTGGGTTCAATTCTGCACTGCCAAAGAAATACTAGAAGAATTGAGACAAACAGGAAATTCAGTTCCTCCCATTTTTTCAACATAATAAAGCAGAGTGAAGGATTTGGAGGGAACATATCTAGTGAATTTGTAAAATAGGGAGCCCTATGGGCCAGTGGTGTAACACTAGACACATGTGGCTTTTTAGCACTTGCTACATGGACAGTGCTGCCAAGGAACTGGATTTCTAACTAAGTTAATTAAAATTATTTAAGTTAAAATTTTAAAATGGTTATTAAAAACTCAAGTATATTTAGGACAACTTTGAGGTGTGTGTAGGATGTTTTATGGACTAGGTTTGGAGGGGACATGCTTCACTTTTGCTCCCAATCCATGGGCTAGAACTCAGTCACTTTTTTCACAAAGAAATCTGTGCCCCTGCAGAAAAGGGAAACCCTTTGGTAGATAACTAGCCAGGGTGTGTTTCCTGAGGTTTAGATAGAATTAAACCCACCTGGGATGCCAGAGGAGGGCCTTGTGTTTTTAGATCCACCAGCTTATCTCCTTTCTTTGGACATCATGATTAGTTCAGGGTTGAGGAAGTGGCCTAAGTTGATCCAGTTAGAGTGAACCTCAGGACTTTGGCAGAGAATGCTAGAACACAGACTCTGTCCCCTGGGGCAACCACAGGTGGTTTAGAGTTGCTATGCCTATGAGAAAAGAACTTGGACTCTTGTAAGACAAAGTCAGGAGCCTGAGTGTGCACTCTGTCCAGAGGAAGCAGAGCCAGTGTCCTGCTGACATCATGTGAGGTTTAGAACCAGACTGTTTGAAGCTAGTTGTATATGCTATGTGACCCAATCAAAACTAAAGTAATTGGGTTCTCCTGTTTTTAAACCAAGACCTACTCAAGCTGCCTCAGAAGAATGGAAGTGAATTACAAAGATACGCATGGAGTGGAAGTAGAATCTGGTAGGAGACACCTCTAGGAACTGGTTGCTCTCTTTCCCCTCTCAGTTTCCTCACGGTCTCATGCATTCCTGTATCTGCATCACTGTGGGCTTCTGCTCTATAATTCATAACTTTGACTTGCGCTCTGCCATTGTATTGAGGTGATCAGATGTCCCTGGTCCCTGGTCTATTTTTGTCTCTTATCCTGGCATCCCTTCTGGTTGATCACTTGTCCTGAATTTTTCATTTTTAATGAAATATTGTTAATAAGTAATAGTAAAATAAACCCGAATAGATTTGGCAGACCTTTACTTTGTACTTTCAGCTTTTACCATGGTCTTGTAAGATGTGAGAGTCCAGTGCGGTGGGCTGAGTACCATTTTTAGCTGTGGTTAAATCAGAAAGGAGTCCTCGATAATCTCTCTTTACCAGATCTCTTATATTAGATGCAATATAACTAACATCTCTCTTTCAAGGACAGTATGTAGGGTGCTCGCTGATAAAATATTCACTTTCATTAGGGACAGCTGTAATTAACCCTCTGGCCTGACTTTAGGAGAAGCAGTCAAGTACTGTCTCTGCTAGCCATTTGTTCTATTGGCTAGTTGTGCTGTGGCCTGAGCCTATGAGATGCACAGAATTGTCACAAGGTCACTGAGATATCTAGGAAATCCTAGATGAGGTATGTGAACTAAGTGTAGAAAATAGAGGCTGAGTAGTCCTGGCATACAGTCTATTAAGGACATTCTGAATGCTCTTACTCTAGTGGTTTTGTACTGTATTAAAGGGTATAAGTCTGTAACTCTAGTTTGTTTTTGGTAACACTTTTGTAATTTGCACTAATAATTATTGCATAATTTTAATGACCTTTCATGTCCTCTTTCATTCTCAAAAGTGTTTCAGTTTGGATGATGGGGTTACCCTTATTGTGAGTTCTTTTTACATCAATCTTTTATTTTTTTTTGTTTCTCATTTTTTAATCACTCAATGAATTTTATTACATTTATAGTTGTACAACAATCATTACAACCCAATTTTATAGCATTTCCATCTCAAATCCCCAGAGCATCCCCCCACACCCCACCCTGTCTCATTTGGAAACCATAAGGTTTTCTTTTTTTTTTTTTTTTTTTTGTCTCTTTGTCTTTTTTGTTGTTGTTGTTGTTGTTGCTATTTCTTGGGCCGCTCCCGCGGCATATGGAGGTTCCCAGGCTAGGGGTTGAATCGGAGCTGTAGCCACCGGCCTACACCAGAGCGACAGCAACTCGGGATCCGAGCCACATCTGCAACCTACACCACAGCTCAAGGCAACGCTGGATCGTTAACCCACTGAGCAAGGGCAGGGACCGAACCCGCAACCTCATGGTTCCTAGTCGGATTCGTTAACCACTGCGCCATGACGGGAACTCCCCATAAGGTTTTCAAAGTCTGTGAGTCAGTATCTGTTTTGAAAAGTTCATTGTGTCCTTTTTTTTTTTTTTTTTTGTCTTTTGTCTTTTTAGGGCCCCACCGGCAGCATATGGAGGTTCCCAGGCTAAGGGTCCAATCGGAGCTACAGCTGCTGGCCTATACCACAGCCACAGCAACGCCATATCTGAGCTCTGTCTGCATCCTACACCACAGCCCATGGCAACGCTGGATCATTAACCCACTGAGCGAGGCGAGGGATTGAACTGGCAACCTTATGGTTCCTAGTCGATTTGTTTCCACTGCATCACAACAGGAACTCCTCATTGTGTCCTCTTTTTTAGATTCCACATGTAAGTGATAACATATGATGTTGGTGTCTTTCTGTCTGGCTGACTTCACTTAGCATGATAATTTCTGTGTCCATTCATGTTGCTGCACATGCCATTATTTCCTTTTAATGGCTGAGTAACATTCCATTGTGTATATGTACCACATCTATTGATCCACTCCTCTGTCAATGGACATTTAGGTTGTTTCCATATCTTGGCTATTGCAAATAGTGCTGCAATGAACGTTAGAGTACATGTGTCTTTTCAAGTCATGGTTTTCTCTGGATAGATGCCCAGCAGTGGGATTGCTGGATCAAATGGTAGTTCTATTTTTAGTTTTCTGACGAATCTCCATACTGCTTTCCACAGTAGTTACCCCAATTTACATTTCCACCAACAGTGTAATAGGTTCCCTTTTCTCCACACCCTCTCCAGCATTTCTTGTTTGTAGACTTTTTGATGATGGCCATTCTGGCCAGTGTAAGGTGGTACCTCATAGTGGTTTTGATTTGCATTTCTCTAATAATGAGTGATTTTGAATATCTTTTCATGTGTTTTTTGGCCATCCATATGTCTTTGGAGAACTGTCTGTTTGGATTTTCTGCCCATTTTTGGATGGGGTTATTTGGTTTTTTTTTTGGTATTGAGGTACAGAAGGTGTTTATAAATTTTGGAGATGAATCCCTTGTCAGTTGCTTCATTTGCAAATATTTTCTCCCATTCTGTGGGTTGTCTTTTTGTTTTGTTTAGGGTTGTGCAGAAACTTTTATGTTTAATTAAGTCCCATTTGATTATTTTTGTTTTTATTTTCATTACTCTAGGAGGTGGATCTTAGAAGATACTGCTGTGGTTTATGTTGGAGAATGTTTGGCCTATGTTTTCCTCTAAGAGTTTTATAGTATCTAGTCTTCTACTTAGGTCTTTAATCCATTTTCAATTTATTTTTTACATCAATCTTTTACTTCCAGCTCTATTTTGTTAACAGGCTTGTTCTCCCTATCTCTCTCTCTCTTTATGCCAAGATTCTTGAGACAATCTGTTTGGTCCAACTTATGGTAATACTGGATCACTTGTCATTGGTTGCCAAGGAATTGGCTACTCTTTTTTTTTTCTTTTTGAAGGCTTGTACAATCAACTTTATTTAAATTTTTTTGATTTACACATTGTACCAATTTCTGCCATACAGCAAAGTGACTCAGTCATACATATACATACATGTGTATATATATATTTTTAAAATATTATTTTCCATCATGGTCTATCCCAGGAGATTGGGTATATTTCCCTGTGCTATATGGCAGTGCCTTATTGCTTATCCATTTTAAATATAATAATTTGCATCTACTAACCCCAAACTCCCAGTCCATTCCACTCCCCCTCCTGCTCCTTTGCAACCACAAGTCTGTTCTCTATGTCAGTGAGTTTGCTTCTGTTTTATAGATAGGTTCATTTTTGCCATATTTTATATTCTACATGTAAGTGACATCATAGTATTTGTCTTTCTCTTTATTACTTACTTCACTTAGTATGAGAATCTCTGGTTGCATCCATGTTGCTGTGAATGGCATTATTTTGTTCTTTTTATGGCTGAGTAGTATTCCACTGTATATATGTACCACATGTTCTTAACCCATTAATTTGTTGATAGACATTTGGGTTATTTCTTATCTTGGCTAATGTGAATAGTGCTGCAATGAATGTAGGGGTGCATGTATCTTTTTGAATGAAAATTTTGTCCAGATATATGCTGAGGAGTGGAATTGCTAGATTATATGGTAATTATATTTTTAGTTTTCTGGGGAACCTCCATACTCTTTTCCATAGTGGTTGTACAAATTTACTTTCGCACCAACAGTGTAGGAGGGTTCCCTTTTCTCTACACACTTTCCAGTATTTGCTGATATTAATAGTAGGCTGATATTAATGATGGCCTTTCTCAGTGGTATGAGATGGTACCTCATTGCAATTTTGATTTTCATTTCTCTAATAATTAGTGATGTTGAGCATCTTCTCATGTTGCCTCCTGGTGCTCACACTTGGTCCAGTCAGCTGTGGTGGGATTGCGTGGTGTGGAGGTGTCATGTGACAGAAAACATATCTGTCCACGAAGTAGGCAGCTTTACTTAAAAGTGGGCATGGTAATAAAATCAAATTCCCATGTAAAAGTATCTAAAAAGAACTGCCAAAAAATAATTTCCAATCTTATATCAGAGTGGAGAATTGATGCTAGAAAGCTGAGACATTGATTACTAATATCACATCACAGAATTAAGTCTTGAGGTCAGAGATGTGTCCCCGGCATCTGTAAAAGAGCTGGGTTCATATAGTCATTACTCAATATATGCACATATTGAGTAAAAGGATATATAGATAGTAAATAAATTTCAAGTGTTGGGCTCAGAAACAAGAAAACTCTGTCTGCCTTGGAGGAGGAACTTGGACCAATTTTCATTACATGTTCTTCGTCCATGGAACAGGATTCTATTGAATGTGGCTGCAGGCTGAGAATCAGGTAGGGCAGCTGTGACCCATATCTTGTCTTCTCTTTCAAATCAGTCCTAGAAACCTGAAAAGAGATGAAAAATGTTTATTAAGAGCACCCTGTAACCAAATAATAATGTCTAAATTCCTCTGGCAAAAGAGCAGACTCTCCATGATCTTGGCCATGCCCCTCTCTATAGCCCACTTTCCCCAACTCTTTCCATCAGCTTTCCTCCAGACAAGCTATACCTAACTACTCACAGTCCCCCATGCAAGCCAGGGTTTTCCATTGCCCCTGTGCTATTTCCTCTGGTTGGAGAACTTTTTTTCTTCCTACTTGGTGAGTTCACATCCAGTTCTTGATGCTTTGCTATTGCTGCATAACAAGTGGCCCTAGACACAAGAACGTAAAACAACACACATTTATTACCTCACAGCTTATATCAGTCAGTAGTTTGGGCATGGCTTAGCTGAGTCCTCTGATCAAGATCTCAAGTCTCCCATTATATATTGGCTGGGAGCTGTTCCTTTCAGGAACCCAAGATTCTTTCCTTAGCATGTGGTTATTGGCAGCATTCAGTTGTTTGTTGTTGCAGTGCTGAAGTTCCTGCTTTCTTGCTAGCTGTCAGCTGGGGGCTACTCTTAGATCCCAGAGGCCCCCATAGTTACATGTGGCCCCCCTCACAACATCACTGCTTACAGGTTCAAGACCAGCAGGAGTCTTTCTCACTCTAGTCTGCTAAGATGGAATCTTAGATAACATAACTCAATCAAAGGAGTAACTATCTCATCACCTTCATCATATTCTACTGGGTAGAAGCATGTCTCTCATTCTACCCACACTCAAGGGGCAGGGAATATACTTGGGTGTGACTCATTAGTAGTAATGTTAGGCTGTTTCTGTCGCAGTCCATCCTCCAGCCTCCAAAGATTTACATCCTCCCCCACATAAATATATTCATTCCATCCCAAGGGCTCTAAAAATCATCCAATTACATCTCTTCTCTGAATTGCTCTCTCTTCTTCTTCTTCAACAGAGTTGGAAATCCTGCACGTATGTTTCTGTCTTATTTTACCTGTGCTGATGTTACAAGTTAACCTACAAAGACTTAGGTCTCCTTGGCCGACCCATGGGGTCAATTTGGTTGTATCATCAATTCCTTCTAAATACAATTATGTATTGAAAGACATTGATGGCTCACAGAGGAGGGCTTTGTGAGACATGGCTTATATTACACCTTGTACAGCCAAAGGAGCCACCCTCCACCTCCTTTTAATGTCTTAGCTTCTTTCCCATGTCTTAACCCTGGGAAACTGCCCTGCTGACTGCTCTTTCTCTCTTCTTCTTCTTCCATTGTTAACATCTCTCTTCTTTCCTCCAGCTCTTGCCTTCTCTTGATCACATGTGTTCTAGTCTCTTCTGTATATCTCAATTCTCCCTTCCAGATCTCTTTATCATTTTTTAAAAATGTTTCAAATTAGCCTTCTCCCCTTTTAGGGTTTACATCCCTACATTTCATCCTAACTCAACAAAATCACAGTGTCTTCTTGATACCCACTGTCCTAAGTAATTGCTTAATACTTATTTTCCCTCTCCTAATAGCTCCCATCAGGTCTTGCTCCCTTACTGGCATATAATAAGTAACGCATTCATTGTTGAGTAAATTAATGAGGATCAAGATAATTTATCTAGACAGGGAGTTCCCATCATGGCTCAGTGGTTAACGAATCCGATTAGGAACCATGAGGTTTAGGGTTTGATCCCTGGCCTCACTCAGTGGGTTAAGGATCCAGCATTGCCATGAGCTATGGTGTAGGCCGTAGTCTCGGCTTGGATCCCACATTTCTGTGGCTCTGGTGTAGGCCGGCGGTTACAGCTCTGATTAGACCCCCTAGCCTAGGAACCTCCATATGCAGTGGGTGCGGCCCTAGAAAAGACAAAAAAAAAAAAGATAATTTATTTGGACAAATAAAAGTACTCCAAAATCTCCATTTTGGTTGCGCTTTGCTTTATCTTTAGACTCAATTAGCAAAGTGCCTCTGTTGGCATCCCTGAACATCTCGGAACCATAGAATCTGACTTGGGAAGGAATTGCAGGATAAGGAATTGCAGAGCTCAGTATTAACTCTAGTGCTTCAGTCCCCTCTAAGACAGCCTTAGGTGGTAGTCTTCTGCCATAGACAAGACAGCACTTCACTCCCACAGTGGGCTCACTGACTCTTTTCAGCTTTGAGGGGGGCCTGCTGAAGGTAGCATTCCCTGAAAGGACTTAGGGCATGTGAAAATATGGGGAGGGTCACTTTGGTTGAAAATAATACTGTTCACATATTCTAGTTCTCCCCTCCCTGCAGGCACATAGCAGGATGGTGCTTATTCACCCTCTTTGGAAGCAGGTATGGCCAAATGACCTGCTTTGGCCAGTGAGATATGAGTGGGAGTGACTGTGTTACTTCCTGCAGAAGCTGGAGAAGCCAGGTCCCTTCTACTGCAGTGGTTATGGAGCAGGTGGGGAGAGGAATCCCCTGTCAGCCTGGCTGCTGAAATGACCCAGGGGTCCCCTGGCTCTGCCCTGAATTATACATGCAGTGTGAGTGAGAAATAAATGTTTGCTGTGTTAACCTCTGAGTTTGGGGGTTCTTACTGCAGGCTTAGCCTGGCTAATACAGTCACTGATAATCAGGTTTGCCAGGGTGAATACATTTCAACTCATCCTCAAAGTCTTTTTATAGAATCACATCTTCAGACCTTTTCAGGCACATACAGAAGATACTGGATGGCGTACTTGGGCTGATTGGAGAGCCTCTGCTGACAGGAAATAAATTTGCTTTGGGCTCTCTTCTCTCTCCCTTTTGGTGATCTCTTTCTAGGATGCAGTGGATTGAAAGAGCCAGTGGAGGTAAATCCTAGACATAGAAAGTGTTTGGAAACAACAGAGGAGAGCCCCGAATTGCTGCTCTTTAATGCTGAAATGATGTGCTCACTTTCCAGCTAGATTCAATTTCCCTTCCAGTACATTATCTCATCTCCCCTTCTCTCTTGACTCTCTTACCTCTTCTCTCTAAGTCACAAAAGTTGCATTTGGAGGCACTTCATTTAACTAGGATAAACATGATGTATTAAATGATGTATTCTTTCCCATAAAGAAAGCCGCTTTTCAGTGTTTTTAGTATACTTGTTCGTGTTTGGGCCCTGAATGGAAGTCCACCGAGGCTTCTGGAATGAGAGCAGAGGCAATACTGAAGTTGATAGAAGGGAAATAAGCCCCCAAGGCCTATGTCTTACCCCCTACGGTATCTGAAGGGCTGGAGGAAGGATGACAGTTACTCTCTTGGGCAATCCAATTGTCTGTCTTCGGAAAATGATAGGATGAAGAGTGGAAGTCACAAATAATACCTTTCCAACTGCCCAGGTATAAGAGAGCTATTTATGATCCCTGCTGTCTTTGAGGTTTGACTTTTATTTTTTTCTCTGTACTAAAGATTAAACCTTAGTGGAGGTCTGTTGTGGAGGAAGGGGACACTATAAAAACCAAAATACTTACAGGCATCTGCACACAACCACATATTTGTCCCCTTCAAAGGAATCTCCTGGAGAGACTGTACACATAGCCAAATGGAATTGCTGTATTGCAGACTTTTAAAGTTGCTTTTTTTCTTTTTTGAATCATTTTTTCAAATCTCCTTTAATACAGTTCATTCATTCATTTCTTTAAAAAATGTATGTTGAATTCCTGTTATGTGTTAAGTACAGTGCTGTAACTTGGGAGGTAATGATGAGTAAGTTGGTCCTAGCTCCCCCAAACATTTTACCAGTTATTGAGGGACCACAGACTGTGAACCAGGTGCATTCACTATGAATTTGACAAATGCATGGTAGATATATGCACAGCGTGCTGTGAGAAAAAATAGGAGAGATGCTCAACCCAGACTGGTACATGGTCAAGGCAAGATTCCTGGAGCAAGTGGTTCTTCAAATGGACTTTGAAGAAAGCAATAGGAGTTATGTGAACAGGAGGAGGGAGGAAGGTCTGGAGGTGAGTGGGAAAGAGGCCAATTTGTAGATCAGCACATCATTTGCATGGGTAGAGTGAGCATTTAAGATGGAGAGGCTGTGGGGTGTGGGAGGAATGGTAGAAAGGGGTTATGGTAAGTTTGAGGGATCTGGTACCTCCAAATGATGCAGAGTAAACTTTATATATATATGCACACACACACATATGTATATATATGTATATGTATATATGCATATATATGTGTATATATATATATACACACATATGTATATATGTGCCTATGTGTGTGTATAGATACATGCATATGTGTATATGTTTATATATGTGTGTATATATGTGTATATTATACATATGGAGTTTAGGGGGAGTTCTAGGGATATACATACAGTCATCACGTAGATGTTTTAAACCGTGAATCTGGAGAAGATCACATAGGGACTGAGTGTAAATAGAGCAAATGAGAGTTCCAAAGATGGAGATCTGGGGAGTTTTAAGATTAAGACGTAAAGAAGACAGAGATTCTTATTTCCAGGAAGTGAGCTTGGTTATTCTGATTAATCCTTCCACTGCAAACAGTACAAACTCTGGATAAATTATGAAAAAAATCATCCTCACTGATTTGAGAGCACTGAAGTTCTGAAAAGATAGTCTAAATTCTGTGAGAAATTCTAATGTTAGAAAGATAACTAATTATTGGAATGCCAAAATCTGGGGGATTTTGCTGCTACTGCGAATTTGGACTCCAGTTAAGTGGGCTAAAGAGCTGAGGAGACAGATGTCCAGGGTCCACCTTTGGCAAGGTGTCTTTTTTTTCCTTTTTAGGGCTGCAGCCGTGGCATATGGACGTTCCCAGGCTAGGGGTTGAATAGGAGCCAAAGCCACAGCAATATCAGATCTGAGTTGTGTCTGTGACCTATACCACAGCTCACAGCAACGCTGCATCTTTAACCCACTGAGGCCAGGGATCGAGCCCGCAACCTCATGGTTTCTAGTCAGATTTGTTTCCGCTGCACCATGGTGGGGACTCTCTCGGGCAAGGTGTCTTAAAGGAGTCTTTTCTCATAGCCGAGACTTCCAAGTGTTACATCTAAGGTAAGGATAAAGTATAACAAAACTGCCTCTCTGTCTTCCAATGACAGAGGACTGTGGAGAAGTCTGTCTTTCTACTAAAGAGGGCAGGAAACAAAAACAAAACCATAAAAAGAAAAAAATTCCATTCATTCTTGAGAAGTTGCAACAACAGATTGGCCTTTGTGTGGAATGTATCCTGTGTACACAGATACCCTGGGTGGGCCGGTCCACCTCAAACTGTGAGGTTGGCTAGAAATGGTCTTCTCCCTGAGGGACCAGACAGAAGCAAACCAAATGCATCTTTGAATATGAACACATTCATCTGAGACTTCAGACACTTTATAAAAGTTTTCTCAAAGGCAATGTCCAGCACACAAAGCAAGCTCACAAAGAAATAAGGCAATGTAAATAAGAACAAAAAAAGTAGAAATAGACCACAAATAATTTATATAGTTATCAGACACAGATTCTAAAACAAATATGCTTCCTAGTTTAAAGAAATGTGGTTGCCGGGGGGGAGTAGATGGGATGGTAAGGGAGTTTGGGGTTAGTAGATATAAACTATTACATTTAGAATGGATAAGCACTGAGGTCCTACTGTACAGTACAGGGAACTATATCCAGTTTCTTGGGGTATAACGTGATAGAGAGTACAAGAAAAATAATGTATATATATATATGTTATGACTGGGTCACTATGCTGTAGTAGAATTTGACACAACACTGTAAATCAACAATCCTCTAATAAAAAAAAAAAAGAAATGAAGCTTAAAACAGAGAATAGGACTCTATAAAAATGACAGACAATATTTGCAAAAGTACTACAGAGAACTTCCAAAAATAAAAAGTTCAATAATTAACATTAAAAATTTAGTGGAGGGAGTTCCCGTTGTGGATCAGTGGTCTATGATTCTGACTAGTATCCATGAGGAGGTGGGTTCCATCCTTGGCCTCACTCAGTGGGTTAAGGATCAGGCATTGCCATGAGCTTTTGTGTATGTTTCAGACACATCTCAGATCCCATGTTCCTAAGGCTGTGGCTAGGCTGGCAGCTCTGCAGCCAGCCTAGCCACAGCTCTGAATTCTACCCCTAGTATGGGAACTTCCCATATGCTGCAGGTGTGGCCCTAAAAAGAAAAAAAAATTAGTGGCAATACTTGGCCAGATTAGACTTATCAAACAATTACTGAGTTACCATATATATCAGAATAAACTAACCATAATGATACATAGAAAAAGGGAAAAAATTTTAAGTATACATGCTGTAATTTCTAGAGCAATCACTGTTATGTCCTGAATGTTTGTGTCCCTCCCCTACCAAGTCCATATATTGAAGGCTTGACTTCCATTGTGAGGGTATTTGAAGACAGGCTTATAGGAATTAGAGTTAGATTAGGTCATGAAGGTGGAGCCCTCATGATGGTATCAATGGCCTTAAGAAGAGATCTCTTTCTCTACACGCATGTACGTGCACCCAGGAAAGGCCATGTGAGGACACAGTGAGAAGAAAGCCATCTGCAGCCCTGAGAAAGAGCTCTCTTTAGACAACAATCCTGCCAGAACCTTGATCTTGGACTTCACAGCTTTCAGAACTGTGAAAAATTTGTTTTTTAAGGCAATCAGTCTTTGATATTTTATTATGGTAGCCCGAGTAGACTAAGGTAATCACTAAAGGAATAGAAAGTTCATAATC
Organism: Phacochoerus africanus; assembly: GCF_016906955.1. Classification (NCBI taxonomy): domain Eukaryota; kingdom Metazoa; phylum Chordata; class Mammalia; order Artiodactyla; family Suidae; genus Phacochoerus; species Phacochoerus africanus. The sequence goes on along the minus strand of NC_062558.1, from coordinate 86,146,871 downwards.
TCTACACTTATAGAATGTGTAGAGGAATAAAATAAAAATATTGCCAATCTATGTGAATACTAGAAAGGAGAGAAAAGGAAGCAGAAAATTGGAACAAATACAATGTGAAAAATATGATAGTAGATCCAAACTCCATAGCATTAATAATTACATTAAAAGTAAATGAACTGAGGAGTTCCCATTGTGGCACAATGGAAATGAGTCTGATTAGGAACCATGAGGTTGTGAGTTCGATCCCTGGCCTCGCTCAGTGTGTTAAGGATATGGCATTGCTGTGAGCTGTGGTGTAGGTTGCAGATATGACTTGGATCTGGTGTTGCTGTGGCTCTGGTGTAGGCCGGCAGCTGTAGCTCCAGTTAGATTCCTAGCCTGGGAATGTCCATATTCTGCAGGTGCAGCCTTAAAAAAAAACAAAAAGGTAAATGAACTGAATGTTCAAGTTAAAATACAAACATTATCAGAATGGATCTTAAAATTCCGTCTAACATTATATGATATTTACAAGATATATATCTGAAATAAGAGGATTCATTAGTTTGTATTTTTTATGGCTGAGTAATATTCCATTGTATATATGTACCACATCTTCTTAATCCATTCATCTGTCCATGGACATTTAGGTTGCTTCCATGTCTTGGCTATTGTGAATAGTGCTGCTATGAACATACGGGTGCCTGGATGTTTTTCAGTGAAAGTTTTGTCTGGCTATATGCCCAGCAGTGGAATTGCTAGATCTTGTGGTAGCTCTATATTTAGTTTCCTGAGGTACTTCCATACTGTTTTCCATTGTGGTTGTACCAATTTATATTTCCACCAACAGTGGAGGAGTATACCTTTTTCTCCACACCCTCTCCAGCATTTGTTATTTGCTGACTTGTTAATGATAGCCATTCTGACTGGTGTGAGGTGGTTCCTCATAGTAGTTTTGATTTGCATTTCTGTAATAATTAGCAATATGGAGCATTTTTTTCATATGCCTATTGGCCATCCATATGTCTTTGGAGAAATGTCTATTTAGGTCTTCTGCCCATTTTTCAATTGGGTTTTTTTGTTTTTTTGTTGTTGAGTTGCATGAGTTATTTGCATATTTTGGAGATTAGGCCCTTGTCTTTTGCATTGCTGGCAAAGATTTCCTCCCATTCTGTGGGTTGTCTTTTTGTTTTTTTTAATGGTTTCCTTTTCTGTGCAAAAGCTTTTGAGTTTGATTATGTCCCATTGGTTTATTTGTGTCTTTATTGTCAGTATTCTAGGAGGTGGATCAAACAAGATGTTGCTGTGAATTATGTCAAAGAGTGTTCTGTCTATGTTTTCCTCTAGGAGTTTTATAGTGTCTGGCCTTATATTTAGGTCTTTAATCCATTTTGAGTTTATATTTGTATATGGTGTTAAATAGTGTTCTATTTTCTTTTACATGTAGCTTTCCATTTTTCCCAACACCATTTATTTTTGCAGCAACATGGATAGATCTATAGACTCTCATACTAAGTGAAATAAGCCAGAAAGAAAAATACAAATACCATATTATATCACTTATTTGTGGAATCTAAAATATAGAACAGATGATCCTATCTAAAAATAACAAACAAAAAACAGAAACAGATCATGGACAGGAAGAGCAGACTCGTGGTTCCCAAGAAGGAGGAGGAAGGGGAGGGAGTGGAATGGATGGGCATTTGAGGGTTTTTTTTGCATGCAAAATGTTATATTTGTAATGGATGGGCAATGGGATCCTACCATACAGTACTGGGAAATGTGTGTGACTGGGTAACTTTGTTGTATAACAGAACTTGAATAAACATTGTAAATCAAGTATACTTTAATAATAATAAAAATATATGGGAAAAGAATCTGAAAAACATGAAATATAAGCATGAAATATTCAGAAAATTTGCAAGTCAAAAAAATAGAAATGTTAACCAAAAGAAAGTTGATATAACTAAATTATTATTAGATAAAAATGGAGTTCAATGCTAAAAGTGTTACTAAAAGTAATGAGAATCAGTGTTTTAATTCACTAACATGATATGAAAATTTAAATTTCTTATGGTTCTAATATGGATTCACAATACATAAAGCAAAAGTGGATGAACCTACAAGTAGAATAGAAAAATACAAAACCATGTTGGGAGATTTAAAGGCATCTCTCCTAGGGAAGAAGATTGCTACTATTAATTTAAAATGAGTGTTGGTACTTTTGTAGAAGAGAGAGAGAGATTTTCATTAGGAAGTGATGTGAAGGGCTTCTGGAGTTCCAGAATGTTCTATATCTTGGTCTTGGTGGTGATCACATAGTCATAGACTTTGCAGCTATCTTTTGAACCATGCATATAAGTTTCACTTTTCTGCAGGTATACTACATGTCACTATAAAAATATCAACAAAAAAAATGAAAAAACTGACGAGTAACCTGCATAAGAATTGAGAACATGTGAGTGATGTGGTAGAAGGAAAGCCCAGGAGGAAAGGAATGGTGTCTTAGAAGGGAAGTATGGAAAATATGTCAAGAAAGATGAATGAACAACTCTGTCACATGCTGTTGAAAAGTTGCTTAACACAAAGACTGAGTAAATGAAGTCTGGATTCGACACTGGAAATTTAGACATGGACTGCTTTGGTAGAGCAGTGGGGGCAAAACCTGATTGGATTGAGTTGAGAAGAGATAAGAGGAGAAAAATCAGAGATAGCTATTGTATTAGTTTGCTTGGGCTGCTGTAACAAAATACCACAAACAATGATGTAAACAACAGAGATGTATTGTCTTAGTTCTGGAGGCTAGAAGTCTGAAATCAAGATGTCAGCAAGGTTGTTTTCTTCTGTAGGCTGTGAAGGAGTATCTGTTTCTTGCCTCTTCCCTAGGGGTGCTGACAGTCTTTGGTGTTCCTTGGCTTCAGTTGCATCATCCTCATCTCTGCTTGCATCTTCCCATGGCCTTCTCCCTGTGTGTGTACTTCTGAGTTTGAATGTCCTCTATTTATTATTATTATTTCCTTTTTAGGGCTGAAGGTGCAGCATATGAAAGTTCCCAGGCTAGGGGTCAAATTGGAGCTACAGCTACCAGCCTTTGCCACAGCCACAGCTACTTGGTATCTGAGCCATGTCTGAGACCCACATCACAGTTCACAGCGATGCCAGATCCTTAACCCACTAAACAAGTCCAGGGATTAAACTTGAATCCTCATGGATACTAGTCGGGTTCATTACCACTGAGCCATAACAGGAACTCCCGAATATCCCCTTTTTAAAAGGACACAAGCCATATTGGATTAGGAACTTGCTCTACTCCAGTATGACTTCATCTTAACTAATTGCATCTGCAAAGACCCTACTTCCAAATAAGGCTCATTCTGAGGTGGTGAGGATTAGGATGTTAATTTGTGAGTTTTAAGCTGGGGGGAGGGCAAAATTCAACCTGTAGGAGAAAGTACTGGCCAGCCCTAAATGGGACAAAAAATTGGAGTTTTCTAGAAAGATATGTAGAATCAAAAATATGCATGTATTTTAAAAGATGGAATAATGAAGAGCATGTTTGTATGTTGGTTTGAGTGAGGAAAGGGAAGCATTGGTGATTCAGGACTGAGAGGGACATTTACCTAAGAGATGTCCTTGAATGGGTAAAAACATATAAGATCCACTGCTTGAGTAGAAACATGGACCTGAGAGAAGGGTGAGTGAGGATACAGTATCCATAGTATCGGGGGAAGGCAGATATACAGGTACAGATGGGGTAGGTTGGTTACCATGGCAGTGGGATGGTTTGGAAGCTGTCTTTTGTTTGGTTCTGATTTGTCAGGGAATGGAAGCAAGACCATCAGCTGATAGGAGGGGGAGGAGGTGGTGGGTGGTTGCCAAGAAAGATGGTGTGAAATGGTCTTATAGGATAATGAGGTAAAGAAATGTAGTGGGATTGCTGGGGCCCACTAAGGGCTGGTTTTAGATCGTAGTTGTGATTAAAGTACAACTAGTTGGCTTACTTGTGGCTGGTCTCCGGCCATAGTTAACTGTGTAGGTGAAAAGTTCAGAGTAGGCACACAGGTGGATTTAACTAGGGATTGTATTTGCCAGGTGAATAACACAGAGTGAGAGAGGTGAAGGAGTTGAGGGGATTTGAAAGTGAGTGATTCTAAGATGGGCCATTGAGTGAGGGAGAAAGGACATAAAGGCATTAGGAAATGGGATCAGTGGATTGGTGGGTTAAAAGATCCTAGGAACTGAGATACTAAAAAATATATTGGAAATATCGCATCCCTCCTCCTTTCAAAATTCCTGGTGATGACACATCCAAATGGTAATAGTCCTTCCCATGGCCTGTAAGGGTGCCCTGAAAGACCTGCCTTCCCACCATGTTTTCACTTCTCCAGCCTCATTTTCTACTGTTCTCCCCATCAATTCCCTTCAGACACACTGGTGTTCCTTGAACATCCCAGATAAGCGTCCATCTTGGGTCCTTTGCCTCTTTGAAGAACACTCCTTTTTTAGATATCTGCATGGCTTAGTCTTACAACTGTCAGATCTTTGCTCAAAATCTGTGTGTGTGTGTGTGTGTGTGTGTGTGTGTGTGTGTGTGTGTGTGTCTGTGGCTAACCTCAGCCATTTTTGGAAAAACTCAGCTTCTCTAATACTCCCTGATCCCCTTTTTTCCTTTATTGTTCTTGATAGCATTTTTCAAGATTTAAAAACCATATGTTTGGTTTCGTTTCCCATCAACCCAATGTAAATTCCAGGAGGCTAGACGTTTTTGCTCGTTTTCATCAGTTCTGTATCACCAACATCTTGAACAGTGCCTGGTACATAGCAATCTGTGGACTGAATGAATACAATATAGGGGATGATGAACAGAGTGTAAGGCTTGAAAATGAGCTTAGAAGGAAGAGCAGTTATGGATAACATACGACAAGGATTAAGGTATGAATTGAGGGTAGGTGGTAGGTTGTAAAGGACAAATCATTGAAAGAGAGATCAAGAAATGAGAGGTCAGGCAGGATTACTTCCCAGAACTTTGAAATCACTAGGAATTATGGAGAGTAGTGGTAGAGAAAGTGCTAAGGAATGAGGAGATGAAATTTAGGGCTGACAAAGTTTATTGGTGACCGTAACAGGGACGAATGACATGTTGTTTAAAGGTGGAGGCTTCAAGGCTGGGGTTTTTGGGGAAGAGAAAAGGAAATTGGTTTAGAGTCTGTAACAAGGAACAATGAGGACCCCTATCCTCTGTAGTATGTAGCATGTGGTTGAGAAAATAACCAACATTCAAGGGGTTGCAGGGAAAGTAGTGTTCTCAGGGAGAGCCGAGTTCTAGTAAAGCAGAAAAATAAAGGGGATATTCAGAAAAAAAAGAGATTTAAATGGGGATTTCACTGACAATGCATTGTGATTTTATAGGTAACAGAGGAATTGGGGTAAAATTAGGGACAAAGAGAGTTAAGGGGAGAATGTGGGTGATGAGAAATCTGAGAGCCTTGAGCTTCCTGCAGTGACCAGAAAAATGGCAAAAAGAATCAGCTTTGCTGGAATCAAGGCAGACTGGTGAAGCAGTGAGTGCTAGATGACTGGGGGGGGGGGGGGGGGTGGTGGGATCTGGCTAGGACTTTCCTATATGCTGGGGTTTCCTCTTCTTTCCTGCCAGTGTTAGTGAGGAAGTCAAGAAGCCTCAACTGGAGAATGCAGGACTGGAGTAAATATTTCCCCCTCTTTTTTTTTTTTTTTTTTTTATCAGTTCCTTGTCTAATTTGCCATCAGAAAATACTATAGGAGTTCCCATTGTGGCACAGTGGAAACAAATCCGACTAGGAACCATGAGGTTGCGGGTTCGATCCCTGGCCTTGCTCAGTGGGTTAACGATCCGGCGTTGCCATGAGCTGTGGTGTAGGTTGCAGACATGGCTCGGATCCTGCATTGCTGTGGCTGTGGTGTAGGCCAGTGGCTACAGCTCTGATTAGACCCCTGGCCTGGGAACCTCCATATATGCTGCAGGTGTGGCCCTAGAAAAGACCAAAAAAAAAAAAAAAAAAAAGAAAATACTATAGACTTGGGACCTTAAACAAGAGAAATTTACTTTCTCACATTTCTGGAGTCTCAAAGTCCAAGATCAAAGTATCAGCCGGTTTTGTTTTTGTTTTTTTTCTGAATTTTCTCTCTGCTTGGCTTATAGCTGGTCATCTTTTTTCTCTGTCTTCACATGGTCTTCCCTCAGTCTAGGCATGCCTTTGTCCTAATCTCTTCTTTTAAAAATTTGTTTTTAAAACTTGTTTTTGTTTTTTAAAATAAATTTTACTGGAGTATAGTTGACTTATAATGTAATTTCTTCTCATAAGGACACCAGTCATATTGGATTAAGACCCAACCCATATGACCTCATTTTATCCTAATTACCTCCTTAAACGCCCTGTCTCTGAATATAGTCACATTCTGAGGTATTGGGGGTTAGGACTTTAGCACCTAAGGACAAATATATTTTGGGGGGAGACTATTTCAACCCCAAATACCTTCTCATTCTGAAGTAAATACACACATCCTAAGGGGACTGTGCAGTCTTGCTGGAGGTCACCCTACCAGGACAGATTCTGGAATTCACTCTAAAGCACCAAGCCATTCTGCTGTGACCAGACGTAGACCAATGCCTGGAACACAGTAGGGTTAGCAAAGAGTTCCCAAGTGCATTGTTTTGATTCCAAGTCATTTCTTTGTATTGCCAAAAATAAAATCTTCAGAAAACCGAAAAGAAAGTTTATCACTACTGACGAAAGATAGATGACTCCAACATTTATTGATTATCAATACTTCATGAACTTAAACTTTCTCAGCATCCTTATGATGAGTATTCTTATTTCTGTTTTTATAGAAGAGGTTATTGAGGTTGAGAGAAGTTAAGAAGCTGCTGAGGAGTTCCCATCGTGGCTCAGTGGAAATGAATCTGACTAGCATCCCTGGGGACACAGGTTCAATCCCTGGCCTTGCACAGTAGGTTAAGGATTTGGTGCTGCCATGAGCTGTGGTGTAGGTTGCAGATGTGTCTTGGATCCTTAGTTGCTGTGGCATAGGCCAGCGACTACAACTCCAATTTGACCTCTAGCCTGTGAACCTCCATATGCTGCAGGTGCAGCCCTAAAAAGACACACACACACACACACACACACACACACACACACACACACACACACACACACACACACACAAAGAAGCTGCTGAATGTCACAGAGATACTAAGAGTCAGGGCTCTCACAGAGATACTAAGAGGGCTTGTGATTTGAAACCCGTATAGTTTCCAGTATACCAACCAGACATTATACCTATATATCATTTTGCTTCAGAGTAGCTGTGTTCAGATTGCAGGTAACATAGAGTCCCTGTGAATATTAAGAATAGTCAAGACGATGATTGGATAATTCAGTTCCCAAATAGAATTTCTGAACAGATTTGAGAATAAATGCACAGCTTCTCAACATGGTGACTTTGAAAGAAATGGTTCATGCTCATTTGGACCTTTTAACATTTTATCTATTAAAAGAAAAACATTTTTGTGGCTTCAGTTTATGTACTTCTATTTATATTACTGTAAGCAGATCATCATGTTTTGAAAGGTCACTCCTTTCAAAAGGCTTCCATTACCACTTAGCAATTAGTTCAGTGCTTTCTACGTGCAAAATAAAATGTACTAATGTATTTTATTTTAAAATGAAGATTTTTATAAAATGTTTCCCTTTTTTTGGTTTCCTCTAAAGAAATTCTCAGTCTAATTTATTAGACTCAGAAAGCCCTTCTCATTCTCTTCCCAAATCATCCAATTTCAAGCTCTTAGAAGCTGGCCAACATGGGGGAAGACTTTGCCATACTGGTGAATCACAAAAGGACACACTTATTTGCTTTGATTTTTAAAGACATCCAAGGAGGAAAGGGAAGTGAATGTTTGTTATTTATTACAGTCCTGCCTCTAAAATGTGTTTTCTGACTTTAGCATCCTGTCTTTGCTGACTGTACCTTCACGTTTCAGCGCTCTTCCAAGGGAGACTTTGGGCTCCTGGAGTTATCTGTCCATCAAAGTGGAAGTCAGTTCCCAGAGGCTGAGCCTGAGCTCAGGTGTGTCCAGGAGACGTCTCTATCTAGGCCCTACTAATGGCGATGTTCTCATTCTAGTAGGGGCAATTGTACCCACACAGCAGGTACCTTGGACAGCGAAATACATCCCACATTTAGCTCCACGGCACTTAAGTCTGGGAAGTTGAGTCTTTGAGGCTGTGCATCACTCTAGATGGTATTGGGTTTCAGAAGACTTTGGGCGTCATTGATGATGCAGGAGGCTGCCCAGAAACAGCATAGGCGCCGGGTCCACGGATGGCCATTCAACTCTTCTTCCAACTTTCTAACTCCCCAGACTCTTTGTCCATGTTTGAACATTTTATATACTGCCCTTTAAAAACTCAACTCTATTGAGGTTAAAAAAAAAAAAAAGAAATCATGCATAATAAATGTACCCATTTAAATTGAACAGTTCAATGATCTTTGACAAATGCAATATACCAGTGAAACTACCATTGCTGTCAACATAAATAACATTTTCATCACCCCCCAATGTTTTCCCATGCCACTTTGTAATAACTAGTCACCTTCTTCCACTTCAAGTCCCACACAACCACTGATCAGTTTTGTTTTTTGTTTTTTATTTTGCTTTGCCTTTTTTTTTTTTTTTTTTTTGGCTGCACTTGTAGCATGTGGAAGCTCCCAGGCCAGGGATTGAATCCATATAGTAGTTGTAGCCTGACTCACAGCTGAGGCAATGATGAATCCTTAACCCACTGTGCCACATGGGAAACTTCCTGCTGATCTGTTTTTGTCATTAGGTAACATTTTCTAGAAATTTATGTAGATGGAATCACCAGTAGACACTCTTTGTGTCTCTTTTTTATTTTTCACTCAGAATAATGATTTGAGATCATTTAAGTTTCCCATTTAATTTTTTTGTTTAACCTTTCTATTTCTTATTCCTTTGTCCCTCCTTTCCTCTTATCTTTGGATTATTTTTAAATATGCTTTTCAGGAGTTCCCATCGTGGCTCAGTGGTTAACGAATCCGACTAGGAACCATGAGGTTGCGGTTCAATCCCTGGACTTACTCAGTGGGTTAAGGATCCGGTGTTGCCCTGAGTTGTGGTGTAGTTTCCAGATGTGGCTCGGATCCCGCGTTTCTGTGCCTCTGGTGTAGGCTGGCAGCTACAGCTCCGATTCGACTCCTAGCCTGGGAACCTCCATATGCCGTGGAAGCGGCCCTAGGGGGAAAAAAATGCTTTTCAGATTCTATTTGAATTTACCTAGTAGCTTTTAAACTCTGTCTATTTGCATATTTTAGTGGTATATTTAGGAATTAGACTATACATCTGGGCTAGTTGTCAATTTATTGCCTCTCAGTTCCAAATCTATTCTCCTACTTTTTTTTTCCTTTTGCTTTGTGATACAGGAGCTGGAACTTGTACATATTTCTCCCTTGGGTTTTTTGTCCTATGGCAAGGCTGTCAGCATATTAGCACTGGGAAGGTGGGGGAAGTGGGAGGGGGCAGTATGTGCTCATTGACCACAGTTTCTGTCACCCAGGAGCCTCCATTGCTGACAAGATCAGGTTCACTAGCACCCTAGTAGGCCATGTCTTGTAGACCAATCCAGCTTGCTTTTTAAAATTTAATTTAATTTAATTTTTTTACCTTTTGTCAGTTTCTGGGCTTTTTAGCAGACTATTCCAAAGATCAAACTCTGGCTCATATATGTTAGCAAATTCTTTGCCTCTGGAAGGCGGTAGCTACAACCACTGCAACAAGGTCTTAAACTTCTTGAGAAGAAGCAGGACCCTTGAATACTCAGTTCCTCCCTTGTATAATCTCTCTCAGCTGTGTGCTGTATTTGCTATTTCTTAAAGTCCACTTTTAAATAGTTAACTGCATTTTACTAATCAACAACTTTTTCTGTTATGTTTGCTATGTTCAAATAACTGGAATGGTTTCTGTCTCCTGGCTGGATCTTGATTGATAGAATATACTTAGCTACTGAGAGTTAATGTTGCAGCATTTCCTACAGAATGTAGAAACCCTGCAGCCATAGAAGTCCATTTATAGCATCCCTCCTCTACATTATCATTGTCACATGCGTCACCTCTACATACTTTATAAGCCCAAAGAGGCAATGTCATATATACTTAATAGAAATAATGAGGAAAATTTACTTTTACATTTTTCTTATGTATTTACTCTCTAGATTCTCTTTTTTTCTTCTCTAAAGATCTAAATTCCCCCTGCTAACTTTCTTCAGCATTTCTCACAGTGCAGATGTGTTTGTGTTGTATTCTTTTAGTTTTATGTTATCTGTACATGTCTTCATGTTGCTTTCATTCTCTTTTTTTTTTGTCTTTTTAGGGCTGTACCTGAAGCTTGTGAAGGTTCCCAGGCTAGGGGTCCAAGTGAAGCTGTAGCTGCTGGCCTACACCATAGCCACAGCAACTTGGGATCCAAGCTGCATCTGTGACTTACACCACAGCTCACAGCAACGCCGGATCCTTAACCCACTGAGCAAGACCAGGGATTGAACCTGTGTCCTTATGGATACTAGTTGGGTTTGTTAACCTCTGACCTGATGGGAACTCCATGTTGCTTTCATTCTTGAGAGATATTTTTGTTGGATATAGAACTCTGTGTTGACATTGTCTTCTGTCTTCCATGGTTTTTGATGAGAAAATTGCAGTCATTTGAATCATTTATTTCTCTGAAGATGATATGTTGGTTTTCTCCAGCTGCTTTAAAGATTTTTATTTTTAGTTTATTAGTTTATCTTGTGGCATGTGGAAGTTCCTGGACCAGGGATCAAACTTGCACCACAGTAGTGACCCCAGCTGCTGCAGTGACAACATTGGATCCTTAACAGTCTGCACTACAAGGGAATTTCAAGATTTTTATTTTTAGTCTATGGTTTTCAGCAGCTTTACTATAGTATGCCTAAGCACATTTTTCCTTGTATTTCTGCCATTAGGAGTTGCTGAACTCCTTAAATCTGCAACTTTACATCTTTTACCAAGTTTGTGAGGGCTACTAGCCAAGATTCAAAGAAAGCCTGGGTCCCAAGCCTCTCTCCATGTGGAAGTGGGACAAAAGAATGGTGGGGATGCCAGTAGGAAGGGACATCAGCCATTATTTCTTACGTATTTTTTTCTGCTCTATTCCCTCTATCCTTTCTTTCTTTATTACCTAGTAGTGGAGATGAATCTCAGTCCACAAACTTGGGTGTAGGAGACCTTGAGTTCTAGAATTTAATTTTTATTTTTCTATTTGGAGCCCCCAATTCCAGACCTTCAGGGCTTGCTTTCTTTCTTCTGGATATTTCCCCAGTCCCAGGGTCCTTTGATACAACATAAACATTGGTCTAACAGGTCCCTGTGCAGCTGTCTTTTGCCCTTTGTATGTGGCCCCATCAAATGATTTGCTTCTCTGTTACTCCTAACCACACAGGTGAGGCTACCTCATTTCCTGGATGCTTGGTCACATAAGCCACCATTTCCCCTCTGTGGTCATCCAGTTCCCAGATGGCATTATTGAAAAGGAGATGCTGGCCCTCTCTTCTCCCAGGACCTCCAGGACCCCTCTCTTCCTCCAGTTCTCTTGTCCTTTTCTCTGAGCATAAGACAAATCTTGGTCTAGCCTAGGACAAACTATTCCTTTAAGTTTTTTCAAGACACATTATTATTTTTTTTCCTGTAATGTCCTAGGTTTTTCCAAGAATTTAGGTTTCTGGAACTTCAGAGACAGAAAGATATATGAGCTACTTCTGTTTTCACCCTGCCAAACATTTTGCCTGAGGCTATGGGCTAGAACTAACTAAGGGATAGCATAAATGACAATAGAGAGGCCAGGGAGGGAGAAAATATTATAGGAAGAAATCCCATAGCTGGTTACTTCCAAATGGTACTCAAACAAGGAAAATATCTTATTCATTGCAGATTCCCCAGACTGTGTTTCAGTGCCTGGTACATGGTGATTTCTCAATAAATGTTTATTAAATTAATGAGCTAATTTTCTGTGTAATATTGGGCAAGTCTCATGACTTCTAACCTCTGTTCTCTGAACTATAAAATGAGGATAATGATACTGATGTCACAGCATTGTTGTAGGATTAAATGAGATTATGCCCTCTTTGTGAAAAGTTGTCTAATTGTAATGTCTTATTACTGTTATTATAAATGTTCATTGAGCTGAGATAGTGCTTGGCATCTTTGCCCAAACTCTGGGTGGTTCCAGACAGACCTAGTCAACTGGAAACATGTTTTTATCTTTCTGCCAGAGACGCTGTATAATTTCAATGTATTTTTTTTGTACTCTAATTATTTATCCTCCAGATGACAGTTTTTATATCAGTTTGCTTGATAATTTCTAGATGATGAGAACTGATTTTGGATTAGATGCTACCCAGCAAGGAGTAACAAGTACAATACTGAGAAAATGATGGTAATATTATCTCTCATCTTAAAGGCATGCTTTGGCTATTTGCATATTTTAGTTAGCATTTAAACAGTTCTAATCACATGACATGTTAAGGTACACTCTAAATGTACCTTTTAAGTATTCATATAAAATGCTTTTCAGACTGCCCGATGAAGTACAAATGGTCTATCTCTTGTTGAAACTTCTATAAATGGGCCAAGTGTTTAATAAGAATTTATAATTTTTAATGGTGTCTGTTTCATTTGTAAAGAAAGTCAGCAATAGGAAGGCCTGCATGGTACTCAATGACCTGGTGTCTTTCGAGGAGCTCATAAGACATGGCAGATTGCACATTGCCTCTTTCAGAGTTGTAGGGACAGCTGGACAGCAACATGGCAGACACATCCACCTTGGACAAATCTTGGGGTTCAACCACAGAGCAAGCCTAAGGCTAGGATTTGAGGGATGGAATGATTTGCACGTGGATTCTATGTAAGGTCTGCAGAGGGGGAGACATGGTGTGAGGAGTATCAGTCAAGTTTTATGGTGATGATGTTTAACAAAACTGTATGATATATTTGAAGGTCATTTAAGGGAGTAGATCTTAAATGGTTATTCTGTGAGTAGAAGAAATGTTAACTAACCTTAGAGGGGTAATCCTTCTGCCACATATGCCTTAATCAAATCACATAGTGTACTAAACTTACATGTATGTCGATGACATCTCAACAAAGCTGGAGGAAAAAAGCAAGCCCAAGGTCCCAAATATCTCTCCCAATGGAGGTGAGGCAAAAAGTTGGTAAGAATGCCGGTGAGAGGTGATGTCATTGTTGGGAGGTCCATCTTCAGGCCTTACAGATAAGGACAAAGATGTTTAGGACCGGAAAGTCCATCTTGAAGGAACCAAGATGCTGAGGCAGGGACCTTGAATTTGGGCAAGAGATTTTCCAATTATTGGGATTGTTAAATCTGTAAATTTTTTTATTACTTCCTGCACACAAGGCTCTGTGTTCAATGCTTGGATAAAAGAGAAAGTTTATAATTCAGTAGCTCCTTCAAAAATATTTTTCCTTATGCTATATCATGTATTTTATGTTGTATCATTATTATATGATATATATGTGACATATCCTATATATGTCATTTACTCATATGTATGATACAGTATATATCATATATCTTATACATATATAATATATAATTATATATATTTATATATATATTGAGGAGGATTTTCCTATATAGCATATATTCTGGGGCCAGAGTAAGTTCTATATGGCACCACCATTTAGTAGCTGTGTTTTTTTAGGAAAATTACCTCTCTGTGCTTCAGTTGCTTTATCAGTAAAAGTGAAATAATGACATAACCCACTTCATAAGGTTGGTGTGAGGATGAAATGAGTTATTTCGTGTAACATTCTTAGAACAGTGTCTGATAGATACTGTAGCTACTATCTATTCACTTAGTGTCATTTTGTGGGGTGGGATTGAGCACCAGGTCCATGAAGGGTCAGTGTGGGTGATCTTGGGTGATCCTGAGCAGTGATGAGCTCAGTTGGTGATGCAGGAGCTGAGCAGAGGGAGTGAGCAAGATTGAAAGGAGGTTCTTGAGAGCCTAATGGGGGGGGTGTCAAGGTCAAAATCCAGTAGGGAAGGACAGCTGGGATCCTGAGCAGAAAGCCTGGCACTGGGGGACTGAGCACAAGTTCTGTATGGGTAGCAAGAAAATGTCTGCACCGTGGGATTCAGCATCTGAAGGTACTAATGTCGGGGGATATGTGGCAATATAGACTTAGTGTTGAGCCAATGAGGAGACACCCTACATTCTTCCTGCCATGGATGGGCCCAGTCTGGCTGAGCTAAGACTAGGCTGTTGATCTGATTTGTAGTAATAACAATAACAACAGCAATAACACTATCTCTGTTACTCATGATTAATCGACACTATCTCTGTTACTCATGCATTAATCGATCATGTACTATGACCTAGGAACTCTATTAAGGGCTTCATTCACAACTACCTTAAAAGGGAACCTTATCCCCGTTTTTCAAATAAGAGCACTAAACACAGGGAAATGCACCATCTTATGAAGATTGCAGGTTCATAAATGGAGGGGCCAGGTTTGAACCTGGAACCGTCAGACTTGTGCTCTTAATTAGTTAGCATCCTGCCTTCTGGAACTCTGTTGTATTTGACCTCCAGAGAGAAGGAGGCCAAATAGAGTGGAGTCACCACACCGGTTTATTTATCCTGTAGGAGTTTTACAATTGGAGCTTGGCAGAGAGAGGTCAGGCAGAAGGAGAAAGGAGAGAAGGAGAATCACTGGACTAGAGCAGGCAGTTCAGCCCATTACTCGATTCAGTGAATGCGTGACCCAGGCCCTGAGTAGAATCAGATAGGAAATGGGAAACTGCCATTCCTTGGATGGGCTCAGTTTCTGATTGCACCTTGTGGAGGAAGCCTCTCACTGCATGGAGTGTGATTCTAATGTCTAAACACATAGTCTTTGTACCACCTGGCCCTTAATGCAAGCCAAGTGTTTCACTTTCAAGTCCAGAGGAAAAAACAGCCATCTCTTCCAGAACTGAAGGAAAACCTGACCAGGTTGGAATTGCTGAGCAATGGTCTGTAGGATTCCAACGCAGTGCTTGCTAAACAAATAAGTGAGAGTGATGTTGTTTATAAGTGATCTTTCCTTTGTGTTGACCAACTCCTTGGGTTCCCGTCACTCCCATTTCCCTTACCCCAGTGAGGAAGGGGAATGAGCTGTGCTGAGAGTCTTACTGAGTTATCAAACTCAAAATTAGGATTATGCAGCATGGTCCATTGTGTTTTCTATTTCCTATATATTTGAAAGTTGAGCTGATTAGATTACTGCCAGATGAAAGTCCTGGAATCCTTTGTCATTTGGATGGCTAATGTCCTGCTTGTATTTGAGCGAGCCCATCTTGGTACTTATTTTTGCTTAAGTGTGTGTGTGTGTGTGTGTGCATGTGAATTTTTCCTATACACAAAGGAAGTAGAAGGAGGAAAAGGCAGCAGGGTTTCCTGCAGAATTCTCCTGGCATTATTCAGTGATTAGATAAGTAGAGAGGTACATGAAATTTCCATTTCAATTGAGTTTCCCATTAGCACAGAGATTGGCTTAGTTGCCAGTTTAAGTTCTCAGAACCGGCAGCAGTTTACTTACTACGCTACAGGTACCAGTAAGAGCTGGTCCCATGCCAACAGAGAGGCTTTGTTCAACTCTCATGTGAATATTTTTTTTTTGAGACTTAATAACATTAAGGTGAAAACAGCATCAGATAGGAATGCGACTCCAGCTACTGCCTTGAAAGTTTTCGAGCCACGCTAGTTGTTGTAATCAGTGACATAACAATGCCCATTATGGGAGGGAACAGCTTCCCTCAAAAGGAAAAGCAAACTCAGGGCCTGAAATGTTTTCCTGAGATTGTTTTGGGGGTAGACTCAGGTATTGACAGTTGAACATGTGGTCCTGACGGCTCTCCAAGAGACTCAGCTTTCCCTGTGTGTTTGTCCAACTAATTCCCACTGCTGTGATCATGATGTGTGTGTGTGTGTGTGTGTGTTATGTGTGCACACACTTGTGTGTGTGTTTGGGGTAGGAGACAAGGGCAGTGGGCACTGCTTTCACTTTAAAGCCTTCAATAGAAGTGGGGGATAAAGTCTTTGTCATTTGGCTCAGCAGAGAGAAGCAGGAAAGTTCACTAAAACTATGTGAAATATTAATAGAAAGTAGAATAGAAAACAAGTGGGTAAAATATTGGAACACAAACATGTTTACTGAGCACCAATATTATGGACTATTTGCTTTGTGGCTCCCAGTGAACCCCGCTTCCCAGTATTCAAGCTCTCTGCTTCCGGGCTTGGCTGTTTCTCCTGCTTGGGCCCATGCAGCATTGACAAGTGAGAGGCAATCTGACACTGGGACGTGTCCTTTTGGAAGTGTCCCTCCTGGGATCCAGCTGCCATGTGAAGAAGCCTACATGGAATGACCCCATGGAGGGAAAGATACATCCCAGACTTCCAGCCAGATGTGTAGGGGAAACATCTCAAGGGTCCAGCCAGGCACCATCTGACCACAGCCTTGTGAAAGACGCCAGGAGTAGATAGCAAGAAAACCATCCAGCTGAGCCCCAGTCAACCTACAGATTATATGAAATGAAACAAAGAAGGCTTTTGCTGTAGTTCACTAAGTTTGGGGTAGTTTTTTATGCAGATAATTGAAAAGAGGTATTTCTGATCCCCTTAGTGTTATAAGTTATGAGGCTCCCAGGCTCTGGCCCACCCTACCTTCTGCCTTTGATGATGACATTTTAATCCCAAAGGCATGTACAATTTCATTGAAACTTTCCCTGTCTTCTGCCTCCTCTGCTCTATGTCTGTCTCCTTGGTGAGTCTGCCATGTTAGACAGAAGGCCTCTCCTATCTGTTTTTCTAGCTGGTACAGTGTGCCATAGCCCTAACCTGCTGTCCACTCAGCCTCTTCCCCTTTCCTTTTATTCTGGTTTCCAGGCTGAGAGACCCTCAGCATCCACGGTAAGTTGATGGGGCTATGTGGGCTGACCATCAGTGACCTCTTTCTTCTGGAGAAGGGTGCTGAGACAGTGCTTCCTATATTGTTCTGTCTCAATCTTGTGTCAAGAGAAGACCAGTGCTAATAGTCAGTGCTGATGTAGGAGGACCAAGACAGACCAGGGCTTCCTGGTCTTTGGAAGGTAGCAAGTAGGTACAGCATAGCAAAGCCTGGTGTTGTGGCTTGAGTAGAGTCAAGGTTAGTCCAGTTCCCATTCTGGGAGATTGTTATAAGTGGTAGTAGATCTGAGGGGAGCAAATCTGGGTTTCCCTGTCTTCAGGGCTGGTAGGGACAAGGTCAAGGCCAGACAAAGGGAGCTGGAGCATGGCTTCTCAGCAAGGCAGATCTATTCTTGTGAACTGCAATCTTTGCTGCTGGGTTCTTTTGAAATACCAGGAGTTTTAATAGCCTGTTTTGAATGCTTGGTATACAAACATCACACACACACACACACATTTGTATCTCCTAAGTATCTAGTATGGCATATCTACTGACCTTTGTATCCAAGATGCAAAACACAGTCCAATGAGAATTTGGACAGATGTCGCAAGAAAAGATAACAGAGTTATTATTCTTAACTTTTGGCTGAGCCCATATCATGCAGAAGTTCCCAGGCCAGGGATCAAACCTGTGCCACAACAGTGACTTGACCCACAGCAGCAACAATGCCAGATCCCTAACTGCTAAGCCACTAGGGAATTCCATTAAAATTTTCTTTTATGTGATGATCTTACCTCTCTGTCCATTGCTGTCTCTTCTCCTGCAAATGGTGACTACCAACCCATACTGTCTAAATTCCAGGTTTACACGGACCACCATGATTCATTAGATGTTTTTGACCTAGACCTGATTAGAAGACCACAGACCATGTGAGAACAGGAGTGACTATTAGCTGTACCACTCCTTTCCTGCCCACAGCGAAGAGATGATGCATTTGGTTGCTAGGGCTGTTGTGATCCCCTGCCTTGATTCCTATCACTACCCTCCCAGCCCCTAGTCAATTACCCTGACTAAAGCTTCCTAAACTGTGACAAAATATGTGACAAAATCTTGCAGAAGTGGCGGGCTGCTAATCCTTTCTGGCTCTCCTGGGTTACTCCTTTGGGGAATCCCAAGAATAGTCTCAGAGTCTTGGCTTTCTTGCTCACATATCTGGAAATCAGGCTCACTGAGCAAATAGGCAGGCTTAGAATAAGTAGGATCTGTAGTTCTTGTCATGACTCAGGGGAAATGAATCTGACTAGCATCCATGAGGACACAGGCAGTTTCAATCTCTGGCCTCGTTCAGTGGGTTAAGGATCTGGTGTTGCCATGAGCTGGGGTGTAGGTTGCAGATTTGGCTTGGATCTGATGTTTCTGTGGCTGTGGTGTAGGCCAGTAGCTACAGCTCTGATTGGACTCCTAGCCTGGGAACCTCCATATGCCATGGGTGTAGCCCTAAAAAGACCAAAAAAAAAAAAAAAAAAGAGAATATGCAGGATTGACACTCATGCACTGGGGAGAATTTCCCTCTGTGACTTTCTGCTGACTTGAATAAAACACTTCTTTCATGGTGTGTACATCTGTTAGTCTGTTAGACTAAAAGCCTCCATGAAATATTTTTGAGGATCAAAATCAAAGGCTTCATCCCCTTGATATTCAAATAAAGAACACAACCCCCAAACTGCTCAGTTAATCAAGGGGAGAGGAAATGGGGGAAGATGAGGAAAAATGTGGGAAGTGGGAATATGGACAAGAGGGAAAAGAGAGAGTACGGTATGAGACAAGGTGAAGGGGAGGGAGAGAATATCAAAGGATTTAGCAAGACAGGAGAAGAAAGCACCAGAGCAGACAGCTGGGGGTGGGGAGGCTTCCGTAGACTCTGCATGAGCCTTTTATGAGCTGCATCCTTTTGACACAGCCTGCTGTTCATTTATGCTGTGGGATCTGAGTTTTCTGTTTCCTCATCTCGGAAATGCTAATTAACTGGCTGCCCAGTATCTGTTTTATAATCGCTCATTATTCTTAACCTTTCTGAAGAGCTGACTTCCTGGAGGTGGTCCCAGTGGAGTGGGAGAATGTTTCCCAGCCCAGGGGGAAGGAGGTTGACCACTAGGGATGCCCTTAGGTAGCACCTTCCTCACTTCCATTGCTCACTACGTACTAGGGATGCTTCTATTTGCTCTCCTACCTTTCGGTCTTCACAGAACGCCTCTGAGGCTGAAAGGAAGGTTCAGGAGGGACATCTATCTAGTGAGTGGCTGACCAGGTCTTGTACCCACATCAGTCTGACAATTGCCAAAATTTTTTCCATTCTCCTGCCCTCTAAGATGGATATGCACATGTATTTTGAAGACTGGTTGTTGTGGAAGGAATGTGTTGTGGAAAATACATGTTGTGGAACATGTATTTTAAAGAATGGTTGTTCAGTTTATACATAAAATATTGAAAAGTATGAAGAAGATGAACTCCTCTATTATCCTATCATTCAGAATTAATCACTATGCGTGCAATTATTTTTGGTTATATATTAGGCTTTCTTTGGTGTTAATGTGATTGAAACAATTTCCCTGTCCATTTAATATTATTTAAATTTATGTTTATTTTAAGACACAGTGACTAGAACCATAAATTGTTTTGAGTACAATGGGGAAAATTGATGAAACGAACCTATTTGTCAAATCAGAATTCTGAATTGAATGAATTGGACTTCTGAACCTGTGTGTGCATGGATCTCTGTGTCTGTGTACAACACAATTAGCCCAAAATGAAATACAGCTTCAACTTGTTCTCTGTTTCAAGACTTTATGAGTAAAAGCGTTTGCGTCATTTTGCCTAAGATGTAAAAAGCAGCTGAAATTTTGTTAGAAGTTTTGGTTGATAGCAGTTTTCATTGAGAGAAGAGGCTCATAATAGTCTCTCAGAGAATGACTTGGGAAATTAGGATTGTACAAGAGCCATGAAGATGTCAAAATCACTTGACACAACAATACAGATTCTTGGCTTTTTTACCAAAGGAAACAACTCTATCAAAAAAAAAAAGTTGCATGGGCAAAGATGTTAATTTTTATGTTGTGTTTAATAGTGATTAATTGGCAACAACTTTTATGTCAAATAAGAGAAGATGGTTAAAATAATGCAACTATCTACTTGATAGAATATTATGCAGCCATTAAAGATGCTAGCTGGACATACTGTGTCAATAGACGAAAGATGAACTGAATGCTAATAACCATAACTACGCTGATTTACTTAGTGCTTACTGTGTGCTATATACACTCTACATGTTACTTAATCTTCCCCAAACCTCAGTTTTGGACATTAGTGTCTTCCTTAAGTCAAAGGAACTTGGGCTAAGAGACATTTCTTGCCCAAGGTTAAAAACCTGGTAAGTGGAAGAATATTCTATTATTTGTACAAGTTAAAGTAAAGAAAGAAATGCAGGGAGAAAAAAGGAAAAAGCTATTGCAAGAATGTGTAGCAGGGAAGGCCCCCCCCCCCGAATGTCTTTGTCATTTCTTTCTTATGCTTACTTTTTCTGTCACCCTTCCATTCCTGGAATTCCAAGGAATCTCAGGAAATCCTGTTCCATTCTCCTCTACCTTGAATAAGACACTTGTTCAGAATCATGGAGCTCTTGTGCTAGAAGGCATATGTGATTAGTAACTCCAGGTTCCTCAGGTAGGAACATTGCTTGATGAGTTGCCCTAGACAAGGATGGGAGCTGTGTGCAAAAACCCCATGAAAAATGGGACTCTATGGAAATGAATAACCATGTCACCTCTCTCAGATTTATCTCACAGCTTGTCCCAGAGGTGTCTCTCCTCCTGAAAGAAATGCTCTAGGCAATAGTCATAAAATAAAGCTTTTTATCTCACTGCTTCCAGCCCACTTCTAGAGACATATAAACATTCATGACAGTAGCCACAAGGGTTGGCAGCTGGCTCTGTGCACTATTACCCTGGGGATACAGAGATCCAAGGTTGCAATTTAGTTGTTTTTTAAAGGAATATTATCTTCTTTAGTTGAGAGGCCACATATTGGTGAATCTCTTGTGTTTCTTCCCTCCTGATTAAATCAAAATCTCAGCAGAACAAATCAGTCTGCTTTCCTCCCATTTAAACCACCACTGCTTCAACTTTGATCTTATTACCTCTCACCTGGATGGCTTGCAACAGCCTCCTAATAATTTTCCCTGCCCTGGTCTCTCTCTATCTCTGCATTCAATTTTCCACATTGCTGCCAAGGGATCGTCCTAAAATGCAAATACGATATTGACAATCTCTTGCTTACATTCATCCAATGTTATGTAATTTGGTATATAAATGCCCTATCAAGCCATAGAGAAACCTTCACCATCCCTGCCTATATTTTTAGCACCCTCACTGGTCACTTTTTCTGGTGCTTCAAATATTTCAGCCGTATTTGCCATCATTCCTGAACAGTGCTCTCCTGTGTTTTGGGGTCTTTGAAGATGGAGTTCGTTTAGCCTAAATGACTAGACTAAAATGACGTCTTTAACATCTCTCTCTCTCAGATGCCTTTTTGCATCATTTAATCCTAGGTAACCCTGAACGTTCTCTGTATCAGTCAGGTTCTTAGAGGCAGACAACAAAATCCACTCTTAATCAGGAATGGATTAATCAAGGACATTAAAAAACTTCCTGTGTTGTTGGAAAGACTGGAGACATAGGCTTCAAACTCACTTTCCAGAAGCAGTTCCCAGGAACACACCATGGTCTGGTCCTGGTAAAGAATCTGCTTCTGCCTCTGATCCCAGACCATGCTACCTCTGCGGCCCACCCTGTACCCACTGAATGGGTGTCCAGTACCTTTCTCTATTTCCTTATATAACACACTCCCAATTCCAGGTCTTGTGTAGATGTGCCTGATTGATAGAAATGAAGCCACATGCCTACATTCTAGCAGCAATGGAGACTTGGAATGATTTGGTTTTTGATTTTACTTTGAGAAGGCAGAATTCAAAATATGGAAGGCTAGAAAAGTATTATAAAAATGTTTAAAAGACAGGGGGCAGCATGAATGACAGAATTCCACTGAGTCTGTCTCACTTTTGTAAACGATTCTTGTATCTCACTATCATCGTCTTTGCACATGTGCGCTTCCCTTGCTATATGGACCATGAACTTGAGTTAAGGTGATGTCTTACTTATTTTTGTATTCACAACCCTCTGGCACAGTGCCTGACATATCAGCAGTTCTTTGCTGATTACTAAAAGAATAGAGCGTTGAGAATTCCTTGTCTAAAACTTTTTGCACGGTTAATTGTATCAGATGCTTTAATTTAGTCTTGAAAGCTGTACCCTGGTCTTTGGGCTCTGAAAAGCAATAAACCAAGTCTTAAATAATTCACGCTGCAGGCCACTGGACCTCGAGTCCTATTTGAAATTTGGCCTCTAGGAACAAGACTGTTGATTGTTCCAGAGTACTCATATTCAGTGCCACATCATACGTCATGTGCCATAACATGCAAAAGACAGAATAAGAAGAGGTTATTGTTACTGTTCTTTGTCAGCCCTCTTCTCTTCTTCTCAACTTTATTGTCCTCCAAGGACTTTCACACCTTTATCTATCTAATGACCATAGTGCTCCTGTGTGATTTTATTATCTCCATGTAATAGTCTAGGTTAGAGGTTGGTAATATGCAGCCTCAGGGCCAAAAACTATCTTCAACTTGCGTTTGTAAATAAAGTTTTATTTGGTGTACAATCACATTGTTTTAGTGAGTTTGAGCTGCTAGAACAGAATACCATAGAATGGGTGTCTTAGATGACAAACATTTATTTCTTGCTGTCTTGGAAGCTGGGAAGTCCAAGATCAAGGTATTGGCAGATTTGGTGTCTGGTAAGAGCCCTCATCCTGGATTGCAGATGGGCACCTTTTTTTTTTTTTGGTCTTTTTGGTCTTTTTGCCATTTATTGGGCCATTCCTGCGGCATATGGAGGTTCCTAGGTTGGGGGTCTAATCAGAGCTATAGCCACTGTCCTATGCCAGAGCCACAGCAACGAGGGATCTGAGCGTCCTCTGCAACCTACACCACAGCTCACGGCAACCACCGGATCATTAACCCACTGAGCAAGGCCAGGGATCAAACCCGTAACCTCATGGTTCCTAGTCAGATTTGTTAACCACTGAGCCACGATGGGAACTCCAAGATGGGCACCTTTTTGCTTTATCCTTCCATGGCAGAGAGAGAGTGGAGTTTGGGGAGAGAGAGACAGAGAAAGGGACCATTTTAATCTCTTCCTTTCCTTAGAAATAAGGACACCGATCCCATTATAATGGCTCCACACTGATGACTTCATTTAAACCTTATAACCTCCCAAAGGCCCATCTCCAAATAGTATCATATCAGAGATAAGGGTGTCAACA
Organism: Phacochoerus africanus; assembly: GCF_016906955.1. Classification (NCBI taxonomy): domain Eukaryota; kingdom Metazoa; phylum Chordata; class Mammalia; order Artiodactyla; family Suidae; genus Phacochoerus; species Phacochoerus africanus. Next base: position 86,123,453 of record NC_062558.1, on the reverse strand, counting down.
TATGAATTTGGAAGGGACACAGGTTTAACTCACAGCACACACACTCATTTATATATTGCTTATACAAAAATATGTATATTTATATACTGCCTTCTTTCGGGCTATAGTGGAAGAGTTGCACATTTGCCATGACATACAAAGCCTAAAATATTTATTATCTGGCCATTTACAGAAAACTTTGTTGAAGTCTGAGCATCTGGAACACAGAGGTTTGGTGTACTGATTCATGCAAGTCAGGACTTGAAATCAAATCTTTTGATTTTTGCTTCCATCCCTTTGATATACTTATTAAGAGACATCCAAAAAAATGTGTGGAGCTTTTTGAAAATAGATTTCTGTAACTGTAGTTCCTTTTGACTCACTTGAATTATACTACTGACCAACTGAATCAGAAGTGGAGTTTGTAATACACAACTATGTGTCTTGAAATCTTTTTGGCTCCAAAAGTAGATCACAGTGTATTAGAATGTTTTTTTTTTTTCTTTAATTTGTGTTCAACATACATGACTTGTCCACAGGTAGTTTATACAATTATGTAGATTCAGATTATTAGTCTTGATGCTTACATGTAAAAGCTTCCACTTCAGTGTATGAGATTTTTCCAGGTATCTATGGCTATGTAATCATCATTCTAAATTTAACAACTTAAAACAGCAGTCATTTTATCATATATCCTGATTTTTGGGGTTGGGGATTTATGCAGGGCTTTCAGGATAATTTTTCTGTTCCATCTGGCATCCACAGAGGTCACTCAGTGGTCACTGGCTCTGGCTGAATATACACTGGCTGGTGCCTTGCTGGGGATGCCTGGGAGGCTGGGCTTAGTTGAGCTGAGCTGTCAACTAGAGTACCTATACATGGTTTCTTTAGCATGGTGACCTCAGAGTAGTGAAGACTTATTATGTGCTTTCTCAGGACTTCCATAGAGAGTGTTCTAAGAGAAAAGAAATTAGAAACTGCCTGTTTCTCGAGCCTGGAATTACTTCTGTCATAGTCTATTGACCAAAGCAGTCGCAAGCCCATCTTGATTCAAGGGGAAGGAACATAAGAGTCTAACTCTGAATGGGAGAAATGTCAAAGAATTTGTGGTAATCTTTAATTTGCCACAGAAATTGGTTAGGAAAAGTGTAAAATGTACATAGATACAAATATGGTCAGTGTGTTATGGAATCCCAGAAAAACTATGGACCAACTCTACTTACAGTGATAGTTCAGGAAGGAGGTAAGTGTTTGTCAGATATTTAAGAGGGCAGAGCAGTAAGCCATGGTGCTGTGAAGAGTCTTCATATTTAAGAAATAAGAAATTAGGTGTGTTAGCAGGGAAGAAGTCGGGGAGATGATGATGACTATGGTGTTGACACAACAGTGGTATGATGGTAATACAGACAGAATTGCCTATATGTTGTGCATTTGCTATATCGTAGACTTTGAACATGAATTTTATATTGAAGCTGGACATGGTCGGGAAGAAAATGGAGAACAAACTGAAGTATTTAAGGATGGAAGGAAAAAGTCAGATTTGTTTTCTGAAAAACAACTCTCGTGGCAATGTTGAGGGTATGGAAGGGAGATGAATGGCTGGGAGACCAACCAACTGGAAGCCTCTTAAATGAAGCTCATCTGAAAGAAAAGCAGCCTTGGTAGAGCAGTGGCAGATGAAAGAAAAAGGGGGGTTGGATTCACAGGCAGAACTGATTGGATTTGGTGACCAATTAGATAAGAGGCATAAAGAAGAGTGAAGGGTTAAAACTGAGTTTGAATTTTCTAGTGTGAAGAATTAATAGTACATTTAGAGTTTCAATTTAGTTATAGCTTCTGTTTCCTAAAATTTTGGCTTGGTCTTGGTCCCTCGTGGCTCCTTATGACCCTTAATCTATGTCAGGACTTCTCAGAATTTCTTTTATTCTCTTTATTACATCTGTTTTATTTCCCAGTATGAGCTGATTGATTTCTCTGTATTTCACAACTCAAATTCATGAGAAAACAAATCTGATTAGCTTAGCTCGTCCTGGTTTGAGCAGTGTTGTTTGTTCTAGGTTACTTCAAAAGTCATCTACTGGGTAGATATTGGATGAGGAGCCCAACTTAGCGCAATAGACAATGACTGGGTGTTGGGAAAGAGGATCAATGGCTTTCCTTGCAGAGGCTGTGAGAGGGGCCAGTTTTATTGAGAAGGGGCCAAGAACGTAGTAGCCCTTATCATTGCAATTAGGTTGAGTGGAGTTCAACTTATCTTCCCTTCTCTGAATATCCGGTATCCATCATCTGTGGGGCCATGTGTGTAGGCCTAGAGGGTAGAGTGGAAGGACAGGGGAGAGTAAGAATGAGGATATGAGGAAAAATTCACTGAAATTAGTGACTCTGTGGTCCAGGGCCATAGATAGAGAAAATAAGAGGAGGGGTAAGGTCATGGCCCACAGAGAAGTAAAGAAGTTACTATAAAGGAAGGACAAGGAAGAGGTCTTGTTTAGTGGGAGGAAAGGGTTACACTGGCTAGCAAGAAGGATATGATCTTTGAATTGAGAGTGTGCCAAATCCTAAAACACTAGACTACCAGGGAGCATCAACCTATGAATTTAGAAATGAGAGCTAACGCAGTTCTAGATAAAGAAAATCCAAGAATTCCTGCTGTGGTGCAATGGGATTGGCAGCATCTTGGGAGTGCTGGGACACAGGTTCTATCCCTGGCCCAGCATAGGGGGATGAGGATCCAGCGTTGCCATAGTTGTGGCCTAGGTGGCAACTGTGGCTTGTATCTGATCCCTGGCCTGGGAACTCCATATACCCTGGAGCAGGATCCCCAAAGTGGGAAGAAAGTAAAATGTTTTCTTAAAGGAGGTCAAGAAACCCTGATTTGGGTTGAGTTCTCCATGTGGATGGTGTGGGTTGTGAAGATTGAAACATCCACATGGATGGTGAAGTTGTCTAGAATGAAAACCAGATTATTCTGGATGTGCAGAATAGTCAGGCTCCCAACAGTAAGGACATGAATAAAGGGAGGTGTTGATTGGACCTGGGGGCCCAAGAGGAGGGGATTTTGATATTGAAATGCAAGAGTAATTGTCTGAGAGTAGGAAAAGCAGCATGATGAGAACAATAATCTGCTCTACCTACATCTACAACAATCATTTAGCCCTGCAAACAAAGTGCAAAATACACCTTGAAATAACAAGCAGAGCTACCAGAAAAGCATCCCTTCCTGGGAACAGGACAATGGAGAAGGCTGTATTGGTCAGGGATAGCCAAGTGAAGGTGGTTTGGGCACCATTTAGGAAAAAGAATACAAGTAAAGTAGTAGTTAGCTGAAATGACATACAAACTCCAAAGGTCTCTTGAGGAAGAATCTCGGCAAGTGAGTGAATTTTGGAGGTGCAGGGGGTTGAGGGTGGTGTGAGAGAGGCTGGGAAAAAACATGACAGAAGATCCTTGGTTGTTATTGTCTTTATTGTCCTAAGGATGTTGGATGCAGGAAAGAGAAGGTCTTCTTACTTACATGATCCATGAGTCCCTCTCCCAGGAAGTCGAACCCATGTTTAGATTACAAGTGGATGGGGAGAAAGACAGGGTTGCTCACTGGAGCCTCTTAGCAAAGGCTCCAGTGAGAATATGAGGCAGATAAATCTTTCTAACAATCAGATGGGAGAGTAAGTATAAATGAAGTTCTTTTTTTTTTTTTTTTCCTCAAAGTCATCTCAACTTATCATGAGGACAATGCTGTGTAAAGGACACTTTGGCAAACCCCAAACAACATTTTTTAGAAGATAAAGTAAATCCAATTTGTTGAGATGTTCCTGCGTGCTTGGAGATAAATCACATTATTGTATCTTATCAGCAGATGGGTGGGCAATTGAACAGGGTAAAACTGGCAGCAAAAGGGAAAAGGTTCCTAGTATCTGTAAAGAATCCATTATTTTGTGCAGGCTTCTGGACAATGTAAATCAAGTCTGTGCAGAGAAACACAGAGCAATTATGTAAATTGCCACTGCTCGATGGGGAACTTCTGCAGAGGGTGAGAGGGAGGGTGGTGAGGGGGAGTATGTGGAGCATGAGTAGCAGGTAGGCATGTGGGAGATTCTGTTCCTTAGAGTGGATACTGCCCTGGAAACAAGTGCTGACGTGTGGAGGGAAACAAATCCATGAGGGCCAATGTGGTATTTCTTTTTTTTTTCTTTTTTAGGGCCGCACCCATGGCATATGGAAGTTCCCAGACTAGGGGTTGAGTTGGAGCTACAGCTGCTGGCCTACACCACAGCCACAGCAACGCAGGATCCAAGCTGTACCTGCCACCTACACCACAGCTCACGGCAATGCTGGGTCCTTTAATCCACAGAGCAAGGCCAGGGATCGAACCATGTATCCTCATGGATATTAGTCAGATTCATTTCTGTTGCGCCACAACAGGAACTCCAGTAGCTCTTCTTTTTTTCAATTTTTTAAAATTTTTATTTAGTTATTTCCCCAATACATTATTTTTTCCCCTACTATACAGCATGGTGACCCAGTTACACATACATGTATACATTCTTTTTTCACACATTATCATACTCCATCATAAGTGTCTAGATATAGTTCCCAGTGCTACACAGCAGGATCTCATGGCTAATCCATTCCAAAGGCAACAGTCTGCATCTATTAACCCCAAGTTCCCAAGCCATCCCATTCCTCCCCCCTGCCGCACCCCCAGAAACCACAAGTCTATTCTCCAAGTCCATGATTTTCTTTTCTGTGGAAAGGTTCATTTGTGCTATATATTAGATTCCAGATATAAGTGACATCATATGGTATTTGTCTTTCTCTTTCTGGCTTACTTCACTCAGTATGAGCGTCTCTAGTGGAGAAAAGGGAACCCTCCTGAACTGTTGGTGAGAATGTAAGCTGGTACAACCACTATGGAGAACAGTGTGGAGGTACCTTAGAACACTATACATAGAATGCCATTTGACCCAGCAATCCCACTCTTGGGCATATATCCAGACAAAACTTTCCTTAAAAAAGACACATGCACCCGCATGTTCATTGCAGTACCTCTTCTTGCAGCGTCCTTTTAGCATAAACCAGTGGTCAACTGGGTAGCAACTCTTATAGCTACACTGCCTCATTCCCATTCTAAATCTACACCTTAGGATCCCACATGATCTTGGCTCCCTCTTGTGTAAAATAGGGCTAATCATTTTACTTGCCTCACAGATTGTAGTGAGGATAAAGTAAGATAATGTAGGAAAAGTCTTTAGAACAGTATCTGATACATAGCATGCATATAATGTCACTAGTATGTTATCTACTGTTGATGTGCTGTATAGTCTGTGTAGTCACAGATGACAAGGGTGCTATTCATCAAGTCCCACCCTGCTTCCTCTAAGGAGACAGAATTAAGTCAGATTTTCTCTCTCACCAAGTCACAAGCCTGCACATACCAGCATGGCAGTGGAGAAGAAATACTGAATTCTTTTTTTTTTATTTTCCCACTGTACAGCAAGGGGGTCAGGTTATCCTTACATGTATACATTACAATTACATTTTTCCCCCACCCTTTCTTCTGTTGCAACATGAGTATCTAGACAAAGTTCTCAATGCTATTCAGCAGGATCTCCTTGTAAATCTATTCTAATTTGTGTCTGATAAGACCAAGCTCCCGATCCCTCCCACTCCCTCCCCCTCCCATCAGGCAGCCACAAGTTTTTTCTCCAAGTCCATGATTTTCTTTTCTGAGGAGATGTTCATTTGTGCTGGATATTAGATTCCAGTTCTAAGTGATATCATATGGTATTTGTCTTTGTCTTTCTGGCTCATTTCACTCAGTATGAGATTCTCTAGCTCCATCCATGTTGCTGCAAATGGCATTATGTCATTCTTTTTTATGGCTGAGTAGTATTCCATTGTGTATATATACCACCTCTTCCGAATCCAATCATCTGTCGATGGACATTTGGGTTGTTTCCATGTCTTGGCTATTGTGAATAGTGCTGCAATGAACATGCAGGTGCACGTGTCTCTTTTAAGTAGAGTTTTGTCCGGATAGATGCCCAAGAGTGGGGTCATGGAAGAGTGGTCATATGGAAGTTCTATGTATAGATTTCTAAGGTATCTCCAAACTGTTCTCCATAGTGGCTGTACCAGTTGACATTCCCACCAACAGTGCAGGAGGGTTCCCTTTTCTCCACAGCCCCTCCAGCACTTGTTATTTGTGGATTTATTAATGATGGCCATTGTGACTGGTGTGAGGTGATATCTCATGGTAGTTTTGATTTGCATTTCTCTTATAACCAGCGATGTTGAGCATTTTCTCATGTGTTTGTTGGCCATCTGTATATCTTCTTTGGAGAAATGTCTATTCAGGTCTTTTGCCCATTTTTCCATTGATTGATTGGTTTTTTTGCTGTTGTGTTGTATAAGTTGTTTCTATATTCTAGAGATTAAGCCCTTGTTGGTTGCATCATTTGAAACTATTTTCTCCCATTCTGAAAGTTGTCTTTTTGCTTTCTTTTTGGTTTCCTTTGCTGTGCAAAAGCTTTCCAGTTTGATGAGGTCCCATGGGTTTATTTTTGCGCTAATTTCTATTGCTTTGGGAGACTGACCTGAGAAAATATTCCTGATGTTGATGTCAGAGAGTGTTTTGCCTATGTTTTCTTCTAGGAGTTTGATGGTGTCCTGTCGTATATTGAAGTCTTTCAGCCATTTTGAGTTTATGTTTGTGCATGGTGTGAGGGTGTGTTCTAGTTTCATTGCTTTGCATGCAGCTGTCCATGTTTCCCAGCAATGCTTGCTGAATAGGCTTTCTCTTTCCCATTTGATGTTCTTGCCTCCCTTGTCAAAGAGTAATTGACCATAGGTGTCAGGGTTTATTAGTGGGTTCTCTCTTCTGTTCCATTGGTCTGTCTGTCTGTTTTGATACCAGTCCCACACTGTTTTGATGACTGTGGCTTTGTAGTATTTCTTGAAGTCTGGGAGAGTTATGCCTCCTGCTTGGTTTTTGTTTCTCAGGATTGCTTTGGCGATTCTGGGTCTTTAGTGGTTCCATATAAATTTTTGGATTGTTTATTCTAGTTCTGTGAAAAATGTCATGGGTAATTTGATAGGGGTTGCATTGAATCTGTAGATTGCTTTGGGTAGTATGGCCATTTTTACAATGTTGATTTTCCCAATCCAGGAACATGGAATATCTTTTCATTTCTTCACATCTTCTTTGATTTCTTTGATGAAAGTTTTATAGTTCTCGGCATATAGGTCCTTTCCCTCCTTGGTCAGGTGTATTCCGAGGTATTTGATTTTGTGAGGTGCAATTTTAAAAGGTATCGTATTTTTGTATTCCTTTTCTAATATTTCATTGCTGGTATACAGAAATGCGACTGACTTCTGAATGTTAATCTTATATCCTGCCACTTTGCTGAATTTATTAATCAGTTCAAGGAGTTTTGGGGTTGAGTCCTTCGGGTTTTCTATGTATAGTACCATGTCATCTACCTACAGTGACAGTTTGATCTCTTCTCTTCGTATATGGATGCCTTTGATTTCTTTTGTTTGTCTAATTGCTGTGGCTAGGATTTCCAAAACTATGTTGAAGAGCAGTGGTGAGGGTGGGCATCCCTGTCTTGTTCCAGATTTGAGTGAGAAGGCTTTCAGTTTTTCCCCATTGAGTATTATATTTGCTATGGGTTTATCATAAATGGCTTTGATTATATTCAGGAATGTTCCCTCCATACCCACTTTGGCGAGGGTCTTGATC